>NC_133755.1:48292500-48920000 GCF_036562045.2 Rhinolophus sinicus | reverse complement strand
AGAATCCAGGTTTTCCTGCAGTGCTCCGTCATCTCTGTGACCCAGTCATTCTTGGGTCTAGACTCCATACCCTCGCAAAGAAGGGAGCAAATGTTCATTGAGAACCTACCATGTGCCAACACTGTATATACCTTACTCACTTAATCCTCACAACAACTTTCTGAGGCAGGTCCTATCATTAATTCTAATTTACATGGGGAAAAAAATCATTTAGTAATGTTCTAAAGTCACACAGGTACTAAATGGCAGAGCTGGGGTTCAAATTTATGTTTCCAGAACTTGAAATGTATGCCCTTTCCATTCTGGTGAGGCAAATGAAGCACTAATTTGGAGAACAGGGCAAGATAAAAGACTGAACATGACCTTTCAACTCTCAGGTTTGTTTGAGGGGATTAAGGAACTTCTTAAGGTTTTATTGTGTTATCTTTATAAAGATGATTTTTAATACGAGTTGTGCATCAGAATCACCTGAGCAACATTTTCATTACACTCAAGGCTGGGTTCACCCCTGGAAGTTCTACTTAGCAAGAGACTAAAATGTGGTAAGATTTTCTTGTCATTCCTAGAAAGATACCAAATAAAAATAGTGAAATAATTAATTAAGCGCAAAAGAGATGTAGTGAATAAAAAAATGTTTGCCTTAATTAATTTGGGACTAAGTTACTGGCTCTTAAAAGCGTCAGAAAAGGCATTATGTTTTTTGTTTGTAATCTTTGAATCAGACGAGGCTGCCCAAATCTCCATCAACAGCTATATTCAAAGAGCTGTCCTTTTTCCTGTCCTCAAGTCAATTCAGTCATTTTTAAAATGCCTGCTCTGTGAAAGGCAGCATTTTTCACAAGTCAGTCACATCAAGAAGAAAAGGTTAAATTCAACAATAAATGTAACAACAAACACTTATTGACTGCTTGATGTATGCAAAGCCCCGTGTCAGGCAATGCAGACCTTGAAAGGAGGAAAAGGGAGATCTCGGTAGGGAGGGCATTTCAGGAAAAAGAATAGCTTATCTAACACTGCCCAAAAGCAATGTGATTGTTCAGAAAACTTCTGCTAGATTTTGATTATTATAAATATGATCAATTTTTTATTCAATGTACATACATGTTTGCCAAAAAGAAAGCTCCTTTTAAGCCATAGGGTCTATGCAGTAGACTATTATTTGTTAGTAATTACTTATTTCTACTCACCTCTAGGTCACATATACTTTCCTAACTCCACTAGCCCCACGCCTCCTCCCCAACTTTGGGCTTGGTCAGATGACTTACTTTGGCCAGTGGAATGTAAATGAATATACTCTATATCACCACTTGCATGGTTTGGCTTGACTTCCTGATCTCCTGTCTTTCTCCTGAGAATGACATGTCTCAGAAGTTGCTACTCCTTTAGCCTTGCTCCCAAAATGATAGCGCAGACCTGGATCTTCCCCACTTGCTGGAGCCAAGTCTGGCCCAGCTCAGTAGCATTAAGCAGAACCCCAGCCATAGACCAAGAGTGGAACATAAATGTTTGTGATTTAAGCTATTGAGTTTTGGAGTTGTTAGTAATGCACCATTACTGCAGCAAAGGCGGATTAACACAGCCTGTAATGATTTGCAAAGACTAGAATCATGAAATGTTGGAGTATTTAGAGATACCCCTAGAGATACCATCTAGCTCAGAGCCTGCATTAGTTTGCTTGGGCTGCTTGTAACAACATACCACAAACTGAGTGACTTTAAAAAACCCAGAAATTTATTGTCTTAGAGTTTTGGAGGCTAGACATCCAAGATCAAGCTGTAGTTATAGTTAGTTCTTGCTGAGAGCTATGAGGAAGAATCCATTCCATGTCTCTTCTTACTTCTTGTAGATTACTGGCAATCCTTGTTGTAGAAGCATTAACCCAATTTCTCCCCTCATTTTCACATGGCATTCTCCCTGTGTGTTTGTCTGTGCCTCAATTTTTTAACAAGGCATGGAATCTTTTTATAAAGACATCAGTCATACTGGATTAGGGGTTCATTCCACTCCAGTATGACTTCATCTTAAGTAATTACATCTGTAATGATCCTATTTCCCAATAAGGTCACCTCCTGAGGTACCGGGAATTAGGACTTCAACATATGGATTTGATTGGTGGGGAGGGGGTGGCACAGTTCAATCCACAACAGTGCTTTTTATACTTGTCCTCCTTGAACCAGAAGAAGACTAGAGACCAAACATCATTGTGGCTTACCTTCCCCACCTGGCCCCTGTTGTAATGATTCTCACTTTGAGAGGAGTGGATAGTTCATGGCATGGTAGGTATTTGTCTACAAAGCTTGTAAATTCTGGAACCAGGGTGGGAATTTTGGAGTCTTGATATTTGTACATTTTCCTATTTCATACTACCTTTTTAGTGGTCAGTTATTTGGGAAAGCAGCCAAAGCAAACAGAATAAAGTAATTAATCAGTTAGTGCTGGGAAAACAAAAAACAATTTAACAATCATACACATTCAAATCACCCATAAACTTCATTTACCATTACCAAGGCAAAGTTTCAAAGGCATGAATTCTCTGAAGGAATGAACAGATAAGTGCTAGAGGATAGCTTTAGCAATCAATAAAGAGATATACAGGATATTTTTTAAAATATGAAAGTAAAATTTTATAAACTTGATGAAATTGATCATTTTATAAAAATTACAAAAATTGACTCAAGAAGAGGTAGCAATCACAGCGATTATAGATAAATGAAAAAGGAGCACCAAAAAGGTACCCTACCCAGGTTTATGCAAAAAGTCTATTGAACAACTGAGGAACAGATGGAAATATCCTCAAATATTTGCCCATCAGCCTTATAAACAAAAATCAAAAACCTTTAATAAATATTAGCAAAATTAGATGTAGCAAGAGAATCATGACTAGGATTTATTCCAGAAATACAAGCATGGTTCAACATTAGAAATATCTATTATGTAATTTGATACATTAATAGGTGAATAGTGAAGAAGTATACTTACTAGACACTAAAAAGTTTGATAAATTTAAATCCATTCTTTCTTTTTAAAATTCTTCATAAGCTACGAATAAAAGTAAACTTATTTAACTAGAAATCTCTTGCACAGAAGAAAGCAGACTCAATAAATCAATAAAACTTTATATCGTATATTCTAAATGTTAACATCTCAGCAAATCACTACTTAATATTTTTCTTCTCTGGACCAACTTTGTGATTTCTTCATAGGTCTTCAATGTTTTACTCCCCTGGAAAAGAGGCTTGGTACCTTCCCAAATATTTTCCTGGATAAATACCATGTGTGTTATCAATGTCCTTTTCAAATGGACTTTGAAGTTGTCTAAATTAATGACACAAGACCCACTTTCATCTTCCTTTTTGGGTGTCATGGGTCTAATCTCCCCTACTTCATGTCATGAGACCTCTTCCTTCCTTGCTTACCCAGCAATTCTTGAGAGTTCTTAGGCTATACTCTTATGAAAAAGAGATCCTATGATTTTAAGTATAAAGGAGTGAATTATTGTGTTTGTTTCTTTCATATCTTCTTCCATGCAATTTCTTTAGATAAAGAACATAAGTTTCGTTTGCAAAGTTCTGGCTTTGCAATCTTTTTTTCTATAATTGCAGCAAGTCCCATTCTTCATGGTGAAACATTAGAAGCAATACCATTAAAATCAGGAACAAGATAAGAATACTGCTTGTCATTTCCACTATTCAATACTGTTCTGGGAGTTCTAGGTAATTTAATGCAACAAGAAAATAAATGAAATGCAAATATTGGAAAATAATAAATATAGCTGCCATAGTTTGCAGACGATATCATTGTCTAACTGGAAAGTCTCTCAAAACATATTGAAATAAATATTAAAACTAATAAGACAGTGCATTAGTTTGGTCTGATAAAAGATTAGTACAGGAAAATTAAGTTATTTTATTCATAGCATTGGCAGTGACCAATTAGAAAATATAAAGGAAAAGTATATTCCATTCACAAAAGCAACAATAATGATGAAGTACTTAAAAATAAAAGTGACAAGAAATATACAAGGCCTTTTATGAAAACTATAATACTGAATGACATAAAAAAAGAACCAAATACATAGAGGAGATGGTATGTTTCTGGATGAGACTGAATTTTATAAATATGTTAGCAGTCCACAAATTAAATTATAAATTTAGTGCATTCAATTAAAAATCTGAATAGAATTTCTTATTGAATTTGACAAACTGACGCTAAAGTTCATCTGCAAGAATAGCCATGACAGTTTTGAAAAGGAACAAGGACGGTTGTGGTAGGCAGCTCCTAAGATGACCCCAAGACCCTTGCCTCCTAGTATTTGTGCCCTGTGTATTCTCTCCCCTTGAGCATGGGCTGGTCCTAGTGTCTCACTTCTAACAAACAGAATATGTCAAAAGTGATGATATGTCACTTCTGGGATTGGTTTTAAAAGACTCTGGCTCCCTCTTGGGCACACTCTAATGCTCTCTCATTTGACCTAGACCCAGCAAGTTGCCATGTTGTGAGCTGCCCTATGGAAGGGCTCATGTGGCAAGAAACTGATGTCTCTGGCCAATAGCTAGTGAGGACCTAAGGCCTGCAACCAGTCACGTGAATGAGCTTGGAAGTGGATCCTCCCCAGTTGAGTGCTGAGATAACCACAGCCCCATGTGACACTTTGATTGCAGTCTTGTGAGAGATCCTAACCCAGAGGTCCCCAGCTAAGCTATGCTTAGATTTCTGACCCATAGAAATTGAGTGAGAAATAAGTGTTTGTTGTTTGGGGTAATTTTTATGCAGCAATCAATAATTAATACACCTATAAATATTTGTGTTCCTTTAACCACCACTGCCTCAATTTCACTCAGCTTCCATTGAAACTTAAAACAGAGATGAGTCATGAGGCTCTGTGGATTCAAAGTCCCATGTGAGTTAGGGTCTTCAGGATTCCCCGTACTCCCAGGGAGCCATGTTGAGGAATTTTGTGTGTAAAAGCAGGTATGTTCTCCAAAAGAATGGCCTGAAGGCTGTCTTACCTTCACAGGGCAATCATTAACTTTCTGTATTCAAAACTGCTCAAGGTGTAGCCTGCAGGCTCACAGGCTTAGCAACCTGAGTTTGTGGCCAAATGAGGATTTATCCATCTGTTAGGAGTGGACAGCGAGTCAAGCATGTGAGACTGAAGAATAAAGTCAACATTTCCATTTACAAATTTAAAATGAGAACTCTCATGGGATCTTGAATACACTGATCTCTATGAATCACCTATTCTTTCTGGGTTAGCTTCCTGGGCAGCACTGGAAACAGAATAAGGTTGGGGAGTTGGTTAAAGGAATGCAATTCAACATGAATTAGATGACTTATCGATTGCTAAATAAAAATTATCCAAACCTAACAGCTTAAAATGACAACTTTGAAACTTTGAAGTACTTCAGCACCTAAAGTGATTAGCGATGTTGAGTATCTTCTTTGGAGAAACATCTATTCAAGTCCTTTGCACATATTTCAACCAGATTATTTAGTTTGTCATAAAATTATAGAGGTTTTTGTTATAATTCTGAGTATTATTAGCTCTTTATTAGGTATATAATTGGCAAATATTTTCCCCCTTTTTATAGGTTGCCTTTTTACTCTGTTGATTATGTCCTTTGATACACAGAAGTTTTAAATTTTGATGTAGCCTAATTTGTCTATTTTTACTTTTGTTTTTGTATTTAGGTGTCATATCCAGGAAAATATTGACAAATCCAATATCATGACGTTTTCTTCTATGTTGGATTCTAAGAGTTTTACAGTTTTAGGTCTTACATTTAGATCTTTGATCCATTTTGAGTTAATGTTTGTATATGGTGTAAGGTAATGGTCCAATTTCATTATTTTGCATGTGGATATTCAGTTTTCCCAACAACATTTGTTGAAGGACTATGCTTTCCCTATTGAATGGTCTTGGCACCCTTGCTGAAAATCATTTGACCATTTTGCAAGGGTATATTTCTTGTCTATACATGTCTTTATACTAGTACTACAATTATGATTACTGTAACTTTATAGTAAGATTTGAAATCAGGAAATGTGAGACATCCAACTTTGTTCTTTTTCAAGGTTGTTTTAGCTATTCAGGATTCCTTGAGATTCCATATCACTTTTAGAATGGATTTTTCTATTTCTAAATAAATTGCCATTGGGCTTTTGATAGGGATTGTATTAAATCTGTAGATTGCCCTGGGTAAGATGTTAAGATCAAGTTCCAATCCATGAACATGGGATGTCTTTCCATTTATTTGTGTTTTTAATTTTTGTCAAAAACATTTTGTAATTTTCAGTGTATAAGTCTTTCACCTCCTTGGTTAAGCTTATTTCAAAGTATTTTATTCTTTTCAATGCTATTGTAAAAATGGAATTCCTATGGAATTGTTTTTAATTTCCTTTTTAGATTGTTCATTATTAGTGTATAGAAATGTAACTAATTTTTGTATCCTGCAACTTTGCTGAATTTGTTTCATAGTTCTAACAGTTGGTTTTTTTGTGGGAACTTTAAGGTTTTCTACATATAAAATCATGTCATCTGCAGAGAAGATTTTACAACTTGGATGTTTTTTTTATTTCTTTTTCTTGCCTGATTGCTCTGTCTAGGACTTCCAGTACTATGCTAAATAGAATTCACCAGTGAAGCCATCTGGTGCTGGGCTTTCCTTTGTTGGGAGGCTTTTCATTACTGATTCAATCTCCTTAATAATTATAGGTCTGTTCAGATTTTCTATTTCTTCATGATTCACTCTTGGTAGGTTTAATGTTTCTAGAAATTTGTGCATTTCATCTAGGTTATCCAGTTTGTTGCTGTAAAATTGTTCATAGTATTCTGTTATGATCCTTTTATTTCTATAAAATCAGCTGTAATGTCTTCCCTCTTTTTTTCCTTAGTTTTTTTCTTAGTTAAGTCTTTTTCAAAGAACTAAGTTTTGATTTTGTTGATTTTCTCTATTGTTTTTCTATTCTCCATTTCATTTATCTCTTCTCTAGTTTTATTATTTTCTTTCTTCTGCTAGCTTTGGGTCTAGTTTGTTCTTTGTTTCTAGTTCCTTAAGGTATAAAGGTAGATTACTGATTTGAGATCTTTCTTCTTTTTTAACGTGTTAATAGCTATAAATTTCACTCTTAGCACTGCTTTTGCTGTGTCCCATACATATATTTTGTTTTTTATTTGTGTCAATATATTTTCTATTTCCCTTTTGATTTCTTTTTTATCCTTTGGTTATTTAAGATTGTGTTGTTTAATTTCCATATATGTATAGATTTTTGTTTTTCTTATCCTATTTATTTCCAGTTTCAGTCTATTGTGATTGGAAAACATACTTTATATGATTTCAATGTCTTTAAATTTATTAAGACTTGTTTTGTAGTCTAACATGTGGTCAATTCTAGAGAATTTTCCACGTGTACTTGATAAAAATGTGTATCCTATTATTGTTGGGTGGAGTGCTCTGTATATGTCTGTTAGGTCTAATTGGTCTATATGTTGTTCAGGTTCTTCCTTAGTTTTAAATAAAACTCCTATGCAGGTCTGCCAATACAATAAAACCAATTTGTTGGTTAATAAATATTGTTAATATTACTTACTTACAAAACAATTTTAATGTCCCCTTTCACTTTCAGAAGTGTCCCAGTTTGGCAGTAAATTATGGTCACCCTGGCTATATGTAACATGTCTAAACATCCTGTGCCTCCCCTTCACAGACATACATAGGTCTCTGGGGCTTATGGGCTTGTCCTTACTTGTCCTTAGACTCAGTTCAGAAGAGTTCTTATAGATGGAGTCCAACTTTTCGTTTACAGATAAGGTTGCCTCCTTAGAGCTAGCTGAATTCTTGGAGGTGGCATCCAAGGAGAGGAGTGGAGAAATTCCAAGGTAGGTATCAACCAGACAAAGAAAGAACCCCAGGATATTCTGGAATAGCCAAACTAATGCTGACAATGAGGGAAAATTTTCTTTCAAGAAACTAATTCTCTTTGAAGGATTTGAGAAAAGTATGTTGGGATTTTAAAAATAAAAATAAAAATAGGGAAATATGCAAAGTCCAGACAGACAGTAGGAGAAATAAGGATTATAAAGATGACTTTGGATATCTAAGAAAATCACAACAGCAGTTACATGTATCCAGTGCCGACCACAGCGTGAGCCAAGCACTTGCCGAGTACATTGCATACGTGAGTTCTCCTCCTCCTTTCAACACATCTACAAGATGGGTATTGCTATCCCCATTTTACAGATGAAAACCTGAAGCTCACCCAGGTCTGAGGGCTCTTTGCTGCTGCATCAACCTGTCGCCCCAGTAGAGGGCACTGGAGAACACACAAGGAAACAGAAAGAAGGAAAGTGCAGTCCAGAACCACAGGAAAATCAAGGCTACAGCTTGAGAAAAGTATCTGTTCATCTGAGCCGCATGAACAAAGACCTTAACAGAATATGAAAAATCTAGGGCTTCAGATAGATTTTGGAGACTCTGGAGAGAAGCTAGAGCCTTCACTCACTCAATCAGATACAAACATTTCCTCTTTTGGGGTGACATGTGTGCAGCGAGCCAAAGCTGGGAATTAATTACAGAGTGGCTTCAACTACCAGCCATCCTCTTGAAGTTTGAGGTGAAGTGGAATGTAGAAATAACACAGGTAATCAGATCTGTGGGCTGCTGGGGATGATGCAAACCCATTAATTTCCCCAAATTAAAGCACTCTATTCATGTCCAGAGCTCGAAAACTCATTTCTCAGTAAAGGTCAAGAAAAGTAAACACTGCCTGAATTTAATTATTAAGCTAGCTGTCAGTCACTTGCAATGACAGAGGCAGGAAAACATTATACTCAGGAAATCAGCTGAAATTAGTATGACAAGGACCTTGTATCTTTAATCTGGAACTCCTCTTTCGGAAATACTTTATCACTAAAAGCATGAGGCCAAGTTGGCATTTATTTTATTCTCTTACTGATTTATCTCTTTGCTTTAAATAACAAATCTAGCAAACAAGACCTTAGTTCACTAAGGCAATAGATTTTCATTAGGGCTAATAATTGTATTAATTTGCCATTGATTATCCACATTCTAAAGTGCCTTGAAGCAAATTCAAAGCATGAGATCAAAGTCGGACCTCTTGGCACTGTTTTGTTTATAAGTTTAGGTGTGAGAGAACTGGTGAGGCATCAAGCGAACAGGTTCTGTGAACCCACCACTACCAATCAGGGGCGCTTCAAAAGGTGGACAGGACTTGACAGGATGGACGGGAGTACTTGAGCTATTGACGTTGAATGAAGAAAAGGCCTAAATCACCTGCCAGCCCCTCGTAGAACCACTGGTGCTACTATTTTTTTTCTCTGTAACTTTGAAGAATTCACTTAAACTCTCTAATCTTTAATTTTCCAATTACAAAATGGGAATAGACTTCTCAAAACAAAATTACTGGTGAAAATCTGAGGAAGAGGGTGGTTGTGGGTGATTTTTATGTTGTGATTTCTGCTGTCTTTCTCTGATTTTTCAAAAATGAAATTTTAAGTATATTATAAAATGTCAATATTCTTTGATCTTTATATACCAACATTTCTTTAACATTAAGTTATTGCCCAGCTACTGATGAATGTTCTGTACATTTTGATAGGCCTTTACACATGGGGTCATAAGAGAGGAAGCAATCCATTATTGACTCAAATTATAGTCAACGTTCTTCCACAGCCCACATTGCTTCTCAATAAATTCTAAAGCTCCTTCCAGTGATAAAATTAACTTATAATGATTAAGTTATAATCTTTACTGCTTTCATCCAATACATATTCTCCACTCACAATGATGAAAGAAATGCTTTTTGAGGTTAATGTCTGACAGGGAGTTAATGAGCTACATAAAAACTTTTAGCAATATTAGCTAACCTGTCATCAATTCAAGAAACTACTTAAAAGGCATTATTAATCACATTTTCAATAATTTTAAATTTTTTTCAGCATAATGATGGCCACAGAGAAGAAATGACTTTTTTGAGTTACACTGAATTAGATAGGAATGACATAATTCTAAAATAGAAACAAATGCACACCTAACACCAAACACCAAAGGTCTTATTTTTTATTTTTAAGTTTAGTATTATATATATTAAACTTATATATCAGCACATACGTAATCATATCTTTCATCAATATGCATTCAGGGTCTTCCTTATTTTCATTTGAAGTCTTTTAACATTTAATAATTTGGTGTTATTAATGCTATTAATGGTTGTGATAGAAATGTTGATAAGAATTCTTGTGTTATAGATTTGTCTTTCTCTCAGCTGATACAGACTTGGATTCTGTGTGCTATAGTGTGAGTCGCTTTCTCTTCTAGAGTATTCATTTTCTGAAAGTCACAAGATCTAAATTCAATTCACTGGAACAAACATTTACTGAGAATCAGCTATTTATACAGCATGGACTAAGCATTAAGTGAGACAAAGAGAACACAGTCCCCATCGTCATGGAAAATAGACCCCCGTGACACCCCTAGTATGACCACCTTTTCCCTGCTGGGACAGGGCCCGCAGTTAGAAATAAAGGAGCCCCAAAGAGCTGTGAATGCCCCTGGTGCTACTTTCTTCTCCCCTCCTTCAGGACACCACAAGCCTCAGCTGCCCATAGACCAATCCAAGTCAGAGGTTGCAATTAGAGATAACTATTTTCTATCACATTTATCCCATTATGCCTCACTCCCCTTTTGCCTCACTCAAGTCCAAGATGCCAGGTCATTCATTCCTCATCTATCTTACACCTATGTGTTCAATATGTATACAAATCTGACTCCGTTTCTCACTCCTTCCCAACCCCAAATGCTTGCCCTCTGTAAATCAGAGTCTATTATCTGCAAAATCCCCCAAACACTCACTCTTCTCTGCATAGTCCCATAATCTGGGCCTACGGGATCTGGCCTACCTCTACTAAAGAGAGAGGTCTCTTACCCCTCCTATCTCCTGCCCCTTCTCCCCACCTTGCTTATTCTACTTTAGGCAACTCTTTCTTGATGTTTCTGGAACTCCTCCAGCTCCTTCCTGCTCCACGGCTTTTGTACTTGTTACCTCTGTTGAGCATACACTTCCCCTAAATCATCACGTGGCCACTGCCTTATTTCACTCAGGTCTCTATTCAAATACCACTCCTGCGGGATTCCTTCTCCAACCACTGACCTAAAATAGCCTCACAACTCAGACCCACCGCAAGCCCCCACCCCATACTCTCTGTCTCTTTTCCCTGCTTTATTTTTATAGCACTTATTACACTGCTACCATACTAATAGTTTCCATTTTGTTGGCTTATTTGCTGTTATCACAATATAAGCTTCATTTGGGAAAAAACATTGTCTTATTCATCTCTGCATCTTCAGTGCCAAGAACAACGTCTGCCCCAGTTATAGCTACTAAGCTATATTTGTTGACTGAAGGAGTGAATACATAGTCCAGACTTCCTAGAATGCTCCAGAAAATAACACACACACACAAAAATGTTTATGTTAAGTTTCAGAAATAGTAAATACAATTTGGAAGATTCACAGTACAAATTTGCTTATGCAAAGCTATGACATGTCTCAGAGTGGGAAATCGATTTAATCCAGCAATTTATAAACTTACTTTATCACTACTCCTTTTTAAGTCTCACCTATAAACATCCTATAGAATCAGTATACCATGTGGGAAAGGCTGATGTTGGCTATGGAGCTCCATTGAGGATATTTTAGGAGGGGAATAACATCTGACCTCCAGGCAATTCCCTGGTCCTTTCTTTCCCCTTGTCCCCTAATTTGTTCATTTCTGTCCTAGACCAGAAACAGAACTCCATTCTCAGTAGTCTGGGTACCTGGTATCTGGGACTCATGTGAGAAAACAGTCTACCCGCTGGTGGCCACTTGAGAGAATTTATTTCCCAAATAACCACACAGAGATCAGCAATGTAACAGCAAAGCTTACCTCACACAGGTCGCAGGGACCTCCAGTACAGCATTATCCAATCTTGCCCCAGTGCCAGTGCCCTTCCAATACCACACTGTCCTCCTCATTGTAGGAAGTATAAGTTAGGGGACATTGTGAGGACAGTGAGGATAAATCTGCTTGCTAACACAATGTACTGGTTGCCCCAACAAGATTGTAGTGTTGTGTTCCTGTGAGTCTTGGTTCTGGGGAACACTGCAGCCAGAGCCTGAGGGAGCCCAGCTATAGAAATTGTTACAATTTCCACTGGGGAAAGGAAAATGTCCTTCAATCACAATACATAGACTCTGAATTTCCACTGGGGCAAATTGAATGTCTTTGAAGGCAGAGAAATGCAGTTTAGACAGTTCTCTCCAAGGTTGGACTTGCTTAATCTTGGTGCAGCCATACTTACAACTTCTGATGCTTAAGTGAGAGCCTACCAATCATGACTGAAGCCCCTCTCCCAACAAATCCTTCCTAATTGATCACTCGGCTTAAGTTCTCTCTGGTTTACAATAACCCTCCTGCGTTATTCTACCGGCCTTGATAGCAGTTCAAAAGTTGACCTGGGGGCGGCCAGTTGGCTCAGTTGGTTAGAGCGCAGTGCTCATAACACCAACGTCGCCGGTTCGATTCCCACATGGGCCAGCGAGCTGCGCCCTCTACAACTAGATTGAAAACAATGACTTGACTTGGAGTTGATGGGTCCTGGAAATACACAGTTCTGCAATATTCCCAAACAAAAATAAATAAATAAAAAAAGTTGACCTGGAAAGATGAGACATTGTAGGCATGGAGGTGGTCTCCAAGTATTGTTGATTGCACACTGAAGGAGCAAGAAATTTTGATCTTGCATATTTCTTTATATCAAGCATTTATGTGCACCACTATATCAATATATTATATGCACTCTAAAATACAAACAAAATTAAAAATTTAAAAGAATGAGGTCAACTTGAAATAATCAATATTTTTAACTTAAGATTCTTTTGTTTTCAGATTAACTAAGATACAGCTATGCATCACCTTCTTTTGTAATTTAAGAAATCACACCATGTTTTCTTTTCCTTTATGTTGTTCTAAGATTTTTAAAGAAATTTTTCAAACACACAGAAAAGTTAAAATAATAGTATAATGAACACCTGGATACTTAACCACCTAAATTCAACATTTATTTATACTTTTGCCATATTTCCATTATCTGTATGTTTATGTGTGTATAAACAAAACCACTTGAAAAGAAGATAAAAATATTATGCTACTTCAGCTATAAATACATCAGCTTGTATCTCCTACAATTAAGAATATTATCCCTCAGAATCAAAATATTATTATCACAGCCCAAGAAATTAACAATAATGTCCTAATATCATCCAATATTCAGGTCACATTCAAATTTCTCCAATAGTCTTAAAAATATCTTTTATAGCATTTTTGAAGGATCTAATCAAAATTCATGTATTGCATGTGGTAGTTATGATTCTTTATTTTTTTTTAAGTCTAGAGTGGTCCCCATTTATCTTTTTAGAATATTGAAACATATAATATCAGGCCATCCCACTATTGGGTCACACCTGATCTCTCCATTGAAAATTATGCTTTCTCATTTGTAAATTATCTGTGAGATGATATTTTTCAGGGTCTCTTGATCTTTGCCTGAATAAATTACTACATTGTGAGGTTAGAAAATGAGGATGTCCTCACTCTTTCATTCTTTCTCCATTTATTAGCTGGCATTCTCCTGTAAAAACGTTTCCCTCATATACTGAAGATGAAATACAGTTCCTTCCCCAAAGGCAGGATATATATTTCTTTAAAATTTCCAGTAAACTGAGTTAGTAAAAATGAGTTTTTATTACTTTTGCTTTAAAAACTTAGTAGTACTATTGGTATCTCTATGTGCTCATAGATTTGTATTTATTTAATGTTTCATAACGAATTAGTCATTAGTTTTGTTTCTTTTTTCATTCTCAACTGTTGCAGTTTAAATCTCTACAAATAAGCTAAATAAATGCTGGTGCAGCACTCCACACTAGGATCTGAAGATCCACAATATTTTTTTTGCTTTAAGAAGTCCCTATACATATTTAAGCTTAGGAAGTGTCATGCAGGGTGTCATGCGGGGTCTCAGCTCCCGCTCCCCGCACAAGAACGCAGGACATGGTGAGACCAAAGAGGAAGACCAATGGAGCCATTGATAGGGGCGTCATACCACTATATTCTCGCTGGCGGCTGGGTTGGAGACACAGGAAGCAGGAGCCACGCGATCCGCAACCTGCCGACCTCTTCTCTGTCAACCAACCAACCTCACTTGCTAACTGCTATCCGCGCTTGCCAGCCACCATCATTCGCTGCTAGTGTAGCCACGGCAGTTATATTAGTGGCCAATGGCTCACTGGTTACAGCTGATGGCCAACTACCCACAGCTGATGGCCATTCGATCAGAGTTGACGGCCATTTACTACCTGAGCCAGCACCTTTCCACATGAGGCCGAGAGCCTGGAAACTGCACTCCTGGCTCTGTCCCCACAGGAAGCATTGAAATCATGCCTATAAACCAGAATGAATTTTGAAACTCATTACTCGGCAAAATGCCAGAAGTTCATGTTACTGCATTATGTCAGATGTCTTAAAAGATAAACACTTACTTTTCATCATTCCTACCTCAGTCTGCTTCCTTAATTAGTGAGACAACAGGAAAAGAAAAATCATAACAATTAACAACTAAAAGTTCCTTAATTAAATTAATAATGTAGTGTTCATTACCTAGCCTTATCATAGTTTAATATTTAGTATAATATTTAAAAGTTTTTCTTTTTCCTTTTTGCTGGATGCAACAGAGATCAATCCTGGCTAGCTCAAGGAAAATAAAAACAGATCCTGGGGTAGTTCAATGAAAGGAAAGGTTGACCTGTCAATGAACCGAGACAGCTCTGAAGCCCCAGCAGTGGGGGTTTGGGGACCTGCTCTCCAGGGTGCTGCAGAGCCAAGTGCCCCAGCTCCAACTCCTGTGTGTCCTCATACTGTACAGATTCCTCGGAAGGAGCACATCATGGCCTGCATGAGGTCTGGGTTCACCCTGGATGAGGTCAGAGACGTAGCATCATGGAGCCAGATGTTGCCCCGGAGACCACCACGAAGGGGCATGTTCTCAGAGAGAAAGAGTTATCCCAGGGCCGTCTCCACCAAGGAAACTTCAAAAGCTCTTTAAAAATGCACTGAGGTTCAGGTGTACAGTGCAGTGATCAGGCATCTACATCATCCCTGAGAGGGGAACAATAATGAATGTCAACTACAATTTTATATATATAGTTACAAGAAGCGGAGTACAGCATTAGGAATAGAGAGTGGAAATGCAATGGCTGTGTGCAATGTCAGAGGGATAGTGGATGGGGTAGGGGGGTTGTCACTGTGTGAGGGAAAGAAACAATAAATGTCTAACTATTACATTTGTTATTACATTGTTTTGTGCACCTGAAACTAATAAAAAAATGCACTGAGGGTGTCTGTCATTGTCCAGATGGTGTGTTGAGTGGATATACAGGAATTTCATTAACTTTACAGTCATTCTGATAGGAGAATCTCTGTTTTGTTAAAGGAAAATGTCTCAGGTGAAGTGCTTATGCTTTTTACTGGTTTAGGGGGGCGATAAGCAGAGTGCCCATTTCAAAAAAAAAAAATTGGGGGGAGAACAAACATATATCCTTGACTAGGGAATGTTTTCATAAATATCCAGACTGCTAATTCCAGACACTTGTTTATTTCACACACCAGTAAACCTGCTAAGTCATAAAAGGACCATCTCTTTATCAGATGGCATGGTTGTTATTTAGGCATGGATGATTAGTGCTATCTTGAGATGTCAAACATGAACTGGAAATAACAAGTGCTGTATCTAGTAAGAAGAAAACAACAGGCGGATTGACCTGGGGCAGATTTTATCTCTTGCCAATTAGCACTTAGTTATCAACACCATCAAAGGAAGGTCAATTTCTCCAGCATGTAATGCTGGGCAAGAGTGCTGGGCACACAGTTTGCTTAATCTCAGTTTTGGAACACTAAATTTCTCTTCCAAAACAAAAGGGATGAATGCCAGTGCTATGCTTTCCTTAAGCTGGCATTGACCGGAAGATTCTGGACTTCCCACTTGAGCACTGGGGTAGAGTGGGGATTGTTCAGAGCCATAATTAGCTCATATTTCTCAATCTGCCTTTCCTTATCCAGGGGGCAGAACCATCGGATGAAAACCTCCTGGCTTTCCACCTTGCCCTGCTTTACTACAGAGAATATCAATGATCCGGATGTTCACCTGCTCACCGAATGATGCTGACACATTGGAGGAGTCGAAACTCTGAGACATCCAGCACAGCTTGGATCATTCAGTGCTTATGATGGAGGCTGAACACTGTAGAATGCTGAGGGACCCCAGGAGAAGGGGAGAAGATTACTTCCGGTCTTAGAATGTTCCATTCCCTCCCATTTCCCCAAACTCCCCCACCCAACAGGGCCTTACAGGGTTTTATTTGGGTAAATGCCTGGAATTTGGAGGGAATTGGGGAAGTTCGGTTCTTTGTTTTCTAAAACCTCTCTCTCCATCAGGTCTGGACTAGGGCATTCAGTGCTTAATACCCATGGCATGAGGTATGGTTTGAATCCATAAAACCTCCTATGTTTCTAAAACTTAATTGTTTTTTGTTTTATGTTTTGGTAAAAACCCCAGGGACCATTAGCATTGGGGGAACATTTAGTCCTAGTCACTAAAATAGTTTTTTTGACAGAAATGTTATTGATAGCATCAGGAATAATGCAAGGATTGTTTACCAAGTGTCTGAGGACTTTATCTAGAGACTGCACTGCTGTCTCACTGCCAGCCTCCACTGGTATCCTCAGCAATGATTTTGTGTTTTTTTCTTTTTGACACAGGTGGTACTTGCATACATTCTTGTTATCAAGATTCAGGCAATACATTAGTATGTAGATTGAATTTGACAGTCCACCTTTACTCCCCCTCCCCCCCACATCCATTTGCATTCCCCTAGGTAAGTACTGTGAACATTTATCTGTATCCTGGTCTCTTTCTATTCAAATGTAAAAAAATAGACAGAGGTACTCCTTTTTGTATAAATGGAAACACACTGAGCTCATTATTCAATGAGCTTCTTTAAAAAAAAAAAAAAGCATTTCTTGGAGAGTTTTCCATATTGCTACATAAGTCAACCTCATTCCATAATATGACTGCCACATAATTTGTTTAACCACTTCCCTATTGCTAGAAATGTGGGTTCTTTTCCTTTTGTTTGTTTCTTTCTTTGTTTTTCTTTTTCCTTTAATTACAGACAGAGCTTCAGTGGACTTCTTGGTATAGTCATCTCTATACTCACACACAAATGTTTGTGTAGAATAGTCTCCTGCAATAGAACAGCTGAGTCAAAGGGCATGCACATTAAATATTTATAGTTATGGCTAAATTGTCTTCCAGAAAGACTTGATCAATTAACACTTCCTTGTTCTCACTGAACTTTGTCAATATTTTAGATTAAAAAACTGATGGTCAAGGACTATTTCATCATTTTAATTTGTACCTCCGTGTACTATTGAGGCTGAACATGTTTTTATGTCCAAGTTATCTTATGTGAATTGCCTGTTTATGTCTTATCCATTTTCCTTTTGTGTTGTTTGTAGGAGCTTTCTATGTGTATACATCACATGTGCTGCAAATATTTTCTTAGTCTATTGTTCTAGTAAAACAAAATTTCTTAATTTTTATGAGTGAAATATGTTCTTTATAGATTTTTTCTATAGAAAAATATTTTTCTACATAATTTTTTTTTCTTTATAGAATCTGGGGTATGAATTTTGCTTAGAAGTGCCTAGGTTAGGGAAATATTATGTTTCCTTCCAATATTTTATATACCTCAGGTATATTTTTTAATTCATCTGAATTTTATTTCTCAGAATCTGAGGCAAATGTATAATTTCGTTATTCTTTAACATGTCCCAGTGGGTTTAAAATTACACTTTTATAGGTAATTAAATTCATATATATATATATATACATACACATACATACATATACCTGGGTCTGTTTCTGGAGTCTCTATTATGCATTATTCACCTGTTTGTCTTTTCCTGCATCAATACCATAATTGTTTTAAAGCATATGCAGCTGTATTTTTTGATATGCACATTTTAATGAGGTAGTCATTTAATGAGGCAGTCAACAATAACTTGTTATTTTTATTGTTCAAAAATTATTGATTTGCCTAGTGCATTTTTCTTTAAAATGAAATTTAGAATTGTAAACTTGTAAAAACTTTAGATTGTAAAACTATAAAGAATCCATTTGAAATTTTTATTGGGATTGCACTGAATTTATAGATTAATTTAGGGAGAATTTGTCTTCCTCTTTTTTCTACCTTATGGAGGTATGGTTGATAAATAAAACTGTATATATTTAGGGAATACAATGTGAGATTTTGATATATGTATGCATTGTGAAATGATTACCACAATCAAGCTAATTAACATGTATTTCAACACTGCATTTTTCTGTCTAAAAATATGGTGTACATCTCCATTTATGCCAGGGTCTCATGTCTTTTAAAGTTTTAATACATTGGAGCATATCTTTGAGTACTTTCCATTTCCTCTATAGCTATTGATCTTTCAGATTTTTAAAAGTTATTTAAAAGGAAATTTTTATAAATTGTATTTTTATAAAAAGTCATACATTTATCTAGACCTACAAAGTTATTGGCATAAGGTTGTACATATTGCCTTATGTCTGTATTTATAGTTCTAATCATGGTCATTTCTAACACTTGTCTTTTTTTCCCCAAGTATCTATTTTATCAATGATATCAAAGAATCTATTTTTGTAGCTTGTTGATCAAGTCTACTGCTTTTTAAAATGTTATTTCAAGATTTTACTTTATTAATTCTGCCCTATTTTCCTTTTTTCTAGCTTCTTGACTGAAATACTTTTTTCATTTGTTTGTAATCTTTTTCCTAATATACACATTTCAGACTATATAGTATTGTCCTCCTTCAAGTACATCTTATTTGATATGTAACATACTGCTTTCACTGTTGCTTATTTCTAAATTGTTTACGATTTCAACCTATTTCTTTTCTTTTTTTTTTTTTTTAGAAGGATGCTTTTAATCTGCTCAAAATAGTTCAAAATTCCACATTGGTTAGATTTATTTTTCCTACCCTTTGGTTAATTTCTAACCTCACCACACCATAGGAAATCTTCATTGTGGGTTCCAAATATACCATGCGATCCATAGCACCTCATCTTAGGAAGTTCCCTGACAGTTTAAACATAGTTGGTGCCATGGTGAGCTGCTGAGCCCACACTTAATGAAGATTAAAAATCTCAAAAATAATGGAGGATGCCGATGGAAGCACTGCACTTATAATTTGATGATTTCAAAGAGTACCAGGTAGTTCTATTTATGGCTTCCTATCGTGTGCTTCATGAAAAATGGAAATCTTTCAGTTTAATCCCAAGTTTCAGAATGACTAATTTTCCTTTGAGATGCTTCACATTCGGCTTGATTCTCGGTGCTGAAGTTGGACTAACTGCTCATCAGAGATGCATGAAAAGTGGCCGTACACTGCCTGTTTTCCCAGCTCTCCTTCAATAGCATCTCTTCCTTGATACCAGAAAATATAGTGTTTTGGGGTTATAATTAGTAGGCAAAGTGGTACTTCTGTTTAAATAGATTCTTCAAAAACTCTAATAAAGTTACTTATACTCTAGTTCCTCTAGACCAGTAGTTCTCAACTAAAGTTGTGCCTGGGAAACAGTCGTGGCGTTGGTTTTAAAATCAATGCCCCATTTGAGAGATTCTGATGTAGTAGGAGTAGGTCAGTGATGCAGCCCAGTGTTTAAAGAGCTTCACAGGGGACTCTGATGAGCACCTAATTTGAAAACCACTGTTCTAATAAATTTAGTTAAATTAAAAATGTTAACAGAAGTACAAATATCCATTTAACTTTCACAGCATTCTGGATCTTTAACTTCACAGATTCTTTCTTCTTGTCTGAAACATCTTCTGTGTTCTGATTGTGAAAACAATACTACACAAGACAAACTTTGGTTCATCTGCAAGTTCTCCGGCGTGATTGCAATCAATACCTTTATTTCCTCTCCACCATTTCTAACTGAAAACCCTGAAATCTTGTTTTTGCCTATGCTACTTGTGAGATAATAGAAAATATATATATTGGTCTCTGACCACAGTTCCTGGCACAGAGCTCCTAAAATTCTTGTAATTCCCTAAGTGACAGGAGCAGTAGGAGCATCTCTTGTTCTAATACTTGATCCTTGACCCCACCCCGACACAAGGCTCTTAAAACCCTTATAAATTCCTAATTGATAAGAGCACTAGGAGCATCTTTTGTTCTATTGAGGTGACTCTGCATGCGCTCCTGGTTGACTCCTGGGTGGGGGCTGGTCACCAGAAAGACCAAGCCATGATTAGAAGCTTGGAATTTTCAGCCTCATCCCCCATCTTCCACAGAGGGGAGAGGGGCTGGAAATGGAGTTAATACTTGATGATGCTATGTGAGGAAGCCTCCATAAATTCCCAATGCTACGGGGTTTTAGAGAGCTACCGGGTTGGCAAACACATTCACATTGGGAGCGTGACATGTCCCAATTCTACGGGAACAGAAGCTTCTGCTCTCAAGAGCGTCCCAAACCCTGTCTCATGTATCTTTGCATCTGACTATGCTTCTGTGTCCTTTATAATATCCTTTCATAAACTGGTAAATGTGTTGCCCTGAGTTCTGTGAGCCATTTTAGCAAATTAATGGAATGTGAGGTGGGGGTGTGGGGAACCTCCAATTTGTAGCCAGATTGTACAGAATTTGTGGATAACCTGGGGACTCACTACTTTCAGTTAGTACTTGAAGTAGGGTGGGGGCAGTCTTGTGGTACTAAGCTCTTAACATGTGGGAACTGAGCCTGTATCCAAGTAGACAGTGTTAGAACTGAGTTAAATTGGTGACCAGAAGTATCACAAGAAAAGTGTTGTGTGTGGGGGCATAGTAAAGGAGAGACAGGAGAGAAAAACCAGGTGGTTTTTCTTATCCACTGCTCTACTCTTTTTGTCATGATCACGAATGTCCAAAGTCATTTACTCATTCAACAAATATGTATTGAACACCAGTTATGTTCTAGATACTATTCGTGGTACTGAATATTTAGCAGTGAAGGAAATGGGCAAAATCCCTGCCCTGATTACATTCTAATGGAATGAGAAACAAAACTAAATATAGATAAATTACATAGTATGTTAAGAAATGTTATGAAATGGCTAAACAGCGGTATGCTGTGGGAACTACTCACATTGGGTCAGGCTAGGTCACTAGCGGGGCATGATGGTCCAACCTGCCTAATCTCTAGGAGGAAGGAAACTGAGACATGAAGCAGATACCTGGGTTTGGAGAGCGTTAGGTTTAGCCCAGACTCCTAACACCCTACGTTAAGCTGTGGAGGTGGGCAGTGGGCAGGAGCCAAGCAGCCTGGGGTGACCCCTACTCCCCTTGTTGTGAGGAAGCTCTCTAGCTGGGAGACTGTTTTTCAGAGGGGACTGGACCCCAAGTGGCCACAATCAAGTCCAGTGCTCCAGCCCCAGGAGCTTGGTTGCAGGGCCCTCACTTGGGGGAAAGGAGCCATGACCCCCTCCTTTCCCATCCCTCCAGATTTGTTATTATTTTGCACTCTTAAGACCTGCCAATAAAAATTAACTGAAAAAAAAAATGTTATGGAAAAATGGAGCTGGGTATAGGGAATCAGCAGTGGATATGTGGAGATGGAGGGGATAGAGAGTTGAAATCTTAAATAGGGTAATGGGTCTTAGGTATTTGGACACAATCTTGAAGGAGGTGAGTATCCATGCAAATGTGGGAAAGAACATTCCAGGCAGAATGGATGGCCAGGGCACAAGCCATAGACAGGAATGTGTATGAGGAACAATAAGGCGGCCAGTATGGCTGGAGCAGAGAAAGTGAGAGGAAGAGTAACAGATGAGAGGACTGCTCCTGGAGGGCCTGGACGGGACTTAATGAAGACTGTGATTCCTCTGAGCAACACTGGAGGATTTGGGGCAAAGATGTAACATAACTTGACTTAAAGTTTAACAGGATTACTCTGACTGCTGTGTTCTGAATAAACTGTAGGGACCAAAGACAGAAGTAGAGAGTCCAAAAAAATGTTGATAGTATTGATAGTATTCTAGATCTATTTTAAAAGTAGAACCATAAAGATTTTGCTGAATGTGGGAGAAAGTGGGAAGTCAAGAATACTATCAAGTTTTTTATGCTGATTGGGAGAGGAAGGGTTTTGGGGCGGAGGGGGGGGAGAAGAGGGTAATTAAAATTCGGTATTGAACATGTAAAATTTGAGATGTCTGTCACACATTCATGTGGAGATGTTGAGTAAGCAGTTGGGATATATAAGCTGGAACTTAGGGAAAAGGTCTGGGCTTGAGATACAAATTTAGGCGTTATCCAAATATAGAAAAAAGCCACAAGATGCACGAAGTCATCAAAATGCATGTAAATAAGAAAATGAAGACCAAGGACTCTACTGCAGGGCACTATAACAGTAAGAGCTCACAGGCAAAAGAAATATCCAGCAATGGACACTGGGAGTAGGTGGAGAAAACTCAAGATATTCCAATTTCCTAGAAGTAAAATGAAGGAAGTGTTTCAAGGAGGTAGGAGTGACCGATTGTTTCCAATGTTACAGAAAGGTCAAGAAGAATGAGAGCTGAGAATTGACCATAGGATTTAGCAGAGTGATCATCGATGGTCTTGACCAAAGCTGTTTTGATGGAGAGGTGTTAAGAAAGGGTTGATCTGAAAGAGTTTAAGGAAGGGGCATTGGTGACCACAAGTATAGCTAATACTTTTGGGGA
Organism: Rhinolophus sinicus; assembly: GCF_036562045.2. NCBI lineage: Eukaryota > Metazoa > Chordata > Mammalia > Chiroptera > Rhinolophidae > Rhinolophus > Rhinolophus sinicus. The sequence goes on along the minus strand of NC_133755.1, from coordinate 48,897,117 downwards.
ATTTTGCCATTAAGGGGAGAACAGATATGGGATAGTAAAGTTGTAGGGAGGAGTAAAGTCCAGAGAAGCTTTTCATTTGTTTTTAGGATGGAAGAAATACTAAGTTTATACAGTGATTTGAATGATTCAGTATATCAGAAAAAACTGATGAGATGAGGGAGCAAGGGAGAAATTACCAGTGTTCTATCTTTGAGAATGTAAGAGGTGATTAGATTTGGGGAATTGGCTTTAAATAAGAGCATAGACAATATATCTATAATACCAGGGGAGAAGATATAGAATAGCTGGTAGGTGGGTATATGCATGTGAGAGTTTGTGGAAGTTTTCATCTAACAGCTTCAATTATTTTCATGAAATAGGAAGCGAAAATCTCATCTCAGTACTTAGGCTTGAAACCATCTGTAACAACTCCTCTTTTAACACTCACTCTTAGCTTCTGCGACACAGCCAGTTCCTGACATCCCTCTCCTCCTTCTAATTCCTGATGAATGTTATCCTCGTACCCCTTAAATGGTGACACCCAAGATCTGGTCCTCAACTCTCTTTTCTCTATATAGCAGTCATTCCTTTATAATCATGGTAGACATTACTAGTGTTCACTGTGTCTGGTTCTCATCTTTTCTGGGTACCTAAAACTGTACTTCCCAGGCCCCTTTCAGTAGGCAAGGCCATGTGACTACATCTGGCCAATGGGCTGTGAGCAGGAGTGATGAGTGTCACTCCCAGTCAGAAGCATTTAGTTAGCAGCACATAACCCTCCATTTGCTCTATTACCCTTGCAATCAGGATTAAGGGCTCATATTCTAGATAGTGCAGCTACAGGATGATAGAAACTCTGAGAGCCTGGAAGGCGAGTTGCCACATGAAAGACAGTGCCCTAGAGAGTCATCTAACACAGGAAATCTTGGCATAAGAAAACATCCCCTGTGTTAAGGCACTGAGATTTTGGGGTTATCCCACCATAACTAGCCTGAGTGGTATAGTGATCTAAGTGAGTGGTTCTCAAAATTTTGAGCCTTAGGACTCCTTTCACTCTTAAAAAATATTGAGGACACTAAAGAGCGTTTGTTTATGAAGGTCATATTTATAGATATTTACTGGTTTGGAAATTATTATTGAAAACTTTGAAGTATTTATTTGCTAACTCATTTAAAAATAACAATAAACTCATTGTACATTAACACAAATAATATATTTTATGAAAAATTATTTTAATTTAGTGAGAAGATTGGCACTGTTTTACATTTTTGTTAATCTCTTTAATGGCTGGTTAAGTAGAAGACAGATGGATTCTCATGTCTGCTCTCATATGCTGTTATGCTTGAAGTATATGGAGAAAATTAGGACTTACACAGATATGTAGATGGAAAATGAAGGTGTATTTGAATAGGCTTTTCAGATAATTATGGATATTATTTTTGTTATGTCACCAAAATTAGACACGTGGCAGCTTCTGAAAGGTTAGTTGCCATGCGTAATCTGAAACTATGTTAATAAACTTAGAGACTCTGTTACATTAAGTTCCATTGATTTATCTTAAGCTTTGAATGGATATTTTACCTATGCCTAATTTTGTAATATATGCTGGTCATTTGGAAATTGTTGGCTTGCTGAGTTTTGCAGATCTTCTAAATAGTCACACATTTCATTATATCACCGACAATATCATCAGAACAGTTTTTTAAGTTTTGGGAAGCTATTGAGCCCACAGAGACTGATATAAGTTTTTCAAAATTTTAATTTTTGCTTCAAAGCTCAAATTTTACAATTACCGTAAATACTGTTGATTGTCTTCCTCGAGAAAAATAGGCTCACTTAGTTCATTTTTCAAAAAATGTCTGACAAATACTCAAGTTTGAATAACTATACAATGTCTGCCAGTCATTCTTTCAAGTAAAAATTGTGTCCCATGGAAAAATCTACCAGTTCAGCTTGCAACTCAATCACACAAAGGCTTTTCCACAACATCGAGACTGTATTTCAATATGCAGCAAGACGGGAGTAGAGCTCCAAGATGGCAGAGTAAATAAACATTGCGCCTGCATCCTTCCGTGAACACATTAAAATTACAACTACATTATAGAACAATAAACCTGCAGAACCATCTGAAGTCTAGCTGAGCAGAAGTCCTATGACTAAAAATATAAAGAAGCCATGTTGAGACTGGCAGGAGGGGTAGAGACATGGAACAAAACCCAAACCTCCATGTGGCAGTTGAGAATCAGGAGGGATATCTTGGCCGCGGATGCTCCCCCCCGGGAGGAGTGGGGCTCCTCAGCCCAGAGTACTGACATTGGGAAGAGGAGCCCCCACAACATTTAGCTGTGAAAAACAGTGGGGATTCTGACTGTCCCAGACGGAAGGCTACGGGAAACCCAGACATCCTCTTAAATGGCCTGTGCACAGACTCTCTCCCAGGTACTCACCTTGGGCTCCAGCGAAGGGACAGTAACTCTGGGGGTGTCAGAGACATATGAGGAGTGCAGATTGAGTTATGTGGCTGCGGAAGGAGGGCTGGAGGACAGTCAGCATTTTCCCTGTGTGAGGTCCTTCTCCCATGCAGCTGGCAGGCAGGCGCCATCTTTCCTGTGTTGAGCCCTCCCCCACAGGCCAAATCTGAATCTGATTGGCCTAGTGAGTTCCGGGGCTCCACCCTGCTGACTCACTGGGACCATGCCCAACCCAACTACCCCAGCTGAAGGCACTTTCTCATCAAGCAGCCAGCCACATTGCACTCTTTCTTGGAAAACTATCAGAGTCTGGCAGGCCTCCATTGGCAGCAACTGGCCTTAGTGTGCTTTGAGACTTTTGCTGAGTAGCTCCAGGCTCAGCACTGGCACCAAACCAGAATTTACATTAACCTGGTGACCACAACTCTTCCCACTCTAATGACTCCCCAAACCTGTCTCAGCCAATATGCATATTGCACGAGACTCTATCAGCAGCTGAACCTTAATGGAACCAGCAGGTGGCAGCAGGCCTTAGGGTTTCCTGGCTTTTTGCAGAGTTACCAGGGGCCTGGTACTGGTGGCAAACGTCCTCGGTTCATAATGTGTCTTCTCCCACGCACCTCTGGGTTTAGCACAGGTAGCCAACAACCACAAATTGCTTTGTAGCTCCCACTATGTGGTCCCCGAACAGTCACAGTCAGTGGGTGACCTGGGCCTGCACAAGAGCCCCTCCCAAAAGGCCCCAAAACCAACATAGGTGGAGGTTGGCTTCAGATCACAGCAGAGCACTGCCCAATTAGCCCCACAAGTGTCACACACAAAGGGTGGTCTCAGCGGGCACCAGAGAGTGCTGGGGCGAATCCCACTCAGTGGAGTAAGCCCCCTGAACAGCAGCATGTAAGCTGTGGACTTGGCCAAACCCCATAGCCAGTCAGCTTAAGTCAATTCCACCCAATGACGTGCCAATAGCAACCAAGGCTCAATATAACAGGAGGGCACATGAAACCCACATAAGGGACACTCCTGGAGCACCCAGAGCAGGTGACCATGGAGACTGTGTCACTGGGCCCAACAGGACACCTACTACATAAGGCCACCTGGCCAAGACTGGGAGACATAGCAGATCTACTTAATACATAGAAACAAACACAGAGAGGCAGCCAAAATGAGGAAACACAGAAATGAGTCCCAAGTGAAAGAACAGAAGAAAACTCCAGAAAAAGAACTAAACAAAATGGAGGCAACCTAACCAGATACAGAGTTGAAAACAGTGATTATAAGTATGTTAGGGGAACTTAGTGAGAACTTCAACAAAGAGACAGCAAGCATAAAAAAGGACACAGAGACCATAAAAAAGAACCAGTTAGAAGTGAAGAATACAGTAACTGAAATGAAGAATGCACTAGAAGGAATCATCAGCAGACTAGATAAAGCAGAGGACTGAATCAGTGATTTGGAAGACAAGGCAGCAGGAAACACCCAATCAGAACAGCAAAAAGAAAAAAGAATTAAAAAAATATGAGGGTTGTTTAAGAGACCCCTGGGACAACATCAAGCATAACAACATTCACATCATAGGGGTACCAAAAGGAGAAGAGAGAAAGCAGGAGATTGAGAACGTATTTGAAGAAATAATGACTGAAAACTTTCCTAACCTGGTAAAGGAAATCGACGTACAAGCCCAGGAAGAGCAGAGAGCCCCAAATAAGATGAGCCCAAACAGGCCTACACCAAGACACATTATAATTAAAATGGCAAAGGTTAAAGACAAAGAGAGAATCCTAAAAGCAACAAGAGAAAGGCAACTAGTAACTTACAGGGGAGCTCCCATGAAATTATCAGCTGACTTCTCAACAGAAACTTGGCAGGCCAGAAGGGATTGACACAAAATATTCAAAGTGATGAAAAGCAAGGACCTACAACCAAGATTACTCTACCCAGCAAGGCTATCATTTAAAATTGAAGGACAGATAAAGAACTTCCCATACAAGAAAAAGCTAAAGGAGTTCACCATCACCAAACTAGTATTACAAGGAATGTTACAGGGATTTCTTTAAGATGAGGGAAAAAAGTCAAAATTATGAATAATAAAATGGCAATAGCTCCATATCTATCAACAATTAGTTTCAATGGAAATGGATTAAATGTTCTAATCAAAAGACATAGAGCAGATGAATGGATAAGAAAACAAGACCCTTACATATGCTGTCTACAAGAGATTCACTTCAGATCAAAAGACACATAGAGACTAAAAGTAAAGGGATGAAAAAATACATTTCATGGAAATGGAAACAACAACAAAAAGCTGAGGTAGCAATACTTATACCAGACAAAATTGACTTTAAAACAAAGGCTATAACAAAAGACAAAGAAGGACTCAGTAATCCCACTCCTGGGTATTTATCTGAAGAAACCCAAAACACTATTGCATCCATATATTCATTGCAGCATTGCCTACAATAGCCAAGATGTGGAGGCAGCCTGGGTGTCCATCAATGGATGAATGGATAAAGAAGAGTTGGTACATATATACAATGGAATATTAGTCAGCTATACAAAAGAATGAAATCTTGCCATCTGCAACAACATGGATGGACCTAGAGGGTATTTATGCTGATTGGAATAAGTCAGAGAAAGATAAATGCGATGTGATTTCACTTATATGTGGAAGCCACAGGACAAAATAAACAAACAAAACAAACTCATAGATACAGAGAACATTTTGGAGGGAATGAGTGAAAAGGGCAAAGGGATTAAGGAATATAAATTGGTAGTTACAAAATAGTCACAGGGATATAAAGAATAGGATAGGGAATATAGTCAATAATATTGTAAAACTATGTATGGTGTCAGATGGGTACTGGATTTATCAGGGTGATCACTTCATAAGTTATATAAATGTCTAATCACTATGTTGTACCACTGAAACTAATGTAATATTGTATGTCAACTGTAATTAAAAAATTAAAAAACATTAAAATAAATATAGTCCAATTACAGGGGGCAAATTTTCATTACACTTTAGTTAATTAGGTTATATATTTATACATTACTTATACTCGAACATGTCTACAGGATGATTACAAAAGGCACATCAAGGTATCCTTACAAAAACAGCTACCATGAGCTATCACATTACTACCAAGAATATATTCTGAAATTAAATACTTTTTTTCTTTCTAAAAGACTACGGTCACCTTTACATTCTATTTTAAAAATAGCTTTATTGAGATATTTAATTCATATACCATAAAATTCACCCTTTGGAAGTGTACAATTCAGTGGGTTTTTAGTACATTTACAGAGTTGTTCAACTACTACCATTAATTTTAGAAAATTTACATCACTTCATAAAGAAACCCTACACCCATAAGCAGTCACTCCCTATCTCCTCCTGCTCTACCCTCCTGCAACCTGTAATCTACTTTCTGTCTCTATGGATTTGTCTAGTTTAGATATGTCATATAAATGAGTTTATACAATATGTGGCTTTTTTGTGTCTGGGTTCTTTTATTTAGCATAATGTTTTCAAGGTTTACCCACGTTGTAGCATGTTTCAATCCTTCAGTATTCATTTATGGCCAAAAATATTCCATTTTAGAGATATACATTTTTTTTAAATCCTTCTATCAGTTGATGGGACATTTAGGTGTTTCTACTTTTTGACTGTTATAAATAATGTTTCTATGGATACTGTGTACAAGATTTTTATGTGGCACGTTTCCAATTCCTTTGGGATATATATATATAAGTCGATAAGGAACACTTTATGGATTAAGTCAGTGCAAAGATGAGAGTAAATTTGAAGATTTTTTTCACAGGTTTATCAAGCCCCCGAGACTAAAGGAACATTAGAAGAGGAAAATGAGTTCTCAAATAACAGAGGCAAAGTAAGAATAATACGCAATAATAGTCTAGAGAAGTATTTCTCTTATCCTGCCTCAGTTTAAGTAAATTTGAATATGCAATTACTTGGAAAGATATTGAAAAACACTAAGGAAACAATTATAAATCTGTGTTGCCCTTTTAAGATATAAAATTTTCGGTTCTCTTATAATAGAAAATATTAGTGTTTAACGGACACTTTTGGTTTCCTGATTTATTATTTTAATACTATACCTACTGCCCTGTGTATATACACCCAACTATTATTAAAGATTCTAAACTATATTTCAAAAATTCTAAGTCACCTAAATCAAGAGTATAACAGGGTCTAAAGTAGTTTAAGAACAGAGCAACAAAGATATACTTCATAAAATTGAAGAATAAGGAGTTTCTTTTGAAATAAAAGGCCAGAATCTTGAACATTGGCAGACAATTTGCCACTTTCATCTGAGGACAAAAGAACTAAGGTTATTTGAGAAAATTATGGTTAAAAATCATTTTTATATTCTTAATGTAAAGACAGCACATTGAGAGTTAATATAATCAGGCAGGACTTATGTTTGAAAAAGAAACTGTCAAATTCTCTAAGGTTTTCCACCTTTAAACTCAGACATAAATTACAGATGTAGGTCACAAAATAATAATCCCTGTGTGTTGAGCATTTCTCTTCTATAGTCTTATTGAATCTATTTTCATTATCCATTTGGTACTAAATTCCCCAAGTTTCAAAGAACAAAAGTAGTAAGTGAAATTGTCAAGTTTGCATCAAGGGTACTAGAAAAATAATAGCTATTATATGATGGCTGTTATTTTTTAAATCCTGGTTCTGCTGAAGAACTGTTTCAATAGCTATGAAAAGAGGCATGCTTTTTCATCCATGATGTTGTTTGCCTGGTTATACTTGCATCGTATTCTATAAATACAGAATCTTTGGAAAAAAGGGGAAAAAAAAGACCAAAGTTTTGTGCAACCTATGGCTTTTTACTTTTTTATAACCAACACATTTTTTTTCCCATAAAGAACAAGTACATGTGAGTCATATATTATTGCAGAAAATAGTTACTTTTTTCTTTTCATAAACTTTTTTGCTTCTTTCAAAAGCTCTTCCACATCTTCCTTCTCTTGGTCCTCCTTGCCCGGCTCCCAGTCAGAATCTTCATCTGTTGGCTCATATTCTTCCTCCTCATCATCTAGAAAGCTGTCATTCATGTCATACGTACTGGGTTCTGCAGCATTATCACTGTCTTCATCTAAAATGCTTCTCACTAAAAAACAGAAGTTAGGTACACAGTACATCAATTGCCACTCAACCTGGGAGAAAAACTGTATAATGTCTTTCTCAGGGTGACTGATGGCTTAGTTGGTTTGAGTGTGAGCTCTGAACAACAGCGTTGCCAGTTCTAGTCCCACATGGGTCAGTGCGCTGCACCCTCCCTCCACAACTAGATTGAAGGACGATCACTTGGAGCTGATGGGCCCTAGAGAAACACACTGTTCCCCAATATTCCCCAATAAAATTAAAAAATATATATTTCTTTAAAAAAAAAGTCTTTCTCCATCAAGAAGAATTAATTTCACTTAATCCCGTGTTTCTCTGAAAATGAGACCTAGCAGACAATCATCTCTAATGCGTCTTTTGGAGCAAAAATTAATACAAGACTTGGTCTTAATTTACTGTAAGACCAGGTCTTATAAAATATAAGACCAGGTATAATATAATATAACATAATATAATGTAATACCGGGTATAATATGATACAATATAATACCCGGTCTTATTTTACTATAATACCGGGTCTTATATTAATTTTTGTTCCAAAAGACGCATTAGAGCTGATTGTCTGGCAAGGTCTTATTTTCAGGGAAACATGGTACATAGCTAACCACTATAAATTTCTAGAAAGGGGACTAAAATGACCATTTGTTAGTTATTATTCTTACATTTCCTACCATGAGGCTCCTAAGACTAAAATGTCCTGTGAGATTCATAATAATGGTCCCTTCATAATATCATCATCATATTCAGGCTCCTTTCCGGGACGGCAGAATGTACTTTTATCCCAGTTATTCACTGCCCCTCCTTGTGATGATTATATTTCCCCACTCCAACAGTCTTGGCCCAAAAAAATGTGTGGAAGTGTTGTGTGCCCCTTCCAAGGAGAAGCTTTCGGAGGCTTTCTGTGGTTCTGCTATTGTTATTTCCCCTCTGCTGTGAGAACAATGTGTCCTAGATGTGAACACAATCAGCCTGGATTCCAAGATGAGACTAACACATGGGACAGGAGCACAGCCAACATGCAGCTGTAACGTGAAGGACAAATACATCTCATTTCTGTTGTAAGGCACTGAAATTTGAAGACTGTTTGTTATTACAGCAAACCTAGTACAATGTAATTGACACTCTAGGATTGTGATCAAATGAGATGATACAAGTTTACATACTTTGGAAAGTTTAGTTTTTAAATCTGTTATATTCTACAGTTCATGTTTCAATAAAAGTAGGATTACTATGGTAACAGCCATTAGAATTTATAGATTTCCAATTAATATCATAATACAAAAATTCTTCAGTCTCCAAATCCATTTCTCCCCTCATCCCACTCTGTTTTATATTCTTTCCACAGTGAGCAACAGAGTTGGTTTAAAATAAGGCTGTGAGAGACTCTGGGATTATGTGGAACACTTAAGAAACAAGTAGGAAGATTCTATCTGAAAATCTTGTGAAAGGCAGAGGACAATCCCTGTGATAAAGAGCAAATGCATGGGTTAAAAATATTAATGTCCATACTTTTGTATATGCTTTAATTAACTTCTTCCTAAAATGTACACATGTAAAAGATAGATATAACTTAAATGAAAGTCAAGGAATTTGATGGGGAAAAAATGAAAATGATGACAAAGGAAGTAATTTATCTGTCCTCTTAACTCCCATAGCCCAGATATTTATATTTTTCTTAATATCACTGCTCATTCCAGAGAGGATTTGAGACACCTTATAATAATAACAGAGGTAATTTAAGAAAATAATACAAATAAAAGTAGAAAAACTAAGAACATAAAAAGCAAAATATAAATATGTCAATCTCAATTTTTAACATAATTGTTATAAATTGAGCATCAAATTTCTCCCCAAGTTTCTTGGTAGCCAAGGCTAAAAAGGGGCCACCTAATAATTTGCATAATTCTCATTAGTGCAAGAAGCCTATCAATTCCTTAAGAGAAATCTTGCACTGTATTTATTGGTATACATTTCTTATCTCTGTCAAGTACCTTGAGGGCATGTTTTATGCATGATGTCTAGCTAATCTTAATTCCTCATATAACTTTTATGATGAAATACATTTTAAAAACATTTAGAGGGTAATTTGCAGATGGGGAGGGGAGTGAAGAGGAAAAAATACCAGTGTCTCTGTTTTTGCCCATTTTGCTCTTGGAAGTATCTCATATATATAACTAATGACATCTCAAAGAATTTCCTTTCAGATTCAGAAATTATCAGATTTACAAGAAAAATATATATAAAACTGAAACAATTTCAGGTTCTTCTCCTACTTTATTGGCTGTCCCTTCTCAGTCTCCTTTGCTGGATATCTTCATCTTCCCAACCTCTAAAGTTTGAAGTGCCGAATTTTCAGGCTGGGACGTCTTCTCTAACACATTTCTTAGGTGGTTCCATTCAGTCTTATACCCTAAATCTCCAAATTTAACCTTAAGCCCTGACCATTGCCTGAATTCCAGACTCTCATTTATCTGACTGCCTATGTATTATCTCTACTTGGATGACTAACAGGCATCTGAAACCTAACATTTCCAGAACACAACTCTTGAGGTGCTTCACCAAAATCTAATCATTCTCTTAGCGGTCTTGAGTATATGACTTCTTGAGTCATCCTTGAACATCCCCCAGTGAAAACCCAATATCCAATATGTCAAGAGATCCTACTGGCTCTACCATCCAAATATATCCACCACATCCATTCCAAAATCTTGGTCCCAATACCATCGTCATCTTCCTGGCCCATTCTAATATGCTCTTAACTAGTTTCTCTGTTTCCACTCTTGCCTATTCTCCACAAAGAAGCCAGAAAACCTTCCAACAGCTTTCCACATCACTCTGAATAAGAACTGAAGTCCTTACTTGGAGAACTTGGCCTCCAAGACCCTTCACAATTGGGCCACTGCTAGCTTTTCTGCTCTCATCTGCTGCTCTGTACTCACTCTCTTTGTTCCAATTTTACCCTCTCTTTGCTGCTCCTTGAATAGTCCACACATGAACGTCTCCAGGACTTTTACAGTCACTATTCCCATCACCTGGCATACTCTTCCCTCAGATAATCACCTGGCTTGCTCTCTCCTTCAGGGCTCTGCTCTCATGTCCAGTTATTACACAGTCCTTCTTTACTAGTGTTTCTGAAATGACACACCACCGCCACCACACACACACACACACACACACACACACACACACACACCCTTGCCGTCTGTTCTCTTACACAGCTTTATTTTTCTTCTCAGCAATTATCACTACATGACATATGATTGTTTACATGTGCACTGCCCACCTTTGTAAAATTCTGCAAGAGTAGGGCTTTGTCTCTGTTGTATCCTCAGCTCCTACAACAGCACCAAATGCAGAAGGCACTTTTTGATGTAGAAGGCACTTTATGTATAATATATAGTTGAATACGTATGAATACATGAACAAATGAACTATTTGCAAATCAACTGATGAACACCTTTAGTTTTATAAATACCCTTCTTATTATAATCTACACTTTTAATCACTAGTCTGTCAATATAATGAATTACATGAAAAACTTTTATTGAAATCTTGCTAAATTGAAGGGGCTTGAAGGCTCAATGAGTCCTGGAAATCTTGACAGCAACTTACTGGACAGGGTTTGCTTTGTTGAAACAAAAAGGCTGCGTTACTCAGAAGAATACTATTGCTTTCCCCCCAAAATTGTTTATATCTATCAAATCATCATTTACATTTGATGTTTACATTTACACATTTTAACAGGAGGTTCAGGATCTAACAAAACTATCCATAGTAAAACTTGATATAGCTTATAGTCAAATTCCATCCACTTTATTTCACATGAACAAGTAATTTAACTGTGCTTTAAGTGAAAACACTTGAAGAGTCAAAGTCCTGACAAGGTCAAAGTCAGCTCTAGAATTCAGCTCTACGTCCTTTGTTAGTGGTACAACATTGACATTTCTTAACAGTGTTTTAAATGCTGATGTATGATTACCTTTGTGGAATCAATTAATTAATGGGCCCTCTTGCAACAAATTCAATTTAGTGATTTTAAGTATTCCACAATACAAATGCCATCTAGGTGGGAGTTTCCTTTTTTTTTAAATTGCTGAAGGTGTTTTCAGACAAGTAACAGTTTCTGCCTTTCAGTGTAACTGGGCCATAGAGAGAATGAAACTTTCCTTACTTGGACATGCTCTGAATCAGTGCACTTGTTGATCTAAATTAAATTATTACATGATTTCCTGAATCATGGGGCAATCCCTGGAAGGAGGGTTCTGAAATAAATATGACTAGCACCTAATGTAGGAATAAAATGCCTATCTTTACCATAACAATCAATATTTTTTTATGCAAAGGGGATACTAAGAACACAAAGCAAGAAAAAAACCCACGTATGTATTCTCTGAGAAAGCTGAAGCACACAGCATTGTATCTGAATATCTGGATTCAAAGTGATGAAACTAGTAAAGTTCACATAAAGTTCACATAAACCTTGCTATAATAACACTGTTTGCTATACAAAAATTTCACAGGAAGCTTCTCATACAAGGAAGCTTGTTGGTTAGAGTGCCAGGCAACTCAGTCATAGGGAGTCGTATCCCAGGGGATCCCAAGCCAAGACCCCAGTATTGTACAGAGAATGCCATGGTTGGTGAAAAGCTTATTAAAGCACAAATATAATAAAAGGAGACATAGACGTGGCTGCTTAATTTTTTTAATCAAAAGCAAAAAATAGGGGCGGCCAGTTCGCTCAGTTGGTTAGAGCGCTGTGCTCTTTAACAACAAGGTTGCCAGTTCGATCCCCACATGGGCCACTGTGAGCTGCGCCCTCCACAACTAGATTGAAACAACTACTTGACTTGGAACTGGTGAGTCCTGGAAAAACACACTTAAATAAAAGTTTTTAAAAGAAAAAACAAAAAATAATTTTTTTGTAGTTTTACTTTTTGTAGTTATGGCTTCCAATAGATTTCCATAGAATTAAATAGAGTAATGCCATTAAAAAAAAAATAAGAGCCTATATGTAGCATTTTCTTATATTACCACTAGCTTGTTTGAAATATAATTGTAGAGTGTGTCCCAGAAATCAAAAGTGAGCTTGCTTTTTCCAAATCAAGATGAGCTTGGAAGAAATCATTTTTTTTCCTCTCTCTTCACCTGGAATGCTTATATGTTTCTGTTTTTACGTGGTTGTCCATCCCCCTCACCCAACAAAAAGTCTTAAAAAACAACAACTGTATGGTTTAAAAGAAGAGGTTAGATTCAAGGGGGAGAAGTTCAAAGATCTGTGTCATAAAGGAGCCCATGACAGTGAACAAGTCACTTAATGGAATTTTTCTTTTTATCTATGAATCAAGGGATCATGGAATGATTAAATGACCTCACAGATCCTTTCTGACTCCAAAGTTCTACTTTTAAGGCCAACGCAGGAATTTTCATTTTCTCTTCAAATCGGTGAAGTAGTATGAAATGTGGGAGATGTTGACAGCTTGACGACTTGAAAGCAGCACAGGAGAAATAAGCTGTGAGTGATTTTTTTAATTGATGGATAGCAATGGACAACCACAATAATGAAAAATAACCTTTAGAAAAAAGAGCAAACTCTTTAACATGTTTAAAACAACATGTTATTATTAACTATTTGGTGTTAGGATGTGGTATTTTCTGACTTTTCTATTTATGCAAAGGAATTTGAAATATCGGAATGACAATTCTGAAATTTGTATCTAACATTTCCTTTTACAATTCATATCCCAGGAACAAAGCAGGCAGAACTACTAATGTGTACACTGTGTCACATGCATGTGGAAAGAAATGCTGATTTTCACATGAAGAAAAGATCTTTCTACATTGCTGGTTTTTCCAAATAGTTGTCTGATGTTAGAATCTAAAATGGCAGAGGCCTCATAGCAGATTTATAGCTTAACATCAATAATTCCTCAGGTTTTACTTTCTTTCCTAGTAAATCTTAGGTAGGACTAATTAGGGTGTTAAGTTTCATTATGCAAGAAAGAAATTTAGCCCAATATCTCTAAAGATAAAAATTGACTACATACTACAAGAATAAACATTTTTTAAATGCTTCATTTTACTACTAAATACTCATCTTTCTAATGTACCAAGCTACTAGATGGATATTCATATTTTAGCTTTGGGAAAGCAGTTTGTGTAATACTGATCTACTGTAGTATACATGAAGTTTGTTTCTTTTTAAAAATACCATTGACTAGTCTGTCTCATGTTCTAAAATCTCTCAGTTTTCCCCACAGTAAGCAGCAGTTTATCGAATTTCATTTATGTTCCACTAACCTTCCTTAATAGCTTGGTTTCTAGAGCTTTTGGTTTCTACTTCTGTAGGAGGAAAATATATATATATATATATATATATATATATATATATATATATATACACATGTGTGCATACAATTCCAAAACTAGAGAAATATTAAAATAGCTATCAGTATAACATCCTAAATTTCCAGTCATGAATGGTACTGATCACTGAGAATAAAAGCTAGAAAGAATGACTCCAACAATCAGGTGATAAAATACTGGTGATAATTTCTTTTAAATGCTGTCAACAGGTAAGGCATAACTAAGAAAGTATAAAATAAAATTTTCCTGGCTCTCATTACTCTTGTGTTCAATATCTTGCGCCAAAATCACAGCACTCAGAAAAAGTGTAGAAAGTTAGTGAATTTTAAAACTAATTAGATATACAAAAAGCTTAACAGATGACAGCAATGAAACCTACAAAAGCACAACACACTACACTACATAAATTGTTACATATGTAGAAGAACCTTATAGACTGACATGTTTTAGGAATGTTACAAATTAGAAATTAAAGAGTAAGAGTTTAATGCAGTTACTTTATACAACAAAATACTATAGTATTTGGTATATGGTATATAGTACTATATTAAATTGTATTGTCTCATGTAGTTATGATACCCCCCCTCAAATTCAACATTTAAATTAAAAAACAAAAAAACCCTACGTAGTCCTTCCTCTGATCTCTATTATGCGTAAATGTCATCCCCAGTCTCCTGATAATTTGTACTATAATCCTGAGTCATCCCTACTTCCTGGACCTCATCCCAGCCCCCACATCATAACCAGTTGGTAAATCATTGATTCTTTCTTCAAAATTCACTTGTATCCAATCCTACCTTTCCACTCTCATGGTGGCCTACCTCTCTGGCCCTTTATTCAACTACATAACTAATCTCTACAAGGTTCCCCTCACTCTAATTCAGACTGCTCATCATCACCAGCTTCATTTTGGTAAAATACTAGCTCACCATTATTGCCCATGCATCCACAGCTTCGGTCTAGCTTTCCAGAGCTCCTATAATCTGGCCTCAATACATCGTTTAGTATCATCCAAAGTCACTACAGAGACTCCGTGTCAGTTAAACCCATCCACTTGCTAACTCCAAACCCAATTTACTATTTTCTACCTTGATGTCCTTGATTGATCTATTATTCACTTGGTCTGGATGCCCTATACCCACCCACCACAAGCTAAGAAACAAAGATGACTGAAATCCTACCACCATAAAGACCAATTTAACTTAAAATTCCCGCATCGAGCCTACCCTGCTAACCCCCAGAATACGGTACTCCTTCTCCTTCCTCCAGGGTTTGAGAGCATCTCATCAAACCTTGGAGAGTCAGAGCTGGTTTTCATGTCTCTCTGCAACTCTGCTCACATGTTAGACATATAATAAATAAATAATGAGTGTGTGAGTAAATAAACCATTACATAAGTGAGATCAAGAGCTTGGGTAATGTTAAACTAAGGATTTGGGAAATAAGAAAAACAAGGATGTTAGAATTCTGTGTCAGATACTGCTAAATTGAAAATAATGAGACTTCAACACTTAATATTTTAAATACTCCATATACCTTAATTTATAGGTTTTAGAATAGAAAGAGATGCTCTGATCATATTTCCACACAACAACCCTTGAAAGTACATATAAAATATAAAGCCAAACTGTTACTTAAAAATATCTATACTTTTTTAAAGGCTGTCTTTCCAACAAAATAAAAAAGCTATTGTTCTAAAAATAAGTCCTTCATTCAGAAGATACTTCAATGATAATTCAAAGAGACTTTTCAAAGAAAATTCAGATTATTTTTAACTATACCATATGATGCATATTAATAATATTTAGGAAAATGGCTCCCAATCTGTAAAGATACACAATGTGTCAAATGCTCTTTCATGGAACAATGCTAACCTTTGTCGATAAAATACAGTTTTAATCAATATTATTGTATTATTGCTGGAAAGGAAGTTAATTTAAGCACTGTGTCTAATGCTACATTTTTAGATACAGTCCCAGTAAAGAAAGTATAGCATGTAACATAACCTCCATACCATATTAGCTCACACAAAATGAGTACATTAGTGCCTGGAGTACTAAAGCACTAAAGTGTATTTCAATCAGAACTATGACATAGAATTCCCAGTGGTGAAATTAATTCTTTTTATCGCTTGGTTACAGGTTGGTTGTGTTTATACACATGCAAATGTATGTGGGCATAGCCAGGGTAGTGTGCATTTTATCCTCTTACTCTGTGGGCAGAATATTGTGTGTTAAATTGGCCTCTGCATTATATAAATGATACAAAGAAGCCAGAATTTGTTAAGATGGGAAAATATTAGAGTTTGTAAACAAGAGAAACAAAGTAAAACAGATAAATGTAAATAGAACCAATGGACAGTTGATAGTTGCATCTCTGGTGTCTATATCGCCTCCTTCTCCTTCCCCTAAAACTTCACTTTCTATTGGGAATCCTTGTGGTTCTGAAGGAGGTGACTACACTGGTTCCAGTGCTGCTACAAACTAACCAGTGGCCATAGTGATTGGCTCAAGAGAAAGAATGTGATCTACGCCAGTAAAAAAAGTGAATTTCATGATTTTTCCTAGGAATAGTGAGAGTCAAAGTTTTTCATTGTCTCTCTCTCTCCTTCGATGTAAACATGGGTGCTTATTGTGCCAGCTGAATAAGGATGCACACAGTCCCTTGGTGGGGGAGAAGCCAGTCTCAGGCTAATAATGGCCCTGCTACAGATAGAGTGATGGAAGAAAACTGGATCACTGGTGACATTATTGACAATAGTAATAGGCCAAAGCATAAACCTTGTCTAAACCCAGCTGTACTTCTGGACTTTTTAGTTATAGAAATCAATAAATTCTCTTTACCATTTAGACCAATTTGAAATTTTGTTTTCAGGTACCTACAAAGAAAAGAACTGTTAACAGATACAAGAACAAATATATATTGTTAGACAATGATTGTAGAAAACATTTGCTATACAAAATTTTACATTTTTTTAATCTAAGAAAAATCATTAGCATCAGAATTCAACAAATTCACAAAAGAGATTTAAAAAAAAAAAATCACAGTAACTGCAAACTGTGTCAAGGTTTAACAGGAGATTCATTTGAAAGTTGCATTTTAAGTTTCCTAAAGTAAAATTACTTACCTGGAAGTGTACTATGTTTATATTCTATCTTATGCTGAGGATTCTTCCTGAAAAAAAAAAAAGAATAAAATCTAGTTTTCCAATCACTAAAAAACTTAATGACTTTTTAATTAAACTAGAAAATTCATTAACCTACACATAAAATTAGCCTCTTATTAGAAAACTTTGATTTTATTTGTTTGCTACCTATAGTAACCATGCTGTACGAAGAATTTGCTTTATAATTTCAACATTTACTGATTGTCTACTCCATGCCAGGCATATTTCTAGATGAAAAGATAAGAGTGGTGAACCAGACAAAGTTCTTCCCTCATGAATTATCTCTAGTGAAAAACAGTATAAGACAAATAAAATATATCATATTCTAAACTGAAATATATTTTTTCTAAAATGTCAATGTTATGTATTACATATATGAAATTACAATGTAAAACAGTATATATAATATGTAACACAAAATATCAAATATGTATGTGTTGCGTGTTGTGTGTAATGTTTAAAATGATACTTTAAGCCTCTTCTTGAATCCAAAGATAAAAGCATCATGCCTTTTCAAAGAACACCCATTATTATGGAAAAATAGGAAAGTCAGTTTGCGTTGAGAAATTTATATAACAAATTACAAAGTCAAACAGAAACTACCAATTGAATCTTTTGATTTTATGTATGATTCCTTCTATTATTTTATTATAGTAGTTACACAAATATTCGGGTACACCATATATACAAGACATTCTCTAGATAATGCAAAGCTGCGTAGGCAGCAAACATCCAGCGCAGCAATTGGTTGATCATGGTCCTCTCTCTTAGGAGACTGACAAAGGAGAGCTGGGGTACACTGACAATACATAGGTACTGAGGTGTACAATTCATGTAAAGCTGTTGTGAGGACGCATGAGCACACAATAAGTTCTTAGTCTGAGGGCATGGAAGGTGATAAGTAATTAATGTTAGCCATTGATTCATTCATCAGTTGTTTCAGAAATAGTCACGGGGAACTTCTTACATGCCAGGCCTTGTGTCAGATATCAGTGACAATTCTTATTGCCAGTATCTCGTCTTTATTCGTAACTTTTTCTACAATATGAGCATTAAACACTGTACAAGAGTGTAACTACACAGTTAATTAGGGTCATAACTCAACAGTTTTGAAAAGTGGAAAACAGATGCTACAAAAGATTATGTGTTTGGGGTAATCAACCCAAGTTTGACCTTTTGATGGAAAAGAAACTTCAAAGTTGAGAGAAACAAACTGGACAACTTAAACGTGATGAAGAGAGGTACAAATGAACAAAGTTGCAGTGATGATTTATGGGACAGCATTTCTTTAATGAATTTGCTGGTGCAGGTTAGTGGCCTGTTTAATTCAGTCTTTATAAAGTACAATGAATGCTGGACATCAGGGGAGGTGGAACAGAAAAACGAGGCACATTAATACCAAAGGTATTCTTCATCAGTAATGTAGAAAAAGACTGCTGGTCATTTGAGATTGTTTTGGGAATTTTAAAAATCTTTTTTTTTTAATTGTGATATAGTACACTGTTGACCTTTTATTTTGAGAACAATTCAAACCTACTGAAAAATGGTAAGATAAGCACACTGAAATGCCATATACCTTCCCTGAGATTCTTCAAGTGTTAACATTCTACACAGGTGCCTCATAATTATTATTATTATATATCTAAAGTCATTTGAGATTTAAAGGCTTTTCACCTTCTTTTTAATATATGTTTGCTTCAGGTACCAAGCAGTCCTATCTTTTCCTGCTTTGCCCTTAACAGAACAGGATTATTAAAAAGTTAAATATGGTCTTAAATTGTTTGATACTGGAATCTCCTTCAAAAGCCACTTTAGAAACTCTCAAAGTAACTAAATGCCAGGCTTTAAAAACAAGTACAGAAATGGAACAATGGCACTTAACAGAGAAAAGTACAGTTTATGTACACAATAACTGGCAAAAGACTGCTGACATCAGGTCAATTGTCAGGCTAGAGAGATTGAAAGGGAGAGTAACTTTTTAAAAATGCCAAGTTAAGACGAGGTATCAGAAAATAGGCTGGTGGCTGTGGACATACTGGTTGAATCCTAAGTTGTAGAAGGTGTGTCTTCCTGTTCTCTCTCATCTTGAAACACATCCACAACTGCACTCACATACCCCATTGACACCCTCTAAACACATATTACAGAGGGAGAGGCAAACCATTTCAGAACAAAGGAATAGGAAAACAGCTTTACATTCGTATATTCTGTAAAGGAAGAGCACAAAAATGTATTATGAAATTTTATACTGAGGAAAGGAAAAGGTTTTCACTCCATGTGCACATTTTCCTCCACCTTAGAGGGAGAAAATTTATTTCTTTGAGGCTCTGCCATTTTCATAAAAAGACAGGTGTGAGACTGCAATGTAGACCTGAAGAAACTAGTTGAATTGATGCTTTTCAACACTTAACTTAGAGACCCAACGTCCATTTTGAAATAAAAATATTAATATCACAAGTTTTCATATTTCATTGAAAATAAAGAAGAAAATAACCTATGTGACAGATTCAGAAGTTTCCTATTAGGGATATTTTCAAATATATTTTAGTCTGTGTTGTTGGTGATAAATATAACTCACAGAATAATAAATGGACTTTTAATAAGAAAATGAGCTGAAACAGAAAAGATAATGTATCCCATGCAAAAGCACGCACTCAAAAACAAATTGTAGACATGTTTTGCTTACACAGCAATTTAAATGTGAAAAAGAAAAAGCATTCTGAATGTTAATTTCTTAAATTATCCTCTCCTTCCAGGTCCACCATAATCGTAGTCCCAACCTTGATCTTCAGCCCAACCCTTCATTTCTGCTCTCTGGGAGTAGTGTTTGGTTCTTTCCCATTGATAGGCACTTGCTCACAGCCTTCATGCTAAGAATATTATGCTCCTTCAGGAAGGCAACTCTGATAATCCTGGGGAAGTATCTCTAGAACCTATTGTCTATATCTACATTTGGTACATACCCCATAATTTCTTGTATTGTCACCTAAATTTTCAACACAGATATGTGTGTGTGTGTGTGTGTGTGTGTGTGTGTATTCTTTATCACCTGTCAAGTGAGCTGCTGGAGGGCATGGGGTTTTTCTCACACTTGTTAATATCTTTTCTATCACCTTTAAGAGTACATTTCACAAGGTGACATTCAACTATATTTTTCATAAATTTATCTATTTTGTAATCACCCTTTTCCTTCAAAAAACTTTTCTAAATTAAGCTTTTACATGAGTTTCCAAATGATGAAATATTTTACATTTTTCTATTTAATACAAAAAATATATTTGTTTTTGCTACCTATTATTTCTTAAGAAAACAATTGTTGAAAAGAACTTGGCAAGAATCCTTTGCAATACAAGCCAAAGTTTAAAATTCTCATTGGTGGGAATACAGAAAACAGTTTTTTTCCTAATTTCCAGACTGATAATGAGTTTTCTTGAGTTAATGTTAATACTTTTTTTTGGCCTATTCTTATTAGGTTAAAAAGAATGTCATGTGCTGAGATTGCTGTGTATTCACAACCTATAAGGTTAATAATCAAAGTACTCACTGAATCTTTTTTACACAAACCTAAGACTAAAATAAGTTAGAATTTCCTGCCATTAACAATTCATATTACTCCCCCAGGAAACAATGAAAATCTGACGATCATATTTAAGCAGACTCCAGTGCAGTCAGGTTCCTGAGACACTGTCTGCCCAGCATTTTAAGACACTTAGCTCTCTAGGCAAGCAATCACTCAGGTCGAAAAGGAACAGAGTCCTTCACAAATGCAAAAGAGACGGATGCAACTGTGTCTTGGACCTGTTCTTATCTGGCTTTTCAAACTTTAGATGACCAGCATTATGCTGTGGAAGGGGCTCTGGTTTTGGGATCAGAAGAGCTATGCCTGAATTCAAACTATACTGTTTACTGCTTAAGTGATTCCGGGCAAGTCCTGTGAACCAAGTCTCCATTTCCTCATCAGTAAGATCCTACTTCACCCAGGGTTGTTCCAAGGGTTGAGTGAAGTAATGTATATAAATATTTGTGGGCTATTATGCATTTTACAAGTGTCAGCTGTTTTTATAGAAATAGAAATCAATTTTACTTCAAGATAGCCAACAATGTCTGTAAACTGTGCCAGTAAAAGTAATTGCCAATTAATACTAAATAGCTGAAGTTTTGCCTTCAATAATACATGCAATTATTATGGTTGAATATTTCCCCAATCATACTTTACACATTTATAGAATATTTTCTAACATTTGCCCATACATATACCATTTTCAAAACTCAGTTATTTCGTAACAAGGCAAATGTCTTTTTCATATAATCCTGGGTTAAGGCTAAATGGCAATACTGTATGGTTATTTGGGGGCATATGAACATTTGAAATAATTTTCAAGGACAATGCCAAATTCCACCCAGGCCTTTTTCCTAATAATGAATGGAAATACTTACTCAGAGTTAATTCATAAAAGATTTACATCAACCTTTGGCACAACTCACAAATGGCATTTTCTGTAACTCAGCAGGCTTCAAAATCCTTTCTGGGTTTTGGGCTGTTTTTGCATGGTTGTTAATTATTAATAGTAATCTTTGGGTTCCAGACATAGAGTTATACATCCACAACCACACCAGGCTTTTGTGAGCTGTTATATTTTAAAATATACATTTTCCAAAACATTTCTGATTTTAATGATAGAGATATATGAATAACAATACATATTTGAAGGAAGAACACTTGAGGAAATAAAAAATGTCTTTAAATTTGCTAAGGCTGAGTAGAAACAAGCTAGGGCATTTGGAAAAACACAGCAAGATTTGTATAGCTCGAGGGGAATGAGTGAGAAGGAATATAGTAGGAAATCAAGTCAGAGAAGAACTTGTAAGACATAATAAAGAGTTTTGTGGGAAGCTGCAGAAAACAACAGTATATGACTTGTTTTTAGACAATTACTCTGGTTGCTGTGTGGAAAATAAACTACAGAAGAGCAAGAGAAAAAGATGGGATATCAGTTAAGAAGCCACTGCAGTGCTCCAGGAAAGATATGATAGTGGTTATAACTAAGATGATAGAGGCAGAGGAAGTAAGAAGTGGTTAGGTTCCTAACATATTTTAAAGGTTGAAATGGCAAGAACTGAATGAGTGATGTGAAGGAAAGAGAAGGAAGAATCAAGGGTGCTTTGGGGTTTGGTGCCTAAACACTATGTGTAAAGTGAAGTCATTGACAAAGGCAGAGAACACTTGGGAAAGAGTTGTTTTCCCGATAAAAAACCGGGGTTTTGTTTCAGATGTGATTAATTTTGAACTACCTATTTTACAACCAAGTGGAGGCATTTGAACATGTGAGTCTGGAGCCACTAAATTGAGTTAGCTGAACTAGAGAAAAAGAATAGAGAAGGGAAGAGGTCAGAGAACTGAGCCCTGCAGCTCTGCAGTATTAACACGTAGGGAAAAAGAAAAGGAGGCAGAACAGAAAGCTAAGGAAGAGTAGCCAGGAATGTAACTCATCTGACTTTATGAGTATGAATAGATTACACTCTGCTCTGGATTTCTCCACTGAGTGGAGCCCCCTGAGCACAAATGATTGTTTTCCATGTTTTCATGAGGAACTATAAAGCTCAGGAAAATCAAATGACATTCAAAATAATGCCACAGAATTAGCATAACTAGAACTAGAACTTAAGTCTGCTGATTTAAACACTATCTCTCCATCATAAAGAGCCAACTAAAGATTAAGTAAGCAACAGCAAGAACAGAATAATAATTTCTATTTTTACTTCCAAAGATTTGGTAACTTAATACTGAAACTTAACACTCGAAATACTAAATGAGCCTGAAATACTGTTTTACACTAGCTTCTAAAATAGTGACTAGCATGTTAAATATTCAATATTTACTCAGTGAATAGGTGATCATACTATAGCTTTGTTTCCGTTCCAAAATAATTTACCTTGCATTTTTGAAATTCAACACTTATTTTAAAACCTAAAGCAAAAACATGAGTCCTATGTTATCAAATATCTAAGTCTCAAAATTTAGGAGAAATAAAGAATTAACAAATATGGTCTTTATTAAATAATGAAAGAGTAAACCAGCATAAAATAATAAAAAGTAGACAATTTGTTCATTGAAAAATCATTATTAGTTACTATCTATGCCAAAAGAAATGTGAAAATTCTTATGTGTGTGCAATTAACACTAAATATAACAAAGAAAACAAATTTATTATTAAAATGAAGGCATATGCATCAAATAAAGGAGAAAAAACCCACAGAAGGCATCCCAGTACATTGTCAAGTCTACATGAATGTAACTGATGTTGTTACTACTATTTCTAAATGAAGGTTTAAAAACTTTTATTTTTTTAAAGAATTGTTTTTTTTGTTTTGTTTTTTAATTGGGGCAGGGGAACAGGACTTTTATTGGGGAACAGTGTGCACTTCCAGGCCTTTTTTCCAAGTGTTGTTGTCCTTGCAATCTTAGTTGTGGAGGGCACAGCTCAGCTCCAGGTCCAGTTGTGGTTTCTAGTTGCAGGGGGCACAGCCCACCATCCCTTGCGGGAGTCGAACCAGCAACCTTGTGGTTGAGAGGACACACTCCAACCGAGTCATCCAGGAGCTCAGCTGCAGCTCAGCTCAAGGTGCCATGCTCAATCTTAGTTGCAGGGGGCGCTGCCCACCATCCCTTGAGGGACTCGAGGAACTGAACTGGCAGCCTTGTGGTTGAGAGCCTGTGCTCCAACCAACTGAGCCATCCGAGAGGCAGCTCAGCTCAAGGTGCTGTGTTCAATCTTAGTTGCAGGGGGCGGAGACCACCATCCCTTGCGGGACTCGAGGAGTTGAACAGGCAACCTTGTGGTTGAGCGCCCACTGGCCCATGTAGGAATCGAACCGGCAGCCTTCAGAGTTAGGAGCATGGAGCTCTAACCGGCTGAGCCACTGGGCCGGCCCCTGAAAACTTTTATAGCCAATGAATGAAAAAGGTAAAGGAATTAAGTACAAATTGGTAGGTACAAAATATACATGGGGGTGTAAAGTACAGCACAGGGAATATAGTCAATAATATCGTAATAACTATGTATAGTGCCAGGTGTGTACTAGACTAATTGGGGGGATCAATTAAATTATATAAACTACATAAATTGTAAATTATATAAATGTCTAACCACTAAGCTGTACACCTGAAACTAATATAAACTAGTATTGAATTTTAACTGCAATTGATAAATAAAATTATAGCCATCTCTTATGTAAAACTATGTAGCAAGTGATCAACATATGCAGTTTTTGCAATTATTTTTAACCTTTTAAACTGCAATTACTTTTGCACAAACCTAATACTTTCTTTTAAGACCATATTCTTACACATGATTAAAGAACTGTAAGTATGGCAAATGATGATCGGTTATTTCTTCTATATACAGATCCTATAAAATGCATTAAGATATTATCAATTTTGATTATTCTTAATTACAAATAAAATGATTGATAGCCTCATATAACTTGACCTGGAAATCTTGACTACCAGGCAACTAGAGTTTCCCCATTAAAACCTACTTATTTTGCCTCAAATAATATAATACGGATTTGCACTAAATACATGTTTCTATTTTTTTATTAAGTGGCTTCTAAAAATCAGGATCTTGTAGTTTTAAGGGTACACCTGCATATATTATCAACTAATAATATTGCAATAACTTGGAATGCTTTACAAAAATAAAAGTGAAATAGCAAAAACTTTTAGATCATAGCTATAAATCTGAATCAGCAAATCACAAAAGATAAAGAATTTACTTACTAGTAAATACGCATTTTAAAAAAATGAATTACGCTTGTGGCAAAACACTGCTCTTTCACACTATACAGATCATGCTGCAGATACATTACGATGAAAGCACTTATAGTTGATGACTGACATACTTCCTTAACTCATCCCTCTTAGAAGGTCTTACAATTAAAAAATAAAACTAGAGCACTGGCTTCTGAAAAACATAAAGGCACTAACATTTTCATTAGCATAATACATGCCTGCCTAAGGTTTTCTAAATCCAAGGCAATGTATGTGAATTTGACTTTACATTTTTACACTAAACTGGTGGAAAATAGATTCCATTCATTGTAGTGTATATGTATTCTAAGTTTAGTGCTTAATTTAACAAGCAAGAACAGAAATAATGTACCGCATAAAATCCTATTATGCACCACAGGAAGCAAATGAGTTAGAGGCAGGCACAACCATCACTAGATTATACTGGACATTAAGTACCTAATGTTCTAGTTCAGACAAGTACCTTAAGCTAATCAAATGCATTAAACTGAGCTGGTCTTCTGACTGCAGCATACAGGGCACAGAGAATAAATTAGTTAAATGGACAAGCTACTTAAAACGACAACATCAACTAGTTCGTTTATCATTTTTTCAAGTTGATTTAATTTTGTTAGATTTGAAAATGTATAATGTCAGATAAAATGTTAATAATGCCTGCAGCCTAGAAAAAAATAAAATTTAATAATTAAATGTCCTTTTCTAAACATCAACCTCCTATATTATATGGGCTATGGAAATCTTTAATTTTACTATAGCATGTATTTAATATATAATTCATATGTTTTTTCTTTGTTACTTATGTTTTACTCTGTTTTATTCAAAGGATGGAATGGTTTAAATTGAAATATACCCATATATGTACAGTTTTGTGTTTTCATAGTTGCTCTATAGTAATAAAATTTTGACCATAGATGACAATTCTTGGAAATACAATATAATACATATAAAGTTAGATAGATGACATAGTATAAGACTAATATTACTTAATGTGTTATACAACATTTGAGATTACCTAGACACATCAAAAAGAGAAAGTGATTTGCAACATTCACAGGACTATAAGGTAAGACTGGGTAGCAAAACAATTAAAACTGGACAAAGTATTTCACCTGAGAGAATAATTTTTTTAATTAAAAATAATTCTTATCCTGTTTTGTGAAGGCACAATTTTAAGGATAAAAAGCAAACCAAGATGTTTTCACTCATAAATTTCATCTCCCTTCTAAATGTGTCAACCATCATGAAAAACAGGCTTATCACAACCCTACTTCTGGAATATATATACATAATTTTTATTTTTTGAATATAACAATTTCTGGCTGATTTTTGTGAGTTATTTTATGATCTGTGAGACTTCAATATTTTTTTCAGTGGCTATAGGGAAAAAATCTGGCATGAACTTACATTAAAAACTTTCTTTTAAGCAAAATAAATCAGAGCACTTTATCATTCTGCTACAATAGGCTCATATTCTAGCAATGTTGAAATAAGTATCTAGGCCCAAAATGGAGCCTCTCTTGCCTGGGGTGCCATGTCAGCAACCACAAAAATAACTTTCACAACCCTGTAAATCCGCTGCTTGACCCGAAACACAGTGTATCCAGTCAGCCAATCTCCAAATGTCAAGTGTACTCTGGGCTCTACTTACTTCCTTGTTCCTTCTCACTCCAAACAAGATTGACTATATGGCCACTGCTAGCCAGATGTCTTCTATTTTCTCTTCCCTGTTTTTTATTCCTTATCTTATAAAAGCTTCCTGTCTTCTGTCTCATTTTGCACTTCTCTGAATGGAGACTGTCTGCATTATGAATGTTAGGTCTCTGAATGTTAGAGACCTTGACTTAATGTTAGGTCTTTGAGTGTTAGGTCTCAGAGACCTTGACTTACAGACAGAGCCGTGTCTGCAAGAAAACAACAAGATGTCTGTTGGCCTGCACCTGCAGACAGAGCCAAACTTGCGATAACAGAAAACGCCACAAAACAGCTACTGGCTTACAGGTAGTCAGCATTTTCTGTTCAGACACTGCTACCCTGCCAGCACAGCCTCTATAAAACTCTCCTCACCCCCTCCTTCAGGCTGCAGGTCTCCTTTAGGCATGCAGCCCGGACTGTAGCGATCTTTGCTCAGTCCGATATACTTTTCTCTCTTACAATAAAAACTTTGTTAGCTTGCCTGACCATGCATGTTCCTTTACTGGCCGACCTCTCAATGAAGTGTTAAATAAAGTTTGTATCACTTAAATTGTCTTCTTTAATTATCTTTAATAGCACGAAACAATACATAACTAAAAATATGTTCTTACAAATCAAGATTGCTAAAAGTGAGTTGATCATAATATAACATCAGTTTTTGGCAATGATACCCAAAAAATCTACTACATCAGGTTTTTTTGCCTAACTAATAATGATCATGTGACAAGAAAGGGCATATAAATATATAGCATGCTTCTGCAACTGGAGCTTCTATTACCTTGTTGATCTGAAAAATTCACAAGTCCTTCAATCAAAGTACATTACCTAGAATTTTTTTAAACTCCAAAATATTATTTTGCCATTTGGCTAAAAAGGCAACCACTATCAATACTTTTGAAAGCCATAACTAACAGTGGTGGAGTAGGGCCATGCCACAGAGAACTGCTGGGCTAGAGTTAGGAGAAGATTTGGTTTTGATCTCGCCAGCTTTGGAGTCCTAGGAAACTCATTTAACCTTTCTTAGTTTCCATTCCCTTATTTGTAAAACAGTAATAAGAGTAAGCAATCGTATCTAATATTCTCCAAGAATCTCTCTTAACTATAATTAAAATTAACAATGAAAAAAATCATAGTATTTTATCTTTAAGTAGAACCAGAACACCAAACAGCTCAAGAGATAAAAAAGAAAAATACACTATAGATATATACAAATATATTCAGATATAGACATGAAAGTCTCTATTACTACATGTGAGTCATCTACCTTGGAGTAATTTCTCTTGACTACTCCCTACTCTGTTTTCTTTTCAAGAGATTGATGAAATGAAGGCAGCAATTTTTGACAACATTATTCTTAGCGAGGCTTTATATTTTGTTTTTATTCTTCTCAAGATTAGGCATATTTGGATTTTGCTTCTAGGAAAAATGTAGGACATCATGGCAGACGAATACCCATTTTAATAACTAGAAAAAACTTGAAAAATTATAAAAATTATTTCTATGAGAGAATTATGGGAGCATGAAAATTTTAGATTATCTAAAATTCCATGGAGCAAAAAGCCCTTCTTAGGGGAGCTGAAAGTCACTGGCTCTTTTCTTCCTTGGAGGCCTTTGTCCATTCTTGGTGTGGGTCTAGGATAAGACCTGAACCAAGTAAACGAACACTATTTAAAAAAAGAGAAACTAGTAGGGCTTTTCATGGTCTCGTGGGATTGTCACAACAGTTTAGAAACTAAAGGAACCCCAAAGACAACACTGATTTTTCCCAAGAAATATTTGCTGAGTTCCTGGGAGCTCAGAGAGGCTTAAGGTTCTGGGTCTGAAACTTCAAAATGGCAAAGTGAAACCTCCAACTCATGTAGTGTTTCAGCGACAAAGTCCCACTACAGGGAAAAGATCTGTAACAAACACATAATTGGTCTCCCTCAAGAAACGTGCCAGAATTTAAGATGCATGGGTGATCGGCCATGCTCAAAATATCCAGACAGAAGAACCAGAACTAAGAACACAGAGACCTTCCTTTCTATCAGAAGTCTAGAAATGCCATGTCAAAGGAACAGAGACAAACCAAAGGTAGACCAAGTTTTATTAAAACATCAACCTAGCCATTATCTATCTAAATATCTCTCTAGACAGAGATGACTCGCTCCTGTCTGCCAAACAGAGGGGGTACCCTCACTGGGAAGTTAATATCTATAATCCCTACAGTTCTTTTTGTAAACAATATTAGTATTGTAAGAAAAAAATTACTTAGACATGAAGAGACAGAAAAATGTGATCAATAACCAAAACAAAAGAAACTGCTTCAGAAATGTTGGTTAGCAAATACAAATTTTAAAATACCTAACACAAATACATTTAAAAAAGTAAGAAAATGGGAAATGTGAATGAAAAGATGGATAATTTCACCAAAATTAGAAACTAAAAAAAAGAATTATGGATATTCTGGAATTGAAAAGTGCAGTTTCTGAAATTACAACCTCTTTAGGTTTAACAGCAATCTAGACTCAAGAGAAGAGAGGATTAGTAAACTCTAAGACAAGTCAATAGCAAATACCCATTCTGAAGCACAGAAGAAAAAAAGAATGGAAAGAACAAAACAATGCAGAAGAGATATGTAGGACATGGTCAAAATTTTAATGTGTGTTTAACTAAAGTAAAAGAAGAGAAGAGACAGACCAGGGAAGAAGCAATGTCTGATGAGATAATAACCAAGCAATTTTCCCAAACAGACAAGATATCAACCTCCAAAAAAGCCCAGTGAACCCAAAATAGGATGAATATAAAGAAAAAAACACCTAGGCATGTGTTAAACTGCTGAAAGTAAAAGCAATGATAAAAATCTTAAAAGTGGCCAAAGAAAAGGCACGTTAATTACAAAAGAGCAACATTAAAACAGGTAATGTGTTTTCTACATAAACTATGAATGAAGGAGTCAGTTGAATGACATCTTTAAAGGGATGAAAGGAAACAAAACTTGCCAAGCTTGCCAAGAATTCTCTACCAAGTAAAAACATTTTTTTTTTAAAAAAACTAACTAACGTTTTCAGACACACAAAAGGTGAAAGAATTCTTTTCCAGGAGATTTTTAATACATGAAATACCAAAAGAAGTTAAAACTAAAAGAAAATAATTCTAGATGAAAGGAAAAAATTACAGGAAAAAAATGAAGTATACCAAAAATGATAAATATGCCAGTAAATATGAAAAAATGCTGATGCTTAATAGTTAAGAAATTAATAATAATGCCTTATAAGTTAACATGTGTAGAGGTAAAAATATATGATGATGATACTTTTTTTAAAAAAGCAGAAGAGGAAGTCAATGGAGTTATACTAATGTAAGATTGGGAAATGGTGAAAGTAGCAACTGTAAGGTAGAATGTAATAAGTCAGTGATGTCTATTAAAATCTAATGTAACTAATGAAAAAAATATATAACTAAAATGTTGATGCAGGAGAAAAAAATGGACTGAAAAACACTTGACTAATCCAAAAGAAGTCGGGAAAAGAAGAATAAAGGAACAAAGAATGTGCGGGACAAATAGAAAACAACAAAAGGTAAAATTAAACTCAAATATATCAGTAATTGTATTAAATGTAATTAGACTAAGCATTCCACCTAAAAGGCAGAGACTATCAGAGTGGATCAAAAATAAGAGCAAGGCACAAATAATATGCTATTTGTAAGAGACATGCTTTAAATATAAGGACAAAGGTTGAAACTAAAAGGCGGAAAAATATCACACAAACACTAACCAACGAAAATTGAAGCAGCAATATTATATCACACAAAGTAAAAGTTCCACTTCTGGTAATGACAGAAGAAATCTTATCAGACCAAACCTCCCACAGGAAAGAATTATACCCTGTAAAAAATATTAAAAGCAATAATCTTAAGGCAATGGATTACTACCAAAAGCAGAAACCAGAGGGGAGTCAAGACATGGAAAAAGGGAACATCTCTGAGTGAGTTTTCAATTTCTAAGTAAAACTGACAGAATTAAGGGAAGAAATATTATTTTATTTCTGACATCAGAAAGAAAAATTTTAGTGTCTCACTTCTAAGTATGATGTTTGCTGTAAGCTTTTTGTAGATATTAAAGAAGTTTATATTTAAAAAGTTTCTTTCTATTCCTACTTTGAAATGAGTTTTTATCATAAATGAATGAATTTTGTCAGTTTTTAAAATCATTTATTGAAATGATTATATGATTTTCTACTTATTCTGATATGTGGTAAATCACATAATTTTTTTATATTAAACAAAACATGCATTCCTTGAACAAGCCCATTTTGGTCATGTTATATTTTTTTTCAAATTGCTTAATTCACTTAACTAACCTTTTTTGTGTGTGTTTTTTTAAGGATATTTATATCTAAGTTCAAAAGTAGTTTTTCCTGTAATTTTTTATTCGTACATTATTCTAGCTGGGTTTTACTATCAAGATTATTCTGGTCTCATAAAATGAGTTGGCAAATATATCCTCTTGTAATTTTTCTGAAATACTTTGTTTAAAAATTGAGTATTTCTTCTTTAAATGTTTGGTAGAATTAGCCATTAAAACCAAACAGGCTTAGAATTTCTTTAGTAGAAGGCTTTTAATTATGTATTCAATATCTCTAATGTTAAACGATTCTTCTGTTTTCTTTTTTTCTTGTATTTGTTTCTAAAAATTGTATTTCCTAGAAATTTGTTCATTTCTCCTAAATTTTCAAGTTTATTGACATAGCTGATGAAAATGTCTTTTTATTATTATCTGCATGATGTTCTGCTGGAATGGAACACTTATTTTTCTTTTCTTTTTTTTTTTTTTTTGCAGTTTTGTAACTTTATTTGATGATCAGCAGTTAGTTCTCATCCACATTAACTGTCTGTAGATTTTTGAAAGTGGTGACAGGTACGTAGGTAACCAATGTATAGAGCTTGTTTGGTGAATCTTCATCCTCATTATGCTTCCTGGACAACCGCAACCGGATGCAGTATGGGACATTCCTTATTCCTTTGGCCCAGACAGCTTTGTTGAGTCTGGTGTCAATGCGCACATCTGGGGTTCCCATCTCCTTCATGGCAAATTTCCAGATCTCTTTGAGTGCCCGTGGGGCATGCTTCTTGAAACCCACTCCATGGATGTGCTTGTGAATGTTGATGGTACACTCTCTGGTCACTACCTCGTTGATAGCAGAACGGCCCTTCTTTTTCTCGCCACCCTTCTTTGCGGGAGCCATCCTGCCGGGCCCAGGTTGGAAAGAAAGAGCGCGAGGTATTGTGGGAGAGGGAAAGCAGCGTCGGAACCCTTATTTTTAAAATGATACAGCATAAGCTTTTTCATTTTTCTTTCTAGCCTAGAGTCTTATTCTGCCGCTTTATTAAAAACCACAGTTATAGAAATAGCAACAACTTCAAATAGTCCAGGAGATTCAGTAACCTGCATTCCAAAATTATTTCAGAAAGATGGCTGTCTGGAATTAAAGCTCTCTGAGAGTAGACTCATTACTTCTTTCTTTGGTAGTTTGATTTATTTCAAATTCATTCATGCATCAAACAAAGTTGCAGATATTACACAAGAATGAAAGAGTTCTTGCAGTCAAGAAATTTACTGTCTAGAGGAGATGTTCCATTTAAGAAACAAACACAATCTCATAGATAAATTTTACTCTCCATGGCACAAATGGGCACAAGATGCTACAGAAACAGAGAGAAGCACTCTTACTTTTCTTTCAGGGTTCAGTTTCATATGTTGGCAAGAATGGTGGAATGGTAGGAGTTGCAGGAGGCAGAGATAACATCCTGAATTTAAATCTGTCACCGTAAGGAGTCTGGATAGAATGCATGATGGGGTAGCATCGACAGCTTTTAAATTATATGATTTGCATTTTAGAAAGTTAGAAATGAGGAACAATTTCAGGCATTTATAAGATTAATAACCTCAACAATTTAGAATTATCTTTAAAAAAAAATTAGAATCCTACCTATTAACAAAATTAAAACCTATTACCTATACAAGTTGAAAAACTAGACATTAAAGACGAGATGAGAAACTACATGCATAAATGAATAAATTACAGAGATTAAAGAGAAAGGGAGCGCAATCAAATGTTTCTGGTTTATATACCTATAACAAGATGATCCATAAGGACATTCAGGCCTGTCGTCAGTCTCATCTCGACACATGTCTTGTGAACCTCCATAATCACTATCACCAGGGTGACTGAAGTGTTGAAAATGGACAGGATTCTTCCTATGAGGGTGATAAATATACTGTCAGAAAAAATAATTAATAGGATCTACGAGATTTCTAGATATACTAAAAAAAATTAATAAGATATGGCAGGAAACCAAGCAATACATCTGATTATTCCAGAATGTGAACTAGTGTGCTACATTGTTAAAAATAAGGTTTTGACATAGTCAGTAAAGAACTTCCATGGTAACAAAATAAATTTCTAATGACATATGGTAGGTCACGAATGTCAATGATTAATTTGCAACTAGTATTTTATATGTGTGTGTTACACATACACACACATATGCATACACAGCTTTTAAAGACTTTGAATAACATGAACACACCTATGTGCCTTTTGCTAAGACAAAAAGCAGTCCATTACCAACATTCTAGAAGCCTCCACAGGTC
Organism: Rhinolophus sinicus; assembly: GCF_036562045.2. Lineage (NCBI taxonomy): Eukaryota > Metazoa > Chordata > Mammalia > Chiroptera > Rhinolophidae > Rhinolophus > Rhinolophus sinicus. Next base: position 48,863,835 of record NC_133755.1, on the reverse strand, counting down.
TTCTTCCAATCATTAAACCCAAAGGTAACCACTATACTATCATAGGAAATAATGTTTCTCAAACATTTCGGTCTTAAAAAAAAGAACTACTAAAACTCCAGAGGGCTTACTTATGTGGGTTATTTAACCGGTTAGAAATAAAAAATGAGAAAACTTTTTAAATATTCAAAAATAATAAACCCTTTACATATTATCATAAATAACATATCTTAACACAAATAATTCTATCTCCCAAAAAATTGTGATGACGCTGTTTTAAACTTTGGAAATTTCTTTAATGTCTGGCTTAATGGAGGACATGTGGATTCTCATATCTGTTTCTACATTCGATCCTTAACACTAACACGGATCATGTAGCCTCTGGGAAATTATGCTGTACACTTGTAAGAGGATGAGAGTGGAATACGCACACACACACACAAAGTCTTAATATTATATGAAAATGGTTTTGACCTAATAGATTTCCTAAAAGCTTCCTGGAGACCAGAACTTCTCAGGGGTCTCTGGACCATACTTTGAGAAGCAACTTTATAAAACAACATATTAGTTTTGCCTGGAAATATATAATATATACTTTGAGAATGACTTTTAATGTTTGTGTGATTACTCCATGTTGTTGCATGTAGCAGTACTATATTTTCATTATTGTGTAAAATTCCACTGCATGAAGCTGCTACAATTTATTTGTCCATTCTACTATTCATAGACCTTTGGGTGCATTCAAGTTAATTGGCTTTTATAAATAATACTGCTATGAACATTCTGCTTTTGGTGTACATATCTATTCATTTTCTACATATGCATAAAATGCTAAAGATTCCACAAAAAAATAGTTAGAAGTAATACACCAACTCAGCAAAGTTGCAATATACAAAATTAAAACACAAAAAACAGTTGTTTCTATACTCTCATAATAAACAATACCAGAAGAAAAATTTAAAAACAACATCACTTATAATAACATTTTAAAATAAAATATTTAGGGATAAACTTAATCAAGGAGATGAAAGACATGTACACTGGTTTAATTTCTATTTAAAAAGATACAAAGAAATAGAAAGATATCCCATGTTCATGGAATGGAAGACTTAATATTGTTAAGATGTCAATACTACCCAAAGCAATCTACAGATTTGATGAAATTCCTATCAAAATCCCAATGACATTTTTTGCAGACACAGAAAAATACATCCTAAAATTCATATGGACTCTCAAGGGACCCAAATAGGCAAACAATCTTGAAAATGAAGAACAAAGCTGGAGGTCTCACACTTCCTTATTTCAAAACTTATAAAACTACAGTTATCAAAACAGTGTGGTATTGCATGAAGACAGGCATATAAACACATGGAAGAGAAGAGAGAGCCCAGATATAAACCCTTGCATACATGGTCAAATGATTTTCAACAATGATGCCAAGACCATTCAATGGGAGAAAGGACAGTTTTTTCAACAAAGATGGTTGAGAAAATTAGACGTTCACATGCATAAGAATAAAGTTGGAGCCTTCTCTTTTACTATATAAAAAATTAACTCAAAATGGATGAAAACCTAAATGTACGACCTCAAATATAAAACTCTTAGAAATAAATGGTGTCTGTGTGGGGGAGGAGCTTTATGACGACATTGCATTTGGCAAAGATTTCTTGTCAAATGCAAAGGCAGCAAAAGTAAAACTAGATAAATTGGACTACATCAGAATTAAATGGTAGCCGTGATCTGGAAACAGACAATTGGATAAAGAAGATGTGGTACATATATACAATAGAATATTACTCAGTCAAAAGAAAAGATGAAATTCGGCCATTTGTGACAGCATGGATGGATCTTGAGAATATCATGCTAAGTGAAAAAGTCAGACAGAAAAAGTCAAGAACCATATGATTTCACTCACAAGTAGAATATAAAACTGAAAGCAACAAATGAACAAACAAGACAAATAAAAAAAGCAAAAACTCATATACACAGACAACAGCATGGTGGTTACCAGAGGGAGATGGAAGGGATATAGAATAAGGTAAAGGGGATCAGATATATGGTGACAGACTTGGCTTTCACAGACAAGACAACAGCATGGTGGTTACCAGAGGGAGATGGAAGGGATATAGAATAAGGTAAAGGGGATCAGATATATGGTGACAGAACACACAATGCAATATACAGGTGATGTATTATAGAATTGTACACTTGGAACCTCTATAATCTTATTAACCAATGTCACCCCAATAAATTTAATAAAATTTGTGAAGATTAAAGAAATGAAGGTCCTTTCAATTTCATTCTTAAATTCTGTTTAAATGTCCTCATATTTAAATAAGTAGCCCAAATGTCCCATGAATTAAAAGGTAATAATTCTTTAAATAAATCATTTTTAAAAAAGAAATAAAAAATATCTGTGTATCTAGGACACAATTAACAGAGTGAAAAGGCAATCTACATAATGGGAGAACATATTTGCAAATCATTTAATAAGGGGTTAATATTCAGAACTCCTCCAATTCAATGACCAAAAAATAAATAACCAATTCTAGAATGGGAATAGGACTTTAAAAGAAAGTTCTCCAAAGAAAATATACAAATGGCCAACAAGCCTATGAAAGAAGCTCAACATAACTAATTACTAGAGAAATGCAAATAAAAAACATAATAGTATATCATACTTCACACCATTAGGATGGCTACCACCAAAAAAAACCAAAACAAAACAAAAAAACAGAAACTAACAAGTGTTGGTGAGGATGTGGAGCAACTGGAACCTTTGTGCATGTTGGAGGGAATGTAAAATAGTACAGTCTCTATGGAAAAGAGTGGTTCCTCAAAAAATTAAAAATAGAATTATTATATTATCCAGCAATTCAACTCCTGCCTATATCCAAAAGAACTGAAAGCAAGATCTCAGAGTTAGTTACACAACCATGTTCATAGCAGCATCATTCACAACAGTGAAGAGATGGAAGAAACCCAAGTGTCCATTGACAGATGAATAAATAAAACATTGTACAATATACATACAATGGAATATTATTCAGTCTTTAAAAAGGAAGGAAATTCTGACACATGCTACAACATGGATGAACCTTAAGGACCTTATACTAAGTGAAATAAGCCATCACAAAATGACAAATACTGTGTGATTCCACTTATATAATGTAGTCAAATTTTACTTGCTTTAATCCCCAAACAGTTCAGTTATTTTCATATATTTTAATTTCACATATATTTTACACAAAGCAAAAATTATTACTGCTTTACGTAGTCAATACTAGTTTATACGTATGCTCATGTTTTCCATCCTGAATGTCTATGCTTCCATACAGGGATTCTCCTGCTTGGCAAATACTGTACTCCATTTTTGTTGCCTAAGTCCCATGAGACTGCCCAAAGCTCTGTTTGGCCTTTTAACCCTCAGCTTGAAACACTAAAATAATTGGCAAATGTCACAAGAAGAAGAAAAGAAGCCTCAAAGTCCCGGCTGCCTTGGCTGTTTTCAAACATGAGTGTTCACCTTTCCTAGCTGTTTTCAGTGGGAAGTTTGGTCTTCAACCAGATACTTCACCTGTACCAGAAGTGAAAACCTTATTTTATACACTACTAACTCTTAGATAATTTATATGACCTTATATAGATAAAAAGCCACAAGTTTAAATTAAAGTATACATTTCTTATATGCTAGTAAGAGACATTTCAACTTCTGCCCAATTTTTAAAACCAATTTACTAATGGGACTCTATGCTATTCAACAGAAAAACGAAATGACCCCCAAAAGAGTAGAGTTTTCAAAGGCTGTATTTTGAAAGCAACAGTTCCAACAAACAAAGTTAAATACGATTTTGCTGTTATTTCATTTCACAAAGGATTGAAGTAAGATGCCATTGCTTTAGACAGGTTGAATTTGAAATGCTTGTGGATACAGTGGCGACTATCTAGATCTAAAATTCAGTAAAGAAATCTGTGCTAGGCCATAGATTTGGGAGTCAATAGCATGACATCAAGGGATTAAATAACACTACCCTTAAGGAATAATTTTCTATACACAGAGACAGAACATATAAATAAATAAATAAAAATCAATAAATAGATATTAAATATTAGATTTAATGTCAAATATTAGAAACTGGATGAGGAAAAATGTCACACAGAATAGAGGATGAGTAATTTGGGAAGAATGGGCATGTCAGAAAAGGATTTGGAAAGGAGTTGAATGTAGGCAAGATCTTTAAGCAGGGCAGGGGCGAGGAAAGGGGAACAGTGTTTCCAAAGGACATAAAAGAGCATGACGCATCCAAAGAATCAGTGGCAGTTCAGGGTCTTCTGGGCGATGCTAAGAAACCCAGGCTTCAGCCACTAAAAGATTCTGTACAGGAAAGCAAATACTGTCAGAATTTCTCTCTCTCTCTCTCTCTCTCTTTTTTTAATCTGTGTTTTTATTTTCTTAGCCAGATCGCTCAGGCAATAATGAGGAATATGAATGTGAGGGAAAGTGGAGATTTAGATTATTCATTTGTCTCAGCGAGACCATGGCATGAAGTAAAGCAGTGGCATCGGGGCTGGAGAAGAAATACATTTAAATGATTATGATGTACACATATAACAAGAACTCAATATATGTTATTTTCTGCCCTTTGTTACAAATATATATTTTGTTTTCCAGATTTCAGCAGTAATATTTCTTAGTGCTCATTATGCATATCACAATTATTGAAAAATTAAAATAACTATCCATAAGCTATGACTGATTTTGAATCATTAACTAACATGGATCAGCATCAAATATAAACAAATTCATCAGGCTCTTGCTAAAGCATTCAATCACATTTAACAAAGACAAATGCTCGTGTCGAATACTGTTATGGACTGAATTATGTCCCCCCCACTCCAAACTCATATGTTGAAGCCCTAACCCCTAATGTGACTACATTTGGAGACAGAGCCTTTAAAGAGATAATTCAGATTAAATGAGGTTATAAGGGCAGGGACTTCATCCAATATGACTGGTGTCCTTATAAGACGGGGGAAGACGCCAGGGATGTGCGTGTACAGAGAAAAGGCCATGTGAGGACACAATGAGGCCACCTGCAAGCCAAGGAGAGAGGGCTCAGGAGAAACTAAACCTGTCAACACCTTGATCTTGGACTTCCAGCCTCCAGTGCTGTGAAATAGTACATTTCTGTTGTATAAGCCACCCAGTCTGTGTGGCATTTTGTTATGACGGCCCTAGTGAACTGATACAAATACCAAACAGGATTTTTTTAGAATCCAAACTCATATAAGGTTTATATACTTCTATTCTACAAGTTTCCCAATTATGTTCCACATGTGGAATTAAGGTCATTATAAGTAGATAAAATTCTGATTAATACATAAGTTATAACAGTTGAAAAATGTTATTATTCAAATGGCAAAGCATTTTAAAGAGAGAGAATATGAATGTGAAGCTAACAGAATATGTGACATAAATACAATATTGAATAAAAGACAACAAACTCTGCTCAAATGTGTTAGTAAGATATGTGGTTTCACAAGTTGGAATGGCAAAGAAATACTTCTGAAATAGGAATGCATAATTATAAACATTCTAGTGTAAACATTATAGATGAAACTATAGCCTAAAACTAAGGGATTACGATTTGAATTCACAAAATACAAAATTAGAAAAAAGAGCACAACGCAATCAAATGAAGTATGTATAGAAGTAACCAATCAATCCAGGAAATATATATTCAGTTGTTTTAGAAGGCATCATGGTGATTCAAAAGCATCATTAGAAAAATATAAAGGAAAATGCACAAATATAATATGCCTAAACACAACCTAAAATTGTTTTGATAGTTACAATACATACAACAACTATTCATAAAGCTAGCTTTCTAATATCTAAATGAGACACTAAATAAGCAGGTATTTAAGTCTGAGTGATTCAATTTTCAAGTCTAGAGTCCCCAGTTCCAAGCCTTGCATTAATCAGCGTGTCTACATCTGAAACGTTTAATTCTTAAAAGCCTCTAGCAGGATTTGCAGTAATGCATACTGAGAGAGTGCAAACCAGTAGATACATGATAAAGCTGCTAACCTTTAGGTCAATGTGTTTTATGAGGCTTTTAATACAGGATAGCATAGATCTACATAGTCACATGCCATTGAAATAATATAATTATATGCTACCTGTCATTTCATTTTACCTGTAGCAGTTTGCCCCATAAATGCATGATGTCCTCTTGACCTTGTTTTCTTCAGAACCTTGTGGAACTGAATCAGTTGCCGCTGCAACTGAGGGATCAGAGCTGGGCTCAGGACGAGCTCCTTGAGACTCAGCGTGGAAGGACTTTCCTTGGGCACTTGCACAACTCTCAGAATAGCTCACTGCCTCTTCTTTATCTGGAGTTCCTTTAGTGATGATTTTATGTTCAGAAAACTCACTAAGTCCCTCTGTTGGGATTTTGTTTCTCTGTGTATTAGTCTTCATATTATTCACCTCTGTGTCACTTGTTGTGATTGCAGGAAATGACTGTGGCATTTCCTGTGAGACAAATCAGAAGAAAAAACGGAAATAAATGAAACATGTTTTAAAAGAAGTATGTAAGTTTAAGCATAAAGGCATGAAACTACAAGATTCGTGCAATATGTAAATCTTAAAAACTTTAAGATTTACATTTAAAGTTATTAAAATACTATTTTCTATATCTTTAGTTGAATAACTTTAAAACAATACGTAGTTATAAGAAAAGAAATTTAGAGTTGTATCAAACTTGTTACAATCATGTCAAACATTCAGTGAAAAAAAATCATATGAAATAACAAGTGAAACATAAGAGAATACACTTGCTTTCACTTTAATGTAATCTTCCCCCAAAAACCTACTAAGTTCTTAAATTTCCTGTTCAACAATGTGTCACACTCTTCATATGCATTGTCCTAATAATTTCTTGTAAGTTACTGCAATACTTTATTTCTACCTATAATCATGATTTTCCCTATAGCTGAATGATAAAATTGCTCCTTCCTCACAGAAAAATTTACATGAAGCTATGCTATGACCAACTCAGAAAATAAACATGATTCCTTTGACATGATCTGAATAAAAGTTTCAGTTTAACCAATTAGAGCTGTTTTGAACCAAGTAACTACTCTCATTAGCACTGTAGAAACGTTTTAATTTGTACTTAACACCGGCACAAAGAGTAAATGTAGTCTTGTCCAATGACCTTTTAATTACTTACACTTCCTGTGACATACAAACACTGCTCAGATAAACTCCAGTCCTTGTGGAAACCATTTCCAGGAAGTGATGACCACAGAGCAGAGACATGTGATGCTCACCCCCATTGATACCTAAGGACTCATGTATGCTGGCTGCCATCTGGAAAAAGCTGGTTTTGGCTACTACTTAATATCCAACAGCTCTAATTTCTTGAGAAGATATTAACATGGCTTCTTTTGGACTAATTACTTAAGTGTTTTTCTTTTTTTTTCTTTTTTTTTAAGAAACTTTAAAATACTATCCAAACTGACCAAAGATCTTGCAAAAGGAACCTAGGTCTTATGTTTCTTGTGTAGTTATAAATAACCTATAGGAAAAGCAACCATGTGGCTACCTCTTAGAGCTGGCCCTCAGCTGGTGGCATTTATAGCACAGTCCTCTAAAACACACACTTTTCTCCCAAGCTGCTCGACCACACCCCAATTTCATCTCCCTCTGCTATAGGACCGACACATGCCAGCGACTGGAACGCTAGGATAGGAATGGGGCAATCCTGACCCACCTCCTCACATGGCAGTACCCCCGCCTGGGTTAACTCTCACCAGTTTTCTTTTTCCCTGTTCACATACCCATAGGGCAGGTCAGCAAATCCACTGGCTAAGCTGATGTCCAATTAAATGCCAGTCTCACAAGTAATTCTCTTAGAGCTCCTCTCTTCTCTTGATTTTAGAAAGGGAAAAAATAACTTCTCCCCCCAAACATAGCACTCTGCCACATCTTAAAACCTTCTTGTCTCTCAGTTCTCTTTGTACAAAGCCTGGGGATGGGACAGGAAACACTTCTCATACTTTCAATAAAAAACCCACAGGAAAAGGTCTGGCTCTTACTGCTGGGGGCTCCTTTCAAACACGAAACTTATGCTTAGTATTTCTGTCCCCAGCTGTGGCCCCCAACAACAGTTTGGGGACAATAGAAGTACATATCCCACTCAACATCCTTCACACATATAGGGGGAAAGAAAGGACATGGCTAGGGAAGCAGTTAAATAAATTAGAATACATTCTTACCATGAAACACTATGCAGAGGTTGAAAAGAAAGAGGTAGATATATCAGTATATAAATATAATGTATGTGTGTATATATGTATGTATATATATACATATATATAAATGAAATTAAACAAGAACACTATATATACTATAATTCCATTTAGCTTTTAAAAAATATTCCCTACATATCTATTTGTGTCCTTACTTGTGTAAATCCAAACAAAAAGGTTTAGAAGGATACAAATCAAAACATTATTAGGACAATAGGCTTGGAGGATGAGGCAAATTAAGATTTTCACTTTTTACTCTTCATGCTTCTGAATATTTTTTAATAACAAGCATGTATTATTTCGCCATTTAATAAATGAAAAACAAACCAAAGAAAATGAAATAAAATACAAAATATGAAATGGTTGGCATCATATTTCAACTCCCACTACTTCTATGAAATGCAAATAAGGATTTGGTTTTTTTTTAATATCAAGGCATGCTTTTCACATATTAATTTATTCTGAGAGAAAAAAATGATAAAGTCACAGATACCAATATATGGATCGGGGTACTCAAATACATTTTAAGAGACACAAAAGCTGGAATTCATATGCTCTTCATGGAACTCCATGACATATTGATATTCAGTAGACCCTTGGCATTAAAGAATTTGACATTCATGGTTTCAGTTATTTATAAATGATCACCCAAATCTATTACATGCAGCAATCTTTATAAGTTTGCTGAGATATCAATTTTTACTGTGCCAATTACAAAGCTCATAAGCCAGAACAAGTCACTGAACTGGCAAGTGAGGGAACAGGAAAGATGGAAGGTGCTCTGTACTTAGAAGAAGTAGGGGAAAGGCAGAGAGCTCCGTATTTTATAAGTATCCACATTTCTTATTTCTTAGAGTAGCTGAAAATGTGAAGAATGAAGTGCGGGAGACTAGAGATTCATTATAGAAAGGCCAGATCCCTTACACTATAAAAATACATGCTAGAGACCTCAGGGATCAAGAAGCATGGAGCTAGCGGAAGGTGACCTTGGTGCTTGGAGGCAGCTGGAATGTACTATATTAAGGCTATTGAAATCGTCTAACTTGACCAACAAGCCCTCCCTCATCCCTCAACCATATGAACTTCTTAGGAACTACAAGGGACAGGATAAAGAATTTCCCCCAATATGAGTTCAGTGAGGTAATCTGTTGTTTCCAAGCTGCCCTTGGAATAATGTCTATGTTAATAAATTGTCTTAAAAGTCCTGGATCAATCCCATTAGCACCCACACACTAAAGACCAGAAAATCCTAAACTTGGCCCCAAATACACTCTCGAGCTTCAAACTCATATAGCATTCCACCCCTAGCTAGATATTTCTTCCCCAATATTGCAGGCACCTCAAACTCAAAATGTCAAAACTGAAATCCTCCCTCTGTATTCTGAATCATATGTTCGGTCAACACAATTTAGCCATTCATTCTAGCCACAACCTAAAAAGTCTATTTTTCCCTCACTTTCCCTAGATCCAAGCAATAAATCCTGCAGTTTTGCTTCCTAAATATGTCTCTCATCCAATGCCTTTGCATCGTCCTTAATACTACTGCCCCGGGTCAGATTCTCTTTATTTCTTGACTATGTGGATGCCCTAATCTTCTCCCTCATGCCCCTATACTTTACTTTGTTTTCTTCCAATCTCTCCTCTGAAGAGCTGCCAGGATTATTTATGTAGCTGAGAACATTTCAAGGTCCTCCCTCCAGGAACTAGTCCCCACTGATGGCTTCACCCTCATCTAACACTGCTGCCTGACGGTGCACCAAGCATTCTAAGAACAGTAGTTCCCAGTATACTATGTGTATCCCCTCTGCTCTTAGACCTGCTGGCCCACCCACCTGGAATGGACTCCTACCTCTACCTCTTCTGCACCTGGTCATGCCTACTGCTCTTCTGTTAAAATTCAGCTCAGATCACTTCTTTTAGGAACCCTTCCCTTGGAATCGTCCAGCTGGCTTAGGTAGTCTTCCTCAAAGCTCCCATAAAAGCCAATGTGGTGACATTATTCTATGATTTGAATCATGTCCCTCACAAACCTGTCTTATTCATCTTTTAATCCCAGATTCTAGCACACTGCCTTGCATGTAACAGAAAGACTGTTTAGTGTAATGATTATTAGAATAATCTTTGAAATACAAAATCAGATTTTGAATCTCAGCTTTGCCATCTCTTAACTTTTGACCTTGAACAAGTTGATTTAAACTCTCAGAACCTCAGGTTTTCTGATCCATAAACCAGGGATATAAACAACCGCATCACCAGCATTTTCTAAAAAGTAAATGAAATAAGTATATCTTAGTGTTGGATCTAGCCCAGGATAAGAACTCACTAAATAGTTGCTTGTTTTCTAGGTGTTGTTGCTGTTAACAGCATAATTAATGCCACTATATTGCTACTATTTGCTTAATGAATGCTTATTGAATGAATGAATGACGAATGAAAAGATGTTTCTATGGGACTGATCAGAGCTGTGCTATAAATGGTACTAACCCAAATGGCCAATCAGGAGCAAAGGGTGTAAGATTCTTTGATGTAGTAATCCCATACTGAGGAGCTCTGGGGGATACAGCCTTCATTAAGAGAAAGCTGTATAAATAAGAGTTATAATCTTCATCTCCCCTGCTACCTCCATGAGGGTAAATGAGAGACTCCACAGCAGGCATCTGTATGTAGAGAAATGAGATACTTAATAGCCAGCTTATTTGCTTCAGCAATTATTACCACCAGGGGAAGCTGCATATACAGGACAGAGCGGGCAGAATAGCTGGAAATGGCTCTCATTGCCAAAGCATCCACTTCAGTATACTCCATATACTCTGAATGAAATGTTTGCAAGTTTGCTTCTAAATGATATGGATGTAACAGAACTCTCTATCCCTGATTTTTATCCCCGCTGTGAGACAGACTTTCATTTCTATGAGACAGCTTTCATAGATATGCCACCATTGCCTCAAACCAAACAAGTCCCTCCTGCCCCTTCCTTTCCCTTCCCTTGCCCAACTGCCACATCTACTGCTTCCCCCCTGCTCTGTTAAGAACATTCTCAATACCTCTTCCTCCATATTCTGTTAGTCATCAGTTTTGGTAATTCTGTCTCCGAAGTGTCTCTCACATTTCTCTGCTTCTTTCTGGTCCCAATGCTACCATTCTAGTTCAGATCTTCATTCCCTGTGGCCTCCTGTGATAGCTTGTTGGGCAGGCTCTGCCTGCATCTTACATATCGCGGCTACACACTCCTAACCACATGACTCTCACTCAAAACCCTTCCAAAAGTTCTAAAGACATAAAATACAGTCCTCATTTCTTATTTAAGCTAGTTTTCAAGCACCATTGTGACTTGTTCAGTAGCTTCCTCCCCTTATCTTGCCCATCCATAGCCACACACACAGCCCCGCATGCATGCACAAGACGTCCCATGGAGATGTACTTTTATGGACCACACACGCTTTCCTGCCTCTGTGCCTCTGCTCACACTATGCCCTCAGGGACAGTGCTCCTCCTCTCCAACCCACCTTGCTAATCTGCCACCCCAGCCATCTTTCAACACCCAACTCAAAAACCTTCTTCGAAAGAGGTTAAATAAGCATCTTCCCACTCCCCCGCTTATGGTGTACCCCAATGTTCCCCACCATTCCAAGCCTCCTCATATGTTAGGTTGATCTTGACCAACCTAAGAAAACTATAGTTCTTTTCCTCCTCTCTGAATTTACCCAAATCTAACTATAGTATCCAAAAAAGTCCTGGAGTGCCTACTGTTTATTTCTTCCTAGACTTCCTTCCTCCATTCATCTCATAATGAATAGACACATGACTCAGAAAGGCATAATAATACTACCTCATCTTTCTGACCACTGTGAATGGTTGAAGTGTAGATTCCATAATCCAACTCCCTAGAATTTAACACTGAAGCAACCATAGAGAAACTCTTGTTTTTTTTCTCTTAATTTAGAAAACTGGATGACACGAGCCGAGCCTGGAGCTGTGACCATGTAGTATGCCACGTGAAAAAAGCCTGCCAATAGTAGTGAAGAATGATTCACGAGGCAAAAATGGGAAAACCATAGACCAGCCTGATTTTGATCAAGTCCCTGGTACCAGCTGGTCCCTGTTATCTATAGTTCCTGCTGTTTTTTCCTTCCATTCTGGAAACTGAATTATTCCTGCATCTTTTTGTGGTAGATAGTCATTAAGATGGCTGCCAACACTCCCTCCCATTCCTTTATACACAAATCGCTTCATCAGTCAAGTGGGGTATATTCCCCATCCCTTGAATCTACACTGACATGGTAACTTGCTCTGACCAAAAGAATGCAGCAGAAATGATAACATACCAGTTCCAGTGAAGACACCTGGAAGCTTCTACTTGTACTCTCTTGAGATCCAGCTATCAGGTAAAGATTCTCAGTTTGGACTACTTAATGGTTAAGTGGACAGAGGGAGGCCCAGCCAGCTCCCAGCCAGTCCATCAATCCTTGCTGAGGCACCATTCAGGTGAATGAAGCCCCGTTGGATGCTCCAGCCTCAGCTAAGCTCCCAGATGAATGCAGCCCAGCTGACAACAAAACAGTGTCATAAAAGAACTGCCTAGCTGAGCCCAGCAAACCCACAGAATCATAAGAAATAATAAACGATTGTTGTGTTATGCCACGGAGTGTTGAGGTAGCTTGTTTCCCAGCAGTAGTCAGTTGATATGCTTTACAGCACTATTTTCTTAAGTTGTTTCAGTTAGCGCTTCCTTCTGTCATTTACAATAGAGTCCTAACTAGATTGTGTACAGAGCACACCATCCTTTTCTTTAAATTTAATAGATTTAAGCACCCTCACTTTCACCCTCAAATTAGACAATTACGTAACTAGTAAGTAGTTGCAAAAAGACATAAGAGAACTGATGAAAAATGGACTATTTCAGAGGAATTATCGGCATTATCAGAAGTTACTAGAGTCACAAAACTCTTGCAGACAGAACATATTGTGTAGACACAATACTCATGGTAGAAAAATCCATTGTGCTCCAAATGAAAAGACCTATGTTTGAGGCCCAAGGCCTCTAGCAATGTGATCTTGGACCTCAGTTTCCTTTAAGGTGTTGAATGATGGTACGTCAGTAGGTCTCAACTTTGAGTGAACATTACAATTGACAGAGTTTATTTAAAATCATACTGACACACAGGCCACATAGACCAACTGAGTCAGAATCTCAGGAGTAGGACCCAGTGTGGGTAAGGTGGTACCTGCCCTTTCTTTCCACTTCTTTCCTCACTCTTTCCCAGTGAATGTGACTGATTTTTTCTAAGTAAATTGACCCAAGTCCACTCTGCAGGCCTGGCCGAACTGTTCTTGGTCCCTTGTAATTGCCAACCTCCTACCATTAAACTAAATAGGTGGGCCCAGCCTCTTGTTTTCACTCATTTTTAACTTTCCCTCCACCTGTTCTGCACTGTAGACATCCCTTCGGGACCAGCTGCAAGCCAGTGTTAAGACTGAAACTGGGTGGGGAATGGAGGGTAGGGTTTGGAAAGGCCTGTTTGCATCTCAGTATAAGTCATTATTTCTGGCCCAGCTTTACCAGAGAGCGCTGCATAAAGGGTTATGAAAAGGTTATGAAAAAGGGTTAGGAAAACCTTGAGGCATTTTTCCTGTGCTATGAGAGGTGAACCTCCCTCAGAAACCCTAAGACAAGGAAAAGCAATTGGCCAAGTAGAGCTCAGGCATTCCTAGAACCTGGCTGAATACTCCCTTGATGTCATCAAAATATCAAATACTTCATATTATTTTGGATCTGTTTACTGCTCCTCTCATATACTCTACCAATTAAGATGCTCCTGCAAGTTGTACTTGTGATTACCAAACTTTATGGGTTTAAATAAACATAGTAAAACATGAATACTATAGATTTTCTTCTGAAAAAAAAAACCTCCTTCTTGGGGGAAAAAAGGCAGTCGTATTAATATATTCAGAGAGTAGAGCATGTTAGGGCTCAAAGTAAACAAGTTTTACCTTAATAAGTTTTTATGGCCAATACATGAGTCAGAAAACATTTTGTTTTCATTTATTAAACTTGACTCCATAAGGAATTGAGCCTATAGTCATTAGATCTCACTTCTCTAGCTGGACGGAAGGACCCAGTGAGAAGCTGGATTTGCTCTAACGTGAGAGGAAGCAGGAGTGAGGGGAGTACTATAAAGTGAGGGGAGTACATTTCACCCTCTGACAAGCTTCTAGCCTTTCAATCATTCCAGTGCACACTCTTCTAAAACCAATTCTACTCCTTTGGCTCTCCTAGAGACTAAAATGATGGTGACCCATGGAGGTCAGCCCTAGGTCTACAGGATCGTGAAAACTGTCATCTAATGCACCTCTTCCTCTACCAAGAGGAAGAATACTTGGCCTTTCTGCCCTGGGCCTACCTCTTATTTTCTTCTCTCTCTTTTCAAATGCATCTAATATGGGCCTCATTTTCTTTAAGTACCCAATGTTAAAGAATGCATAAATCATCCAAACCATTTTAGTGAGTTACCAAAACCTGAAAGAGAAGGTTTATAAATACTGTGTTAGCCCTGAAGTAATCCTGCAACAGACTATTAAGAATGGGCCCATTAGTTGTTCTTCTCTTCACAGTTATCGAGAAAAAGGTGGTTAAAGGTGTTTGCGAATGGTCAATAAAATAGAAGAAACAAAGTTTTTAGAATGGAGGTGCCAATTATAACCAGAGTCGAGTGGTCTCCACTTTTTTCCCAGTTTGAAAATATCTAAATTAAATAGCTTGGTTTTCTACAATGCAAATACTCTATTAAAGACTAGTTTCAATAAGCCAAAAAAACAAACAAACAAACAAAAAAAACCTGGGCTATTTTTCATCTTCATAAACTTCAGAAACATTAATATAAAGCAATTTTGGTTTTTCCTTTCTGTATATAATATAAAATTAATTCCTATCTAGAACACTTGATGAAGAAAGCAATCAGACAATGAGTTTTTAAAAAAATCACCTTGGATGAAATAATAGATTCTTCCTGATGAGCATTTTTGCACTTTTTTCCTGTGTCTTGCTCTGCTGATGTCCTTTCTGGGCTTCCTGGTGAAATTAGTCGCTTTCTTCCTCGCTGCGTTATGTTTCCTTGGGTTTTACCTTTGCAGATTCCTTCTTGACTTTCCTGGATTACATTATTATCTAAAACACACACAAAGAAAGAGGAGAAGAAAATTGTCTCCTGTCAAATGTCAATAATCCATACCGCCAAAAAAATAAAAAGTGAAGAAAGAAAAAGACAAAAGGGTAAAATTAAAGTTCCATTTATGTTAATGCCAACTTGAAAACACTTATTTGCAAATCTCAAAGAGTATTAAGCAGAACAATAACCAAGAGCTCCAGCCCTGTGTCAGCCAGGCCAAGACGCTGCTAATGGGATGACTTCCCCCTTTAACTGTTGCACCTCACCTCTCTGAACTTTGGTATTGTCATCTGGAAAAGGGGAATTATAATAATAACTCATGGAGTTATTAGGAGGAATAAATGAGGTAAGATATATAAACTCTCTAGGAGAGTACCTGATATATGTTAGCTATCATATTGTTTTAATTTTAGCATTGAATTTCTCTAACAGAAAAATCTGACCTATAGCTATCCAATGAATTTTATATATACTTATGGAGCTCTTAACATCCACAGTGAGGAATTCAACTTAAGTTACCTTAAATACAGATTAAGAACCCAAAATTACCCAAAAGGGAGAGTGACCTCCATAAACTTCACCGATAAAGAAACTAGGCCTCAATCTAGGCTGACATGTCTTACTTCGCAAGGTTCAATATACTTAGGAAACAGCTCAGTCTCATATTTCGTTAACAAATTCATGAACTGTCTAATCAGAAAAGAAGAAAGATCTATTATTTTCAGATGAAAATCTTCATGGCTAGTTCTCTCCTCTACACTCATATGATGGCTTGCTGAGGACAGAAACTTTATGTACCTTGTTCACTGTTTCCCCCCTTCTGTCTTGAGTACTTAGAATGCAAAACTGGTGCTCAATAAATATGTTTGACTAAGTGAATTGTGAACATGAACCGAATTTGTCAAAGATTCCCCTGAGAGCCTGATATACGTTGGTATGACAATTAAGTTCGTGAACTCATCCTAGAAAAAGTGCTATATACCTCACTGTTGAATATAACTACGGTCACCTTTGAAGTCCTCCCCTTGGGAAGCTATGCACCAATGCCAGGGCCTAGCCCACCCTTCAAAGCAATTTTGGAACTCTATATCTGAAATGGCCATCAGAGCTGTCATCAGATTACCCTTACATGTCCTGAATGTCATCAAAATGTATTCCTTTCAATATTTCCTTTATCTTCAGGCAAAGAAAGAAGTCATTGGGGGCCAGATCAGGTGAGTAGGGAGGGTATTCCAATACAGTTATTTGTTTACTGGCTAAAAACTCCCTCACATACAGTGCCATGTGAGCTGCTGCCTTGTCGTGAGGCAAGAGCGATGAATTGTTGGCAAAAGTTCAGGTCATTTTTGTCTTTTTCATGCAGACTTTTCAGCAGTTCCAAATAGTAAACTTGGTTAACTATTTGGCCAGTTGGTACAAATTCATAATGAATAATCACTTTGATATTAAAAAAGGTTAGCAACATCGTTTTGACTCTTGATTTGGACTGATGGAACTTTGTTGGTCATGGAGAATTGGCTGACTTTATGGAGAATTGTGCATTTTGACATTTTGTTTCAGGGTCATATTGGTACACCCATGTTTCATCACCAGTGATAACACAGCCCAAAACATCATCTTGCCTCTTCAAAAGGTCTTGGCAAACTTCCACTCTCCTTTGCTTTTGTTTATCAGTGAGCTCCTTTGGGACCATTTTGTAAATAAAATAAAATTTTATTTACAGAAACAGGCTGTGAGCTCATGGGCTATAGTTTGCTCAGAGTTGTTCTAAAGGATATTCAAGTGGCCTAAAAAAACACTCCATTAAGTTCAGAAAAGAAATATTAATAGACTACTGTCCATATTACTAAACAGGAGCATTAGTTAAACCAATATAAATATAATGTATTTATCAAAATAAACTTATAAACTACCTAATAACTAAACTTTACCTAAATTATTTAAATATTTATTTTGAATCTAAATTAGAAAGCATTCCATATCATTTTAGAAACTATCAGAAATAGGACTGTACAGTTTGGTAAAACAAATGACCAAATGCTACAACAGTTATGAATTAGTCAAGCCAAGGGAAATAACCAACTATGGTAGTGCTTACTATGTTTATCTAAAAAATGTAAGTTAAATAAGACACAGCTTCTCTGTCCAAGTGGCAGTCTGCCACATTCCAAGTGTTAATATGTAAATAAAATTCTAAAATTAAAAATACATATATTTAAAATATTCAATTCTTTAAAATTCCAAATTCTCTACTACAAATATTCCTTCTAGGGACCAGAGTTAATTTCTTTTGCATTGAAATAAGCCATTTTGATATTGTTGTTAAAAGGTTTTACACAAAGAGTGTATAAAATAATCCAGGATAGGTACAGTTAAAGATAGAAATATAAAAGAAATTAACTATTAAAACAAATCAGTTTATTTATCTTAACATTACTAATTGCATTTACTTATATGAGTTATTATACTAATAAGCTATATGAATGATAGCTCAACTATATGCATATACGTCATTAAAATTACATCCATCCAATTTTAACCTCCAAAGGAACCACTTCTAAGTTATATTAATAATTTGATGTATATTCTTCTCAACTTTTTCCTAAGCCTAAGCAAATATATCTACAAAGATACATATGAAACACACACAGGGCTAAAAGTATAAATGCTATTATTTCTGTGGGTTAAATACCTAAAATTAGAATTTCTATATCAAAATGTGCTGTGTATTTAAAAATTTAACAGGTACTGGCAAATAACTTTAAAAGGCTATACCAACTTATACTTCTACCAACTACCATGTTTCCCCCAAAATAAGACTGGGTCTTACATTAATTTTTACTCCAAAAGACACATTAGGGCTTATGTTCAGGGGATGTCATACTGAAAAATCACGCTAGGGCTTATTTTCTGGTTAGGTCTTATTTTCAGGGAAACATGGTATGTTTAATGATACCCATTTCTGTTAGCATTGGTTACTATCAACTGCTTTGATTTTGATGATCTTAAAACAAAAAAATGGTGTCATTTTACATTTTCCTATCTGATATAAGTCATATATTTATTGGCTATTTGTATTTCTTCATCTGTAGTATGTATATACAATGCTCAAAATTTCTACTGAGTTTTTACCTTCTTTTTTGTTACTACTGTGTTTCCCCGAAAATAAGACCTAGCCAGACAATCAGCTCTGATGCATCTTTTGGAGCAAAAATTAATATAAGACCAGGTATTATATATTATATTACATTATATTATATTAATTATATTATATTATATTATATTATATTATATTATATTATATTATATTATATTATATTATATTATATTATATTATATTATATTATATTATATTATATTATAGCTGGTATTACAGTAAAATAAGACTGGGTCTTATATTAATTTTTGCTCCAAAAGACACATTAGTTGATTGCCTGGCTAGGTCTTATTTTCGGGGAAACATGGTAAGTAGGCAATTATTAAAAACCTTCTATCTATTTTGTAAGTATGGCAGACAATATCTCCCAGCATATCGTTTGCCAGTGTATTTGCCTCTTAATTTGTTTACAGTGTCTCTTGCATACAAATATTTTTTTCCATTTTTAATATAGATAGATCTGTCAATTTTTCCCTTTTTGTTCTACGTTCACTATCATCTTAAGAAAGCCTCCCAGAAGTAATAAAAATATTTTCCCCATATTTTCTTCAAATGACTTCATAGTTTTAATTTTTTACATTAAAAATATTAATTCAATAGAAATGTATTTATGAATATGGTCTGAGTTAGTGTTCTATCATTATTTTCTTCCAAATTGAAAGCTAATTTTCCCAACATCATTTATAATAATAATGCATCCTTTCCACATCAATTTGAACTGATAATTTTTATATATTAAATGTATGTTATTCTGATCTGTTTCTAGGTATTTCATTCCTTTTTATTGGTCTAATTTACTTTTCCTATGCCAGAACTATTAACTACTAAGAGCAGGCACCACACCCAAATTGTGATATGGGAAAGTTCTGTAAAGACACAGTTATTCAAACTGTCTTTGAGCATATATATGAAAACCTCCTAAGTTACTTTATGTACAATGATGACCTAACTCTACTGCCAAAATCTGACATAGATGGCACACATGGAGAAAACTAACCACACTTGTGAATATAGATACAAACATTTTAAACTAAGTATTAGCAAATCTAATCTAATAGAGTATAAAAATAATAAGGCATTATGATAAAACTGAACTTATTCCAGCTGTTTATTCCAGGAATATAATCATGGTACATTAGGAAATCTACCAACATAATTAATTACATTAACACATGAAAATGCAAGACTCTATATCAAAAAAATTTTCAAAGAATTCAACATTTATTAAAAGAAGTAAAAATAAAATATCCTAAATATGATAAGAGTATCAGAATTGAATAACAATTCTATTAAATGCTGAAATACTAACAGGATTCCTATGAAAATCAGGAGCAGGACACAGATGCCAGTTTTACCCATTTTTCATTTCATTGAAATGAAATTAATTTCATTTCATTCATTCATTTCATTTATTGTCTGGCCCCTGAAATAAGACAATAAATTTAAAAACCAGTATATAGATCAGAAGAGCCAAAAGTATCATAATTCTGTAGATATGACTGCACAACTAGAAAATCCAAGAAGCTGAAAAAACTATTAGAATTAATTAGATATTTTAGCAGCATGGCTAGAAATAAAGTAAATATACAGAATAACTAGCACTTTTAGTAAATTTTGAACTATAGTCAAATTAAACAAAGTCAGTTCAATATTTATGATATACATTGAGTTGTCATACAGAAAATAATCACAGTACAAAATTAAATGCAAACCAAATAGATTGGGGATTACTTACTACTTCAGTCTTTATCAGCATCTGCTACTTTTCATGACTCCATGTTGGAGAGTTAAAAGATGGGGAAAGAAAAGTACTACAGAGTAGCATGATACCAGTGGAAACATAAAAGTTCCTTTTAAAACCTAGCAAGAGTGTCATAATCTAAGAGTTATGACTTGTCCTGGGCCTAGAAGGCTGAGGGAACACGGATAAATGGGTGTCAAGCAAGGGGAGGCTCTGATAGCCTTCGACCAAATATACTGACTTTCTGATCACTAAGGGACGTGAAGAAAATTTTAGTCCAGGTCTAAGAAACTCATGAAAACATCCAAGCTAGTAACTGGGGACCCAGAAAATAAAACAAACTGGAACTATACCCATGTAAAACAGAAAGGATAGCCTGATCACAGGCTATCTAAGGATTAAACCAGGAATTAAACTGAGAAAAGATCTAGGAGAGAACATAAGGGCATATTAAAACACACACACACACACACACACACGAGAGAGAGAGAGAGAGAGAGAGAGAGAGAGAGAGAGAATTTAGGTGGCTGTATGGTGACATGGTTCAGAGCATAGGCTCAAGTCAGGCAGAGCTAGGTCTCAATTACAGTTCTGGCATTTATTATGTGATCTTGGTTAAGTATTTTAATATCAATTAACGCTATCTGTCCTGTACTTAAATGACCCAGAAGGTTCCAAAATATCAAGTTGGTTTCAGATAATTAAATAAATGTCAATGAACACAGTATTGTATAAAGGCTACAAAAGACGTAAGAAAGTAACTTAACATCTAAATGAGCCTAAAATGCGTCCTGGAAATTGATTTTTAAAAATCACCAGCATTGGTCTATTGACCTGGATAATATATCATTTAAACAAACAAAATAATAACAATAAAATAAGAACTACCTAGCAGAAAAAGTTGAATTATTCCAATCTTTAATTAGCTGGATTCAAATACTAATTTACTTCTAAATCTACCTGTCTTTAAAGGAATTAAGCAAGGTAACTTTGCTCTTACGGGTACTGCCCCAAAGTCTAAATTTATAGCAAAAAGTATACCTGAATCCAAAGACTTTTCTAATTTTGAAGCTTTCACATTTTAAGTACATTGTTTTCTATATAATGTTCCTGTCCAAATCAATGTCAAATTACTCTCACTGTATGTTCAAGGTGAAGTACCTAAAAATGTGCTTCATGTTTTATGTGGTACATTTATCAAGTGAAAGTTAATAGCTATTTATAATTTGAAGCAAAACATATTTTGGACTACTGTAAGTAATGTAATAGTGGTAGCACAGAAGCAATCACAGCATGAAACTGTGAAACAAACGGACTTCTTTTGGCAGGGAGGTAGTTTGCATCGGTCCAATTTTAGTCAAGTAAAGTTATTCTTTCTATATTAGAGAAATTGTTCGACTGGGGGAAAGTGGTTGCCCCCTCTCCACTTCCCCCATTTGCTATCACCTGTCTGCAAATTGGGAATTAGCACATTAAATGAGAAATATCACTGATAAAAATATATTAAACAGTTAACGATGGGAAAGGGGATTAAAAACCATTGTAATGGAATAAAACTCTTACCAGGAAATTTCAGGTTTAGATATGAAAATTCTCCAGATGAAATCACATCTACCTCAACATATAATATACAACCTCTTTTTCCCATGAGATCACTCTGATCCAAACTAGCATTAAATGAGGAATATTCTATCCATAACATACTTGACCAAAAACTTTAGAAGACTTCTGTGACCACAATGCTGAATATTAGAAACAATAACTACTTGAAGGCACTAGAGAATGACCCAAAAGGCAGGACTGGAGAAGAGTCTAAGCTAGAAAAATTAACTCCAAACTGTGGAGTTCGTGAATTTGTGGCTTTTTTCCTGAGAGTATCCCCACTTTGGACGTGGCAGAAAGCTGCAGCCTTACTGGCTTAACTGGTCAGAGGACAGAATTCGAGGCTCATGGAGCAGGTGGACAGTCAGGGATAAAATCCTGGAAGGAAGAAAGCCTCAGAGAGCCAAGAACCAAAATTTACACATAAAATCAACCCAAATCTTCGGCTGATTACTAAACTACACATGCATGGGGGAAAGCCCCAGAAACCAGAGAAAATCAGCAGCTAGAAGCTGAAAGAACTAATCATAGACTGCAGCTGCTATCCACACAGGGGAAACAGAGTTTGGGGCCTGAATTAACTGCCTATTAGAAGAATATTGCCTATTAATTGTCTATTAGAACAAAAATATTTATTCAGAGGAACATAAAATCAAAAGTCTCTACAATATGCCTTTTATGACATCCAATATCCAATAGAAAGTCACTAGACAAAACAATAAACAGGAAAATATAACCTATATAAAAGAAAACAAGCAGTCAATAGAAACTGAACCTAAGATGACTGAAAAGTTACAAATAAAATGCTGACTATACTATAAGACAATGCAAGAAACATTTTAACAATCTTGAATCAATAGGAATACCCACAGATAGCATAAATCATAGTGATATCCGCCATGACAGTGAGCTATATATACTAACACAAGGGACACTTCTTCTTTAAATCCTTCAGCACATACCATTGTATGCCTGGCACTTTTTAATTTAATTTAATGAATTTATAAAGCCCTTACTATGCTGGCCTTTTATCTTAGACATAAAAACAACAGGTTTGTTTGAAAATCTATGTTAATGTAAGTCTAACACATAGGTAAATAGCACTTGTTAAATCAAAACATTAGCAGGATTTTTGATAAATGGCATAAAATAATAGCTTACGTTTTTAATTAGACTTCATGTACATATCTAAAAAAATATTAGGCTACATTATACGCTTACAGTATTATTTACTCTATCTCCATTTGTTCAAAAAAGCTTTCAAATACTGCTTAATGTTTTCTTGAAATAAAACCTACTTCCACTGCTGACTGGTGCTGACAGTTTTTGATCACTTAGATTTTCTGTTAACATCCACGCTGGAAGGATTCTTTTCCTCTGGGCAGTGTTTGACTGCTGCTTAGTGAAGTCTGTGCATTCACCTAGGAAAGTCTAAAAAGACACCTATTAATTACTAAAAATAATCATGCATCCTTAAAGAAATTATAAAATTATTTACTTTGCAGCAAACTACCATGAAAAAATACATTTGCAACTTTGGACTGAGTCAAATTTCTCAAACAAAGAAATTCATTATCTGTTAGTTGAAGATGTGATATTCTCTAGAGCTTAACTTAAAAATAGCAAAAGCAGGTAAATACTAAAAGTATTGTCAAGAAATGTCTAATTTCAGTTTTCTTATCTCTCCTTAAAATAACTTAAGGAACATGTTATAGATGTAGGAGATACTAAATTTCTCACCGCACTATTCATGGTAGAAGTCTGGGTCATCGTTATTTCTGTGCTTCTTGACAGCTGTGGGGCACCAGTTGTCTCATCAGGCAAATTCACCAAGGAAGATTCTGGTGTTTTAGTCAATAGGTGATCTTCATCAAGCATTTGACTATTTCTATAAAATAAAATCAAAATTCACTTATTAATCATTTAAATCCAGAACCTCTGTTGCCTACCATGTCATTATAAATGTGATTTTCTTAAGTACATCTAACTATTAAGTTTTGCTCCTTCTCTCAGACTTAGCAGAACAAAAGCTGCCTCTACAGGTCAGTGTTGGTGGTAGGAGAAGCTGCAGAAAAACAGAGCTCCTTCTTATCAATGGATGACAGGATTCTAGATTGTACGAGCCAAGTGGTTAGCATTTAACCATCAGAGGCTAAGTGGATGTTATTGGCGTAACAGACAGCCATGTTGGAATGGCACTGATCAGTAAGCATATGTAACAGTGTCTGTCTACCTACCTGGCTGGAGACCACATTTCCCAGCCTTTCTTACAACTCAGTGTAGCCACATACCTAATCTTTTTCAGGGGGGGTGTAAATGGAAGTGATATGTGCAAGATACTTGTCTCAGATCCTCTTCTTCATTTCCTTCCCACCAACTGGAAACACCAATGATGCAGCTCATTTGGAAGCTGTATGTTGAGGATGACAGAGCTACTCCACTAGCTTAGATACATTATGAAGGAGAGCACACCTACAACTCTAGACTATTATGCCACAGAAAAATAAATTCTACCTTGTTTAAGTACTGCATTTTGGGGTAATTCTGTTATGTAACTTAGCTTTTACTATAATACAGGTATCAACAGACTACAACACTTAGTCAAAATCCAATCTGATACCTGTTTTCATAAAGAAAGTGTTACTGAAACACAGCCATGTGCATTTGTTTACATAGTCTACGGTTGCTTTTGCACTAGAAGAACAGATTTGAGTTATTAGGGCATAGTTCACATGCCCTGCAAAACCAAAATAATTACAATCTGGTTAGTCCTTTACAGAGAAAGGTTGACAACATATATTTTAATGCATAGCCCCTTTTAAGAAAGTATTCAGTATTTCAGGTTTCATTTTTATTCTGCCTATTCAAATGTTGAATGTTTAACAAACGAAAGTAAAAACATTCTTAAATTAATGTAATATTGCCAAAATGCTTAAAAGGGAAGGCTATATGCTTTGAATCATATATTGAATGATGCAAATGTGATAAACATCTTCAATTAATAATAGCTATTATAGGTAACCTGATCTTTAGGCAAATGGTCTTTCAACTATTGTTACTACATGAGTAATAAGGATCAAAGTAAAAAAAATGAAAATGATTACTGCACATCAGAAATCATTCCATTATCATGGAACTATCTGGAAACTCTTAAATCACAAACTGAAAAAGAACTGAGAGTGAAATCAACACACTGAAGGAAATTTTACACACCAAGCTGAAAACAGAACATTTAATTTTTTAATATAAAAACAATTAATTTGGTTACTCTAAACTACAAGGTCTGACAATTAAGTTCGTGAACTTGTTGCAACAATGTTGCTAACCTTTTTTTTTAATATCAGAGGGATTTTCATTATGAATTTGTACCAACTGGACAAACAGATAACCAAGTTTACTATTTGGATGTGCTGAAAAGGCTGCGTGAAAAAGTTAGACAACCTGAACTTTTCACCAACAATTCATGGCTCTTGCATCACGACAAGGCACCAGCTCACACTGCACTGTCTGTGAGGGAGTTTTTAGCCAGTAAACAAATAACTGTATTGGAACACCCTCCCTACTCACCTGATCTGGCCCCCAATGACTTCTTTCTTTACCCAAAGAGAAAGGAAATATTGAAAGGAAGACATTTGGATGACATTCAGGACATCAAGGGTAATACGATGACAACTCTGATGGCTATTCCAGAAAAAGCATTCCAAAATTGCTTCGAAGGGTGGACTAGGTGCGGGCATCGGTACATAGCTTCCCAAGGGGAGTACTTTGAAGGTGACCGTAGTGATATTCAGTAGTGAGGTATGTAGCACTTTTTCTAGGGTAAGTTCACAAACTTAATTGTCCAACCTCGTAGGCACACAAACAATTACCAAAACATATGTAAAATATTTACTACCTCTTTCAACACATTTAGCTTGATAGCAACAATATAGCAGATAATATTATTCATAACTAATAGCCTGAAAAAATACAATGCTGTTAAAGTGGGTGGTATTTTCAGTTTTATCAACACTAAAAAAATTCAAAATTTACTAATCCACAATCTGATTTAAGGTACAACACTGATCTTTCACACCAAGGGGACAAGCTAATTTGGACAGATATAAATTAAATTTAAATTGACATATAATATAAATAAGTTATCAGGTAATGACCATATTTTGTTTTGTAGAAATGTGTATTTCCCTGATTTTTGAAAAAAGTGCATACTTCTACTATGGAAACTTATTATAACAAAAAAATTAGTTATCTGTATTTCTCATTTTAGCAGCTAGTTAAAAAATAGCATTCTTTATACATGTGTTATAAGAGGAATATTTGTACTTTAAAATGGCAAGCCATGGTTATCGAGTTCATTTAACCAAATCAAAAAACAATTTCCTAACACAATTTATTTCCATTTACTATTTTCAAAATTTTAGATGTAATTTATATATTCTAAAATGCAGACCTAGAGTGCATGATTTGACAAATACATATAGCCATGTAACCACCATATTCAATTCACAGAATATGTCCATCACCACAAAAAGTTCCTGTGTGCCCCTTCCTAGTTAATCCCCCTGCAAATAACCATTGATTGGATTTCCATCTGTATCGTCTGTTTATTTAATGTAATTTAAATGTAATCATACAGTAGGTACTGTTTTGTGTTTTGCTTCTTTGGTAGAGTCCTCAGGATTTTCTAAATATTCAATCATGTCATCTGCAAACAAAAACAGTTTCACTACTTCTTTTTACTATGATCCATTTGATTTATTTTACTTGCCTTAATGGACTGGTTAGGACCTCAAATAAATGATAAATAAAAGCTGTGTAAACATACATCTTTGTTTTGTTCTCAGTCTTAGGGGAAGAACTTATAATATTTCACTACTAAGTGTAAGATTTTTATAGGAAGGAAGCTTCCTTCTTTTTTATTATGATCAGGTGTTGAATTTTGTCAAAATTATTTTTATTCATCTACTGAAATGATAGTTCTTTAATCTCTTATAGTGAATTGCATTGATTGATTTTTATACGATAAATAGACCTTGCATTTTTTGGACAAATTCCACATGGTCAAAGTGTATTATCTTTTTTACAGACTGCTGGATTTGATATGTAAATATTCTGTTGTAAGGGTATATATTTTCTTGTAATGTTCTTGTCTGATTTTGGTATCAGAATTATAGAAGCTTTATAAAATGAGTAAGGAAGTGTAGCCTCTTCTGTTTTGGGCAAAAAGGTGTAATATTGGTATTCTTCCTTGAAAGTTGAAGAGAATTCACTAGTGAAGGTACTTATGGAAAATTCTTAAATTGTGAACTCAATTTCTTTAATGGATATAGGATTCATCAGATTTTCTGTTTCTCGGTGTATCAGTTTTGTTAAATTATGTTTTCATTTAGGCTGTCAAATTTACTGGCATAAAGTTTTAAATACTTCTTCATTATTCTTTTAAGGTCTGTAGGATCAGTAGTGATATCTCCTCTTCTATTCCTGATAATAATTTGTGTTTTCTAGCTTTTTTCTTTTCTTGGCAAGCCTTGGTAAGGTTTTCCCAATTTTATTAATCTTTTCAAAGAAACAACTTTTGGTTTTGTTAATTTTATTTACCTGTTTAATTGATTTCTAGTCTCAATTCTTATTATTTCCTTTTTTCTAGCTACTTTGGGGTTAATTTGTTCCTGTCTATCTTTTTAATGCAGAAACATAGATCATTGGTTTTATAGCTTTATCTTCTAATATAGTCATTTATTATGAATTTTCCTCTAAGGACGACTTTAGTTGCATCTCACAAATTTTTATGTTATGTTTTCAGTATTATTCTGTTCAAAATGTTTTCTAATTGTTCTTATCATTTCCCTTGGACCAATGAGTTATTTAGGAATGTGTTTTCAATTTCAAAATATTGGGATATTTTTCTCGATATTTCAATTTAATGTCAGTGCAATTAGTGAGCATACTCTGTATAATTTTGTCCATCTACTTTTATAGGTCCAGTTTACACATATGTGTTCCATATTTTAAAAGTTGAAACAAAAGCAAATCATCTGCTAATGACTGCCTCAACAGAATATTCATTTTAACTTTACACCAGATGTTTATTGTAATACCTCATTTCTTCACTTTAACTACTCCATCATTTCTGTTATTTTTCATAAGAAAGAGAAGTTATACAAATGTAGTCTAACCCAGAGGTTAATACCTTAATAAAATTTTTAAAGTTAAAAAAAAAATTAAGAAAATGTATCCAGTTTCAAGTTGACTATCCTGGTTACTGTTAGATGGAAAATACATTCTGAACACAATGGTAAAAGGCACCACATATGAGGACAATCACTATTGAGGCATAAGTTTCCAAAGTCAAATGTTTTCTAGAAACACACACACACACACACACACACACACACACACACACTATGTAACTCCTATATCGCCAATACAGTTTAATACTATAATGGTTTCTACTGAACCGTTTGTGGATGGCTGAGGTGTTAGGTTACAAATACCATTATTTAATCTCATTTCATCAGGCACTCTTACCTTAAAGTACATCCCGATTCCATTTCAGAATATGTAGAGAAAACACGGAAAATGTATTTGTCAATTAACAGAGAAAAACTATCTCCAGGATTCAACCAGTGCCATAGATTTGTCTTCAATGGTAAGAGCTGGCTCTTCTCAGGTGACTGATAAAAACATGGATTTGTGTGTATCTAACAAATATAGAAATACAGCGATGTTGTAACTCAAAATTATGACAAAAATACAACTAAATATGAGCTGATACAAAATTTTAATATAACAACAATTTAGGTATAAATGAGACTTAAAAGTCTAATAAATCTGGTACTTACAAATACCGTAATTATTATCTATATATATAAAAGGGGACAAAAACTGTAATATACCACCCATTTCTCTAGGAATCAAAAAGCCAAGTTATCAATTAACTGGTAAAAGATACTTCTGTTTTGCTTGAGATAACTGAAAAGGTAAACATGAAAAATAATTCTCAGGACGGAAACTGAGTCTCCCAACTTTGATATCCAAAATTCCTTAATCCGCTGGAAATGGTTACCTTCTTTTCTACTTATTTTCCCCTAATAATTTCTTACTATGATTAAAAACTGAGAAACTATGAGAAGGGGGATTTTGGTCAAATTTCTCAAGCAAACAACATAGCTTTTTTCAGCTCCTCACAGAGGAATCTTACTTTGAATGAAATTCTCACTATGAAGATCATCATCCATATTCAAATTGCAAGTAGTAAATATATCTTAATGTCAAAGCTATTACAGTATCTACTATTTTGAACTATGTTTGCCACTGATTGCTTCTGTGTTAAAGATAATGAAGTTGCCTCCAAAACTAAGACCTACTGAAAGACACCTTCAAAATTCTATCTAGAATAAAGCTGAAAGTGGCCATTTCCCAAGGTCAAATAGACTTTTTGTTATCAATATGATTAAATGTTTAAAATAAATATGCTTTAGTGTATACGAAAGCAATCTACATTAATGCGGATCTTTGTTTTTTTTTAATAGAATCTTACATAGAGCAACTCCCCCTACCATCCATCCATCCACTTCATCAGTTTAAATGAGACTTTCTAGAGACCTCAGCAACCTCTCCAGTATAGCAAGATAATTACAACCCTGGGATTGGACATATGCTGAACACTTCCAGTTTTTCTATTTATACTTCATTAAACTATCTTGAGATACAACATATTTTCATACATTAAAACCTTTTCTCATCCTAACCTTTGAAAATACCTGTAGGTATTAAAGTATATTTTATTTACCCTGAGTTTGAAAAGACTAGAATTCAGTATAAATGCAGTAGGTAAAAACTTCTGTTCTTACTGTAAAAAATATTTACTATAGATAAATTAAGGAAGTTTATATAAGCCTATTTTTAATGTATTTTGAAATTCTAGAAATGTAACAGCACTTTTCTTTATTCACCCTCAACAAATTTCTCTTCATTAGGAAATTTGGTTAAAATTTTTACTAAATATACTCACTTTCACTTTTTAAAAATCTAAAGCCTTTATAGAATATAAACTAAGTAATAAATAAACAAGTCTAGAATACTGTTATAAAACATGAAGCAAACAATATTACTAACTTCGCATTACAGGAAGGTTACTTTGCATTACAATTTATTTTCCAATTGTTTGTATATTTTTAAAAAGTCTATTTCTACAGAAAATGAATAGGGTTTTCAGGGGTAAATGTAGTATATTCTGATTTAATTTGTATTCAATATTAAAACTCACCAAAATATCTACAAACACTTACTGAACATCTACAATGTTCTCCCATTCCATCCAAACGTCAAGTCCCAGATCATTTACTTCTGAAGTATCCCTTGAACCCATTTCTCTTTACCATTTGCACAGTCACTCCCTAGTTCAAGCTCATACCCACTGCTTGCATTACTTGTTTAGGCTAATATCACATCAAGGCACCCTGTCTTCATTCACCTCACTGCTTTCCAAGTTATTCATTCACATTTATCTGTGTAAAGCCTCTGATAATGCCGCAATATAAGCAAAACACAGCAGTGAAGGTTCTTCATAAATTTAACAGTGGTTTCCAACCTTATCTCCCACCTTCATATCCCCAAATCTTCACACACTATCTTTGGCCCAATCAAGGAGGTCTCAAAACGGTCTTTGATTTACTCCAGCCTGAGAGGTCTTATCCCACCATACCTCTGTCTGAACATTTTGAACCAGTCCCTATCAGTTCAAACATTACCTATAATCATCTGATAAATCACCACTAGACCGTCAGGCCCATGGGTACGGGTCCCTGTACCTAACAGAGAAGTCTCTAATAGCAGAAAGAATCAATAATATTTCAGCTGTCAGAGATCAGTAAATTATCTCAGGAATGGTTCCAAAGAGTTTACTATAAGAAGTGAGGCTTAAAATGTAATGTATTTACTAAAAACACTGCCTGTTGAGTCACTTAAATAGGTTCACCCCGAAAATCATTTTAATTCCATTCTCTATAAGATACTGGGTTGCGTGATTTTTTAAAAAGTTATGTATATGATCTATACAATTAGGTAAACTAAATTTTTAAACAACAACCATTTTCATCTTCTAAAAATCTCCGGTAAGCATCTGGGCATATAAGCTTACTGGCTTCCAAAATCCCCCCAAAAAACATCACACAAATAACTCTGTCACTTCAACTGACTTCATTTCATCAAATCATAACACTATACTTTTAAACTAATTACAAAACTGGAATTTGGGGAAAGGAACCTAGAAACTATTTAGCTCAATTTGTAAAAAGAAAGTAACTACATTTTGGAAGCTGAACTGTCCAAACAGTATGTTTAACCAAATTGGAGAGGGGGCTACTAATATAGAACAGGGGGCATTAAAACAAAAGCTGCCAGAAAAGTAAGAGTTGTTACCTACATGCCCATTTTTTTTTAAAGACAAATTCAAAAGCTAGAATAAATATAATCTACCTAGTCCTGGCAATTTCATTTCACGAGGATCTGGCCATAAGGTATATCTGCAATTGAAAACATTTCTATTTCCTTTCCATCAGTGTTAAGAGAAAGCGGTACAATAAAACTGAGAGATAAAGGTAGAAGTAAGAATTAAAAACAGCGGCTATACAAATTTGGTAGGCAATTATTTTACCGGTCAGAGTCATTTTACAAACTATATATACAAGACTGTAAAAATGGAGATGCAGTGCCACACCATATTCCTCAAACAGAGTTGTGAATGTTTGTTTCTTTCATTCAAGTTATAATTTAAACGTAATGTTTAAAACCCTTTCATTATGCTATCAGTTCCCCCTAGTTTACCTTCCAAAGTGGCTCCCTGGCTCATGGCTAGAGGTTTAGAGCACAAGAAGGCATGACAAAGCACCTTAGAGCACAAGAAAGCATGACAAAGCACCTTAGAGCACAAGAAGGCATGACAAAGCACCACCACTTTCCCAGCTTGTGCACACCGCTGGGCTAGGAAATAGGTATCTGTTAACTCCTCAGCCTTTTTTTTTTTTCAATGTATCAAATAATTCTTTTTTTAATTTATTTTTGATTAGTTTCAGGTGTATAACACAACGTAAACCCCTCATAAAGTGATAACCCACCCCCCAAGCTACTACCCTTCTGACATCTTATATAGCTGTTACAGTAGCATTGACTATCTTCCCTCTGTTGTACTCCACATCCCGTGACTATATATACCTATATATTTAGTTATAATTGACATTCAATATTACTCTACTTCAGCTCTTCAGGTGTATAGCCCACTGGTCAGGCATCTACACAGTCTATGACATGATCCCCCTGATAAATCCAGTGCCCACCTGGCACCTTACATGATCTTTACACCATTGTTGATTATATTCCCCATACTGTATTAACTACCAATTTGTATTTCTTAATGCCTTCACCTTTTTCACCCTGCCCCAACCCCATTCCCATCTATCATCCTGATAAATCTAGTACCTATCCAGCACCATACCTAGTTATTACAATATTATTGACTATATTCCTTATGCTATACCCTACATCCCCATGGCTACTGTGTAACAACCAATCAGTACTTCTTAATCCCTTCCCCTTTCACCCATCCTTTACCCCCCTCCCATCTTAAAGAAGTCCCTCTAAGATTCTTTGTAATACTGGTTTGGTGGTGATGAACTCATTCAGCTTTTTCTTGTCTGGGAAACTCCTTATCTGTCCTTCAATTATGAATAAAAGCCTTGCTGGGTCTGGGTAGAGCAATCTTGGTTGTATGTTGCTGCTTTTCATCACTTGTGGTGAAGGACACAGACATACAAGCCCAGGAAGTTCAGAGTCCCAAACAAGATGAACCCAAAGAGGCCCACACCAAGACACATCATAATTAAAATGCCAAAGGTTAAATACAAAAAGAGAATCTTAAAAGCAGCAAGAGAAAAGCAGTTAGTTACCTACAAGGGAGCCCCCATAAGACTGTCAGCTGATTTCTCATCAGAAACTATGCTGGCAAGAAGGGAGTGGCAGGAAATACTCCTCAGCCTTTTAAGCGAAGCCTCCCCTTCCTTGAGTATTCCAGTCCCCAG
Organism: Rhinolophus sinicus; assembly: GCF_036562045.2. Taxonomy (NCBI): domain Eukaryota; kingdom Metazoa; phylum Chordata; class Mammalia; order Chiroptera; family Rhinolophidae; genus Rhinolophus; species Rhinolophus sinicus. The sequence continues at coordinate 48,830,793 of NC_133755.1, read as the reverse complement.
AGTCAGGAATGTTGGGTAATGGGAGGGACAAGAGTCAAAACAAGAATGTACATTAGCTTCTGCCAGAACCCTAAATGTTCTTTAAATGAGGTTTGCCTCTTATAGGCTAAGACCATGTTCTTATTCATGAATATTTGAGAAACTCTGATGACTGTATAAACAACATTAAATAATGGCATAGTACTAAATTTACAAAGACTAAGTTGTTAAACGCAAGGCAAAAATTCTAACAGTAGAACAGTTTCCTTTAAAAAGGAAACTAACTACATTTCTTTAAAGAGGTATCACTAACACAATGTGAAAGAAATGTTCCGTCTGAGCATTTATTCCTCAGGTGAAAGCACCTGACATTTAGATTTTAGGTGGTTAAATATCAAGCATTCAGCAAATCCAGCCACAGTATGTGTGGTCCATGATCATCTTTTTCTTGTCCTAAAATGATTCACACAGGGGATCTCAGAACTAAGTGCAAAAATGACATTCCAAGAAATATAATGTTTGATCCTACAACTTAGAGCTAAATATTACTTATTAAATAAGTTTTTAAAAATCTATGTCAAACTATATACATTAAACTAAAAAGCCATACACACATGAAATCCCAAAGATAGTTTTTAAAAAGAATTATAAAGTAGACAAAAATCTAGCAATATTAATAAACAAAAAGGGAGAAGACATACACACACAAAAAATTGGAATAGAAACAATGAAAGCATTACATCTAAAACAAAACTTTTGAAAAATAATACTATAGATACTTCATGCAAATAGATTTGAAAATATGGCCAAAATTGACAATTATCTTAAAGACTACACACCAGACTTAAAAAAACAAAACAAAACAAAACAAAAACCACCAGATATGCCTACGTGTGTGTGGCTTGTTTAAAATGTATTTGATTATAAAAAGAAAAGCAGATTGAATTTGACCTGTATTTTCAGAATAGAATCAATAGTTAAAAATCTTTCTAATCTCACACAAAACCAGACCTAAATAGATTTAAAGATTTTTTTGAATATTCAAACTCTTTCAAGACAAAAAAGATGGAAGGCTCTCAAATTCCTTTAATAAGGCTAGTTTAATTTTGATTTTAAAAGCAGACAAGGGCAGGCAAAATACTAGCAAACCCAAACCCACAGTGAATAAAAAATATGAGCTGTCTATAAGAGAGGCATATCGTTGATGTGAGCCTTTTAACATATACATGGGATTACAGATGTGAATCTAAATAAATTATGTTATAATTTATAATAAGAAGTGGTATAAAGGATGCATTATCTATGAAGAAGTGGAATTAAAATAAAAATCAATTTTCTATAGCTTTCTCTTGGAGTTATTAAATATTTTAAAAAGATTGATGTGTACCCAAAAATGAAGTTCCTCTTATTTTCGGTGTTTTTTCTTTCTAATTCAGAAAGCATTCTCTCTGTCCTTTTTCTAACAAAAGTTGTAGGAAAGCTAGTGCAGTATTTTATAGCTATTTTATAAGTAAAGTCATAATTTCATGGGAATAAAAATAATCACAATTCAGGAATTTTATTGTGCAATAGAAAAAACACAGTCACCCAAACATATATTTTGAGGATCAATACCAAATGAACAAAAAAATATATCTTTTACAATTTATATGTAGCTATATAAGAACTCCCTCAATCACCAAGAACCAAAAAGAGTAAGTTTTTATTAAAATAAAATAAAAGCATTACAGCTATGAATTCAGCCTGAGGACATAACTAACCACTGGCGATACAGTCATTTACAGAAAATATTATCATTTTGCCTTCACAATGAATTTTCTCCCTGCTGTTATGACTGCAGATTAAATTTAAATGACACACAAAAAGCTAACATTTTCTCTTCATGCACTATTTCCAAGAACTACTGAGCTAGAGACTTTTTTTGAAGGGAAATTAGAGGGGGAAAAGACAAATTCATCCATTTTAAAAGTACTAATCAGTATTTGTCCTAATCGCATTCATCCATTATAGTCAAAGCTACTTTTTTATTTGATTAGCTTCCTACACTGAAGGAAAACAGGGGAGTGGAGTATACAGCATACAGAAGTGATCATAACAAAATATTTGCTATATTCACTTATATAATTTTACAATGTTTTTAAGCTAAAATTTCTCTCAACAATTTATTATAATTGTATATATAACTTGCTTTCGCACATCAAATAAATGTTCATCTCATTCTCATTATTTTCAAGACCTTAAAACTTCTAGTGAAAATTAAAGTCAGTTTTAAAATTTATCTAAAATGTACCTTGTGGGTGCAGCTACATTAAGTAGATGAATAAATAAATAAATCTATTTCAAGGGAATACGCACTTTATTAAAATGATATTAATATAAACAAGAAGTCAAGCATTGCATAGAGCAAAAGACCTGTACATATATCACCAACTCCAAGAAGCAGCTTTATTTCCACTAATATAATGTGAATATAATTACTGAAATAAAATTCAACACCAAATTAGATATTTTTCTAAAATAGTAGTCAAATTCTTGTACTAGGGTTGTACATTTCCTTAAAAGTAAATATGCTTTTCCATGTCTTCCAATGTCTGGTAATTTGGCATTACAGAAGTAACTGTTGTACATTGTGCTATTCTTTGCACATTTTTCATGTCATAAATGTCCTATAATAATTTTTAAAGACATAATACATGTAAGATATTATATAAGAACCCACCACCCAGTTTAAGAGAAAAAGTGTTACCTTTGATGTCCCCTGTGAGCCTTTCTCTATCCCATTTTCTTCTCAGTTTCCTCAGAGGTAATTATTATCCTGATTGCTATGTTTATCGCTTCCTTGATTTTCTTTATGGTTTTACCACCTATGTTTATGATCCTGAATATATTATATTTTTGTAGGATTTTAAATTTTATATAAGTAGAGCCATATTGTATATATTCTTCCAACGCTTGCTTATCATTCAGTATTAGTTCCTAATTTTAACCCATGTTTTTTCATGTTTTCACTGTAATTTATCTTCACTGTTATAGTATATTTCATTAAATGAATATATCACAATATATTTATAAATTCCACCATTGATGGAAATTTATGTTGCTTCTAGTTTTTTGCTATTATATAAACAATTTTGCTATTCGTGTTCCTGTACATATCTCTTGGAGTGTGCAGGGGGGAGCGGGGGGGCGGGTCTGTCTCGTAAGGAATGCATGCCTTCATCTTCAGGAAATAATGCCAAGCTCTTTTCCAAAGTGGCTATATCATTTAAGCTTCCACCCAAAGTTTACAACTATTTTCTGTGGTATCTACAAACACAATGGGATTTGAATACTAACAATACAAATCTAGAAAGGTCTATAAACTTACTGCAGGAGGTTTCTCAGCTTTGGTATCAAAAATGACTAGAAATCCAATCATCAAGGACTATTTAAATGTTATACTTGTCAAAAAATTAAGCACTCGCTGTAAGTTCCTCATTTCATTAATATGAATTATAGAGCTGTAAATCTAAATAATGTAGAGAGTTAAGTATTAAGTCAATGGGTCTTCTACTTGGGGAGCCAGGTGTATTACTGGCCATAACTGCTATTTTGAAAAAAAAGTAAATATAAACTAATGATTAATGATATGCTCAATCAGAAAAAGCAGGATAGGAATTTAGGATCCCTATATTCTTTACCTTAACATGCTTCACTAACAACAAAATCAAACTTCTTTATTTTAGGCCATAACTGTTCATTGAAATGGTGTTAGATATTTAAGTACTGGAAAATAACATAATTTTATAAAAATCTATGATATCCCCACTCCTAGAAATGCCACATATAGTTCTCCCTGCAGCATTTACTCATGAATTCAACAAACATTAAGTACCTACCTACTATGTGACAGGCATTATGCTAGATACTAGAGATATGAAGATTAGTCAGGGTTCTTATACTCAAGGAGCTTATAGTCTAGTAAGTCTCACTATGAAGAATATGATAGTTGGATGAATAGAGATGAATAACTGATGGTGAATAAAGGGGGTCCCACAGGAGTGCTTACTCAGATATTAGCACTTTTCAAGACACTAAGACAACGCAGAATGAGATACAAACCTTTTTGGAAGTATTTTTTCAAGGTTGAGATGGTGTGAATTCAGCTTTATTCAAAAATTTTCCCAATACTAGAATTAAAGGATATTTCTCAAATTTGGGAGCTGTTCAACATAGGATAATACAAGGACTCTCTATAGAAAAGAAAGAACTAATACAACAGGCAGTTGTACACGTAAGATGAAAATACATATAGGTTTTTAAATGTTATAGATTAATGGATTTCATTCCATAATAATTGTACCACAACATCTAGTCCAAAATGAATGGACATATTTCATTCTCCTACACAATATTCTCCTACACAAAATTCTCATACACATATTTTATTCTCCTACACAACAGATTCTGCAAATGAACAGACATAATCACATAGCATGTTCTCAGAAACTGCTGTCCCTACAGCAGCATTTATACTACGACGCAAGCAGTTAAAATTCTAGCCCTTGACAAGAACTTTCAAATTAAAAATTTTTAAATCCTAGAACAAGGTCTAAATTTTAGAAATATTCAACTCTACACAAATTAGTAATTTGTTAAAAATGGTAATGGAAACAGAACTGACTCTGGGTGGTGAACACACAATGTAATATATAGATGATGTGTTACAGAGTTGTACACCTGAAACCTATGTAACTTTACTAACCATTGTCATCCCAATAAACTTTAAAAAAAATACAACTCTATAGCACTTAAGTCACTTTAGTCACGACCCCAAAAAACCAACCAATACAAAGTTATGGGCTTTTTATATGATCTTATTTGTAATATCCAGTCATGAACAAAATCATAATGTGTGCATGAACTGGTAGTCATCATTCATGAAAATTCTAACTATGTAAACATAACACTGCCCTGTGAGAAAATAGGTAGTTTAAATAGTTTGATTTTTATATCGCAATTATCTCCTGGCAATAAGAAAGATATATTTTGAATTAATTCCCCATTTTCATAAACTTAGAAAATAAGCCCCTCTAATCAGGAGCTGAAAAGGTGAGAGACAAAAAGTTTTTAAAAATCATTAATAACATATTTACCGGTTTGATTCGAAGCTGACCACCCACCACCTCAAGAATGGCATGTCTTCTGGACACTCTCTTGTCTGTTATCTATAGTAGAAAAAAACAAGAATTTCAAACACAGCCACCTCCCTGAAAAACAATAACAACAACAAAACCATAACAATGTTTCTGAAATTAGTAGGCTAGATATGAAATAAATTATTCATTCACCAACTATGTATTAAAATGACGGTCCTCACTGAACAAAAAACAAAACAACTCAGAGATTAAGGGACCTGCCCAAAGTTGTAGAAAAATAAATGTCAGAGCAGAGACTCAAGCTTGGAATCTAAGAGATCCCAAAACTTTACATGATGGTTTCAAGACAGACATATAGTGGGGATTCTTAGCCATAAAATTCATAAAATGAGAAAAAAATTCTATATAATATGTACTTATTAGAAAACATTTCAAATGCCGGAAATATAATGTAGGTTATAATGACAAAAAGGCTTTAAAAAGCAGCAGTCTGGTAAATGTAACAGGCAGGACTACAAGTTTCAGGGTCAGGCAGACCCCAGTCAGACAGACCTCAGCTGAGCTCCGGAGCCAGCTGAGCCGTCAGCACCTACTTAACACAAGAAGGTGGGAGGAGTAGTGAAAATCAAATATTTACAGTGAAGAGGAGATTATCATCTACTTTATATATATTTGCTGCCTGTGTTTGAGCCCACAGTGTTCTACTTATGCTCATAATCATTTCTGCATACAAAAAAAGTTTTAAAATGTTAAAATACAAAAGTTAAAAAACTGTTTACATTTTAAATGCTAAAATTGCCAATCAAGCCCTCGCTGCATGGCTATAAACATAATGGTTAAGATTACCTATGTTCATTGCAGTGCTGTTCACAACAGCCGAGACGTGGAAACAACCGAAATGCTGATCAATAGACGACTGGATAAAGAAACTGTGGTACATTTATACAATGGAGTATTACTCGGCCATAAAGAAGAATGACATCTTACCATTTGCAATGACATGGATGGAACTAGAGCATATTACGCTAAGTGAAATAAGTCAAATGAATAAAGACAAATACCATATGAGCTCAATTATATGTGGAACCTAAAGAACAGAATAAACGAACAAACAAAACAGAAATAGAAGACTCAGAGACATAGGGGGAAAAACCTGATGGTTGCTAGATGAGAGGGGACGATGGGGGAGAAGGTAAAGGGATTAGAAAGCACAAATTAGTAGCCACAATACAGCCACAGAGATATGAAATACAGTTTGAGCAATATAATCAATAATGTGTAAAGATTATGTAGGGTGCCAGATGGGCACTGGACTTATTAGGGGGATCACTTCATAGACTGTGTAGATGCCTGACCACTGCGCTATACACCTGAAACTGAAGATGAATAATACTGAATGTCAACTATAATTAAATATGTATATAGAGACTCACGGGATGAGGAGTACAGCATAGGGAATATAGTCAATGGAATTGTAACAGCTATATACGATGTCAGACAGGTAGTTGGTTGGGTGGATTATCACTTCGCGAGGGGTGTAAATGTCTAACTATTACATTGTTTTGTGCACCTGAAACTAGTAAAAAAAAAGATTAGCTTTGTAATTTGTGGCTGACACATAATGAAAACATTTTAAGCGTCAACTTAACACCATAATTATTTGATCCATCTCATGGTTACCTTAACATCTATCACTTCAACTCTAATATTATCCATATCATGACCAAAATAATAAGTGAAAGCAGACTACAGCAATGCCTAAATTCAATTACACCCATTAGTTCTGTAAAACCTTGCAAAAATGTGAAACTGCCAAGAATCAGTACTCATGTTATTTAATCAGAGAGCAGTTCCACACTTAAAGCTGTGACTAAATAAAAATAGTAACATTAAGCATCACAGTGGAATGAATTTCACATACATGAATTTTCCACAGTTACAAATTACTATTTAGGACATTTTGTAAAACAAAGTAGCTTAAATGTAGTCCATTTAAAATATATCTACTATTAGCTACAATAGCTATTTCAGAAAAGTAAATATAAACTAATAATCTATTCTATCAGAAAAGGATAGAAATTTAGAGGTTCCTATAATCTTTCCCATAATGTGCCTTAGTGGATGAAAAACAACAGCAGGTATCTGATAACCCACTTTACCATTTGCATAGATTTAATTATTTGCATAGAACTTTCACTTAAAATGTTGAGATTCACCATAATACTGTTATAGCTATTCACATTTTACATATTTGGAAATGGAAAGTCCAGAGGATTTAAGTAAGTTGTGTAGATTACTGTTTGAGTAGGTTGCACTCCAAACCTATATTCTTATTAACTTTTTTAAAAAATGTGAGAAAAATATTCATATGCCCCTACACCTACATGCAATCATTCAGACATAGTTTCAAGCAATGCAAATTATTCTGTGGCTTGGAGTAAGAAGTTTCTATTTCTAACTTGGGTACTAAGATCTCATTGTTAACTTCAATAACACAAATCAATTTGCTAACCAATGGTGTAATCGACTGTCAAATATAATACCATGACATATAATGATGGTTCCTGTGATAGTCTGGTGTGGGTTTCTTTTTTCTTTTCTTCCAAACTATACATTTTGCAGGAAGCAATAATGGACTTTTCCTATCTTAGCCTTTCTTTGAAGTAGACTTCAGTGACACTAGCAAAAAAAATTTTTTAAATAATATAAAAGTATAATGTGACCTCTAGTGGTCACATGATTCCACAACAGTGTAATTCCATTGCAAGCTGTGCATCTCTATATAGAATACCAAAAAAGTGTTTTTAAGAGTCATCTGTTTTATTTCTTCCTCCCCAGTCTGCATACCTTTTATTCCCTTTTTTGTCTTAGCTCGGACATCCAGTATGATGCTGAACAGGAGCGGTGAGAGTGGGGATCAGCCTTACCTTGCTCTTGATCTTAGCAGGAAAGCTTCAAGTTTCTAACCATTAAGTATGTATGATGTCACGGGATGTAAAGTACAGCATAGACAATATAGTCAATAATGTTGCAACAGCTATGTATAGTGCCAGGTGGTCACTAGACCAGTTGGGGGATCACTGCGTAAATTATATAAATGTTAACCACTATGTTGGACACCTGAAACTAATACAAAATAATATTGAATGTCAACTGTAACTGAAAACAAAAATAAATAATTGTTTTTAAAGTCTTTGAAATTAACATCACTCAGCCATTTAGCTATAATTGTCCCTTTTAAACCATACCTCTAAATAATAAGTAAGCTAAAAAATGATTTATGCTTTCGATGGAAAGCTTAAACGTTTAAGATTATCATTAAAGCTTATTTTAATTCCAGGATGGGGTGAGAATGGCGGGTGGTAGGTGGAGGGCGGGTCACAATAGGTGATCCTACAGGTCTCAGGACCTGCTTTATTTAACAGCTGATCACTGCTCCTTGTGCACAGTAAGTATCGACACATTCTTATTAATATATTAACTGGAACAGCAATTACTTATCAAGACCAAGCCACTGTTCTATACTCATCATGAATTCCTTTTTAAATTTCATTAAAACAGTGAAGACATTTTTCATTTTTATAGGTGAGAAATGACAGTGCAGTGATGTTAAGCAACTACTTAAATGAGCAGAGACGTTAAGCAACTCCTTAAATTACGTAACCCATAAGCAGCGGAACCAGATTTGAATCCACAGAATCTGATTCTAGAGACACCTTTACTCTAAGCCCTGCACTGTGTCCCTCATTATCATTACATAAAACATCATTTTTTAGATTATCTACCAGCAGCTTAACTGTCCGAACTAGAACATACTGAAGAACTGGAAATAAAACAGAATGGCTATTTAATAAGCAAGTAGACATTCTGAGAAAATTCAAACTCTAAATAAAGCTCCAAGAGGCCTGCAGGCTTTCATTTGGTCCTGTTTATCCTAATATCATATCCACATATAACAAGATGTGTTATCTAAATTTCTAATTCTCTATTCACAGTAGAGAATAAAGTGGATAGGGTTTAGTAAGCAATGCATTAACAATGGGTGAGGAGGGGAATGACTGATGTTGGTCTACAAATGGAAAGAGAAAGGCTATAGAAAAGCAAAGAAACCCAAGGATTCAAAAAGACTATGTCAGCTAGGGACTACTGAGAGTAGGGAGGGACAACTGACATAACATCCTTCAAAAGGTACTAATTAATGGCTTACCCAAGTTTGCTTATCGGTTACCGTGCGTCACCAGGTTTAAATGAAAACTTCATTCGAAAGTCAGACATTTTGCATCTTAGCCATAAAAATAGTTAAAATCTAGGAATTCCAGTTTCATACAGAATAACTGTAGCCGCCTAAATTCTAATCATACCACACATCCTCCAAAAAAATCAGAGATCAATAAATCAAACAAATGAAACCATCTAATCCCAGCTTGATCTAAAGCACTAGGAAACAGATTGCCACAAACTTTAATTTACATGTAAGAGGGGAAAGAAACACGAAATGCAGAGAGATCAAGCTTCAGGACCTATGCTGGAAAAGAAAGTCAGAGGGCAACTAGGAGGAAAAGAGAATAGAGGGAGTGAGAACCTGGGGGCGGTGGGACACAGATTCGATCTCTCGCAGAAAAGAAATCGTACCTTAATGGGAAATGCTGAAAACACATCTCACATCCAGTAGTTCAGAGGTCCAGCTAAATTGGGAACAAGTTGGGCATCAACATGAATAATGATAATGGAATATAACACATTGAATACAAAAATAATCCATGAGTTCATACTCATTTCAAGAAAGGGGCTGAGGCCAGGGCTAGGAGGAAAAGACTTTCTTTATAAAACAGTGCCTGCTAATGTAGAAGAAATGATGAAACCAGAAAATTACTATTTTGTAAGTACCAAAATAATAGTGGATTCAGTAATGGCTCAGTGGGTATCAATATCCAGGTGAAAGATTGATGCAAAACAAGATTCATGAAGTCTCAAAGCATCACGCTGCAGATTACTCACAAAGGGAATGACGTGTTCAGTGGGGGAAGCTTGGCAGACACCACCTTCCCCAAGTAATTGCACTAACGCCATCACCAGCAACAGGACAAACTGATAGCTAGGTCTCCTGAAAAGCTGTTCTGAGTTCACGTCACCTATGGAATACTCTCGTCCAAAATGTTTCACTTGATCTAATTAGGCAGAAATAATCAGACAAATCAAACTTGTGGGCATTCTATGAAACAACTGGCCTGGACTTCTAAAAGCATCACTGCCGTGAAAGACAAAACAGGTCTAGACTAGAGAAGACATATTTGATTGGATCCTAAATATTTTTAATGCTAAAAGGGACATTATTGGAAATGTTGGGTAAACCTGAATATGGAATATTAAAATTTATTGCAGTTACAAATTTCTTGAGTGTGATAAATGAGTGTGTGTGTGGGGGGGAGACGTACTTGTTTATTTACTATTTATAGAAATGTCCTTGCTCTTAGGTGATATGTGTTGACATATTTAGGGATAAAGCGCCATAATGCATGCAGTATACTTTCAAATGGGTTCAAGAGAAAAGAAAGAGAGAGAGAGAGAGAAAGAGAGAGAGAGAGAAAGTAAATATAACAAAATGTTAACCATTAGTTATCCTAAGTGAAGGATACATATGTGTTCATTGTACTATTCTTTCAATTTTTCTGCAGGTCTGAAATCTTTCAAAATGAAAAGTTCAGGAAAAAATGTTAAAATTTCAAAAGTGTTGGTACTTAAAAGAGTTATCAACTTATCTAGAAAAAGTAGTATACCTGACTGCTCAATAACAAAAATGAAGTAGAATTCTATTTATAGTCTCTTCAGTAAAATTAATGAGCCTCTATTTAGTTATAATTTTTTTTTTAATTTCCTTGATTTAGACTAGGCACCACAAACTGATCATTCAGTGTTTTGGTTTTTGTTTTTCATTTTTACTTTAAAGAATATACGTGCCCTCCCTCTCACCAGAATCCCCAACACTCCCCATAATCTTCCTCTGAAACCACTTCACCCTTTATTGCACACCTGGCCTCTGCAGGTATTTGAATTTGTAACTCATCATTAAACTACACCTATACTTTTTAGATGCTAAATCTTCACATGTGCCACTGTGGGCCAAATGCTACTAGTTGCTTAATTCATTTCTTCTTCATTGCTGATAGTACTCCAGTTTGTTAGAGTAACAATGTGCCCAGTTAAAAAATATACAACTACCAAGAATTCTTTGTAGCTATGGATGGCCAGGTAACACAGTTCTAGCAAAGGATGTAAGAGAGACTATATATTAATCTAGTTTCTGTATCTTCTGCCCCATTCTCAGAGATAGTAACTGACTCACCTGCAAGTACACCCTTCATGTGTAAACTAACCAATCCCAAACCGTACCCTCAATCCCATGGCTTTACCTGGCTCTTATATTGCCCTAATCACCCAAGAGCTAGGCATCAGACAACCAGGGGAAGACCCCACAGATCAGAGTACAACAAAATTATTCAAACTAGACCATCCTAAACCTGCTCACCTTGCCTTGCCCATGCATTCCTGAGAAAACCACAGTAAAGGCTTTCCCACCAGTTCCTCTAGCCCTCTCTTCCTTCTGCCTTCTCCCACCTCAGGGTTCTCTGGTGTGACCCTGCATGGTATGTCCTTCTCTCTCGGGAACTGTGAGGAATAAATTATCTTTCCCATGGCAATCATCTCCTGATTGGTTGCCCTCACTATACCTGAACAAAACAACAACATCTACATTCAAAACAGAGTAGAGCTTCTGGAAAGATTATCATCTTCCTGATAAAAAGGACTGCGCTCAACTGGCACGCACCTTTTGCCCTCTGCCTTTCTTAACTTCCTGAGTAAATGTGACATCTCAAGTTACATAGCCTTCTTATGACTACAGACATGAGAGCCACATGCAAAGGATGACCATGGAGGAGCACAGAAAAGCCCATTCCTTGAGTAGCTGTGCCAGCCCTGACTGATGGCCCGAGATTCTCTATTACAGAAGAAACAAATCTATCTGATTAAGCTGCCATAAGCACATTCCTGTTACTTGCAGCCAAAAATAATTATGATTAATACCCATTACTCTAACAACTGTTATATTGATCCTGGACACCTAGTAACAAATTAATTGATGCTTGGCCAGTTACAGAAGGAATATTAAACACAAATGCTAACTACATTGAGCACTCAACAACAAAAACTTCCTTTAGTATTAAAAGAATTTCGTATCACATGGATAGAATTCAGAAAAGAAACCCTGAAGAATACATAAGCTGAAAGATAATGGTGAAATCACTCCTATATTTGTCAGCAGCAGGTAAGACAGTAGCAGTTTTTCTTCAGACACTACAGAAAAATACCCTTTTACTTGAATTCTTCATATTGTTTCTTGAATGGGGACAGAGCTCTCTGTTTTATAACACTTTTGTATTGACACAGTGTGGATCCCTTATCTTGGATTTTCTGGGTTTGAATTGAATGTTCCATGTATTATGATGTATGTTCAAATCTTTCCCCCATTTTTTAAGACATGAAGTTTGTGCCAGAAGATAAAGACATGAAAACATAAAAGAAGTGTTTGTGATTTCTTTGCCAAATATTTATTTTTGGCATTTATTGACATCAAACAAAATGAAGACATTCTTAGCAAAAATGTTTAAAGGTTTTGAATCAAAGTCTCTAACCGATTTATTATTTCCAAAATTCTAAAAATAAAAAACAAACCTGAATAAAGGAAAAGCAGAAAAGCTACTGGATTCCGAAACAGAACAGAATGGTGTCTTTCATTTCATTTTTGCCTATATATAATATTTACTGAAAAATGTAAAAACAGAGAAGAGGTAAGATTTGTTTGTTTTTTCAGAGAAGAGGTAAGATTTGTTTGTTTGTTTTTTCAGTATAAACTACATAATACACCAAGGGCTAAGATAATAAAAATCTTCTTGTGTAATACAATGTATAGTGCTTTCACACAAGATTATCTAGTTTGCTTTATCGGCAACAAATAAAAAATAGACAAATTTGAACTTTCATGGTAGAGAAAAACAGAAAATCATCTGGTATGGGATTTGAGGCTGTATTATTTGAAAATGCACAAACTAAAGAAGCATGGGATCTATTTTTGGCATAATTTGCATAAAATTATTTCCTCAAACTTTGTGTGTGTGTAAAGTAAATAAAATCTAAAATTAAGAGCTGAATTGAATAGAGACTGGTTACTGCTAATCAGTCGACAAACCATAAAATGTTCTTGTCTAGAGTGCTTACCAGTATCAGGTCCAACATACACTCCAAAGCTCAAATCAGCGACACTGAGACTCTGCCATAACATTAGACAGTACTAAGTTGGTCCTATTCCTTAATAGAGCAAAAGTTAGTTGATACAAGTTGTCTATTACTACACTTGGAATGTACCAAAGTCCAATTTCTGGTATTAAGAAAGAATGAGTTTGAAGAAATGAACTTGATTTTAGCCAGAGGCTCTCCAGGCAGACTCCAATTTAAAAAGAAGAAAAGGTTACTAATATACTAGACATGAAGTGGTTTTTGAAATCTGTGAATATACTTTCCCGTAAGAATAATGGTGTAAATTGTACTAAGATTATCAAGCTACCTCACAGACACCTATTAATCCACAATACTGATGAAATATGGATCAGATTTCTAAAAGTAAAATCCAATACTTCTGAGCTCCTAATTCAAGGTTGCTGAATTGTTAGCCAAATATGATGCATTGTACTAACTTCATGCCACGGAAATTTCAACTCACCCAACCTGTTTGTCTTGCAATGCTGCTCGCATAACCCACACAACACACATGTGAGAACATCATCCTCAACATTAATATATTATGATAGAGACAACATAGTGAGTGAAAACATAGCAGAGCTTAGGAAAACCAAAACTGGGTTTAAATCCCCACTTGGGACTTCGGTAATTCTATTGTCTGAATGGTTACTTATTTTGTCCAGTTCAGCAGACATTTCTTAAAGACCTATTCTGTGCCAGGCATTCTTCATAGTGTGTCTAGAAGTAGTTTTTAACTCTGGTTTTGCAACAGAATCGTCTTCAAAATACAGATATTCAAAATAGTCTTTTAAAAATAGAGATATCCAGATATTACCTACAGAATCAAATTACCAGAGAAAGGAGCTAGGACAGAGGTATGGAGGCATATGAAAAAATGGCATATTCAGGTTAAGTAGTACATGGCAGATGGTAATTTGGAGACACTGATTTAGAGGGAAAAATTATATATATATATATATATATATATATATGTATTTTTTTTTTTTTTTTTTTTTTTGCGCAAACTTTGTGGGACACTTACAGCAAGTGGTGACCTGAAGCCACCTGAAGAGTCCATATGAAAGCTCGTCACTAACCCACTCCTAACAGGGCGTCTTCTCTTTTTAGTTAAAGCAGTAGATTCAACAGCACCTGCCTTTAGGAAGATACTAGATAGACACCTGGCACTGTCCTAGTTCCTTCAAGGAAAATAGCTCATAAAGGAATGTCATATAATCCCTGCTACCAAAACAGAATGAGGACAATTTGAAATCAGAAACTGTAGTTTTCACTTAAGAGCATAATAACTTTTCAGCTTTAATTAAAGAAAAACCATAAAGCAATAGTTTGGCCTAAAGGTACTCTGTTGCTTGAGATGCTATATTGTAAAAATCTTCTTTCTAATTAAATTTATTTAAGATAGTTGTAGATTCACATCTAGTTGAAATAGATAATAAAGATCTCTCACACCATTTACCCAGTTTCCTCCTGCAGTAACAACTTGCAAAACTATCACAATCAAATATTGATATTGTAAGGTTGAGCTATAAACATTTCCATCACCACAAAAATCCCCTTGGTTGCTGTTTTATAGCCATACCAATTCCCTCCTGCTGTCCTCCCCCCTTCCTTAGCCCCTGCAACCACTAGCCTGTTCTCCATTTTTATAATTTTGTCATTTCAATAATGTCATGTAAATGAAATCATATAATACATAACCTTTGGGATTGGCTGTTTTCACCCAGGATAATAATTCCCTGGAGATTCATCCTGCTGTAAACCCTTTTAATTGTACAGATCATGACAGAATTACAACCTAGTAAGTAAACAATGACCTTGGGTTTGCTGATGACTCACACTAAAGCAAAGGGCACAGTAAAATTAAACTCACTCTGCTCTGTTATCTATAAGTGTTTTCCTGCCATTGTAAAGACATAAAGACATTCTCCTTGTCAAATTGTTTTACCACTAAGACTGTTTTACATGTTGAAATTATAAACCTGTATGCTTGTGGGGCCATAGTTTTGTGAAACTTGTCTCCAAAAAACATGGCTAGTTAAGTAAGAGCTCAAAAATCATCCTTATTATAATTAATCATTTCAGATGGATACTAATTTACAATGAAATTCCTGAGTTTTCCCACTTAGAACTAAGTCTTTGCTCTCTCTCACCCTACCAAAAAAAGAAAAAAGAAAGAAAAGAAAAAGAATCCTGACTGAAATTGCTGTTGTTTGAAAAAACCGCCCTCATGTTGGGTTTAACCACTGCAGAGAAGAAACTCATACCTCTGTCAGCTCCAAATTCTTAAAAACCTCAAGATGATTTGTTTGCACTTCAAAATTTTCCTTCAATGTGTGGAGGGTATTGTTCATAACCACTTCTAATATCTGCCAAACTTGGCAATAGAATCTCATCACTGAATGATTATTTGAAAAGGAAAAGCAAAATCCAGACCAGATACTTGACTTTCTAGTCCTTACCATTTTCAAAACCAGAAACCCAATAGGCTCATCTCACACTAACAAACCTGTAACACAAAAGATCAAGCTATAAATAATAAAAAGGTCTAGAACCTGTTGGCATGTTGATAAAACATAAGCCTACAACGTTGATCTTTTAACCAGATCTATAGTACTCTGTGTTGGTGATACAATTTGTTAAGCAAATCAAAACTTTTTAGTCACCAGTCAAAAGATTTCTAGATGAAGCACATACTTAAGTTTCTAACTTAGATAAAGAGAGAGAAAGGGAAGGGAGGAGAAAGCAAACCGCCTCCCACCCCGCCCCAGGCAGTTCCTTCAAATGTTCAGGAGAAAAATCATAATGTTATTTAAACATTTAAGTAATTACTTGCCCAGCAAAAAAAATAAATAAATAGCAGGTATACTTCAACTTTCTTAATTAACCTTACTACATATACATATATGTACACACACACACACACACACACACACACACACACCCCTCTTTAGAACTGACTTCCTAATTACAACTTTGAATGCCCACTCCTTTTCCTGCTTAGAGAAGGATCCCAAGGTTAACACCAATGGTTCCATTTAGACACTGCTGTGAACCAGGATAATAAATTGTCCATACTCCTTACTCCCTGTCATTAGCTCACTACAGATTTGTCTCCACAGTCCAAGAGAAAACTCCTAGAGGGCTGGGACCCATGTCTCATTCATATTTGCATGCCCCACAGTGCTAGGATCTACAAACGTGTTGCACAAACTGGGCACTGAAAAAGAAATGCTGAATGTCAAGAAAACAATATACATATACATATATAGACAGATCTATAAAACTCCAAACTTAAACAGGCCAACTTCCTAACTCCTACTAAACATGCCAAAGAAGGTAGAGAATAAATACATAGCCTAGTGGCACTATGTGTCCAAAAGCTTATGTGTGCCCTTTAAATAACCCATCTGTAGCTCAATTTTCTCATCTGAACAATGACCTAACTCATGGTTTTTACTACACACTACATAAGGGTTAGCTACTGATATGACTCAAAAAGACTATTACAATAAAAGTAAGGCCGTGCATTCCGACAAAAGAGGCCAAAAGCTTAAAAGAAAGTATTCTATAAAAGATAAAATCAGAGGTTGGCAAACTTTTTCTGTAAAGGGCCAGATACTACTGTAAATATTGTGGCTTGTCAGGCCAACGGACAATATTCACCGCCTGTGGAGCAATTATTCTCCATGAAAGGCAAATAGGTTGTTGTTTTCCTTTACATTTTAAAAGTTAAAAATCATTCTTCGTACTCGGGCCCATACCAAAGCAGGCTGGTTTGGGCCAAGTTTGCCCACCTCTGGGTAAGATTATAATGATGATAACACTGATCAGTTGCTTTGTAAAAGCAACATAAGGAAACGTTTGTGAGTTGATTCAAGTTGAGTGAAAAACGTGTAGCCCCCAAACTTCTAAAATCCAGACAGGCAGGGCTGGCGTGGTGGGGAATCGGGCCAGGATGGGGAGTTGGGCCTCAGGAGCCAGCAAGGGCCTTGCACGGCTCTGCGGGTCTTGCCCAGCCCCCTGCCACACTTACTCCCAGCAGCGGCCCGCGGCCAATCACCGTCTCCCCGGGCGCCAGCGCCAGCCGGGGTCCGCCGTCCTGCGGCTGCAGCTCAAAGCCCCCGGACATGGCGGCGAGGCTTAGGCCCCTTCGCAAGGAGACGATCCCCGCAACCGTTTCCGCCTTCCCTGGCCACGCGCGGGGCCTACAAAGGCGCCCGGGAAAAACACAAGGGGAGGAGAGCAAAGATTCGGCTCGGGCTCGCGGAGTCCCGGCGCAGTAGGGAACCCCAGCGACCGGCTCCCCAGCCCCGCCCCTCCACTCGGACCCGTGACGCACTCGGGGATTCCCCTATCACACTTCCGCAAACTAATGTTTAAAAGCCCCGGTTAAGACCACCCCCCACCATTCTCCCCGCCCTCCCGGCTTGGAGGACGCCGGACCTTGTAGTCCATAGCGCCTTCCTTCTCCTCCGTTGCCGAGCTGAGGCCCCCTAGTAAAACTACCAAACCCAAAAGGAAATGCGCGCTGCTCTCTACGCCTGCGCGAAATCTGAGTCAACAAGAGGTGGGGCTAGGGTGGGTGGAATCAGAGGGACTGTGTGTGTGGAATGACTCAAAAGCCAGAGGATGTAAATCGCCGGAGAAGAGGCTGCCAGAGCCCAGCAGGTAGGAGGGTCTTCCCTTCCCGCTGACATCGGGCTGGCAAGCTCGGGGGCCCGGACCCAGCGCCCTTGCAACCTCTGCTCAGCGGCGCGGACCTGAAATGACAGTCGGTGTTCAGAGTTGTTATTGTTCATTTGTCAGTGCCCCGTGTTCTTTGAACTCCGACAGCTGCAGCCTGGGCGACGCACGCAAGAAGGGTGGCTCAGATGGGACTCGGGGTCATTCTTTCCGACCTGAGGGGTCTGGACAGGTTAGGGGCCCCATGAGAGCCGGGAGGTCCGAGCTGCCTCCGGTTCCTCAGACCTCCCCGCGGTCAGGTCTGAGCTACCTCCGGATCCCTCCCTCCGTGTGACACCTGGGGCGAGCTCTTCCCTAACTAGAGGTAATTTGGCAGCGCGGCTTGGTTCCTAAAAAAGAGACAGAAGAGGGATAGTTTTGCAGGCATCCAGGCAAAATTGGATTTAGAAGAAGAAAGATGCCCACTGGGGTTTTAGGAACCTCACCAAGGCACCCCCGATTGTTAGATTCGAAAGCCTTCATCTGTCTTCTGTGGAGTAACTGTAACGGAGAGGACGAATTTTATTCCCCACTGAGATCATGGGAGTAGTAACAAACAAACAATAACGTTCTACTAAAAGGAGTCTTTTCAAGAATATGGTAGTTTGGCTTTGGTTTGTATTGATGATGAGAGAGGGGCGGTGCCTGGCAAAAACTTGCGGTTGACTCATGAACTTGTTTGTACAGTTTGCTGTCTCCCCCAAAACCTCAAGAGGAAGTCCTCTGATGAACACTGACAGACATTAAAGTTCCAACCGCCATAGTTAATTTGGATCATGCACAACCAAATGAATGGGAGCAATTGGTCTTGGCAAATCCAGAAATACAGGTTGAGGAGCTAATCTAGAGAGGGGAATTGTCCTGAGCTAAGTTAAAAGTTTTCAGCTGTATCTCAAGCTCCTCCTCCGAAACCACCACTCCCTATTAGGAAGTGCAAAATGGAATAAACTGATTGTAAGTAAGTATAAGCTATCTTTATGTGCAAAAATAGCTCCATGTTTTCCATTGATTTCAGAAGCCTACACCATGTACCTTAGGTAAATTAGCTGAAACGGGACTTTAAATCTTTAGTCAAATGCTACACCTTTTTGAATTATAAACATTGTTTATAGCTCTTAGTTACTGTTGCTTGATGCTCTCAGTGACTATTATCCTTGGTTCATAATTAACTATGTATGTAGGTAGCTTCAAGAGGCTATTTCTAAAACGCTAATCTTATAACTGAATAGAATATTTGAGACTTTGTGTCATTATGACACTGACCTCAACCTCTTGTCCATTTCAGATAGTGTTTATGTCAAAGGTTTGCATCTACCCATTAGGTACAAATATATACACAATTCTTATATAAACTACTAAATGTCCATCAGGTTTATGATTAAATCACAAATTGCAGATAAAGAACTTAATGACAAGGCATCAGCTCCCACAGACACCAAGTGTTCAGGAGTTTAATAGAATTGAATTCAGGAGAGGGATTGCTGGGTCATATGGTAATTCTATTCGTAATTTTTTTAGGAACCTCCACACTGCCTTCCATAACGACTGCACCAGTCTGCATTCCAAAGGTATTTTCAATAAATATTTGGAGTCAAATGTGTTTTCACAATAGTCATTTCTACTAAACTCGATAAATTATAGTCTGTGAAGAATCACTTCTCTTTTTTAGACAATGTTCTTTGGGAGCGGAAAAGCTAATGTTTAGAGACAAACCCTTTTACTAAAAATACGTTTAAAAAGAAGAGAAGTAACATGCATTGGGTGCCTCCAATGTGTAATTCGGATGTGAGGGTAGATGGTTTACATGTTACCCCTGTTAATCCTTGCAAGAGCACACAAGAGGAGTATCATTGGACCCATTTTACAGATTGAGAATCTCAAGTAGAGAAAGTTAAAGTTCTTTAAATCATTCCCAGAAAGTGGGTTCTGTAATCTTACCTGAAGAGACTAAGTATGTTTAAACTCTGCATTTTAGGTTACATATGAGGATAATTTACTAAAACATCAAGCTATGCAGAAGAACTTGAAGAGGAACAATAATTCAAGAGTTTCTGACATAGGATTGAACTCTTTGGATGCTGAGAAGGAAAACAAAGAGTATCAAAATAAGTTTTTTGAACAGCTACCCGATGAGCTTTACGTACAAATTTTCAGTCAGCTGGACATGCGGAGTTTGTGCAGGGCTTCAATGACATGCAAGAGGTGGAATTCCGTAGTAAGAGACAATGACTCCTTATGGGAGCCTCATTGCTTGGCTGTGAGAGTTGTGTGCAAAAGAGAAATAGATGACGATCGAAAAAGTGGTTTTTCCTGGAGGGTAAGTTTCCTTTTTGTGGTCAGCAGTGTTCTTAACAATCTGGTGGTAGGTTTGAACCAACTCTACCTTCTATTTGAAAGAGTTAGGATTTCATAAACAGAATGACATACAGAGTGTGTTGGCTTTTGAACTTGGTGAATTATTCTGTTCCTGCAAAACACACTATCTATCTTTTACATTTTTTAAATCCTAAATTTGGGCATTTTTGTCTGTTAATCAGAAGGATAGTGGCTACTTCTTTTCACTCCACATTATCCAAAACCCCAGCAAACTCTAGTGCTACACACACACACACACACACACACACGCACACACACACACATTTATTAGTATATGTGCATATCAAAATACTTAATCTTTTTAGCCCTGTCAATCAGCTTCTCTGGTTTCAAGCAAACTCACTAACCAACCACCTACTACATTCTTTGACGATGATGGTTTTACCTCTTTCAGGACACACTACTGAGGAATTACCAGAAGAGTAAAGTGAAACTTGAATGGCTAAGTGGAAGATACAGCAACATATGTTCTCCTGTTAGCCTACCAGAAAAAATCATGTACCCGATGGATGTAGAAACATGGGGGGAAATTCTAGAAGCAGAACTGAAAAGATATGCAGAAAAATCACAAGCAGATCTCATAACTTTGAGAGTTTAAAACTAAAATGACTCTGAGATTGCAAAAGATACAGCTTTATTCATTTTTTTGTTCACCTTTTTAAATATTTAACATTTAAAAGAAAACTAAGTAGAAAATATTATAAAAGTAAAGTCTGTTTTTACTTGACACTTTAGAAAAAAGTATTTTTCTGGTTTTACTGTAATGTGAAAAAATCATGAAATATTATTTATATAAGAAATACAATGCTAATAGAGTAATTCCAAAATGTATTATTTCATGTATATGTTTTAATATATTGTGGTGCTTTAATAATAAGAGAGTTTGATTGGTATTTTCTGCTTAATGATAATTCAAAAATTTTGGAACCCATTTGAAGAAATTAACTTAGAGATTCTTTAAGTTGTAGGTATAACTAGGCTCCTGGGGAGACTTATTTAAATGAAATTAATAACAATATGTTTAAATGTATAATAAATTTCTATTTCAAATAACTAAAATTTCCATTTCAGTGGAATTAGATGGAATTGTCAAACATTGAAACCATTTTAAAATGTGCTAAATTTGTGATTTAGTTTCAAATTAACCTGACCATAGGGCTAAAATTTGTGAGATTAAGGATCCCATTATTTGCCAATAGACCTGGCATTGCTCTCAGGGACTGAAAATATATGGAGAGTTTTCAGAACACTTAACTACATCAGAACTGCACTATTTTTCTTAGTAAACCTCACTTTCTTTCTGACAGCCTCGTAGCACCATCTAGTGTCCTACTGAAGGATACCCAAAAGGACAGCTTTTTTGTTTTCCCTATATTCAAAAGAAAAATATTGTTTTAGAGAACCCTAAAAACCTGACTGTATTAAAGTTTATAGCTTTCCAGGAACCTTTATTTTAGCTTTTGTTCTCTTTTTCTTAAAAGTAGACGATATAGTAGTATTCACTATACCAGATTGTTCATTCTGAATCTGTGGTCAGCACTATAGTAGAAAGTGTCAACAAAACATTTTAGTTAGTATGGGATTTTCTTCTTAAATTATGCTGTATAGCATGAAAAATAAGAATCCAGGAAACCAGTATTTAATAAATAAGCAACTATCAAAAAGATGCCCCGCTCTCTACAAATTTCCTTTGTAGTCTCAAGCAGGTGATTGATTGTGTCTTACTATTTTCTTAGAGTTGGAAGAAGCCTTAAAGATCAGGCAGTCCAGTCTCCGGACTATTTGGCACTCCCCTCTATAGGAATGTTCTTCCTCTCACCAACATTAATTCTTTTCTTGGCAGTCTTTTTTGTAAAACTCATCATCTTGACCTGGAAACCATCCCTAACTTTTACCGTTCTGGGTTAAGTGGCCTCCTTAAGGTTCCTGCAGTTCTTTGTACCTACCACTCTCAAAGCTGTCATACTACATTAAATTGTCTGCTTTACTTGTCTGTGTCCCCTTTAAGACTGTGAGCTTCTTAATGTCAAGGACTATTTATTTTTGTGTTTCTAAAGTCTGGAACATAGTAGGTATTCTATAAAGATTTATTAAATTATTTGTGCATTATTTATTTTAATTTTACCCAGACTATATAATAACAAAATAATTTACTGTATTACTAATGGTTAAGGTAAGATTGTATTGAAATGCAATGTACAACCTATAAGCTACATGGGGATACTTAATATTAATGCTAATATATGAATAATTGTTCTAGTCTTCTCAAAAGCTGTAAGAGAAAAATAGGAAAGTAGGAATGTTTTGTTTTATTTTTTTTAATAAACATTTGAAAATGCACTTAACCCAAAAGTATCACTTATTACCTGCAATTATTGGGTCACCTCAATAATTACTTTTACAAGTTATATGAATAATCTTTAGTTTGGTTTATGTAGTAGTATTGCATTAAAATAATTCTTTGTATTATAAGTTATGGACTAAAAGCACAGTCTACGCTGAAAGGAAAGTTTTGGAACTCAGTGATAAATTTTATGGTATAGGCTTAGAATTAAATGTATATTTATCAGACCAAACCATTAGCATCTGAGCACGTGAGTGGGTGGAGTAGCATGAAAGGAGTGCTCTTACTCATAGATAAAATAGTATGTTGAGTATACACAGTTTGTAAAAGAGGCAAGATTATTGGAATAGAGTATCATGGAATTTCCAGTGTTTTTTTTAATATTGAATCAATTCAAGTTCTATTATTTTTAAAAATAAAGTTAGAAACTTCTTTTTTAATTGTTTCTGGTTTATAACCTAATCTTAGACCAGTACATAATAATCAATAAAATATATATGAATATAAACTTTAGACCTTAGAATATTCACATATATAAGCCTAATTTGAAAAATACAACATACCCTAACCATTTTGATTTCATCATTGCTTTGACATTATATAATATCTCTCTCCAAAACTTCAAATGCCCTAATAATATTAACAAAAATGAGATGAGGAGTAACATCAGGATATGGATTAGAAAAAATAATGCATAAGATTGAAAATGACACATTTTTATTTAGAGTTGAAAGACCAAAAACATCAAATAGATGAAAGTAGATCAACAATAGACAAAGTTGATTTATAGTTTATTTTTTTCCAATTCAGGATCCAAACAAAATTTACATGTCTATATTTTTTTATGTACCTTTAATCTCTTTTAAGCAAAAGTGTCCCTGCCTTTGGTTTTGTTTTTCAGGACATGGCCTTTTTTGTTGTTGTTGTTAGAATTCAAGTTCGTTATCGTATGGGATGTTCTGTAATTGATTTGTCTGATTGTCTCTTCATGATTTGATTCAGTTAAAACATAGTTAGCAATTATTCTACATAGGTGATGTAATAATATACTTCTTATTGCATTACATTAAGAAGCACATAATGTCTGATTGCTCTACTGTGTTAGAGGGTAAGTCTGAATATTTGACTGAGGTAGTAATCATCAAATCTCTCCACTGAGAAGGATAATTTTCCATAAAGCCAAGATTTCTTTTTTCAACAACCTTTTCTAGAGTATTTCCCTATCCCAAATGTTTTATAGACATTACTTTCTTTCATCTTCACAATTAATTACACTTTCAAAGAACACAGGAAAATCATCTCCAAATTCTTTTCCAGGCAATCTAAAATTAAATAAATTTCAAAAAGATGTTAAACCACAATTTAAACCCAAATCTCTTTGACTTCAGAAACTAGTCGAGCTTTTAACCAGTATAATGCCTTTTATAATTTTGACAGTTAGTTCTTACATTGAAGCAACAAGAAGGACTAAGACTAACAAGGAGGGTCTTCCATTACAAATGTCTGGAAACTCGGGGGGAAATTAATATTAAATGCATAGAACTTACATTTCTGCTAATGGCAGAACAGATAATTCTGACAAGCCTTCCTACTTAGGACAACTTAAAAAAACCTCAGAAAAATAATTAATCTACTTGAAGGCATCAGAGAGCTAACAAGATAGTAAAGAAATATTGGATCGGCATCTGGGAAAAGAAAGAGAACTTGAGAGGTAAACCCATGATTGAGGTGAACCTTGCATGGGTGCATTTGCCAATTTCTGTGAGAGCATCTAAGAGATTAAATAGATTTTGAAATCTATTTAAGCCTCTCAAGCTACAAGGACAGTGAGTGGAATCCAGGACTCACTAAGACAAGCTGGTAACCCTAATAATCTCCCTTCTTGACGTTTGGGACCCAAGGCTGCACCCTGGGGATGGGAGTGACCTAGAAATACATAAGACTTCATAGAAAATCCTTAAAAACATCTCAATCTTTGGAACTGGGTTGAGAGAAACCCCAAATACTAATGCCCTAGACACCTGCCAGATGCAAAAAACAAACAAAAAACCTCCCTGGAAGAAGATATCAACATTTCAGGTTTTACATTATCTCTACAAACATATTATCACAAGAAAGCATGATAACATGAACAGAAAACAACAATAGAAAAACGAACAGAAACAAACAGAAAAACAGATGACAGAAAAGATCTACAGTTGGAATTATCAGATGAAGTCTCCAAAATAACAAAGCTTAAGGCTATCAGTGTAATAAGAGGCATGTTGAGAACTTCAGCGGAGAACTGAAATAATAAAAAGAGCCAAATGGAAATTTTACAACTAAAAAATAAAATGATATATTAAGGAATTAATAGATGGGTTTAAAAGCAGATTAAACCCAGCTGAAGAAAGGGGAAAACATTAGTCTGAAGATGGATACAAAAAAAAAATAATCCAGAATGAAGCAAAGAGAGAAAAAGAATGAAGAATACAGAGGAGACGACAGTGGGAAAACATTAATAATAAAATGACAAGGTCTAATGTATGTGTAATTAGAGTCCAAGAAAATGAGGAAGAATAGAATGAGGCAGAAGTAATTTTGAAGCGATGGTGGTTGATAACTTTTTAATGATGAAAGGCCTCAAATCACAGGTTCAAGATGCCATACAACCTGCAAATATGACATATAGAAGATACATTACTAAGCTATATCAGCTAAATTTGCTGAAAAGTAAAGACAGAAAAATGAAAGCAGTCAAAGAAAACGAAGAGACTACCTATGGATGAGCAATAATTAAATTGAATCATTTCTTAACAAGAATAATGGAACCCAAAATACAAAAATGTTATCTTTAAAGAAACTTTCAAAGGAAGAAAGCTAACAACCTAGAATTCTGTACCCAGGGGAAATACTTTTCAAGAAGGAAAGTGAAGCAAAGACATGCTCAGGAAAACAAAAACAAGGAGAGTTCTTCATTAACAAACTTGAACTCAATATATTTAAAAGGTAAAAGGAATATGTTCCCAGATTTCATCTGGTTGGAGTATAGGAAAGAACAGAGAGCAAGAAAAGTGGTAAATACGTGGACAAATCTCAATGAATATCAAGTAGAAGGTAATAAAATCTGTGGGGTTTAACACAGAGAGAGAATTAAAATACAGGATAACAATGGCATATAAGTAGGGAGGGGATAAATGGAGTTAAAATTCAAGGTTCTTGCATTGTCTGAGAAGAGGGTAAAAAGAGCCAATTAATGATGTACTTCAAAAAGTTAAAGGTATCTGAAGTAATCTCTATGGTAAACCCTGAAAGAATAGTAAAGGAATATATAACTACCAAGCTAATATACAACAACCAAGGTAAAATGAAGTAATAAAATATAATGCAGGGAAGACAAGAAAAGACAGAGAAAGCAATATAGTACAAGCAGAATAAATAGAAAATAAATAGTAAGATGGGCAATTGCAACCCAATGTATCTGTAACAACATTTCATATAAATACACTAAATGCTCCAATGAAAAGTTAAAGGGATTTAAAAAAAAAAACTATATTCATTTTATAAGGTACACATCAAAACTTAAGGCTACAGAAAAGTTTAAAGTAAAAGAATGGAAACTATATACCATGCAAACACCAACCAAAGAAAAGTTGGCATATCTAATTAATATGAGACAAATTTAACTTTAAGGGAGAACACATTACTAGAGATGTTTTAAAACTGTACAATAATGAAAGACACAATTCACCATGAAAATTAAAATAGCTTTTCAAATTTATATTAATCTAATAGCATGAAAATATGCACATAATTTACAAAAACAAGTAGAGAAATTCAAAATCACAGTGGGAGATTTTAATCACACCTCTGTCAGCAATTGATAGAAAAAAAACAGTAAGGATATATAAGAGCAATGCTACTGCTTCGAACAAGTAGAAAAACCATACATAAAACAGAAAACATCTGCTTAAAGGTATTGGACTGCTGTGGACACACCAGGACCAGAGGGACCAAGATTCTGGAGAAGATGAACCTGGAGCGATGACCTGATATTCTGTAGTTTTCTTTTCCCTGGAAGCATTTGGCAATTCCAGGCGTGATGCAAAAAAACTGAGAATCTGGGCTTTGTCCAGAAGGAGGGAAAGGGAATCCAGGAAAACTGTGGTGGTTTCGGGAGGGCTGGAGAGACAATGTTGAAGACTTCAGGGCTCAACCAGAAGGGAGAGGTAGAGAACTAAGTCTGACACAAGGCTAGTATTCCTAAGACATTTGCCAAATTCTGAAGCTCTGAGGGATTGGAGGCTAGGAAACTAAGCAGAGAGGCTCTGAGAAGCAGAGTGGAGTTTGTACATAGTCTCACTCTGCTGAGGAGACAGTGATTAGAACTGAGCACCCACCAGAAGCAGGGGCCCAGGTGAAGAACCTAGGGTCTCAGTTGAAACCCTTGGAGGGCACCAGCCTCAATTCAGCTAAATCCCTAATTTGACTACGGTGAACAAATCCCTCTGCCTCTTGTATATATATATAGTAGTTGACATTCATTATTCTTCAGCTTCAGTTTCAGGTGTACAGTGCAGTGATCAGGCATCTACATCATCCCTGAGGTGGTCTCTCTAATGAGACAGGTGTACATCGGATACCCTACAAAATCCTGACATTATTGATTACATTCACAGCATTAGTGGAAATGTAATGGCTGTGTGCGATGTCAGAAGGGTAGTGGATGAAGGAAGGGAGGTTTCACTGTGTGAGGGATATAAATGATAAACGTCTAACTATTACATTGTTTTGTGCACCTTAAACTAATAAAAAATGTTTAAAAATAAATAAAATGCTGATGTAGAAAAATTATTTGAAAATTAACTAAAAAAAAAAATCCCTCTGCCTTGTGTAGAGCAGAGCTTTTATCACCTCTAGAGGAAGATAACATCACCGGGAGCCTCTGCACTTTTTCCTATACAATGTCTGCATCCAATAAAAACCCAGCAGGCATGCTAAAAGACAGAACTAAATGACTGAAAGAAAAACAAAGTCACCAGGATTTAGTCAGTGCAGTTTGCTGACAAGGACTTCAAAATAACTATGATTAATGTGTCCAGGTAAATGTAGGAAAAGATGAAGGAAACAGATAAAGATGGAGAATTTTACCAGAAAATTAGAGGCTAAAAATGAACTAAGTGGAAATTCTACAACTAAAAAGTACAGTAACAGAAAAGAAAACTCAATACATAGGTTTAAGCAGATTAGAACACTGCAGAAAAGAGCATTTGTGAGCTGGGAAAGAGAACAATAGAAAAATGCTGGAGCTGAAGCACAGAGAGAAAAAAGAATTTTTTAAAAAGGATTTAGAGACTACAGTTCAGAATACAGGCATACCTTGGAGATACTGTGGGTTCAATTTCAGACTACCGTAATAAAGCGAGTGTCGCAATAAAGTTAGTCGTGATCTTTTTGCTGGTGGAAGGTCTTGCCTTCAATTTGTAAAAAAACCACAACATTTGTGAAGTGCAATAAAATAAAGCACCATAAAACGAGGTGTCTTGCAAAGGTTTAATATATTCATAATTGGACTTCTAAAAGGGATGGAGAGAGAGGTAACCCCAAGTTTCTTTCAGCTCAGTGGGACATGCAGGAGGTCTGAGAAAGTTTCCATGCCCTTTGAGAGAGCTATAGAAATAGTTGAGAAATAAGGTAACAGACCCCAAAGCAGAAGCCGTGGGATTGACAGCCAAAACCAGGAGAAAAACAAGATGCTGCAGAGTTAGGGCACTCCAGGATAGTGCGACTTGAGGTGGGCCAGAGTCAGGAGGACCACATGCCCTGAGTCCTGATCTTGCCAAGAGAATAGACTGCAAATTACAGGGACAAAGGCAGTTGAGACGAGTGGCTACTGCCCAAACTGGAAAGAGGCTGCTCAGGAAAGGCTGTTAGGAATAGAGGGCTGCAGGCTTCACTTCTGACGTTATGCTGTTACTTAGGTTTCCTGCTCTGCCTGGATGCCAGGAAAGGGGAAGGAAAGAGGAAAAAGAAGGGAGGAACTCCAATTAGGGTGGCCAGACTTAGCAAATAAAAATACAGGATTCCCAGTTAAATTTGAATTTTAGGTAACAAATCATATTTTTTGTATAAGTATGTCCCAGATATTGCAGGGGACATACTTAGTCTGAAAAAAAAAGTTCATTGTTTTATTTGAAATTCAAATTTACATGGCAACCCTAATCCCAAAAGACTGAGCAATGTGCTAAGCCTGAGTTAACAACTGGAGTACTTTTTAAATTACATTCATGGGGGTGACATTGGTTAATAAAATTATATAGGTGTCAAGTGTACAATTCTATAATTCATCATCTGTATCTTGTATTGTGTGTTCACCCAGAGTCAAATCTCCTTCTGCCCCACATATTTGACTCCCTTTACCCTCTTCTACCTCCCCTCCCCTTACTCTCTGGTAACCACTTAAAATTTTGTCTGTGTCTATGAGTTTTTATTTGTTTGTCTTGTTCCTTTTTTGCTTTCAGTTTTATATCTCACATATGAGTGAAATCATATGGTTCTTGGCTTTTTCTGTTTGACTTATTTTGCTTAACATGATAATCTCAAAATCAATCCATGTTGTCATAAATGGCAGTATTTCATCTTTTTATGGCAGAGTAGTATTCCATTGTATGTATGTACCACATCTTCTTTATCCAATCACCTAATAAGCAAGATTAAGTCTTACAGAGTGTCCCATCCCCCTCCCAACCCCACACTCCTCATGGACCAGAAAAGGGCTGCTGACAAGTGGTGACATTGTAAGTTAAGTCTCTGCTCAGGCTCACTCTGCCTAAACACCCTCCAGCACGCCCATTTCTACTCTGCAGCAGTTGCCATGTGCTGTTACAGGACTTCCTTCTCACATGTTCCAGGAGGAATGAAGAATGTTCTGCTATGAAATCCTCAAACGTGTCTGGGGGGCAGGACCCACTCAGAGGCACCCCATGTAACCCTTCTTTTGTCTTCTCAGTTCTCTTCTTTTCATCAACTAGCAAACATCTCATTCTCTTTTTGGGTGGAAATGCTGTATTTTAATCATGTCTTGCATCCTTCCTATTTTATGGTGGTTCATTTAATAATCACTGTTCTAGATTATTTAAAGTGAATCTTTTGGAATTCAGAAGACCTTTTCCTTTCTCAGGTGCATGGATCTTTGCATTGAAAGCCTGATGGTGAAAACTTGTTTCTTCCATGCCTTTTTTAGCCTTTTGCAATTCCAAGCTGAGCTCTGACTCCTTTATTCTTAGCTATATCCACCATCTCCACAAAGCTCTGGATACCTGCCCTCACAGATGGAGAGCTGCAGAGAAACAAGAATTACTGGGATGGCAAGTACGGTGGAAAGTGTTACAAAAATGTTAACCTATTCAATTACTACTCTGCACAATAAAACAGTGCTGGAGAAGAAAGAAAGAGTAAGGACTAGAAAGAAGCAGAAATTGAACAAGACCAAAGAAGGTCATAGTACAAAGCAAGGGATGTGAGTCAGGTCTGGTAAAAGTTCAGCATTCTTATAATTCAGCCCTACCTGAAATAAAACCCACTTTCTTAGTAAACCTATTTTGCCTTTTCCAACACCTCCCAATCCCTATGCAGTCAGGGCATAATGGATGATAAAACTGGAGTTTGCAACCGTATCAGTTATGCTATGTTACTATAAACATGAATTTATCAAGGAAATTTTTTCAATAACCATTTTCTGCGGCCTATTTTTCAGAACTATGGGTCTTCTGAGCCCTGTGGGGAAGAAAACAACTGCTGGTTTCCCAGTTTGCTCATTTTGCTTTAGTTTTAATATGACAAAATTATGTCTGATCATCACACAGTAAAAGCCTGGTAGAAAATACATAAGATCATAAACAAAGCTTTCTAAAAATGACATTTGAAAGTGTCTCGACTTAATGGGGTGGCTGTGTCTTTTGTTGCCAATAAACAGACTAGGCAGAATTTTCTGTTTTTATTCTTATAAGTCAATAATAATAAAAAAGACATTTTACCATTGTTTTCTTTCCATGTATGGCCTATTGTTTTATCAGTTCAGCTTCTTTTTTCTCTCCTTCAACTCCTTTTATTATATATTTTTAAATTTACTTTTTCCCTAAATGTTTTGTCTTGAAAATTTTCAAATTTACAGAGAACTTGAAAGAACAGAATAGTTATGTAATCGCCTACATTACCCAGTTGTTAACTTTAGCCACATTTGCTTTATCTCGATCTGTCTATACCAGGTTTCTAAACCTTGTCGCTATTGATATTTTGGGCTGTTTAAGGGACTGTCCTGTACTTTGTAGGGTATTTAACAGCTCCCCTAGCCTCTACTAATTAGGTGTCGATAGCACCCTCTCCTTTGTGAGAACCAAAATGTCTCCACACATTGCCAAATATCCCTGGTTAACCTTTTCAGTGCATTAATTGATTTCAAGTTTGTTCTCCAAAATGTGCCAGAAATCCACAGAAAATAATTACAGTATTTATATTTTAACTAAATATAGTTAAGGTGCTACATTTTATTAAAATAAATGATTACTTTAAAGTACAAAAATTCCCTATTGTTTTTCATTCTTGAAAAAACACAAAAATATAGAAAAATGGACATCTGCTTTCCTAAACTTTCTTTCTGGAACACTGAGCTCTTGGTTACGGTAAAGTCGAACGCCGCAGTCAGAGGCATGGAAATACCATTCGACTATAGACAAACGTCACAGCAAAAAGGTTTTAAGAACCACTGGTCTATAACAAAACCACTTTTACTGAGCTGAAGTATTTGAAAGTCGACTTTCAGGCCTCACGATATTTTATCCATAAATATCATAGTATGTGTTTCATAAGAACATGCACATGCCCCTATATAACCACAGCCCCATAATCATACCCAAGAAATTTAACTTTAATAATTTAATTATTATTTAATAATGATATCGTCTAACATCCAGCTCAGATCCAAATGTCATTCAACTGATCACAGAAAGTGTGCTTCAAGCTTTTGAATGCTTGCCAATCTGACGGTGAGAAATATCTTAACGTAGCTTTTTCCAATGATTTTAACTTTTCAAACATATAGTAAAGTGAAAGAACTTTCTCATTGTAAGTTTAATTTGCATGTCTCTTTTGCATGTCTCATTTGCATGTCATAATGTTCACACATTTAAAGGTGCTTATATTTTTTGGTGTGTATGAATCTTTGCTTTTCTCAATTTTTGAGTGCTTTCTAAATAGGGGATATGTGTTGCATTTATATTTTTCCCAGTTTACCACTTGTCTTTTGATTTTACTTACAGTGTTTTTTTCACAAATCTTCTTTTTATTAATATAGTCAAATTGATCTTTTCTGCTATTGTATCTGGATGATGGGCATTTTTAAAGTTTTCCCACAGCAAGATTATAAACAAATTTACTTAAGTTTTCTTCTAGAACTTGTATGGCTCATTTTTTCCAGTTGGAGTTTTTTCTGGAGTGTCATGTATGTTATGGATCCAAAATTATCATTTCAAATAGTTGTATAGGTGTGCTAACACTGTTTTATCAACATGTCTTTTCCCCAATGATTTGAGATGCCACTTTATTCATTAATAAATGTTCTTATTACATGGTTCTATTTCTGAATTTTCAATTATGTTTCAGATCTGTCTATCTATTCATGCCACACTGTTTTAATTACAGAGGATTTAAAGTTTATTGGTACTTAATAGGGTTGTCTACCCTCATCGATCCTCTTTCCCCCCAGGTTTTCCTAAATATGCATGTGTGTTTATTTTCCCATGTGCACTTTGGAACAATTTGTCTAGTTTCAGGAAAAATACTTGTTGAAATTGTATTTGAGTACTGTTAAATTAGGGATAATTTACATCTTGCTGAAGTCAAGTTACTGTATCCAAGACCAAGGAATATTTTCATTTGTCTTTGAGTAGTGTTTTAAATTATACTCCATGACAATAACTTCTTAGGTTGACATCATATACGTAACTTTTGTCACATCTAGAAAACCAACAATATTAAAGATCATATTTTGCAATCTTGAATAACTTGAACAGGCTGGCTTTCTTCCCCCAAACTGTCAGATAATAATTACATCTTCCATTGATTAAGTACCTTTTATGTAGCCACTTACCTTATCAAGCAGTCTCAAAAGGTAGATTTTTAACATTAATATTTTAAAGATGCAAAAATTGAGGCTGGCAGATATAAAGTAACTTGAGCAAGGTCAAACAGCTTGTGCTTGGAGAAGAGAGACTCCAACACTGGGAAGCAGTTTCTGCCACACCATCCTTGAGACCTGGTACATGCTAACCAGCTGCCAGCAGAGAGAGCAATGTCTCTGTCCAAGAGCTTGAGTGTGAGAGTTCCTCATTCCAGCCCCGTTTGCTGATTGGAAAATCTCAGAAGTCAGAATTTGTCTGAACCCTTTTAGCTACAAATTACAGAACTGAAACTAATCAGTTTCACCTCCAGGTGGGAGGGTTGGACTGAGAGTGGACTGAGTTCCTACAAAGAACATAGACTATAACCCAAAAATGAAAAACAGCCTCTACAGCTACAAATTGAAGATGCCAGGGAATATAACACTCCAATGAAGAAAATTCCTAATCCCCACTGCCCTTCAGTTCTGACCTGACTGCCCAATAGATTTTTTCCTTAATCTCCAAAAGCATAATTAAGAACATATGAATTCAATTTTCCACTTTTGTCCAAATAGAATGTCCAATTATTCTGTGCCGATGATTTTTTCCACAGGGGTATTATTTCATTTTCCACAGATTTGTTCTTTAAATCTTCATCCCAGTGTCTCCTCTGATTCTGTAATTTTACTACATTGGGCTGTAAGTGTGAATATATTCTCCTGAAGTAACAGATGTGAGCTCTGAGTTTGTTGGATCCAAAAGCTTAGAATTAGACATTTATGGTTTAACAATCTTCAAATGTAAAGAAATTTCTCACCCTTTTATGAACTTTGTGAATATCTAATCCTTTATATGAAAAGACAATAAAAGGAATTCACCCAGGGGTGAAAATACTTCTAGAATTACGTTTTTATTATTTCCCTTTGAAACGTGTGTACGCAGAAAGAGTGAGCCAGGAGCCTTGGGGAGTTGAGCAAGACGATCAAAATTCACATGCAAGATTCCACTTCATTTAAAAATAAACTTATCACATGTAAACTTTGAAATTCACCTCCTGGATTACAAACTTTATTACGTATACAATATCTACATCTCAAAATGGAAAGCAAAATGTACCCTAGTATGATGTACAGTTTTAGCTCAACATGACTTACGTTTTTACCCTACTATCATAACCCTGACTAAAGCACAGTATATTTGTGATACAAAAGTCACCACTCAGAAAACTGACTGGGTGGTGAACACACGATGTGAAATACAGATGAATGCATTGTACACCTGAAATCTGTGTAACTTTACTAACAATTGTCTCCCCAATAAACTTTAAAAAAAACATTACCACTCAAGATCAATGTCTATAGATAATAATAACTACCGTAAGGTGAGTGGTTACTACGTAGAAGATATTCTCCCACCAACCCTTGGAGATAATCCATTCCTGCCACTTCCCCATATTAACTATGTTGGCAAGTTATCTGTGCCTCAGATTTTCATCTGTAAAATGAAGATTACAAAAGAATCTACCTCGTGGAACTGTTTTGAAGATTAGCAGTCATGTCACATCTCCCCATCACCCCACCACTACCTCAGCTATTTATTAATCCACTTTCTATCTCCAGAGATTTACCTATTCTGGACATTTCATTTCAAGTTAATTTTTGCATGTGATGGGAGGTAGGGAACTTCATTATTTTGTATGTGGCTCTCTAGTTGTGCTGGCACCATTTATTGAAAAACTTTTCTTTCCCCATTGAATGATCTTGACACACTTGTTGAAAATCACTTAACCGTAGATATATATGGGTTCATTTCTGGACTCTCAATTCTAGTCCATTGATCTATCTCTTCTTATGCCAGGACTCCCGTGTCTTGATTACACTAGCTTTGTATTAAGTGTTGAAATCGGGAAGTGTGCATCCTCCAACTTTGTTCTTTTTAAAAATTGTTTTGACTATTCTGAGTTCCAGAAGGATCGCTTTTAACCTTACTATAGCTGGGGAAGTATTTCATAAAAAAGAGAAAACTGTCTCAGAGGAAGCCTTCTGAATGATTGGGCTGTCTTCCCTACCAATCTCAGCCTCAAGTATATCTCTTTTGTAGCTAAAGTTGCAGAAGGCATGAACAATACATTCATATGCAAGAAATATAATCCCTCCGGTATTTTCTGTATTACACAGTTTTGTGCAGTAACAAATGGGAACCAAGATAGGCCAGGAGAAACATTAATACTAGTTAGTGGTGATGCTCCAAGCTGATTTCTTGTTGTTGACCTATAGGCCTGCCACTAGGCCTGCATTAAAGAGGCACTTCAGAAATCCTACACCTTGGCAGTTCAGGCCGTCTCTGCCCTCAAGAAGTTCTCTGGAGCCCCCCAACCCATGGGAGTTACTTTAGCCCAGAGATTGCTCTTAGTAATTCATGTGACTTGTCAGTTTTGTTTCTTTATAAATAACGAGAGCTTATTTTTCCAGAGCTTCATTCCACAAATACTTGAGGATTTGGAGTTTAATTTTAACAGGTTTTAACATTTTGATTTTGTGCACTTCCTCCTTTAGTCTTTGTCACCTCTCTATTTTGTTCTCTATATTTATCCTTCAGCTTATTTTAGCTTTGACAGATTTCATCCTTCTACATCTTGGGGTCTACAGATTTCACTTTTCCCCCTATCTATTCTTTACTTTACAATGTAAATTTTATTCTTTTTACATCTTTTTTTAGTTAGCCCTGATTTTTCCCCTTCAGCAGTGTTTCTTTAACTTTTTCATTAGGTCTCTTTTAAACTTTTTTTTTAACCAAATCTATTACTTTTATGATCTGAATCATTCTTGGCTCAGTCCTTGTAGTTATAGTTCCTTGTCAAATTTTTTAACCTAAATTTCTGCACATGGTTTCTTTTTAAATGAATATTTTTGTCCATCATAATTTTTAAAAACTTTTTTTTCTTTTTTTTCATGCCCAAGCAATAATGGCAGGCAGGATTTATGGGTCTAGAAGTAACACAGTTGTGGTGCAGCCCACACCACAAACAGGAACGAACACTGGATCTTTTTTGCCTTGTAGCCATCTCTGGGCTTTTACCCCTCCCGCTCTGCTTGGCAGATCATCTGTCTCTATCAGTGTTTTACTCTAAAAATAGATATTAACTGGGTTATACCAGAGACTCGGGGATAACAACTCCTTTGCACGGCGCTAAGCTTCCTACTGATGTAGGCTGCATATTTGAAATCCTGCAATGAGTGCCCTTTGTAAGAAATTACATGTTCTAAAATCTATGGTCTCTGACATATATCGCTAGTCTATATAAAGAGTGGAGATTTAGGCAGAAAGTATTTCTTCTTCCAGTTACCATGTATCCCTCTGCTCAAGCCAGAACTCCATGAAACATCGATCAGCAAGTTCTGTCATTCCATGTGTCCCATATTTGACAGCTTCATTGCTCACCTGGGCTAATTCCATATAATCCTAACTTTGCTGCTAATCTGGATCCCCCTCTATCCTTTTTCCATACAGCAGCTAAAGTGATTTTTTAAAATATCAAATCATATCATTCCCTACATAAAACCTGTCAATATCTTTCCATTGTACCTCCAATCAATCAGAACTCTACCAGAGCTTCCACTTCACGACCTGCTCCCTGTCTAGCTCTTCCTCCTCACCTGTTCCCAGAACTTCCTCCCTGCACTGACCCTTCTCTGACTATGCCAAGCTCCTTCCCACCTCCACCTTTCCACATGCAATTCCCTCTTCCAGGAGTGCCTGTTCCTTTATGATGTGCAAAGCCGATTCTTTCTCATCATTCAAGTAGGGTGACCAACCATTCTGGCTTACCCGAGACTGAGGGATCCCAGGGTGATGGGGCTTTTAGTTTTAAAACCAGGAAACTCCTGAGCAACCTGGGTCAAATTGATCACCTACTTTCAAGTCTTGGCTTTCATGTAGCATTCCTCAGTAACACTTCCCTTGCCTGTGATATCCATAGCAGGTTCCCCACCCAAATGCTCATCTGTCCTCATTTCAACATCCTGTTTCCTTTGATAGAGAGGACATACTGCATTTTGCAATTATTTTACCTTGTCTATATTTTTACCTGTTTTTTCCTTTGTCTCCTTTCCTAATGTCTAAGCATCATAAGTGCTATCCTGCTTGTCTTATTCCCTGTTATCCTCAGTGCCTAGCACTGAGCCTGACACACATTTGTTAAACAAAGGAAGGAA
The DNA here is from genome assembly GCF_036562045.2 of Rhinolophus sinicus. Classification (NCBI taxonomy): domain Eukaryota; kingdom Metazoa; phylum Chordata; class Mammalia; order Chiroptera; family Rhinolophidae; genus Rhinolophus; species Rhinolophus sinicus. Next base: position 48,793,568 of record NC_133755.1, on the reverse strand, counting down.
AAAAGGGAGAATGAAAGGAAAGAAAAGAAAGGAAGGAAAAGGGAGTACCCTTAACTTTAACTCAGGCTTACTTTTATAAGGAATCATATAGTGTATAATTTTCCCCAAAACCACTATAGAATGAGCTAAACCCATTCTTTACAAACTTACTTCCATGTTTTTTAAATTGGATTTGTGTCCATTTTTCATGGAATTATTAAAAGATCCTTTTAGTGTGAGAGTTTAGTGTGTAAGCTTTTTTTATTCTCTTTCCTTTGTATTCCGTTTTGAGTTTCTGAAGAGTAATTTGATTTCAGCTGATATAATTAACTGATCAAATGTTTCTTGCAACCCCCATCCTCTGGGTTCTAGCAGGGGAAAGATTTAATATTCAATTCATTTCAAACCTTAGACCAATCCAATAATACAACATATTATTAAATACCAGATTTCTAAGAAAAATGCTCATCACCTTGTATTTCTGTTGCTTTCTACCTATTCTCATTCAAAATGGTGAAGAGCTCCTGGGGGCAAAGGGATTCACATGATTTTGTACTAGAAGAAGTCATGTGACATCTATTCTTCTGGCATCTGGTGTCCTGGCTGCTGACGCATAGTTAGCTGGTTTTTTCCTGGGACTTTCTATTGGCATCCACTGCTGACTTACATCTGATGCATACACGGCCTTTTCTATAGCCTCATGCTAATGAGACTGACCCTTAACCATTGCTTGGCTGTAGACCTGAATCTCTTCTAGGTCCTCCTTGCAGTCTCATAGCTAGTCAGTCTCCCTCCAATATCTGCTATGGGCAACTTGCTCCTACAATGACAGGCATGATGACAAACCCCCAGGCTCTTAGTATGAAACCAAGAGAGGCTTGGTGCCTCAGTTGAAGCTACTCTCTTCCTGGCCATGTCCCCAACAGTTCTCTTGGCTGTGCTGGTTCACCCCATATTTGCATGAAGCCTCAATAAATGAGTCTCCCCCAGAATCTCAAACTGTGAGCAGGAAAAGCTCCCTCTTTTCAGTGTATCTGACTCTTCCCACTCTCCACACTAAGGCCCAAAGATGGAAAATTACAACACACTTGTCTCCCTCCTGATTCTTTTTCTCTGCCTTTACCCAAAACCCCGTAATTGGGATGGGCATGTTTCCACCACCACCACTGTTTTCTGTGCTCTTGCCTCTTCCCCTAGCCATTCCGGTGGGAGTCTCTTCTTTACATTAATTCTATGATCTGTTTTCAGATCTGAAAACAGATCCTGAAAAAAAACTTTTTTTCAGATCCTGAAAAAAACTTTTCTCTTTCACCATTAATTGGGTTTAAAGCTTATTGCCTTCTTAAAGAATGTTGAAAAGCAGTATCACCTTATTCTCATCTCACATTGTTTCTGTAATAGAAACAAATCTTCCCCAGGGTGAACCAGAGAGATTGTCCCTTACTTGGAAACGTACAATAATACTTTTCTCTAAATAACACCTCTGTAGGCCATAAGAAAAGATAAAATATTGCCATTTGCGGCAACATGGATGGATTTTGAGATTATCATGCTAATGAAATAAGGCAGACAGAAAATGTCAAGAACCATATGATTTCTCTCCTATGTGGGATATAAAATTGAAAGCAATAAGCGAACAAGACAAACAAACAAATAAAAACTTATAGACACAGACAACAGTTTAGTGGTTACCAGAGGGGAGGTTGGGGGGCGGGGGCTTAGAAGGGGCCAAATATATAGTGAGGGAAAGAGAACTGACTCTGGGTGGTACACACACAATGCAATAAATAGATAGGTGATGTATTAAAAATTGTACACTTGAAACTGATATACTTTTACTAACCGATGTCACCCCAATAAATTTAATAAAAATTTTCAAAAATAAAATAAATGTATTACTTTTGCTATCAAAAAACTAAAATAAAATAAATGAGATAAAAGTCACCTCTGTTAAATTTTCCTTTTTTAATTGGTTACTCCTTTAATTTGGAACTAAAATCTCATGCATTTTCTTCCTTACTAAGATGTCACTGTCTGGTTTATATTTCTTGTTACAGTTTGAGTGCAGAATTAAGCCATAAGTCCTCTAAGTAAGAGAAGCATTTATTTTTATTCATAATGAAATCAGCTGATGACAAATATAGGTACTTCCAAATATGGATACAATCTTTGCACCATGGTTTTCACATCTAGACTAACCACTGAAGATATTTATAAAATTCTGCTCTTCTGAAATAATTTTCTTTTTGCTATCTTGTTTAACTGCAGTTTAGTAACTTCCCCTTGTAACAATTTCCACCCTATCAATATTCAGTTAGATGGTAAAAAGGATAGTTGTAGTCGATTTTCATAAAGTTTTAAATCAGGGAACTTTGTGAAATTTAGTTCTTAGCTTCACAGTTACACTTGCTATGATTTCTAGTTTTGGAAACTGACTTTGGTTTAGTAAAGTAGGTCAGATTATTATTTACCAGTTGAGTTTCCTGAAGACACAATTTCACTCGGAAGGAGTAGCTTATCTGATATGTTTATGTCATCTATGAGTGTCCATGCAGGGTTATATTCAGTATGATGAGTTCAAATGTCAACCAAATGACCCAGTCTTTGATCCAATGTTGCAGGGATTTTTTTTTTTTAATGTTATAACACAAGTTGGGTTTTTTCGTTTTTACATTTCAAGCCAGCTCTTAAACATTTTGCAGAATTAGATCATTGAATTGCTGCTACTACATTGTGGCCAACATCAAGCGAAACATAGAACTGTCTGGGTATTAAGCAATGGACCATATTTAGTTCATCATGATACAGGCCATAGTGTTTTTCACATTTTATTTTAAGGACCGAGTATTCGTGGGGACTCTGTAATGAACACTTGTATGTATTATCGCCTTACAAAATATTTTATCTTTGGACTTAAGTTTTGTAACAGGTCCAGCATTAACACCAATCATCGCAGGAGCACGATAATTTTGCTCAGTTTATATTAAAATGTTCAAGACTTTTCACAACACAGGATTAAGGAGATAAAGAAGAGGTCCCAGGATTGAGACCTGAGACACTCCATCACCCAGAGATGAAGAGGACAAAGAGGAGCCAGCCAAAGAGACTGAGAAATGAAGTAGAGGGAAAACTAGGAAGTAAATGAAATGCTTTAAGGATGCAGAAGGGATCAATGACAGCAGGGGCCACTGATGGATCAAATAATAGGACTTCTGGAACCACTGGTTTTGACAATGTGGAGGTTATTTATTTGTCTAATAAACTGACAGATACAATTTACTGCATACAGACATCTAATTGGAAATATTGTTGCTTAGGGGTTGAGAAAATGCCTGAGAACTTATAGGACACATTGCATGGACAGTTCTGCTTATTTGTGGCCTTTCCTTAAAGGATCCTGTATGACCTGAATTCCACTGCCACTGTGGTCTTGCCTACACCCGTTTTCTCCCTTCACCCCATCTCCCATTCATTCTCTGCTTTTGCCAGACTGGCATCCTTGATGTTCCTCAAGCCCACTCCCACCTCAAGACCTTTGCCCGGTTTTCTCTGTCTGGTATGCTTTTCCTCCAGATACTAACATGGCTCACTCTCTTCCTTAAGGCATCTGCTCCAATGTCGTCTTGTTAGAAAAGACTTCCCTGACGACCCTTGCTAAAGAGCACCACTAGCTGCAACTTTTTATTCCTATTATGTGACTTTTTAATGTAATAATTATCACATTATGATTTATCCATTTAACAAGAATATAAACTCAACAAGATCAGCAGCTAAAACAGTGCCTGGCATATGGTGATTAATCAATACATATTTTGAATAAATAGTAAATAAAGAAATGAAATGAATGAAAAACAACTGGCCCTGGATATTTTCACAATGAGTAGATACAACATAATTATTACTCTCCTGAGAAGCATGAAACCCCAACTTTGATGAAGGGACATAGTTTTAGTCTACAAGGCAAATGTCTTGCAACCCCCCGCCCCCCCACCACACACACACACACGCATACTTTTATCTGATGAGATATAAAAGGCTACATGAGCACATTCTCTTCAAAGCTCTAGTGTAGATTCTTTCCTATTCTCTACATACCCTCCAGCAACAACTGTTTCTGAAGTTTCTGGCTTCATTTGAATTAATTTAAAAATATATGCTGTATAAGCTTTTGTTTGCACACTAATTAATAGAAGACTCATGATAATAACAATACCTATATATTACTTTAAATTTTCTTCCATTTAAAAAAATAATTTATCCAAATTAGCTCTTTAATAAACTATATATCCCATATCTTGAGGCTTCACTTTTTAACTAATCCTTTTATTGATTTTAGTAATTTCAGCTTGAAAAAACCCTCAGGCTTTATAAGATAAAGTATACAAAGGCTTCAAGCAAGTAGCATTTGTAGCTAACATCCGGGTGTCCAGATGGAGTAGGAATGATAAACAGACACCTTTACGGGTGCACACCACAGACCACGGACTTGGGAACAGCATATTTGGCACCTTTTTATAATATGACATTAAATATATTGAAACAAGTCAAATAAGGTAGCAGTTACATCTTTGCTGACTCATTTGACAAAGACAAGAAATTCACAGGCAAATGCAAATAAAGAGTGAGGCTGGAGAGAATGTGGGGAGGAATCAACTGTGAAGGTATTTTCCAATTTCCAGTGCCCTGAAGAAGGATCCATATAGAGCAAGAACGCCTAGAACCGATGCATGAATGCATAATGGTAGACACACGAATGTGTATAAAATGTACAGGTAATAGGACAGTGTTAACAATTTGAATGCAACTTATTCTTTTGCCTTCCTGAGAATAAAAACTTGACCTTGTAATCTACCTGCACAGGAAGAAAAGGGTGGAATTAGAATTGTCAAGAAGTTGTAATAGAAATCATTAGGGGCTTACTTTTACTTTCTCAGGCTTGCTGCGAGTAGGCAATCCATAATATTTGTTGAAAGATTAAATGAATGGGTAAAACAAGGGGAAAGAAACTTTCCATTTTAAGGGAGCAAGGAGAAGGCCTTTATATATCTAATTGCAGATTATCCCAACACAACAAGAAGAAAAAGAAACAGCAACACAAATTGCGTCTTCAATGTGACTAGGAGGTATATAATTGAAACACAGTATGAAAAGAAAAAGTGGGTGGAGGAATGGGAAATGGTTTAGTAGAGGAAGAGAGAAGTCAGTTACAGTACATGCAAGAAGAGATATCAAAAAGAATCTAGGTGAAGCAAGTTGTGGAAGTCCAGAATGGTCAGGAATTCAAGGAGCAATGCCTAAGGAAGACAAATAGAGAATTCTAGGTAAAAAATAAATTGCTCTCAGTTTTGAAGGCATTGACCTGTTGTCTTCTAGTTTCAATGTTGCTAATGAAGAGTCAAATAACATTCTCATTTCCGGTTCCCTGTGTGTGCCCTATTTTGTTTCTCTTTTTTCTCCCATGTTCTTGAATTTCACAATGATAATGCCTGGAAAAATCAATATCACATTCTCTGCTTAAAAACGTCCATCTTTATATCATAAGCTCTTTTGCTTTAAAAAAACAAACAAAACAAATCTAACCTTTGTATTTTTTTCAGCCTTCATTCCACTGCCCTCTTTGTGATAAAACTTCACGTTGGTTTTCTACCTATAAATTGCACAGGATTACAAAATTACCAGTAGTTTAGTGCTCCATCAACTCCAGTGTCATAATTGCAGTGCTTTACCAAGGAAACATAAGAGAGCCTACGTAGCAGTTAAGAAAATGAGGATGGGGGCGGGGAGGCGGGGGGCAGTTAGGGCAGTTGTTTAGAGCGCAGTGCTCTTAACAAGGCTCTGGTTTGATTCCTGCATGGGCCACTGTGAGCTGCGCCCTCCACAACTAGATTGAAACAACTGCTTGACTTGGAGCTGATGGGTCCTGGAAAAACACACTTGAAAAAAAAAGAGGGGGACTGACTAGTTGACCTTATTTAAAATTAAAAGCAGTACAAACCACCTTAATTGTGTGCCTTGTCCTACCCAGAAAGTGTTTTGTACAAATATTGTCTAAAAGTTTAGAATATGTCACACATACACTGGCTCATTAACACTGCATAATATTTGCTAGACTATCTCACCAGGAGAGCAGCACAACAGGCAAAGTGCAGAACTTCCAGAAAACAAAGGCCCCAGCTGATCCTAACAGAGCCAGCCTCCTCGGTTGCTTAAGTAGACAGCGGCAAAGGTGGCGTATTGTTGCTTCTGAAAAGGTACTTCTCCATCAAAAGAAAAATGAAACTATTGGAGAGGTGAGTTGACTTGGTGTTTCTTTTAATGAAAGTCACAACTGATCTTTTATTTCCCCCTCTCTTGATATGCATTTTGCCTTTTTTTTTCCACAGAAACTTGTTTCATAGTGGTTTTTTTTCTCAGAGATTCCATTCACCCTTTGCATTTAATAATCATGAAACAAAAATCAATAAAGTTTTCATTATCAACACCACTAAGCATTTCTTTCCATTTAAAGACAAAACTGACAGCAGATAAACCACATTTGGCGTTTAATGACTAAAATAAACACCACAATAATGCAACCCTTCTCACACAGCACAACCATACCAGGTATTGTCTGCATAAAATTTGGACACTAATGTAAAAACCAGAGCACTCTGGAATGAGAAGTTTAGTATGTGGTCTGCTGTTTTCAGTCTCGGAACTTCAGGTCTGATTAAGGGAGGACCTGAGATGTCTACTAATTTTTAAGATCCAGTCCAGAAGTTGTCAGGTTCAGACCCGACATCAGAAACATATAACAGCAGTGTTGTCCTATGAACAGCACAGGTTGATCCAGGCTTCCAGGACATAAGCAAAAAACATCTGAAAACTAAACATCTAATGTATACAGCAGAAATTATTAGCAACTTGAGAGCAGGTATTCTCTTATATCCATGCTTTTATTTCCAAACATAGCTTTGCGCGATATCTTTCACTTAGTAAGTACTCAATAAATGCTTCCCAATGAGAACTGAAAACTAATGATTTAAAATTCTGAGGCCACTGGTGACTTTTGAAGACATCTCTTTTGGAATAGATAGAATCGTGAAAGCCAGTTTGAAGTATGAACAGTTTATAATGAAAGGTGAGGACATGGAAGTAAAGGTCTCTACAGCTTATTCAAAGTCTGAGGAGAATAGGATAGATAATTGGAAGGGAAAACATGAATCCAATTAATGTTGTTTTATTGTTTGCTTCTTAAATTATAGGGGAATGTACATCTTTGAGTATTTGAGACATAACTGAAGATATTAATTAAATATAGGGCAGGTATTTTATATTCTTTATAGCTGAATTTTCTATTATAGTTCAGAGAATGGCCAGGACAGGAAGTTGGATCATCATGGAGCACTAGAGGAAGAGGACCCTCTTATCCAGGAATAATTGCTCATAGGAAAAGCCCATTTGGGGAGATGTCACTTGAAAATGGGATCAAAATGTTATTTGTTAATAGTTTTTAAATTCTTTTGGTTGGGACTTTATCTTGAAATCTTTAATTATAAATTAAGAAACTATATAACAGAATAATTGTGACAGGCAGGATAATCACCCCCCACCCCCTCATCCCCCCCGCCCCCCCAAAAAATAGATGTTCAGATCTTAATCCCTGGAGCCTGTAAACGTGTTAGGTTATGTGGCAAGAGGGAATGAAGGTTGCTAATCACTAACCTTAAATTGGATTTTAGTTTATACTGGGTTATACTGGATTATTCAGGTGAGTCTACTATAATCACCAGGGTATATACTGGGGGAGAGGGAGGCAGAAGACTCAGCACCAGAGAGATGGCATCAACAGGTCGGCCACTGTTAAGTTTGAAAATGAAAGGGGATCTGAGCCAAAGAACGTGAAAAGCCTCTAGAAACTCAAACAAGCAAAACAAAACAAAACACAGGGTTTTCCCCTAGAGCCTCCAGCAAAGAATACCATCCTGCCAACACTTTAATTTTAGCCCAGTGAGACCCATTTTGGACTTCTAACCTCCAGAATTATAAAATAATAAAATTGTGCTGTTTTAACACCAAATTTGTGGTTATTTATTACAAGGGCAATAGGAAGCTAATGCAATAAATTTTTATTGAAAGACAATATACAATTAAATTCACAAAGCACACTAACCTTAAATGTAGACATCAAAAATTTGTCTTCCATGTAATATACAACTCCCAGACAAAGTTATAGAACATTCCAGTATCCTGTAAGATTCCCTCCTGCAATTTCCCAGATTATATAACATGCCCCCAAAAGTAATCGATATTTTGACTTTTTTAAACATTAATTTTATTTGATCTTAAACCACACATAAATGGAATCAAACAGTTTATTCTTTGGGGGCTGGTTTTTTCCATGCAGTATAATATCTATGAAATTAATCCATACAGGGTAATAATTTGAAATATTATCAGAAGTACATTTTATTCCTGGCAATTTTTATTCCTCCCTCAGCCTCTTCAGGGGGCTGAGCAGAACCCAACAACAACAACAAAAAATGTTCAGTTTTTGGTTCCAAATGAGGCTTTTGATACCCATTTTAGAGATAATAGGTATGAAAGGTGATGTTTTCATTAGTAAGTGTTAAGTTTTATTGGGAGAAGAAAGGATTTTTATGTTCAATTGAGCCAAAACTGCAGGACTAGATAGAATTCACTTAAAAGTTAAGTAGACACTAGAGAAGCGTAAGGGTAGAATATGTAAGGACATTTTCTGAAATACAGGAAAGGCTTTTATAAAAATCCACACAGATCAAATACGTCTCCCAACTGCTATGATGTTACATAAACACCACACTCCCCTCATACAAGCACACATCACCTTTGGGAGGAGGCAGAAGAACAGCCCTGAGTTTGAATCTTGAATACTGACCAACAATCCACTCATGTGATGTGAGGCCACAGACATTGGTATTTAGTGGGAGGGATGTTTGAGAGGGGCATAATTTAATAAACAAGCTTTGCTTTAGTAAAACATTTGTGTTATACAGGTTTTATTTCCTGTACAACCAGATTGAAATAACCAGTGTTTGACTAACGAGGGCATCCTATAGTTCACTAGTTAGTGATCATCACAATATTTAAGCAAGGGAATGGTTAGAGAGGAGGCTGAGATTTGGGAGGTAGGCAGGATTAAAGCTTCAAGAATCCTTCATCCCAGGTGGTGTTTAGAGTTAAAATAATTGACTCGGGAGAGATCCAAAATGGCAGAGTAGATAAACACTGTGCCTGCATCCTTCCATAAACACATTAAAATCACAACTAAATTATAGAACAACCAAATTGGAGAACCATCTGAATTCTAGCCAAACATAAGTCCTATAACTAAAAATATAAAGAAGAAGGCACGTTGAGACTGGTAGGAGGGGCAGAGACGTGGAATGGGCCCCAAACCTCCCTGTGGTGGTTGAGAATCAGGATAGATATCTCAGCTGCAGAGGTTCCCCCCAGAGGAGCAAGGGACCCCAACCCCACACCAGCCTCCCCAGCCTGGAAGAGGAGCCCCCACAACATCTGGCTGTTAAAAACAGTGTGGATTCCAACCGTTTGGGTGGGATGGAAGGCTGCAAGAAACCCAGACGGCCCTGCACACAGACTCACTTGCTCATAGGCACTCACCGTGGGCTCCAGCAGAAAGACAGTGACTCTGGGGGACTCAGAGACATGCGAAGGGGCAGGCTGAGGTGTGCAGCTTAAGGGGGAGAACTGGAGGACAATCGGCAATTTGCACCTTTTGTGCAGCCGGCAGTCGGGCGCCATTTTTCCTATGCTGAGCCCACCCCCACAGGCCAAATCTGAATCTGATTGGCCTGGTGAGCTCTGCTGCTCCCCACTGCTGACTCAGCTGAATCCTGCCCCACCCAACTTTCTCTGCCAACAGCCAGCCCCTCCTGCATTGCACTACTTCTTGTAGAACTATCAGAGTCCACAGGTCCCAGGCAGGCAGCGACTGGCCTTGGTGTGCTCTGAGACTTTTGCTGAGTCGCTCCAGGCTCAGAACTGGCACCACAGCAGAATCTACATTAACCTTGTGACCACAACTCTTCCCACTCTAGTGACTCCCTGAAACCCTGCCTTACCCAACTCGCATACCACATAAGGCTTTATCAGGGGCTGAACCTTAAGGGATTTGGCAGGTGAGAGCAGGCCTCCAGGTGTCCTGACTTTTTGTGGAATTACCCCAGGCTTGGTACTGTTGGCAGTCGTCCTCCATTCTCAGTGTGGCCTCTCCCATGTGCCTCTAGGTTTAGCACAGTCAATGAATGACTGTGGATCGCTTTGTAGCTTCTACCAGATATTTCCCAAACAGTCACAGGCAGTGACTGACCTGAGTCTGCACCAGAGCCCCTCCCAAGAGGCCCCAGAACCAACATACCTGGCGGTTAGCTTCAGACCATAGCCGAGCACTGCCCAATTAGCCCCAGAAGTGGTATACAAAAGGGGTGGTTTCAACAGGCACCAGAGCCCATTAGAGCAAATCCCACTCAATGGGGTAAGCCCCCCGCATAGCAGCCCATAAGCTGTGGACGTGGCCAAACCCCACAGCCAGTCAGCCTGAGGGTTAATCCTACCCACTGGTGTACCAATAGCAATAAAGGCTCATCTATAACAGGACAGCATACACAATCCTCACAAGGGACACTCCTGGAGCACCGGCTCAGGTGACCAGGGAGACTATGCCATTGGGCCCCATAGAACTTGTACCACCCAGCCAAAACTGGGAGACAGAGCAGATCTATTTAATACAAAGAAACAAACACAGAGAGACAGCCAAAATGAGGAAACAAAAGAAATGCATCCCAAATAAAAGAACAGGGGAAAAATCCAGAAAAACAAACAAACAAACAAAAAAACATTAAACATTGCAAACAACCTTACACGTCATTATGCTGAACACTTATCACGTTTCATCAGGGCTCATTTAAATTTGCGGGCAAGCCACCATCAGAAAGTGGGGGATTTCCACATTTCTTAACCTCTAGTCAGGGACAGTTGAGGGCAGCTCAGATATTTATTTCCTGGTTTTTATGGATTTCATTTGTAGCTGTGATACTGCAAAAGCAATTGCATTTCTGCTGTGGACTTATGTAACAAAGAGAAAAGATGTAACACCAAAAGTGGAATTGGACAACCTTGTACTCCACTCCTGTACCTGGGCTTTTTCTCTGTGGCTTCTAATTCCCGTCTTGTTCCCTTTGCCTAGGTCTTGGCTTCCATTCCCTGACCAGCCCCTTCAGATCAGGGATGTATCGTGCCTCCTCAGTCCGCCAGGGTTCTTCCCCTGAACTATCTGTCATGCCTGATGAGTACCTTCAAGACAGTAGTCTATACAGAAGTGGCCCAAAGCCCTCCAAACTGGAGCAGCTATGACATTGTGTTCAAAGTTTTCTTTGCTTAGTGATTTCTCACCCAGATACAGTCCTAATATATAATAATAATATTTTTGAGCTTGTGTTATATGCCAGGAACTGCCCTAAGTTATCTATGTGAATTTTTAATGTAATACTAACATTAACACTATAGATTATTCTTTGCACACCCATTTTGCTGATAAAGAAACAGAGCCTAGGTGAAGTAACTGGCTGAAGGTCATCTAACCAAGAAGTAGCTGCACTGCTACTAAATTACTTCGCAGTGGTAACTCTCTGAGAGAAACTAAACTTCGGGGAGACCCTCATAGTCATTATTGTGTTCCTTATAATATTGTAAAGGGCGCTATGAATGTGGCTGGACAGTAGTCTATTCTTTATACATGTGCGTATTTTCCACTTTTGAAACAAGTGTACCTTTTTCTTTAAATAAGGAAAACATAAAGATAAATTAAAAAGTAAAATATATTAAACCAATGTATAAGTAAGATCCTCTGATCTTTAGCAGAAGAAATACACAGTTTTTATTTTTTTAAGTTTTAACTTTTGAACGCCTCATTCCCTAGAGCCACTCATTACAAATTTTAATATGCATAGAACACCACCCGGGGATCTAGTTAAAATGCACACTCTGACTCAGAGATTTGAGTCGGAACCCCAGCTTCTGTATTTCTAACAGACTCTCAGGGGATGCAGCTGCTGCTGGGATGTGAACCACACGTTTAGCCGCAACACCTTCACATCTCTGTGCCGCAGCAAACACACCTGGCATTTTACCTGAGCCAGGAATCTAACCCCTTAGCCCCACTCAGTACACTAAGGCCCTTAATCTAGTCTAACAACACATCCTTAATCTATTGCTAGAGTTGCCGCCCAACCTGTGTGTCCAGGTCATTGCCACTGGATTTCTCGTTCTTGCCTTTGGATTGCTAAGGACTGCTGAAAAGTGTCAGGGACTGTTCTCACTCCTTGCATCACTGAGATTGATGCTCTCTGCTCTCAACAGAGTCTCCAAAACATCTATTCCTAACCTCTCTCCTCAAGATCCCAACTATTCCTCTCACCCAAATCCCCCTCAGAAGGTGACCTCACCTCTTACTTTAGAGAGATGGCAGAGGGCATTTAGCATAAGCCCTACCGTCTTTCTTCCTCTTAACCGCAAAATAATTCTATTTCTACATCTGTATTTCCGTTTTCACATCAGTGATGTCCCGCTAGGTTTCCATGGCAACTCTCTGTCTGGGCCAGTCATCCATCTTTCTTCATCTCCTTCAAAACCCTCCTTCATCATCTTCCTCCTTTCTTCTCCTCTCCAGTGTATTCCTATGCTCAATCTACAATTTACAAATATTCAGTTCTACACTAAGAAAACAATCTTTCACTTGGTTCTGACCACTCCTCTGAACCCTGCCTCTACTTGGATGAGTCAAAATATGTCACACATAGCAAAACGAAACCCCTGATTGCTACCACCCTCCTACACCCCACATCTGCATCTCACTCAGGCTTCCCATAGCAGCAAATGGTTCCAGTGTTTATCCAGTCACTCAGGTCAAAAAACCTAAGAGTCATCCTTCACTTGTCTTTCTCTCTTATCCCAAAGTCATGCAGCAGGTCTTAATTGATGATTCTACCAGCAAAACAAATCCTATATCGGACCCCTTCTCTCCATTTCCAGTGCTACCAGACTGGCCTAAGCCACTCTCATCCCTTGCATGAATTATTCAGCAGCTTCCCATCACATATCCAAGCTTCAACTCTTGCCCTCTATGATCCATTCTTCACAAAGAAGCCAAAGAAGATTCAAAAGTTGTAAATCTGAGGACCCAAACTTCTTCTCTGTCTTGCTGACATCTTCTATCACTTTCGTTTTAGTCTGTCAAGTACCAGACACAATGGCCTTCTTTTTGTTCCTTGAGGCACTCAATCCAACCTCAGGACCTATGTGCTTTCTCTTTCGAACCCTGGATTGCAATGTGTTTATTTTGCGCCTTATTTTCATCAATAGCACTTTCAATGTCTGAAGTTGTCTTCGTTGTTCACAGACTGTCCTTCCACGCTAGAATACAAGCTCCTTAATAGTGGGGATCTGACTTGCCTTATTCACCTAACAGTGAACAAGCACCTAGTGGGTTCCAAAACATATGAAGCTATTGAGCAAATAAATGAATGAATTACCCTATTACTCCTAGAAGCTATAAACCAATTCTCTATAATTCACTCTTACAAACTTCTAGAATGAATAATAGCCTATAACCACTGCTTCCCCTTTTCACTACACCCACAATTTTCTCTGTGCTATGACTTTTACCCTCACCATCCTTCTGAAAGGGCTCCCTTGAAAGTCACGGTAGTCCTTTACCAATAAAACTCAACTGTCTTTTTGAGGCCTCAGCTTCCTTATCCTCTTATGCATTTGACGTTGTTGACCACTTCCCTTTTCTGGAGAAATAACTTCTCCTCAGGCTTCTGAGAGTCTTCTCTTATAGACCACATCTTTACAAACCCATTTGCTGGCTCCTCTTCCTGCTGTTGATCTCCATTCTTGGATCTTGTCTTAATTTCTTAATTTCTTAATTCTGTGTTAATTTCTTAATTCTACATATTCTTCTTCGGTGAACACATCTCCTAGGACTTCAGCTTTGACTTCTTTGCCCATGAGTTTAAAAAGCCACCTGATCCCTACTCTCTTTCTTTACCTTCAAGTTCACATGCCGAACCCACCCTCACTCTGTGACTTTCCTTTTTCTGTTAAGGAAACGTTCTCAGAGGATCAAGATTCTAGAGTCCTCTCTGAGTATGCCTTAACTCTCACCATCTTATTCAATCAGTACCATCTGTGGTTTCCTCCTCTGAAATCATTGTGTTCGTCCTTATTTTCACTACTGACACTCTATTACCTCCTATACAGATAAATTACAGTTTAATTTCCCTGTCCCTTGAGTCACCTTCCTCCAAGCTACCAGGCTCTAGGCCCCCATTAACAAATAGCCATTGCCTACAAGGAAAAAAGGAAAACTCAAATTCTTCAGTTATTTATTCAACACAAGCAGAGCCTCAAGCCAGTTTTCTAGACTTTCCTCACCATTTTCACTTTCTTACTGTCTAAGGTATTTTCTAGAAATGGAAGTATAATCTCATCACAGTGATCATCTATACAGTTCACTGGCATTAATCTTTATAAACAGATGCTAAGCCCCAGAGAACATAATTGGGTCTTGACTTCTCTGCACCTACAAAACACCTAGCTCAGGAGATGGCCAATTAAAGTTTGTCCAATCAATTTCTTTTGAAGCATAAGTCTCCTAAGTCTATTATTTGCAGAGCAGAACAATCAGCTAATAGATAGAAGTGAATGATTACCTTAATAGATGCGATTGAAATCTCTGCAAATTTTAACATTAACAGCTATGTGTACAATCTACTGAAATTTTTAAGTTATAATTCTCTCATTAGCAAAAAGATTTTTTTTCAAGTGTAGGTGAAATTCAACTAAATTTTCAACTCCAGAAAGTTTCTCTCATCCTTAGAAAGTATTTTGGTTTCCTATCTCATCTAGTTATCAGCTATTTATCTCTTTTCTCACACAGTCAAATTTCTTGAAAGAAGAGTCTATACTTCTGTTTGTCTTTAAAGTATGCACTTACCCAGGTTGATCTCACTTTTCTTCAATTAACACATACAAGTAAAGAGCTCCCAGTAAATACTGAATGAGTGAGTGAATGAATGCATGGGCTCTTCTTCACCCTGGTCATTCTGATCCATTAGTATGACTTCAAATACCCACAGACAAGCTCCTGACTTCTAAATCTAAAACTCCACTTTGACCTTTCTTCTTTGCTCCAGTCCTGGATCCCTACCTGCTCCTGGGAAGTCCCTTCTAGATTCCTACCTAGAACTTTAAATTTAGTATTTGTCTATCTAAATGCATCACCATTTCCACTAATTAGGCTGTTCTTTTTGTATTTCTTATACTTATCAATGAAACAATCATTTTCCAGGTCACTAAGTCCTAGACTGGAAATCATCTTAGATTCGCTTCTCTCTTGTTATTTTTGCTAAATATGTTTCAAACTGGCCCTCAAACCTCTCTGCCTGGTAAATCCTATCCATCCTTCAAGGCTTCACTCAGTTGTAACTACCTCTAAGGAAGCGTTCACTGAACGGTCCAATTCCCCTTCTTTATCTGCCCATTATAGCACTTAGTTATCACAGGATGTTGAAGCATCAGTTTAGGGGTTCTTTGAGGGCAGAGAGTAGCGCTTAACTACTTCTCATCCTAGCACAGTTCCTGACATCTGATGGACCTTCTATAAATATTTGTTCAGCTGTTAACTGAAAGGGACTCTGACCAGCCTCACATTCACTGCTGTGATCCTGCCGTCTACCACGTGGATTACAACAGGCTTGGCTGCCACTGTTCTCCCAGGGATGCCCAGCTCTAAGTACTCTCCACACTGTGGTCAGAATTCTCTTGTAAAACACTAATGCAGATATTTTGTAGAGATGCCCACAGAGCAAGAGAAACAGGAAGGGAGGCATAACAGAAAGAGTGCACTGCCTTTCCAACTAGGTCACTCACTGTGACAGAAAAAAAAATGACCAAACTGGGGCAGTGAGTCATCTGGCTTTATTTTGACATCATTTACTAACCCAAAGACAAGGCAACCAAAAAGTTATCTTCCTGGTGTGTCAAGACACTGACAAAAAAAAGAAAAAGCCACACAGTGATATTGGATTTGCCATTCTCCTTGTCAATTACTACTAGACCAGAGTCCATTTAGAAGGACAAGGAAAATCATAAAAGATTCTGACATGTCTGGTTGTGGATCATAGAGATGAGGAACCTAAAGAAGAAAAGTAGACATTGATGGAGATTTCAAAGGTTAGGATAACCAGGAAGTTCCATTTCGATCCCCATCAGGATAGTTAGTGTATGAATACTGCATTAACAAACAACCCCAAACCCCAATGGCTGAAAACAACAAACATTGATTTCTTGCTCACAGTACACATCCGTTGTAGGTTGGGTGTAGGATCTGCCTCATATGTTTAACATCCTCACTTTAGAAACCACTAAGACTGATAGAGGAACTACTATCTGGAACCACGTTATCCAATAAAAATAATATGCAAGCCACAAATGCAAGTCACATGCGTAATTTTAAATTTTCTAATAGTCATATTTTAAATAGTAAGAAGATGCAGATGAAATTACTTTTAAGAGTATCTTGTATTCAATCCCCTATATTGAAAACAGTATCTTTTTAACACGTAATAAATATGTCCCTAATGACTAATGATGTTGAGCATCTTTTCATGTGCTTTCTTTTATCAACCATGCATTTTCTTCAATACCCCCCCCTTTATGATGTTGTTTGTTTTCTTATTATTGACAAAACGTGACCTTTGATCACACAACAGGTTTTTTTTCCTGTGCATATACCCAATAATATCAGTAAAGTTAGATTAAAATGTTTTAAGTACATATACTAGTGCACACACACATAGAGATATAGATATGCTAATCAGATCAGGAAAATTCTCAGAATCCTCAAACCAGTATCCGCAGGGCAGAGCTATTTGCATAGGCTGTATCTGCCCATAGAAGTTTCCCTTTAACAAAGAAATGCCCAGTGTTGTAGCTGACTGTGGCCTAACAGGAAATGCTGCTGCAGCTGATAGGGCATAAGTAGTGAGTGCAGGAAGCAGGGCGTTCCCTTGGCAACAATATAGATAGCCAAAAAAATGGTAAGAACCAAATATGTTCAGGACAGAGCTGAGCACTTAAGCACGTGGAATGCAGAAGCCAGGCAGAACTGGGTTTGCGTTTCCTCGGGCAACCAGCTCAGGGCTCTTGGGTAATATTATTAACCTCATTTTCTTCATTAGCAAAACGGGGGGTGAATGGTCATTGTAGAAATTAAGGGACCAGTCTGTGTGGTATGTAGCAAAGTTCCTGCACTCACAGCCAGCACATTAAACTCACCTCTTATTGTGAAGGGGAAGTTTAAAGTGGGGGTGAAGAGCATGAACTCTGGGGCCAGCCAAACTGGCCTCGAGCCCCGACTCAGACAACTTTTAGCTGTGTGACCTTAGACAAGTCACAATTTCCTCATTCATAAAATGGGAACAATATGGTGTAAATCTCATTGGGTTGTTGGGAACATTAATTGAGTCTCTACCTGCAGAGTCCTTAGAAGGGTGGTAGCAGACAGGAAGTGATGTTATTACCGCTGCAGTGCTCTCCCTCAGCTCAGGTCAGTGTATAAGAAGCCTCCTTGCCTGTGACTGGTCATTCCTTCATTCACATTGCTCAACTAACAGCTATTTACAGAACTCCTGCTATGCGCAAGCACTGAACTAAGTATTAGGAAGGATTGAAAAAAAATTGTACAACACAGACACTTTTCTGACCCCAAAGAACACAAACCCTAAAACAGGAAGCATGGTTGATAACTGCATCCAATATAGTGTGTGACTATTGTTAAATTCCTTGTGTAAATGGATGATAGAGAAATTCAGAGGCATGAGGTCTGCCATTGGAACTAGATGGAATTACAGAGAGGCAGGGGAGCTAAGGCATTAAGCTGGGACTTGAAGGAGGAATGAGTGAGCCAAAGAGACAGGGAGCAAAGCGTGTTCTAGGCCTTGGGTACATGAGCAAGAGGAGGTGCCAGAAGTGTAACAGTCGTCCCAAGGACCAGTGAGATGGATGTATGTCTGGAGTGGAAGGTGGTCAAAGCGGAAATCAGGAAAGGTAGGTAGGCGGGGGTCCAGTTTCTAAAGAGCCTTAAATGCTAGGCTACGGCTTCATTGTCTAAACAGTAGGCAGTGGGGATTCACGCAATTTACTGGTAGTTTTTACCTTTAATGTTGATAAAAATCACCCATCTATTTTTTTTTAAAGTAGATGTGCAAACATAATGGCCCCACTCACACTTAAGAAATCAGAATCCCTGAAGCAGAGGTTCAGGCATATATTCAGTGAAAGAATTCCACAGGCTGTTCTGACAGGGACCAGAAAGTTGAACCCCACTGCCAGAGCCTGTAAAACCTGGATTACCACAAATGGCTTCTATGGCAGAGGGGTCAGAAGAAAAGAAACTAGGATTGGTTGAGGGCCCACACATGCCAGGTGACGTACAGGTAGTATTTCACTTAGTCCTCACGAGAGCCCCGTGAGGGGGACATTATTCTTCTCATGTTAGGGATAAAGAAGCCGATACTCCTATGTGTCACAAACGCAGTAAGTCGCAGGCTGGGCATTCAGGACCACTGCATTTCCCATTGTGTCACATGGCCTCCCTTAAACACCTGTCCCCTTGAAACTTCCTTCCGCTCAAAGTCAAATGGCAAATGTGATATCATAAACACATTCCTCCCATCCTCGTTTCTGTCCTCCACTGGCGTCTATTTTACCTTCCCTCTGCCCTGAAACTGAGCCAAAATCACATCACTGAGGACTATCATTTTATTTTTTTTTAAGCAGGTTTCTTCTAACTTTCTTTCTCTTTCCTTTGCCCTTTCCTCTCCAACATCTCCTCATCCACCCAAGTCAGTTTTGAAACTCCTTATTCAGAGAACACAAAATGGAACCCAAACGCTTAAGTAATGTCTTTTGTGGTTTTTCTTTTTACCCAGAAGGCTGACATGAGGTGACAACAGCTAGGCTTTTATTTATAGTAGGCTTACACAAAATCCAAAGGAAATGATATCGATGCACTCTTTAGCTTTCTCAAATGTCTACCAACAGGCACTGGGGAATGGTTCATTATTTGAATCTAAGCAAGTTCCTCATTCTGCTTTTGAACGTCACCCACTGTCGGTGGAATTTTAGCCGGTGTATGTGTATCTGTGTGTCTACAAGAGACCCTTAACATCCGTCCTCAAATCAGTACTGTATTCTCCACTTGTGCATAAGAGTCTCACCTTACAATGCCTCCTATTTTTTTTTCCTAAATAGGTGTTAAGATTTTTCAGATTGAATGCTTTCTTTTTCTGACTTGCTGTCAGTCACATGATGCAAGAAGACATTTTTCTCCTTTATATGTACTTTCTTAATTATTCCACACTTGGTTATTTTACAATTTATTTTCCTCCAATAGAAATTGGAATCCTGGGTAGATGCTGAGCAACCTGTCTTTTGGGCTTCAAATGTTTTTCGAATGGAATTGACAGTTTGTACATTCCTTCGTCACATTTTATCATTGAGGGAAATGTCTGTCACTCCGGGGCTCAGACCCATGTGGATTTAACTATTAATTTGCCTGAAAGGTCCTGAGCTTGAATTCTAAGCTAAAGAAGTGCAGACATAACATCTATACCTATACTCTAAATATCCACTTTGAAAAGTGACATGTTCATTCCATCAGGAATAATTGATTGCCCATGTTAGGAAGCCATAATAACACTTCTAATTCTTTGCAGACCACCGTGTACAAATATGCAGATTGCATAATGAAAATTCCCAGGAGTGACAGTTGCTTAGACTCCAATGTGAATACTGGCCCCTGGAGTTGAGCAGTGTACATCCTGCTCAACTGTAATAGCAGCCCTTCAGTAGGAAATTTATTTTCCCCTAATGTAAATAGTTTTCTGTATCCTTAATAGTTAATGGCCATTTATGGACTCTTTGGCTTGCCTGAACATTATAATCAAGGCCCTATAAATTAAAAATTAGTGACATAGGTTTAAGGAATAGGAAGATATATGCTGTCTATATATGGACAGCCTTACCTTTATTCCCTAAGCCTTATCTTTATTTTCCTCATATTGTTATTATTCCCTAGAAGAGTGACTTTGTTTAAAAAAAAAATCATAGTCATTGGGATGACTTGAGAGATTAAAAATTGTATTATCCTCCATAAATGAAAGTGGGTTGTATAAAAGGAGAATCAATGGGAGGCAAAACATCAGAGTTATCACACCAATAAGAAAATACACATGGTCATGTTTAATTCAAAACATAAAGTGTACTCCATATTAATAAATACTTTTAATACTGAATTGTAGAAAAACGACAATGCATGTTCTAAGAAGACAGTTTACTAAAGAATCAGAGAAAAGGTAATCTTTTACCTGTAGACAATTGATAAAAACAATCTGGGAGTAAGAACAGCCTCATGAATATCATGTGGAATTGAGGGAGGGAAAGAGGAGAGCTGATAAAATCAGGAAGAATTTTCTACTCTCCTTTCCTCACCTGGGCCTTCAAATTAAAAACCTAAAATTTGAAAATACACCTTCATACACACAGCTGGTTTCTTTCTCTAATCCTTCGGGTTGGAATCACTAGTCAGTGGACACAGTTGAAAGCCATAAACAGGTACCCAGTCTGAATATTACTCATATTACTCTGGTTGGTAATGGTTTCATGAGGCTCCTTGGAGGTCAAGCAGGAGCTGCCACAGTTTATGCTTAAAGCTCAGGCACCACCGCTGTCTCATTAGGTGGAGAACTGAAGGTACTGAACAATGCTGACGGCCTCCTCCTCTAGCTCTGTCTAAACTTAAGTCCTTTCAGGGATCTTTGTATAAACCTATCATCCAATCTGCCCGCCTGTGGTGCAGCCCCTGCACCCTCTGGAGCTGGGACTGAGGAGACATGTTAGGCCAGGCAGGCTCCCAGGCCTCTCATTCATGGAGAAAATCTATTAAGGAAACCCAATGGCCACTTTTCTCTGCAAACACTCAAATGAAACAATCTCAAAGATTTGGAGTTCTTCGTCCTAATTATAACAAATGATAGAGAGAACTGCTTCAGAAAGGGACAAAGGTCAACCCTTCTCAGATCAGCCTCAAGTGGGAGCGGAAAATGCCTGCCCTAGGTGCCTTCAAGGCATGGAAAAGATCCTTCCTTGGTTACTCCTTGCTTCCTCAGGTCTTTTCTCAGAAGACATTACTTTCCAGGCTATAGTAAGTAAAAGAAGGCCTCAACCCAAAAGCCACCACTGCAGCTCTGGCTCTCAGGAAGTTTCTGGATAGAGTGAGGAAGGAAGAAGCGAGGTCTCCTTTCTGATCATTTTGATACATGATCTCGTAGCCAAGGGAAAGTCAAGGCAGTGAAAGAGAATGAAAGACATTTATGCCTAGTCCTCTTAGGACAGAATGGGACAATTTTACGGGAAGTGCTGTCTCCGGTTCTGAAGGCCAAGATTTAGCCAAGAAAAGACACCAGTTGGATGACTGTGGACACTTTCATTTCCATGGGCATTAGAAGCACAGGGCTTTGGGTTTAAGCTAGAGAGGACCTCAGGGATCTCACTTCTTCATTTTCCAGAAGAGGAAGGAATCTGAGGCCTGGCGAGATTAAGCAGTGTACCCAGGCCACACAGCTTGTTATACCTGCTTCAGGGACTCGGAGAGTGGCAGAGGCTTTAGTGAGCCATGTGGTTGGTGCAGGTGAACATCATGTGGCATGTGGCTAGTTATGTTCAGAACCCCCGCAGACAAAAATTTCCCACCCCTGGGCCCTTTCTTGTTGCTCTGTAACCAGAAGTGAACAGATCCTGGACCGAGCTTATCCGTGGGGTTCCCTCAGGAGGGTGATGAGGAGCTTCAGGTGTGTCCTCACTTCCCAGTCCGAGAGGCCACCTGGATGGCTTTGATCCACTCGGTGCGCTCCTTGGGGGTGGCCGCTTGCAAGAAATAATGCACTTCATCGGCCGTGATGATCTCAAAGAGGTTCTCTTCTTCACTCTTCCTGCCTGGAGAGAGAGAAAGTGAGTGACAGGGCACGTGGGCACCAGAAAGGCCACCTAGTTCACCCTCCTTCAACAAGGAATGAAATCCCTAGTTTTTGAATGTTTAAGAAAATTATGTGGTTTTCAAACTTACCATCACTGTGTGTGTGTGTGTGTGTGTGTGTGTGTGTGTGTGTGTGTGTGTGTTTAAAAAATAAGTGAAACCCTCATGGAGAAACATTTTCTTTCATAATTTACATGCAAACTAAACTTCTCACTTTTGCATACCAATAATGTTTAATGAGTAACCTCTAATAGTCTTTACTGAGTATCTTTCCTCTGCTCATAATATAAACCAAGGGCTGACCTTAATATATTTTTAAATGGATGGATAGATAGATAGATAGATAGATAGATAGATAGATAGATAGATAGATAGATAGACAGATGATAGATGGATGACAGATGATAACCGGACCCACAGCCAGTACCATCATTACAGGCTGGACTTGTTTTTATCAAGGGCTAAGTTACAGTCTCTGCTGAAAGACTGAAATGCAATAGAGTGGCCAATACTATGACAAGCATTAAAACATTCACCTCAAATCAAAAAGCAACATGTTCCCTACCCCAAGACTAAAGCATAATTCTGTGGGGAGAGGGGAGTGAGAAGGCCTAGGGGAGTAAAAATCTAGACTTCTGCAGCTGTAATGTTTACCTGTCAGTCTCGATAACATCATAAACCCAAAAGGACAAGGCGAAACCAGGCCATGGGTGTCTGAACTACATCTCCACAGTGATACCACTCTTCCCCACACCTACGAAGTCAGTTTACACCAGTGTGGTTATTCCATGCACCAAATCATAGACCTGTGATCTGGGACCCAGGGGAAATCGGGAGCAACCTCCTCATTCTCAGTGAAGGAGCTCAGACCTGGATTAGTTAGGCGATTCCCCCAAGGCCATGCTGCTGACCAACTATAATGCAGGCACACCACACCACCTCACTGCACAAATGTTCCTTTTGTTGTGGGAGATTTCCTGGATGGACTGCAAAAGCCTCCTGTTAAGGAATGTTATGCCTCAATTACAGTTGTGAGGAGGTAACAAGTCTCTCCAATTAATCCAGTTCTGATATGAATGGCTTTTCTCAGCATTTCTCAAAGATTTACCTAAGGCATGCACAAAACCACTCCAACTCCCGAAGGCCCAGAGAGCCAGGACAGCAGTGGGGAGAGATCAGCAATTGGTCTCTCTCAGGTTTTGAGACAGAAATTCATTCGTGCTTATGCCTGGTTAATTGAATGAGTGATTGCTGTGGACTCAGGGTGCTCAAGTATGGGAAGGGAGCCTGAGCAGACACACCTCTCTCAGACAATAATTCATTCTTACCATCTGAGTTGCTCTCCACTGAAGTCACCACACAGCCTCGCAAGCGAACCGCTCCCAGAGGATCCTCCCCCTAGAGAAGAGAGGAGTCCTTGGTTATGATTCCAAAACACAATGTATGGCTCTACCTGATCCTGTTGGTACAAAAGCGACACAGACTCACTCTGGCATAGATGAGGGCCCCAAATAGGTAAGAGCAGAAGGGGATTAAAGGAAGCCCCTTTCAGATCCTCCCCTACCCCACCTTCCCCGGGGAGGCAGAATGAGGAGACACAAGTCAATCCAAACCTCAGATCTGGAGGAAAGTGGCAGGAGACATGGAGAATCTGAATCACCATGTCCCGCAAGAGAAGAGCTGCATGTTTCCAGAGCTCTTTGGCTCAGTGCCACTGACACAATAGTATAACCCTCATGGGAGAGAATCAAACAGCTCTGCACTGGAAGCAGAGGCTGAGGAGCCAAGCCAGACGGAGCTGTCTTTACACTTTAGAGTTGGCTCATTTTATTGCGGAGAAAGCCCTCCTGTGAATACTCAAAAGCCCATATGGCTAGACTTAAACAAGTGCTTTCATCCAAGTTGTCCTAGAAGAGAAATTATCACTTTTTTGCCTATTAAACCAAGAGCAATGTGTTGAACTGGCTGAGTTCCTCTGAAAATATCGGACTGGGCAAACAAACAAAAATGATGTTGAGTTGACTAAATAAATGACCATAGAGTGATATTTTCTTCCATCCCTGAGATTACGCTGGCCTCAAAGCCTAAGATCTCAAATCTTTGCCATAAGAAGATGTAGGAAAAGGTAGAGGCAGGTGGGATAAAAAGAAATGGGAGGATGAACAGGAAAAGGGGACATCAACAGAGCAGAAAGGAGAACAGGAAGTCCCACAAACAGATGCAGTCGAGGCTTTTGGTGGCATGGTTTTATCAACCACAGGATCTTACCCCAGCAGGGTCATAGTAGTGCAGATATGCAGGGTCTTCTCTCAGAATGAACTTCCGCACTTTCCAGTTTTTCCTCCTATGCCCCTATATCCAGGATCAACATAAGAAAAGGAATGATGAATTCTTAGCATCTCTCTGTACACATAATACCTACATAATAAGTTTTTACTGAATTGAAAAAAGAAAGAAAAAAGATGAACTACTAACTTCAGGAGAACCAGGCCCTAACCTAGCTCTTTGTCAGGGAGATAGCACTAGGGCCAATGAACAATTTGGACGTTATTAAATTATACATTAAATTATTTCTATGATTGACTTCCAGCTTGGTATCATATAAGACAGTACTGTGCACAATGTATTATGTTAGGTAATGTGGAGGCTACACAGAGATTTAAGTCATGGCCCTACTCTTCTAAGAGTTTATAACCTGTGTGGAAATACACAACAGCTAATGTCCGAATTAAATAATTGGTATAGATAATGGATTTCAAAGGAATGAAACAATTGTGGATTTAGGTATTTTTAGATGTTATAAAGAAAGCTTTATAAAGACCTACACTTATCCACGTGGGACACACAGGAGTTAGATGAGTGAGAAAGAGGTCAGTGAGAAAGACCACCGACAACAAAAAAGCCACAGTGAGAATGCACAAGGCATATTCAGACACTGATGAATGAAACCAGTCTGACAAGAAGGCTGGGTTCATGAGGAAGAGCAGAGGCAACGTCAGAAAAGTAGAAGAGATTTTAGTAGAAATGAAAGGTGGGGTTGTCACTGATGGTTTTTGAGTTGGAAGTGGAAAGAATACAATCACATTTTAGGAAGATGAATGTGGTGACAACATACAGCATAAACCAGCTGGCTCGGTTAACCAGGGCGAAGATAATAAGGCAAAAAAGGAGGTCATTAGGAAACGATTTCAACAATCCAGACATAAAATTATCAGGGACTACCACCAGATAGCAGCAAAGGAAATGGGAAGGAATCGTTACTGTGCCAGACGCAATGAAAACGAATAGGACTTGGCCTTTTCCAAGACAATTAAATACTGACACTGTCTAGACTGTGGATTTTGAGGGCAGGATTGGTGTCTTGATTGTCTTTGGTCCTCCAATGCCCAGAACTGTGCCTGGCACACGGAAGCTGCTTCGTATCTGCTCATAATTGCCCTGCATTGCCCAATTATTTCAATTACCTTATAGCACTTTTTTTTTTTAATGTCATGGTAAACTTGATTTGATGATTTCCCACAGAAAATTCAAATGACTTAAGTAACTCCAGAAGCCAAAAAATATTAGATTAAAAGATGTATGCTTTCTATCTTGCCAAAATGAAGAATACTGTTATTTCTAAAGCACCACATATTGACAAACATGTATATGACTTTTCCAATATTTGTCATTGTACTTGTATAGAAAAGCAATGAAACACTCATCATTTCAGCAAACAGTGCTTCCTTCATAATGCCAGGTCAGAGGAGTTTAAGGAGAACTTTCAAGAATGTGTCTAAGTTATTTGGCTGAGCATTTGATCAAGGGGTTCATCTCCAAAGAGCCTTTTACTTGCCTGAGGGATGGAGCCAGGATCCATGTATAGTCATATGTAAGAATAGAGACTATTTCTACCTGCAATATCACATCCAGAAAGGCTTTTGCAAAGCATCAACTTCTAAAATTATTTTTATGAATTCCTGCTATTTGCCTTTTAATGCCGCCCATAAAATGTAGATACTAAAGTTTCTGCCCCACACCCATTTCCTCCTGACCTGCAGACACACATGGTATGTCATGCAATCACTGGGTGAATACCAAGTTCTCATAATCAATGGAAGAGGAAGGTAACAGGAGGATGTGAAATCAGCCTACACTGGCCAACCACCACGTTCCCTTTAAGCCGTAACTGGCATCACAATGTGATGCACTGAAGAGTTTGATGTCAGTAAGGGGTATCTGGCCATCTTACATTTAATGAGTATTTCCTGAGGGATCTTAAGGAATGAATGCATGCCTGAGGTTTCCAAGAATTGTTGCTGGTCTGTCAAAGTCATCTACTTATATTTGATTTAAATCACGGCACAAATGTTTATTGCCTATTATAGACCAAGAAGAATGCTAAACTCTGCAGCAGATATGAGAAATATACATATAACACATTGTCCTTCCCCACCAAAGAATCTAGATGTAGTTGAAAAACCAAATACTTCATTCATTGTCATAATAGAATGAATTATATAAAAAAGGATTATATTGAATATAATCAAGTATCATTTATCCTCAAACTTGCTACGTCCCCCAAGTAGAATTATTTCCTCTGGGATGAGAGAAGTGGGGAGAAGAAAGGGGAAGGGGTGGGGACCAATCTCCAGTTGGACACAGCTACTTCCCACCTGTAGGGTGTGGAACACAGGTGTCTTTTTTCATGATAAGCTTCCTACACAGGTTAACTGTGGCTAACTCTCAGCAGTAGACACAGGGTGGTTTAGTTTTGTGGCATCTAAAGAGGGCATTTTTAAAAATTCCCTCAGATGACTCTGATATGAACCAGGGTTATAAAGCACTAAGCTAAAAGATTGGGAAATTCAAGGGGGCTGAATAAAAGAGGTTTTTGTTTCCTCCCTCATCTTTTCCCCGAAAAAGTGAAAGGAAAGAATATTCTAAAAGAACAAAATTCCTGAATGCACATACATTTCCATTTCCTTTGAATTCTATGACTATTTAAACAGTGGTATCTTGATCATAGGAATAATCAGCTTTCAAGAAAAAGGCTTTGTGGTTCTCAACCTTGGTCACACATCAAAATCGCTTGGGGAGCTATAACATTCAATGACTCTGCTATAATTGTTCTAGAGTGCAATTTTAACAGATCCCTGGAGAATTAAAATGTACACCAACTGGGCTAGCTCAGGCTAAATTGTAACTATCAAAAGTCAAGTAAAGGAAGGCATAAGAAAACACAGAAGCAAGCCTACTTCTAGTCCCTGTTACCTTCAACACACACTCAGGTACCAATTAATTACCCTCAGCTAACTTTTGAACAGCCAGGGTCTCCTTTGGAGTGCTTTGCTCAGACATGACGCCATGCCAGTCCAGACTTTGTTCACCCTGTTTCAACCTTCATGTTCAGTTTTCTCAGGGCTCTACTCTAGACTAGAGCTTGTCAGATCAACTAATGTAAGAAAAGTTATAAATGGCTGATAACAATATATAATTATAGAAGGAATCAACAACATAAGAAAATGAAATTCCCTCCCAAGCTACTCTTAACAGCTACCTTCCAGCATCTGCAATCAAGAGGCAGGAATGTAGGAAGGCTTGGCAGAACCAACGAGGAAGCCAGCAATGTGCAAACTCTGCCCATGGGCAACTGCCAGAGCCTTGCCTATATAAGGCTGGCCCTGCTCCTATGCTTTTCCTTTAATCTAATCAGTGGTCACCCTGCCATAAAAGTTATTAGAATACGCTGTGAATTTTTTCTAAATCCTTACTATATTAATTCTTAGGACCCTATTCTCTCAAGACCTGATGTTAAGGTAAATTTTCCACACTAATGCCCACTTCTCCTAGTGAAACTCAAAATTCATACCTATACCTAATCTCAAGTAGCCCAAATTCCTTTTTTAAATGTAAATATATGCTTAATGTTGGTTCTCTCTTTTTCACCTTGAAAGTTCATGAGGTAAGTTAAATCTCTCAGTCCCAAGGGGCCTATAGACAGAGCATGAAAATCTCCTTACAGTGACCAGGCTCTCTCTGTTATATACTGAGCAGTGCCTTTAAGACAGCTCACAGCACAAACAAAAAGGCAAATCCTTGGCCTCATAAAGCAGCTTTGGTTTCTGTGACACCATGTGCTGGTATCAGTTTGCTTCACCCTGAATATTCCCATATCTTTCTGCTGCTTCTTCCTCTACCAGGTGCTGACTCTAGCTTCCTCACTCAGTTCCAGCCCCCGTATTTTCTTACCTCTTGGCATCTCATGCCTTGGCACCTGGTAACTAACTACAGCTCTTCAGCTCACTCTAGCCCTTGCCTCCCAGACTGACAGTTGCTTGTACCTGTGGATACCTGGTAATTGCACATGACTTCCTCCCAGAACTGAGTCCATACCCTCCAACTAGATTTGACCTTTGTTTGCTTCTGCTTCTGCAGAGTTAGCCTCAGGCATGCCATGGATTTGGTCTCATCATGTACTATCCACAATCTGGAATGGCACTTCCTTGTTCTCAACGGTATATAATGTTCCTTTTTTGGATATGGGCTATTCCTGTTTTCCAGTTACTTTGTAGGGAGGAGGGATAGGCAAATGGAAGGATTTTTATTATGAAATATCTCTGCCTTTTGCATAGCATCTCTTAACAGGTGATTTCCTCCAGCTAATTTAAAGGTCAATACTTTTCTTGAAACATCTATTTTTCCCATGATATTGATAAAAGAGAAGTTTCCTTTTTTCAAAGTCTATCTTCTACCCTGCCTGCCTCAATCCTCCTGACCTAATGCCACTTTGATCATCTACTTAGCTATTTGTCCATCTTTCACTCTGTGGGTTACATTTGCTAGTTGATTATTAGCCAAATGAAATCACCATTTGGTGATTAGAAATAAAAAGGACCTGGTGAGGGGGAAAGGTTAAAAGGGAATAGTGGTGGCCACTCACCTGTTTCAGTAAACATCCCTGCTTGATAATGACCCCTCTGAATTCTTCTTTCAGAATGACATCATCATCACTGGAATTCTCTTCACAGAAGAACCCACTGTCTGGCTATGAGCAAAGAAACAGCAAGTTTACTGTACCAGTCTTAGGTGTATTGCTACTTATACTATCTCCAACTTGCTCAGCCCTCTGCCTACTTCTTCTCCTCTCCTTATGGTTCATATCCTAACCTGAACTTTAAAGGCTATTCTTGGTAAGCTCATTTCTCCTCCCTTTTTATTTTGTTTCTAGACACTCTTCTTCTCTTGTTTCCTCTCATGTGATCTTGTCAATGTCCTTTCATTTTCTTGGGTCCCCCAAAATATATTCCAAGTCTAGCTAAGCATATTTCTTCCTTCAAAGCCTTCCTTCTCTTGGGACCTGATAACCACATCCTTGAAAGTAGAGTTGACTAATTTATAAGACACGTCACAACATGATCTTAATTGTGACATCTGCCACTCATCCCCTTCCACCTTGAGAAGACCAAGAAGGAACTGGAACTTGCTCAACTATAAGCAAGTAATGAATAATGCAGAGGAAGAGGAGCCACTGTGATGGGTATTTTTGGAATCCCATATTTAAATGGTTACAAACAACCAAATTAGAAATCTAAAAAAAATACTGAGAGTGGAACTTCCCCCAAAGTGATATGAAACTCAGGGACAGTCATATCATTTGTGTAAAAAGGTTGGTTCTCTTAAGTAGCTTCCTAACTTTTGTGCTGTGACCCCAAACAGAAATAAAACTGTCAAAATCCCCCTAGAAATCCACAGTTGCAGGATTTCTGAAATGGCCCAAGATTAGTTCCGTGTTATGTAATATAGTGTTTTCCAATCTGTGGCAAACATAAGGTGATAGGTATACAAGATGATTCAGGCAGGGGATGTGGATGAAAATATTTTGTATTAAACATTTTTAACGTATATTTGAAAAAATACAACGTGCATATTATGATTTTTATGGATCTCCCTCTAGAAAGAAAGCTCTGTGATGGCTGCAATTTCTGCATATGGTGGGGTTTTTTTTGTTTGTTTTTTAACTGCTGTATCTTTTTTGTGTAGATGAGTGCCCAGCATGCACTAGAGCCTACTAGGTTTTTATAAATGAATTATTGCTTAGAATAAGGATAGACATAGTAAAATTTTAAGAGTCCACTTAAAGAAAACTATAGCTTTATAGTTTGCTTTGTAGTAAAGTAAACAATAGTTTCCTTTAAACTGATTCGCTTGAATGTGGCAGACATTGAGGAGGGGGAGAGCTGTCAAGTCAGGAATAGCTAAGAACTCTCTATAGGGCTGGGTCTTTGTTTACCATATGTGCACATGAACTGAAATCACCCCCTAGAACCTGCCCAGGGCAGTCCTTATTACGGGAAGAGTAGACAGGTAGCTTTTCTCGCTTACAAAGTAGTAGAAGGCATCAGGGTTGTCCAGGAAAGGATTGTCCGCCGTTCCGTCCACTGCGCTCTTGGACAGATCTCCAGCGGGCTGCAGGTACCCTTCATTGAGCAGTGACGAGGCAATCACGAGACCCTCCTGGCGGTTCCGAACAGACTGATTGGAAATCAGCCAGTCGATGACACAGTTTCCTGGATGGAACCACCAGAGGAAAGGTTAATTCTCCTAATGAAAGAACAAACCACTGACAGTCCCATCTGGAGAGCTCTAGAGCACACATGGGTCTGACTTGTCACATTGTCCCTGTTACTCCAAGAAAGAAAAATAAAATCAATGGTATAGGCACCTGGAAACAAAAGAACCAAATAAAGGTTTAGGGGGGAAAAAATTTCCATGTTCTTTAAGGAGCAATGAATGCATGCATCAAAGAAATAGTTTTTACTAACCCACTCATTTATTCTATTAACAAACATTTACTGAGCACCTAGTAGGTGCTAATTACTGCAGTGGGTATTGGAGGGACTCACTCAGGGAATCTAAAAAGGAGAGATGGGTGATAAGTAATGGTTGTAACAACTGCTGTGCTATGGGTCAATACAGTGGAGCTACTGGGTCAAATCCGCAGGAATATGTGGAAGCGGGGGGAGGGAGCTGTGAGGGCACTGTCAGGAAAAGCTTTATGGAGGAAGTGACACTGGGCCCAGGTTCCAAAAATGAGTAGATGTTTGCCAAGCACATGAGACAGAGGCTGAGAGGAACCAGTACAGGCTGAAGGGGCAGCAGTGTGAAAAGACACACACATGCCTGAAGCAGCCCACTTGGAGGGCAGGGGGAGGATTTGGTGGCAAGAAGGCAAAAGGAGACAAGAGTGAGGCAAAAGGAGGGCACAGAGTGAGCAGGGAGAGCTTTGGTAGCACATCAAGAAATTTGGCAGTGAGGGACCTTTGCAAGTTTTTAATCAGGAAATAACATGGTTTGTTGTGTATGTCCTAAATTAAAATGTGATGATAACACTTGTAATGAATGTCACACGTTTTTTGCAGTGTCTAGCAGGGAACTTGAGAAGTCATTTAATCAACTTTCTGCCTCAAGAGAGGATTGCAAAGAGAATAAAATAAAACTGACCCATCAATTGGATTATTAGCAGGCTACAACAAAGCTTTGTATTAAAAACAATGTATTCTTTCTTTACAAATATAATCAACCAGGGAGCCAACATAACAGGCAGCGAATCCCAGGTCATCCAAGAGAGTGGTAGGATATGCCATCCTTGAAACAGGAGTGAGAACAGATGTTTAGTGAGCCTCCCATGAATTTCATATGTGAAAGGTTTTTGCCGATTTCCCTTTCTCTAGAAGGATAAACTAATTAATACTGCACTTCTACTTTTAATCTTCACAGAGACCCCATAAAAGAGATAAGGCAGTAACTGCAGATCGCATTTTAAGAATGAGAAAATTAAGGCTCAGAGAGTTTAGGTGACCTTAGGCCTGAATTACACCTGCAATGGGCTTTCAGTTAAGTGTTGTAACCCCAGATTTCACACTTGTTCAGCTAAGCGTGCTGAAGTCTAGTCTCCCGATATTCAAGGTCCTTCACCACATGTCAGCAGTGCCTGGGTTCCAGTCTCTGCTCTACACCACTTGACTCTTACATGAAGGCTTGACCCCACCTGAATTTCTAGAATCCACCCTGACCTTCGATGGGAAGGACTTCAGAAGTTCCAGCCCAGTACTCTGGGACTCAGTAACATGTTACACAGGAAGTAAGTCTGGCTTGGTCCTTGTGCCCAGATCTACATCAGGCATCCCATCCCCACCCCCTGCCTTGTTCCCTTTGTCCAAGGCTCTGTCTTGGTGACCTCATCCTGCTAGAGTTAGGGCTCTGCCTTGCTCTTGCCAGTTTTCCTTACCACTGCCCAGGGCTAGTATCTTGATTCCAAATCTTAGCCCCGTCTTTTCTGATGTTCATGGGCTACTGCCTTAATGCCTTAATGCCCTGATGCTGCATTCCCATGGGATTCTACCCTGTTACCCCAGCTCACTACCTCTCCACTATTTTCATGTATTATCTATTGACTGGATTCGACATCTGTTGTCCCTTCTCAGAGTTTTCCTCCCTTGACCTCTCCTGTCACTGTAAGTAAGCTATGCCTGGCATTAGACAAACCTAGTTCCATACTATACGTCCCATTTTGCCCCCTAACGAACGACCAGCCCTACTAGGCTGGTCCTTTTCTTTTCCTGCATGAATGTCCCACAACCTTGCCTCCCCATCCTCTGTTCAGCCTCCTCGTCAGAATTCCTTCCCACAAATACTTAATGAGACTCTCACTAACTTTCACGGTCAAACTCAGGCACCACCTTCTGTTCATCCCAATAACCCCCTAAGCTCTTCTGAACTCACAGAAGTGACTGTGCAAATTTGTGACCTCTTAACTGTACACCACATTGAGAGCTGGCGTCATATACGTAGTACGTAGTTGTAACGTGTGCCAGGCGCTGTTCTAAGCACATTACAGCAAGCCTATAAAGTACACGTGCTATGACTATCCCCATTTTATAAGCAAGGAAACTGAAGCACAGAGAGGCTAAGTTATTGGACTGAGGTTTTACAGCTAACATGTTGCAGAGCCAGGATTTGAACTAAGGCAGTCTGGCTCCAAAATACGTTTATAACCATTACATCATCTCCCTAAACTCAGAACACTTAATGCCTGACCTTGTGCAGCCTCAGACATCACTATTGTCACTTAAGTTTTACATTGCATATTGTGATTCCTGTTCATCATTTCATTCAACTCTGTGTCTATTTTAACATAAGGGTATTTATCGGGGGGGGGGGGGCAGGAATGACGCTTTGATTAGAATTTCCAAAACTATATCTTGGACAACAAAGTTCTATTCTATTCTTTCTGTTTCCACGCTGGGGACATTCAATTCTCATGCTCACTAGCCTGCAATTCTATGACTCCGCCCACCCGCCATGCTCCACACCCCACACCCCACACATAAGGCTAAGCCAGAACTCTGGATCACCTTCCCCAGCTGCCCCCTTTCAGACTTGCAAGATCTTTTACCTGTGAAGCAGTGATTAAAAATCTTCTTGTCCTTCTCTAGGTTTAGTTCTTTTATTCCTTTTTCGGTGTCTTTCATGGACAGATACAAAGCACTGCACAGAGATGGAAAAAGACAGATGAGTCATTTCAGAATGGAAAGGCCTCTCCGCGAGTCCACCTTGGAAAGGCAGGCCATGAGCACAATGTTCGCCCTCCCCAGGTGGCCCCTGCGCCTCATCTCCACTAGATCTTAAGTAACTAAAGGGCAGAGTTATTTGCGTGACTCAGTGGCCTGCACAGCATTCAACAAGATGTACTAGGAAGGTCATTATTACTTCTTAAATTCATTAAGCTCTTTGTTGATTTAACTCCTAGTACCTGAGTTGCCCCCAGTTAGGTGGCAAATATTAAAGGTTCTCAGGGCCAACTTTCCATACGCATTCTAGATCTTTAATTTTCCTCAATCCTCATGTTCCAGTTCTTTAAGTGTCCTTCAAGAGACCATCTGGTGTAGGCATTTGCCTCCAAGAAAGTGAACATTGTGGGTAAACTTATCTCTTATTCTAAGAAGTGTAAGAGACAAGACAAAATAGTGAGAAAGTCTCATTTTTTGTCCTTGAAGTAATACACTGAAGTGAACCTGATCTGAGAAATTGTAAACAACCAAACAGAAAGCCATTTTCGTGCATCCTGTGGCTCCAAGTAGCACAAGCATTATTGCCACTCAGCTCTCATGACCAGAAATGTGGTCACTTAACAACCCCAGGCAGCATCTGTAGCTAGACCAGGTGCTTCCTCTGGGGTATTTACCAAAAAGCTTCCCTGGTGAGAAAAGCTTTTACCAAACTCAATGAACAAACTTTCTCAAACTCCTGTGACATTACAAGTCCTGTGTTAGGCTTGTGGAAGGGGGTTTTTTCAGTCCCCCTCAGGAGCCCCCTGCCCCCTATTATATAAACAGAATCTTTGTTGGGCATTTTAAAGCAGCCAATATGGAATTCTTCTTGGTATGTCTCCTGTTTCAGGGTATGCTCAACATAAAAACAAAACCATCAGGAAGCAGAGACTCCCAGAGAAAAGGGCTCATGTGATAGGAGGTGTGAAATGTGCAGGAAGGAAGGAACCCTATTCCCAACCCCTCTCAGGGACAGAATTTAGCTGTGAGCCTCTAACAACCTTTAGACAACAACCATCCCTGCAATTCCAAGCCAGCCAACGTCAGAGGATGTTAAACCAGGTCAGGGCATAAATGGCTTCCACCCAGGATGGGTATTCACCTTGCTGGTTCATGCTGATTGTGTGAATGTGTGCTTTGAACTTGAAACTTCACGTACTTGGTTGCATAGCCCCTGCTTTTTCCTCCCTCCCTAGGGATCCTGAAGCTTTCTTTCAAGACTAGCTTGTTATGGCTGCTTCCTAAGTACAATAAGTTTTCTCTATCTCTCTCATTATCTCTCTGGCTCTCTTTCTCTCTCTGCCAAGGTTTCCCAAAATGAGAGAATGTATACTCTATTAGATTCCTCTCTTCAGCTGCTAGGCTTTGGGGAAACCATGATCACTCTTTCAGATTCAGGTAAACGTCTTAGTACACCAAGTACCGGTATCAACCTGGAAGAGTGATTACAACCTTCAGAGATGACCAAAGCAAACCTTGGAGCAGGGTCTGATGTGAGATTTCATCAAAAGGAGGGGGAAAGAGAAAGGGGTGAAAGGAAGCAAACAGAGAAAAATCACCCTAAGTCAACGGTTTCTGGCAGTCGAATGGATCTCCTGGTGGATTTTCTAGCAAACTTCTGGCCTCCTTCAATGCATTTAATAGCCTTCTTGATGTCCCGAATCCAGCAGTCTCTCTCTTCTAGGAAGGCTGCCTGGAAGAAGTGGTCCTGCTGTTTGGTCGTAGTGATCTTAAACACAAACTAAAAATCGAAACACATCCCATTAGGAATAATTCCTTTCAAGGGGCTCAGGCCCCTTACAAAGCACAGCAGTTGATCCCACCCTGTTCTGGAAGTGCTTGGCCAAGAGAGACCCAAATGCCCATGGTGGAGTGTGGGTGCTGGTGAGAGGGACTGGCCCAGGGGAACCATTCACCCTGTGGGCCTTGCACAGGCTCACAGGTCAGTGCCTGACAAGGCATTCATTGCGGCTCATCTTATCAACTCACCATCCTTTTGCCGAAGTCCTGACAAGGGCTAGTCAGAGCACTTCCTTTCAGGGGGATCATTCCTTTGGGGCTGTTGTCACTCTTCTTCTTATAGAATTCAATTCCATCTTCTAACAATACAACCCACATGGGTTTCCAGGTGTTGAACACACTCCCCTGTAATGACAACAAAAAGAGCCATGTAACACTATTTTCTAAAACTGTTCTATAGATGGAGTAGGACTTGGTAAAAAGGCTAGTGCTGGCCAGTGTGGATGCAGGTGACCCATGTTTGTGTGACCAGGGTGCTAGGAAAGCAGCTTTCAGGGGAGAAGGGGACAGCAATTCTTCTGGAACTTAAATGGCTTATAAGATAAACTGTACACACATCTATAATCAGCCCATACGCCTCTCATGGGCCACTACCAAGGGAATATAGTATGAACCTCAACTCTCCTTGCGTATTTCAGGCTGGCTTTCTGGGGCTTATTTTCTGCTCCCAAACCTGTTCATTATATTCAGTTCAACTCAGGGATGACAAATAGATTCCATCTCAGGTGCCAAC
This sequence comes from Rhinolophus sinicus, assembly GCF_036562045.2. Lineage (NCBI taxonomy): Eukaryota > Metazoa > Chordata > Mammalia > Chiroptera > Rhinolophidae > Rhinolophus > Rhinolophus sinicus. Next base: position 48,757,324 of record NC_133755.1, on the reverse strand, counting down.
TCAGACTGAATAGTAGCTGATACCTGAGGCTGGACTCATCGGCAGAGTCTCATGATCCAATAGCTACCATGTTTCCCCGAAAATAAGACAGGGTCTTATATTAATTTTTGTTCCATTAGGGCTTATTTTCAGGGGATGTCTTATTTATTCAAATACAGTCATGTCATCTTCTTCTGGAATCTCATCATAATGTACTACATGCATCCGTCTGGCTGATGATCTTAAATGGGGCTTATTTTCGGGGTAGGTCCTATTTTCGGGGAAACACGGTATGTTTACCATGGGCGTGGAGGCTATACATAGATTGTGGCATGCTAGCTGTAGTAACTTTCATTCTGTGGTCTAATCATATTTTTATCTGAAAGTAAATGTCAAGAAGAAACTCAACAGCCTTGTATGCCAGACTGAGTTGTACAAAAATCCTTTGCAAAGTGGTCTTTTATGTCAGAGTGTTGGTCTCCATGTCGATACAGCTTTTAGGAAAACATTTACTGAAAAAGTTTTCAGTTGGGGTTAATGTCAACTGCCCCTATAGCAATAAATTAACCATTCTGCCTAGATCAAGGAAGTCTCTCTTTCTTGTCTAGATTTTGGCAGGGCTTTGGAAAAAGGAAGAAAACAGGGTTCTTTGCCTCTCATCATTGGACCCATGAGATTACCCTGTCATGACTACTGCAAAATAGAATTATCATCCAGTTCCCAGCAAATTCTGCTGCTTATCTTAAAATACGAAAGAGCCTATATATAAAAGTCCAGTTACCCAAAAGGAAGTCTATTTATGCAAAGATAAATACTTGTGGGACTATCATCTTGCTTGTCCAAGTGTTTCCTTTCATTTAGTTACTAAAAACAAATATTTTTTAAATTAAAACACACTATCTCTTTTCTGCACAGGCAGAATAACTATCCATACTACCACTAGGTTATTTCCCCGTTTTTAAAAAATGGGCAAGGTCAGACATTATGCCAACACATGAAATAGTTTCAATTAAATATCTTTCTGTTCTACATCTATCTGAGAGGAACTCATATCCAGAACTGAAAGAGCTCCTGCAAATAAATAAGAAAAATACAAACAATCTATTTTTTAAATGGGCGAAAGACTGCAAGAGACGTTTCATTCAAGAGGTTATCTAGAAAGCCAATGAGAAAGGGTTCAACATCATTATTCATCATAAAAATGCAGATTAAAACCAGTGAGATACCTCTGCACACCCATTAGAATACCTATAATTTAAAAAGATTGAGAAGCGCAAGACTAGGCAAGGATGATAACAGGAACGCCCACACCAGCAGGAGTGCAAAATGGTACATGAAATGGGAAAACTGGAGAATGTCCTAATTCTTAGAAGATATACGTTGAAGTATTTAGGAGTAAGGTAGCATGATGTCTGAAAGTTATTCTCAAATATTTCAGCATAAAAATATATGTGTTTATTTATACAGAAATATAGAGATAGGGAGTGATGAAGCAAATATGGCCAGTCGTTCACAATTGGTTAGTCTAGGTAAAGAGTTTACAGATAGTCATACTGTTTTCCCATTTCTCTGTGGGTTTGAAATTTTTCAAAATAATTGGGAAAAATCAATAAATAGATGAACAACACATGACACTACTATGTACTAAGTTTGGGATATAATTTTAGGGAAATATAGAGACAAGTCTATTTAATAAAAAATTAAAATAACTGAAAATTACAAATGGTGGCTAAAATGCCTTTCGAATCTAAAATTTTATATTCTACCTCAGGCCTATCAAAGATTAATAACTGCCACAATCACTCAGGGCTTTTGACCTTGGAATTGGGATAAACTGGGAGAGGTCAGCCAGAACTGCATTCCTTCCTTAGACAATTAAAGTAAAGCTACTCCAGAGCCAACTGTTTGAAAGGTATTTGTGCTTTCCTAATTCAAATGTAGCCTCAGGGAGCTGTCACCTCACTTAGAGGAGGATACGTCATTTGGGATTCAGGGTCTTTATGTGCATTTAGGAGACTGATACTCTGTAAAACAAAAGAAATCAGACTGCTTATAAAATGGAAAATTTTCTTCCAGATTTGGTAGCGGTTAGTTAAGGCAAGATGATGGAATTATGGGTGATCTCTCTCTCCCCAGCCATTGCTGCAGCCACCAGTTTCTCACTGCAGTAATCTGGTAGCACCTCCTCTCAGTGATCCCTACATTTGTCACTTTCTCTCCCCAACCCTCCTTGTACTTACCCAAGAGCAAACCTGGAAGTGTGATCATGGAATGTCCAGGGCTAAGTACACCTGACCAACACATGTGGAACTGGAACTAGAATCCAGGCCTCCTGATTCCCAATTTTATGCTCTTTCTATGTCCCCTCAGATGCCATCATTATTTTGGTTCTTGCATAATTCTGGAATCTAAATCAATTTTTCCAGGCAACCTAGCTACCTCTATATATAAGCTCATAAAAATCACATGATTATGATTTTATATAATCATAAAATATAAGGTTTTAATAATATATATGTATATATGCAGAGCATCTGTCTGTTTTTTCCCAATATAGACCCAAACTTATCCAATTATTTGTCACAACAGGTGTGTTTTAGATGCTGAGTCAGATTTATTAAAGGTTCCCAGTGAATAACTGTTCATCATCAGGGAACTAGTACAATTTAGTGCATAAGTGTCTGACATTGCATGACAGCAAAAGAAGATATCTTAAAGGACCAGATATATCACCATATAAAAACTTGAATTTCAGTACATTTTAAAAAACCTGCAAATAAAAATATGTGGAAATTTGTAATATTATATAATTAAAGGTTAATATCCTTAATATTTTTTTTAAAAAATCTTTAGAATCAATAAGAAATACAAACATTGCCAATTTTCTAAGTGGGCAAACAATATAAACCAGCCATTTCAAAAGAAAAATGCTCAGGCCCAATAAACATAAAAATGTACTGCTTCGACAGCCTTCAAAGAAATGCATATTAAAATTAAATAAGATATAATCCTTTTCTTTAATAAGACTTTTTGTAAGATTTATAACATGTATTAATTGGTGAAGATTTGGGGAAATGGGCATAATAAAAGGAGCTCTATGAGTCACCAGTTTGATGTGGGCTGTCAAAAAAAACTGAAGTCATTGTAGGCTACATAAATAGAAGCATAAGATCTAAAGTGAGGAAAGTAATAGTCTCACTTTAAATGGAGCATAACCAATAGGCGACCGCGGACCCTGGAGCTGGATGGTCCAGGCTCAAATCCCAGCTCTGTCACGTCCCAGCAATGTGACCTTGAGCAGGTTTTTATACCTCATTGTCAACATCTGGCAAATGGGGATAACATGACCATCCATTTCTTAGGGTTATGGAGAGATTAAGTAACCCAGGTAAATTGCTTAGGGCAGTGTCTAGAATATAGTCAGCACTCAATCAGTACCACCTATTCCCTGTAATTCTGTGCTTATCAGGTGTACTTGGAGAATGATATTGAGTTCAGGAAACCTCAAAGCTGCTGATAAGCCAGAGCCTGTTCAAAAGAGATAAGATGGCATCTCTCTTGGGAAATAGTTGAAGGAATTGGCTAGGTTTTAGTCCAAAAAGAGACAGGCAGAGTAGATAAGGACTGTCCTCAAAGGTGTGAAATATTGTCATAGATTGAAGTCCCAATCTATGGATGTTTTAGAAAAAAACAGTTCGCTGCATAACTTAAGGGAGAAAGTTAAATTAGTGAGCTCCCTGACTCAAGAGGCATTCAAACATACTTGGTAACAGAATAGCGGGTAAAAAGCAGGCCACAGATGGGAAGTTCAATTAAATAGTTATTTCAATACTTAACATTTCTTTCAACTCTCAGATTCTACATATTTATTCCCCAAAGCCTGTTGACCCTACTATTCTTTAGGTTTCAATTTCCAGATTTCCCTGCCAACTCTTGCCTTTCACCAGTAAGCCAAAAATAAATAAATCTTAAAAACATATTTAACATCATCATCTAAACATGAATACCCCACTGGGAATTTTTTTAATGCATTAAAAATTGCTATAATATGGACCCCTGATTCCTTGGGTCCTATGAGTCTATTTTAGGCAAGTTTCTTTCCTGGAGACAAATTAATTCAGTAAAGAATGATAGCGCAGCTGCTATGCTACAGACACTGGCCTGGGTATTGGGATGTAAAAACGAATAAGATAATCTCTGCTCTCAAATGGTTGAGTCTCACAGGGTGGGGAAGACAGTGACCCTATTCAGCAGCTCCAGTTCAGTGTGATGAGTGCATGGAGTGGATCATGCCTTCCTGTGTCTGTACAGCTACACTGAAGGAAGCCACAGCTCACTACTGACGGTTGGAGCAACTTTATTTTAGTGTTTACAACCCACACCACCTTTAACTTCTCCTTTCCCTCAAACTTCTCTTTTCGGATGTTGACGTATAGCTGGAATTTAAAGGAAAATTGCATTACGGGCAAAAGTACGTATCTAACTAAAGCAGAACTGTGAGTTAGTATCATCCATTCTCCCACACTCATGGGGCGTGTATTTTGAGCTGGGTGCTGCATTAAATTAAGTCCTTACTTCCACTGCATCATAAATCATTTCTTCTAGTTTTCCAGCCTGACCCATGAAATCCCTTGTATAACATCACAGATAAATGGTCATCCGGTGCTTATTTAAATTCTTTGAAGGCAGGGAAACAAATCTACTCAGTAGTATGTTCTTTACATTAATAAAAACTTCCAGGTTGGATAATTTCACAATAAAAACATACTAGGTAAGAAATAGAGAAATGGCACTGAATGTTTAACAGCCTGATTTCTGGCATCTTAGGAATTTAGGTTCAAATCTCAGCTTTACCTCATCTGTGCTGTGTGACTGTAGGCAAGTTACTTAATTTTTCCAAACATTAGTCTCCTCACCTGTAAAACGAAGAGAATATTCTATCTATTTCCCACTGTTATAAAGATTAAATAATATACTTAAAGGGCTTAACACCAAGACTAGCATGTAGCAGGTGATCAAATGTAGTTACTACATCAACAGCTAAGATTAACAGCTTTGTAGGGCAATTCTATAAAATTCTTCTGGCATAAGGCTCTTCTGGATACCATGCATCACAGCAACAGTGTTGTGAAAAAGAAAATCACTGCAAGACAAGCCCATGAGGGCCACATGTAACGTGGTTAGGATCTGTGACACTGGGGCCACACTGCTAGGTTCCAGTCCAGCTCTGCCACTTAACAGCTGTGTGACTCTAGGGGAGTCTGTTTCCCTCCCTGCACCTTAGTGTTCTCATCTGTCCAGTAAGGCTAATAGTTGTACCCACTTTGCAGGGTGCTTATAAGTACCACGTGCATTAATGCAGTACATGCTTAGATCTATCCCTGCTGAGAGGTAAGCACCACAGGTGTTAGCTTATTATGACGATGGTGAATCAATGGGTGCAAATCGCTGGGGATTATTTCATGATATTGTGTCTGGAAGTCAAAGTAGCCATGTGAAAGAAGTCCTGGGCCGAGAACCCTGACTCTGGTTCCCTTTTGCACCCCAGACTCTCCTCCTTCTACCACAGCTCTCTGCAGGCCTTTTTATTTCCTGCCCAAGCCACTTGTGCTTGGGCACCCTGGCCCCTGTGCTTTCTCCCAGCCTTAGAGGACACCTGAATCTCTGAGCCACTTTTTGGGTCAGTCCTGCTGCGTGAAGTGCCTCTTGGACTTGTCAAACTGTCAAAAACAGTTTGCTTCATAAACCTCTAGGAATGAGGTTGGTTTGGGACATGACTTGGTGGAGTCCAGGTTATTGATTGTGTAACCTCTTCCTCTCTCTTTCTGAAGCTCTGATTATCACCCTATCCAAATCTGTACTATGTTTGCAAGGACCCCCAACAGATGTTTATGTTTATTGGCTGGCAGTAATCCCTAATCAGAGAGAAAAGGAAGTTGAGGTCACAACACCAAATCTTATGCATAACACCATTTGTCCAGGCCCCATTCTGACTTTGGTAAGTTCATCTGTCTCTCTTTTGCCAGTGTGGGTAAGCCTGCCTTTCAGAATGCTGCAGAGAATCAACAAGACAGTGGGCTTTGCTGTTCCACAAGCCGGGGTTTGAATCCCAGGTCATCCTCTGCCCAGTTGCTTGACTGTGGGCATGTCATTCTGAGCCTCCGTTTGCTCATCTGTCAGTTGGGGATAAGGATACTACTGCTTAGGGAGGTTAGGATTGAATGAGATCATGCTCATGTAGCCACTGGTTGCTACATGGTAGACGCATCAAAAATGGCAACACTCTGAGCAAAGAATGCTGGGTCTTATTTAGAATGAAAAAGTTGCAAAATGACAGAATCGTGTATTTTTCCTCTTTCTCTTAACTATACTTTCTATTTAAAGGTTTTAGACATGAGGCAATGGAGGAAACATTAATTATGAAATGTGGACAGTCATCTTTCCCAGAAGAAAAGCAGAAACATTTTAGAGTCCATGTCATTGACTCCTGACCTCAAGATTTCTGACGTGACAACATCCTTGGACCAGAATTTTTTAATGTTGCATTTTTTTTCCACCCAAGACGTCTTTATCTCCAATAAAATTACTTCATAAAACAAGAATAAGGAGAAAGATATTCTTTATTACCACCCAGGTATTTGAAACTGCATAAGAAAAAATGGTAAATGGAGGGAGATTTATATATTATTGCCTGTCATGCTCTAACATCAAAAACCATAGTCAAGGATTCTCACAGATTTGTCAGAGAAAGATTTTCTTGGTCTTTTCTTCACTACTAATTTGGCAACCAACCCAGGAACCAGTATATATCCCCATGAAAATCTAGGAGAGGACACCTGTCTGTTGAAGTGTATATCAACACCGATACTAATAATCATTGTCACTTATGTAGCACTTACTGTGTGCTAGGTTCCAAACATTTATAGTTTTTAACCCACATATCTGAAGTATCTGAAAGAAACTTAACATCTAAAGAAGTTAAGAATTTCAGCACCTTACTGGGAAATTCTGGTTTCAGGTGCAGTTCTGAAGCCAACAAAGGGAATATGCAGCCAACCAAGCATTTCTTTAAAACGACAAATTAAGGAATCTTAATATAGTAAAACAAAGAGTGTTCAAAAGTTCCTAGAGAAAAATGCAAAAATTACGGAAGATGTAAATGGAAGACATGAAAATTACGGAAAATGAAAATTGTGGAAATATCAATATAAAATTTCACCATGTTTTTTTCTAGGTACATTTTCTAGATTGGCTTGTACAAGCCATTATCTGAAAGAATTACTCTAACTGAGTAAAGACTCTTTATTAATTTAAGTCTTGACAACCCTAACTTTTTTCTAGTGGGGCAGCCTCACTTATTAGAGATTTACTCTTCTAAAATTTTAAATAATGTATAGAGTGTAAAATATGCATACACAAATTTAATAACAGCAATTTTATTACAAGATGTTTAAATTGCTTAAGAAAAAGAGAACTTTGCAGAAAATGTTTCCTTTCACCTACTCTTCTCAGGACACTAGCCCAAGTGATCAGGAAAGAAATACATACATCGACCAATAAATATTATTGGTTCTCAAAAAGAGTATTGGTGCCCATTGCAAAGAATCTACATATGCCTCTGCGTACATATGTGTGTGCTTTTCAAAGGATGTTTCAAAATATGGCCAACTAGAGAGAATATCAGCTCAGGGCTCATTTATTCTCCAGCATCCCCTCGTACTCTTCACTACCATATGTGCATTACAAACCTTAACTTAGATTAAATTTACTCTAAGAAAACCCTGGTGTTCCAGATAGAGCTCAGTGCCACAAGTCAGGAACCTGGGACTCAAGAGAGTGGGTTTCTGCTCCCAATTCTGTCACAGCCATGTGACCTTGGACACATGAGAGCTTCCGGCTCTCAATTTCCTCTTCTGTTAATGAGGGAATGAGGCCAGATGATCTAAGGTTCCTTCCAGCTTTAAATCAAGACAGAATCAGGCAGCAATAGGTGCTGTTTAATCTCCCCATACATAGAACATTTGGGATAAAATGCCACACCAACGAACAGCCTAACACAGAGTCACAGTACGCATTCATTCAATTAAAAAGCTGGGCATCTGAAGGAATATACTGAATTTAGTTCATTTCTGACATGCTTTGCTCCCTTGGATCAATGTGAGTGTACTGAGTTACATAGGTGTTGCCCACAGGATGCTCACAACACGCTGTGTGTGAACTCAACATCCTGGGGAGTTTAATAGTGACATGGCACACACCCACCATCATAAGAAAAAACAACAGCGCTAACAAAATTCAATTTCCTGATGATGCAACAGTGAGACAAAGCACTTCTGAGTGCACTTGTGTCCCTATTTTCCAATCTTTAAATTGGTGCATCTACCTACTACCTTTATGGCACATTACATAAATTCACTAAGACTCATGAAGAAAGAGCTTTCAGCCCAGTAAAAAAAGATAAAGTTTTTAAATGCACCAATTCTTAGAAGAAAGCCTAAGAAACAAGCCACGATTATGGTATTATTGTATCAACTCATCTTTAATCATTTTCTTCTTTTTCCCCTTGAAAAAAAAAGGGGGAGTGAAACTTAAATAACAAATGAATAGTCTCTCCCAGTAACCTCTACAGCAGGAGAGTTTGAGTCTTCTATCACAACAGGCATGTGAGGCTCTTGAAAAGGGTGATGTAAATCTTGAGGGATTTTGCTTAGGCCTCCTCCACCTTCCAGACCCTGCAGCCTGGTGTTCTCAGTCCGAGGTGATCAAGCTGTGCCGACACCTGAGCTATAGCTCAGCTTTAAAAACCAGGATGCCGTGGAACCTATACTGGCTTCCTCTGAACATTCTACATGCTGCAGTGTTCTCCTGGTTCGCCCTTTAAACATTAGGTTCAGCATGAAACATTCCTAAAATGAGTAGGTAGAGAGTGCAAAGCTGGACTCCAACCCTCCCCAGTCCTATCTCCAGTGACACCCTTGTAGGTGGCACTTCTACTTACCCTTTTCACAAGGTAGCCCTCCCTGATCCGCTTTGGTTCCATGTCAGATGGACAAACACACGGCCAGGTCCACTTTCAGGCAAGTCCTCTCAGAAGCTCAGCCTCCTCTGAGAGCAGAGGCAGTTGTGGGCTGCTTTTCTATAGTGAGGTCCCTTTCACAATTTCCCGTGGGCTGGCAATCGCATGATCACACCCTCTTCCCCTCCCTGGGGTGGAAGATGAGAATAAGGAACTGCAGAGAGGAAAAAAAAAACATTATTTGCTAATGTTGGAGACTTATTAAACGTAGAGTTGGGTTGAATATTTATTCAAGGCAAATTCTTATTACTACAAAGAAAACCATTCTCCTAAAGAGAAAAACATGGTGAAAAACAGAGAAAAATAAATGAGAAAAACTTATTGGTGAAAATTGAACTTGCTTAGGAATTATTCTTGAGATCCTTGAAATGTTTAATAAAAATGTCGAGAAATTCAGAACTGTCTGGTTAACATAACAAAGGTAACTACTGTTCAGAACCTTAGGACGTGACCTGAAAATAGTTGGAAAAGCCTGGAAATAGGCTTTTTTGCAGATGTAATTCATTTAGTTAAAACGAGGTCATACTGGAGTAGTTGGGCCCTTACTCCAATATGACTAGCAATCTTATAAGAAGAGGAGTGAGACATGTAGACAGAAGACAGCCTATGACAACAGAGGTAGAGATTGGAGTGATACATCTATAAACCAAGGATAACCGGCCAACACCTGAAGCTAGAAGAAGCAAGCAAGGGTTCTTTCCTGGAACAGTCATAGAGAGCATGACCATGCTGATTTCCCACTTCTGACCTTCAGAACTGTGAGATAATAAATTTCTGTGGCTTTATGTCACCTAGTTTTTTGTACTTTGTTACAACAGCCCTAGGAAACTAATACAATTCTGAAAAAACTAGTGTTCTATACAACAAACTTTGAGAATGTTAGTCTGGCCGTTTGAAAATGGTCAGGCTGTTTAATCACTCTTTGCCTCTGTTTTCTCATTTGTAAAATAATAACATCTATCCAAAGTGGTCATTCTGAAGATTAAATAATACTTGTAAATGTTCAGAAAAGTGTCTGGAACATAGAAAGTATCCGTAAATGTTACTGATTCCTCATTTTCAAAGAGCCTCTATGACCCAAGAGTTGATCCTTTTCAATAAATTCAAGATGATAGAAGTAATCCAAGGACTAGATTTTTGCTTAGTTCCCTTTCCTCATGACACCAGTCAGCATTCTTTGGCTGCAGTCAATAGAAACCAACTCTGGCTAATATAGGCAAACAGGAATTTACTAGAAGAATGTGGAATGGCTCACAGATTCAAAGGAAACATGACGACCCAGATCTTTGAAAGGACAGAAATCAGGGCAGCTGTGAGATTCCCGGAAGCAAGAATTAATTGAGACAGGGAGCTGAAAGAATGTCAGTGGTTTCAGGCTCTACAATAGTTTCCAGGGACCGGACCTTTGATTGGCCTACTTGGCTTAGTGCTTACCTCTCAGCCACCTGAGCACGAGAACTGACAGGTCCCTCAGGACATCGCCTGATGGGGGAGGTGCCCATTCCTCAAAGTAAAATAAACTATTAGCAGTAGAAGAGTGAAAGGTCCCGATACAGACAAAACCAAGAGATGTCCACAAAAGGCATGTGAGGAACCAGAGAAGTCAGGGACAGGAAGATCTGTTCTTGGGGTTTTCTAAGAGCCTCCTGGTTCATTCCCCTCCTTCCTTCCAGCTCTACAACTAACCAGCAGCCATTGCCCCTTTATTTTTCACTTTTCATTTTATTCCAATGTAGATTATGTAAAATTATAGACGGCTTGCCATCAGTTTCTCATTGCACCAAAATTAGTTGGAAATTATTAGAAAGCTTTTGGGGAGTAGAAGTGGGAAATCAACATTTGATGGCACCTGAGCAAAACAGAAAGAAACAAAAGGATAGTTTGCCAGGTCTGCATTTACACAAGTATTAGGTTGGTGCAAAAGGAATTGTGGTTTAAAAGGTTAACCAAAAAAAAAGAAAAAAAAAGGGCAAGAACCGCGATTGCTTTTTCACCAACCTAACATTTTGCTATGTTTGTACTTGTACAGGCAATGGAAATAGTTCATAGATTTACCTAGTCTGATTTCATGGGTAAATTTATCTCCTTTTTTTAAATTAACCAAGTGACTTCTACTTTGTAATGCTTTCTCCTTTTGTCCTAATACAACCAGAGAGGTCTTAAAAATTCCTTATTGCAACATACCACATTTCTTGGATGCCTACAGTGTAACAGCACCCCGTGGGTCCCGAATAATTCATTTCAAGAAATATACATATTGAATGCTTACTATGTGCCAGGCGCTGAACTAGGTAAATGTTTTGCCACCAAGGAGCTTCCCAAATTTGTAAATCAGCTGAACTAGACCATGGATGGATTAGACGCTGCCACTCCTGCTTCTCCTGCTGCCACAGGTCATCATGCTTGCTTAGCAACACCTAGTGGTCAATAGAGGGCATTGTCTGAATCTTCTATTAACAGAAGTTGAAACAAATGCGCTTCTGCTCTGTCAGATTCCATCCCCAGATCAGATCGTTAGAACCTCTTCTAATATCTTTTCTATGTATGTGTGTCTAGCCTTACTTTTTAAAATCTCCTTCTGTCCTTCTTTTAGTTCTCCCACATTGGATGAACACCTTGGAAACATTCTTACGGTATCTTTCATTGGTGTAAGGAAATTTTAAGACTTTTGGACTAAGCCAAAAAAAGATTACTGTGTGTATCCAATAGAAAATTATGCATTGCTTACAGCACACCTTTCCAGGTTATCTGATTCTATGGAGTTTGTGCTTGTTCCTGTATTTGACTTATTTCACAAGTCTGTAAATTGTGGATAGCTGATAGCAATGCAAATAATTCTTGCCTATAGACGTGCAAATAAATTCCGCCTGATGGAGCTTCAGCAGACTTCACTCCACTCCACTACCCCACTCCACACCCCCTTGGAAAGAAGCCAGTTTTTGTCCATTTGTAAATTAATCTTCACATTGTTTTATTCCATACAAATTTGTCTTTAACTTCTCCTTAGAACCAATTGTGACTTCTGGCTTATTTCCTCTTTAATTTATAAGCTAAATACAATTTTCACTCTATTATCCATGAGTCATGATTTTATTTTTAAACATTTTTTAAATTTACTTTTTATATTTAAATTTACAAAATTTATTTTCTAGCATTGTTAACTCAAAAAAGACCTACATTTGTCTGAGAAATATCAACATACTGCTAGTGCTAAACCTAAATAAAAGGCGAGGTGTCTAAACCCGTGAAGAGTCAGGTTTACCCTACTTGCAGGCTACCAAGTTAATCTGCCACAGTTTCTCAGAAGCTGACAGAAGACCCAAGACTTCTTGACATTATATTGTTACAACACAGAAAACAGGATAAGCTTCATGTCTGTGTTGTTTCTCCTGCCCCAAGAGCTATGAGGCAGGGTGGAGTAGCTCAGATGACTGCTGCTCACATGGGCTGTTTGCATCACAGCTGAGGCCCCCTGAGCTTAGGGACCCAAACCGTTTATAATGGGCTGCAAACAAACCTGCCTGAATTTTGCCTCAATTATTATTGCCTCAGCATAATAATTGTCTTTATTATGCTGAACAGTCAACCACTCTGCCCTTGCTCTGGAAAAAGACACTGTATCTTCCAAGGCTGTGGTGCAGGAAACAAATATCCATGAAAAAAAAGTGCCTCTGCTGGCATTTCTAGAGAAACACACGAGATCTCTGGAGAATTATCGCCCAACAAAAGGAAAGCCTTAAGTTGTCTCATTCGTGTAAACCCAATGGAGAACATCTAGTTGGTGTTCAATGGGCCTCCAGCTCAAAATGGGGAACCGAACCACATACCGAGCAACTCCCTCCCAGCAGATACATAGACTCAAATTCACATGGAAGTGATGAAAGAAATATAAAAATAAGAATATACATATACCCCTTTGGTTCAAAGAAAGCATTTCCACATATTCCTGTCCTCGCTTTGTCAGCTGGGAAGGCCTAGAAGCAAAAACACCCTGGTAGCAATAGGCACAATGCTATGTACTGAATGTTTATGCCACGCCCCTCAGTATCTGTGCTGAAATCCTAACCCCCAGTGTGATGGCATTAGGGGGTGAGGTCTGTGGGAGGTAATTAATCCATGAGGGCAAAGCCCTCATGAATAGGATTAGGGCTTTCATAAAAAGATTTGAGACAGCGCTCTCTCTCTCTCTCTCTCTCTCTCTCTCTCTCTCTCCTCTGTTCTTCTGCCACATGGGGATACAATAAGTAGACAGCAGTCTGCAACCCAAAAGAATCCCTCACCAGAATCCAATTATGCTGGTGCCCTGATCTTGGAATTCTTGCCTCCAGAACTGGGAGAAATAAATTTCTGTTATTTATATTCACTCAGTCTGTGGTAGTTTCTTATAGAAACCTGCATGGATTAAGACACACACCTAGTGCCCACATCTTGATACTCTGTTCTCCAGTAGAAGGAGAAAATAGATGATTCTAGGGAAAGGAAATATACAAGATGAGCCTGGAGCATCTTGTAGTGCCAGAAGTATGGAAATGGTAGAAAGATTTTTAAAAATTAAAACTAAATAAATAAACTACAATGATGGGTTATGTCAAAAGAACATAGGAGCCAACTGAAAGAGACAGCAATGGCCAAAGCTGGAACAATTTATGCAACAAAATAAATAAAGTAATATTGAATTATAGCCCAAAGTATAAAATAGGTTAAATAAATAAATGAATAAAATGATTAAATAAATATAGAAGGGAGAATAGACAAATCTATTCCAAGATTCTAATAATTCCAACAAACACTCCACCCTCAAGAAGATGTAGCATAAATCTTCGCTCCTTAATTGTGGCCTGCTCATAGTGGCTTCTTTTCTAAGGGTACAGTATGGAAAGAGGAAAAAAAGAGTAATTTTATGGTGGAGAAACCCGACAAACATTACCTCAGGCAGATGATCAAGGTCAACATCAACAGTGATGTCAGATTGAGAGGATGTGCCCTTGATACATAGTCATGAGAAAAATATTGGTCAAGCATCATTGAGGGCCACTCTGTAAAATACTTAACCAGTAACCCCCAAAATTGTCAAGGTCCTCAAAAACAAGGAAGTTCTGAAAACTCACTGCAAAGAGGAGCTTAAGGAGACAGGACGACTAAGTGGAATGTGGGGTCTTGTATGAGATCCCAGAATAGAGAAAGGACAGTGAGGAAAAAATAAGTAAGTCTAAAGAAAGTACAGGCTTTAGCTAGTAATAATGTATCAATATTGGTCAGTTAATAGTGACAAAGATGCCATACTAATGTAAACGTTAATAATAGGGGACGCCTATTATTGTGTAAGGTATATGGGAACTCTCTGTACTATCTAAATTTTTAAAATAAATCTAAAACTATTTTAAAATAAAAAGCGTACTTTAATAAAAAGAAAGCATTTCCAACTCCTCTTTATCTTCTTAGTTTTCATCATGTGTAGATGAAGATTCTGATGCAACAATTTCCATATTGTTATATTCGCATTCCATTTGTTCAGAAAGGATTTACATTCAGTAAGCACTGTTTTTGCAGTGGAAACTTGGTTTTGTCAGTTCTTCCTCTCCCTCTGAGGATTATGGAGGGATAGAAGACTGCTCTTTAAAAAGGTGCACCTTTGTTAAGTTCAAGATTTTAAAGCAGTGTGTAATTCTGGTTGTCTCAAGATGGAAAGCACTCAAATTTCAGATTTTTAAAGCTCTTATTAAATAAAGGTGTTATACCACCAACAACAAGAAGCTAAGATGATGGATCCCCAGAAGAATCCCACTAATTCAGGCAAACTAAGAGCACCCGCTGTGGAGGTATGGACTGCTGAAAGTTGATGGAGACCGAATACTAGTCCTGCTAGAATGTCGGGAAAAGTGTGGCACACTGAGGCCACACTGCTGCTGGGTACTAACTGCCAGCACACTCCTTGGGCAGAGTGGACCACTGAAAGGAGGAGATGGGAGTGCTACTGCTGCCTGAGGATGAGGGCCATCGTTCTGATGCAAGAGCATCCAAGGGAAGCTGCATGTTTACATAACACTGTGCAGTCTGTTTACTGCACAATGGCGGCCACCCATGGGGGTCATTGGAGGCTGAGATCCAAGCTGTGTCTGACAAGCCTCCCCACCCTGCACTCCACCTCAAGGGGAGGCTGCCCTGCGGGAGGGGTGTCTTCTTCTTTTGTGCAATAATAGGACCCTCCTCTAGTTAAACAGTGGAGGATGGAACTACTGCTTTTTGCAGATTAGATAAATGGACTGCAGTATGAGCCTTTATTCTCAACTCTAGATAGCAACAGAAAAGTCCTCAACTAAATTTCTAAGTTTTCTCAGTGCTTCGTAATATGCGTACATCACAATAAATATAACAAATTGCCTTTTTATGGTTTTGGGGAACTGGTGATATCTCAGTGTTTATCCCAATTCTTGTAAATATTTGTGGGTTTTTTTGGATTATCAAAATAATATGAACTTGTAACCATTTCAAACAGTACAGAAACAAATGAAATAAATAAGGAAATGACAGAGGGTGAATTAATGTATTTCATTAAAACCAGGGATTTTATATTTCAATTGGGTTATTTTCGTCACATCAGAGCAAGTCGATGCCAAAGTCTCAGAACTGCCTCCTTCCATCTGCCCATCACAGGAGAAGGCCTGGAAGGACGCACACAAAACTGTTAACATGATACAAAGTGCCTTAGAAGGTGGGAAGGAGTCATAAGGAGAAGAGCTTTCACCTTATACTTTAATCACTTCTATATCATTTGAACTTGTTACCATGTTCATGCATTACCACAGTAATTTTGTTTCAATTCAATAAGCATTTATTTTAACGATTTACCCAGAGTTGTCAAGAGCATGGTATGAGTGTAAATCAATCTCACCATTTGAGAGGGAAACTAGAGAGTGTGGATCAAAAACCTTAAGAAATCCCGTGTTTCCCTGAAAATAAGACTTAGCTGGACAAACAGCTCTAATGCATCTTTTGGAGCAAAAACTAATATAAGACCTGGTATTATATTATATTATATTATATTATATTATATTATATTATATTATATTATATTATATTATATTATAGAACCAGGTCTTATATTAAAATAAGACCAGGTCCTATATTAAGTTTTGCTCCAAAAGACACTTTAGAGATGATTGTCTGGCTAGATCTTATTTTTGGGGAAACACGGTAAGTGGAAAAAGCAGGATACAAACCAGTTGGAGACTTAATGTACTAATTTTTAAACAGAAATACAGAACTTTTATTAGGCTGAAAAGGTGTCAAGTCCTGTGATGATCTAAGTATTGTGAAACTGTCAAATATCTTAAAATAGTGTGTTTAATAATGGTCCATAAATATTTCAATAGTAACAGGTATAGAGTGCTGGAGATTTTATGGTGTAGCTTTGGTGTCCAATGAACAGACGAATGGCATTAACAAATGCCAAAGTGCCCTCTGCCTTGGTGCAGCTTTAGCACACCGAAGTCTCCAGAAGACAAAGCCCAGATTTTCGGGAGCTCTGGCCCATCAGCACTTCTGCGGGGAGCAGCACCCTTACCTGGGCTCTGCCACGGGTCACATGCTTTCGGTGCAGACATCAGTGCCCTTGGCATCAGGCATCCCCAGCCTGGATGCAGCAGACCCCACCTGCTATGGTGGCCACATGGGCTGCAGGGGACAATCATAAGTAGAGCCAACAGGAGAAACCCACAGTAACTGATAGGACCGTGTCCAGGAGTCCATGGGAGTCATCTCCTGCAGAATCTCCAAAATCCATAGGGAGCCAGAGAAGGGGCCAGACCTCCCGTCACACAAGTCACGTGCAGAGCTGGAGAAATACCCAGCGCACCTGTGGTTGCAAGGCTCCATTTTCCCCAGACCTGCAGGGCTGGGGACACAGAGGTTCTATATCTGCATCATGGTTACTGGATACCAAGGGTATCTTCAATCTTCAACTTGTTCAGACAACTTCGTTCCTAAAATCGGCTTCTGAAGACACAGCTGCCTGGAGTTCCAGTTGTCACCCTTCTTACATGTCCTGCCCACGTCCAGATGAGCTAAGCGGCATGAAGCGTAGCTGAGGTCACTGAAGAGAGTTTTACATATTTTCTACAACAGCGACCGTCCTTCCTGATTCCTCCCGACTGCACAGGACACAGGGCGGCACCAGAGCTGCGGGCGGTACCAGGTCGCAAGCCCTCTAGAAGCCGACCTCGCGTAAAACGTGGGAGAAACTGTTTCCCAACGGAACTTAAACCAAATGAAATATCAGATCATGATTTGGTTCTGGAAATATTTTGGTACTTTAAAGTTTTGAAATAATATGTGTGTATTTCCATTCTGATTCAAACAGACTTTCCGTTTCTTTAAAAGACACCTTAGTCTTGCGTACAGGGGAAAAGGTTAAAATATGGGTTTATTTGAATATTTGCCAAATAACTAGGGGAAGGGAAACTGGGCCAGATAACATCTAAATTCATTTCCAACACCTAGAATCTGTAATCCGATGACATGAATAACATTCGGTCACATTTGGTTTGTTTGTTTGTTTTTGGATAGTTGGGTCTTTTTCAAGCCCTTAGTTTCTAGGATATTAAGAGCAATAACAAAAGAGAAATGATTCACTTGTTTATGGGAAGGACAGATGTCAATGCATCGCAGCTTTGTGTTAATCTTCCAAACTCTGTCCACTGTTTTAAAAATGGCTTCTTAACACCTTGATCAACATGAGTGAATCCATAATAATGATAAAAGCTAAGATTTGTTGAATGCTTACTGCGTGTTTGCATTGTGCTAAATCCTTCACTTATTTTTAATCTCATCTAATCTGCCCAATATAACAAGGCAGTTATTATTATTATCCCTGTCTTATGGATGAGGCAGCAAACACAGAGAAGTTAAATGACTTCACTAAGGTAGCTCAGCCCCTAAGGGCAATGGGCTGGGATTTGACCCAGGTCTGCCTCTTTCCGGAGCCTGCCAGCTCTAAACATTACCTCTAGCACATGGTTGCCTCTAGCCTGTGATATGGGGCAGCCAAGAGAAATTAATCAGTAAACTCACATCAACCCCCAAAAGAGTTACCATTTCCACAGGAGAAACAAAGCTTCCTTGACTTTTCATTCTTAAAAACAACACAAAACAAAAAAATGCTTACTGTGTATTTATATATAAAAGTCATTGAATAAAATATCCCTACAATAAATGCAATCTTGGATTTTGTATTGCAGTTTCTTAAAATTTCTCAACATATCCAAAGTAAGGAAACAAACGCTTAGCTTCAAAAAGGTGATAATAGAAGTTATATATAAAACTTTATCTGTCTTAATGCAGAAATAAAACATGGGGAAAACACACAGAGAGAGAGAGAGAGAGAGAGAGAGAGAAACAGAGAGAGAAACAGAGAGAGAGACAGAGAGACAGAGAGAGAGACTGAGAGAGAGAGATAAAATCTCAGATGACTATCCTTTCAACAGTCCTCCATGTAAATCATCTTTCATCACACTGCTTAAGATAAAAGTTGAGCAGCAAAACGTTTGAAGTTATAGTTTTAACAGAGGCCTAAAGTGTGTGTATTCTAGGTAACCGATTAACAGCAGATACATAAATTCTGAAATAGTATCAAATTATTATTCAATAAATCATGGTGGTGTAATGGATACCCATATGGAAAAATCAAATAAATTGAGATTCTACATCTCACACCTTATATCAAAATAATTTCCAAGTGGATCAAAATGTAAATATATTAAAAGTGATATCAGGAAAGTTCTATCAGAAAACATGAGATAAATTATTTTTATCATTCCAGAATGGGGATGCCGTAAGACTGAGAGATTAAATTACATAAAAGTAAAAAATAACACACGAGAAAAACACCAACAAAGCAAAAAGACAAATGTCAATTTTTAAAAAAATGATTATATATCCCAGACAAAACGCTTATTTCTTTGATGCAATATACAAAGAAATAAAATAGAGACACTAAAACATGGGTAAAGGGTAAAGGACACGAACAGAAAGTTCACAGAGAAGGGAGTTCAAATGATTTTTAAACTTATGAAAAATGAGTGAATCCATTCATAATAAAAGGAACCACAAAGGAACATTGAGATGTTATTCTTACACGTCCGATGGCTCAGACTCAAAACTCAGATTGCACCCTGTGTTGACGAAGGTGGGGAAATAAGAACATGGTTGGTGGGAGTGCAAAGTAGAGCTAACTCTACAGAAGGAAATTTGGCAATATTTATCAAAACTGGAAAAGCATCACACATTCTTTGACCCAGCAAATCTGCTTCTGAGCAAAAATCCCTAGGATATACTCACTTGTGTCCAAATAACAAATACACAAGGATTCCCCTCACTAAGGTATGAAGTTGCATCTTCCATCATCTTCTATTTCTTTCTCCTTTATTGGTCATCATCTATTTACAAGTACTATCCTTATGCTTATTTATTTTGTCTGTCTCCCCCTCAAAAGTGAGCAGCAAACCCTCTTGGGGAGATAAGCCTGGATTTGCCTTCTCACAGCACCACTTCCTTCCATAAAGGTGGACTATTGCATACCATGAGTTGGTTGTCTGTCTTGTTTACTGAGAGAGCAGTGCATTGGTACTCAAGCCTGAGTTTGATGTCACTGGAATCACACAGAGAGATAGGTGGGGAACTACAGCAGTACATTCTCTGTTTCAAGATGAATCACACACACCTTGACCTCGTTCGTGGAAACTATGTTTGCACTTCCTGCGTGGAGTTGCTGGATCACTGCTGAGACCAAAGATGCTTTGCATGTTGTTTTCCCTGACCTGTTTCCGGGTACAGACTAGACTCAGTCCTACTGAATCCCACTAGTTGAATTTTCAGTCTGAACCTGAAACTATTGCTGGGGCAGGACAATGCACCAAAAGGCAGCTGTGTCCCAGCATCAAGAACAGAATCTGACACATATTAGGAACTCCACATATAATAATATAAATGATAAATGAATGGATGAATGAGTACTATATTGTTAAGTGAAAAAGAGCAAGTTGTACAGTGGTAACACCTCATGCTACCACTTGTGTAAAAAGATAATATCACTTTCATTTGCACAGGCTAACTCTGGTAGAATGTAAAAGTAATTTGCACCTCAATAGATGAATATACCACTCCTGCTCTTGGTGGTTACAAAATTTTTTTAAAGCCAGGACAAATATTTTTCTCAGAAAACAGTTGTTGGTCTACTCTATCATATATGTAGGTACATAAATGATTAATCAAGGTTGTATATCTTAGATAATAATGATTTTGAACTGGAAAATTATCAAAGTAGAAAATTACTGAGATGTCTCCCTTACCTGCTGCCAGAAGTATAGTGGCCTAGGTGCTCTGAGGGATAAGTCACACCAAGAAAAAAAAGGCCCTGATTGGGAGCAGAAGCTGAAAGTGGTACACAGTAGACAGGTGGATGATCATCAACTTAGAATCCTGCTGACCCCACCAGGATAGAGAGGTTGAAAAATAATATAGCCTAAAGTAATCACATTGATCTTCCTTATCAAGTTGAATATCAATCTATAGGCTTTAGGAGGAAGGATGCTGATAAAAAAAAACCAAAAACTTGATTTTTAAGGAGTTTGTATTAAACTTTCTGATCATAGTTAAATAACAGCAAACATTCCTATTTCATAACAACTAAAAGAAAAAAAAAATGTATATATATGGAAAGAAAAACGCACTTTTTCTATTTCCTACGTAACAAATGGGACAGATAAGAAGCTTATATATCATCCAAGAATTGTTAAAAAAAAAAAAAAAAAAAAACATTAGGAAATAAACAATGGGGTTACAGCATTGCTGATCTTTATACCACTCAGATTTTTCCTTTGATTTCATAGGAGACTGTTTCTGGTAACTGGCTATCACGGTGTGGTTTCTGTATCAGGGGTCAAAATTGGACAATATTTATCTATACATGTTTTGTATTCATATATACTTTAGCCCATTAACAGCTTGTTTCCACAAAGTCAAAAGTAAAGCCCAACAAACAGGCTGCAAATATTATAAGGTCTTTCCGTTCTGGCTGGTAGCAGTGCAAACTATTTTCAGTTCTGTGAGCTCCAGGAATTACTCAGACTACGGCTTTATGGTGGGCTCCACGGCCTGGAAATGACTTCAGCCACTAAGCTGGGACAATCGGAGGGTTCATCTTATTTATTTCCCTCTTCTCAGGTTTCACAGTCCTATGTTGCCTGCTGTCCACTGTGTGAAAATAGTTGTCATATATATTGTATTTGATTTTCTAGTGGTTTATTACAGGAGGGAAATTTTTGTTGCAGTTAACCTTCATGGGAAGAAGTAAAAGTCAATAATTTTATCCTTCATAGCTTTTCCAAGAGTGATAAGGAGTATCTTCAAGGTCAATTGAAATGCTATTGCAGTCATGTTAAACACACACAAACAAGAACAACAATTCTTATCTTTTAGATATTCTGTGGATATATTTATGGACTAAGTGATCCAATTTCTGGGATTTGCTTCAAAAATATGGGTGAGGTTGAAATTGCATGGGGACATACATTGACCCTGAGTTGATAATTATTGAAGTGGAGTGATGAGTACTGTCTACTTTTTATATTTGAAATGTTTCATAACAACAAGTTTTCCTAAATCAATTATAAGAACCTCTTTTTTTCAATGATTACTAAATGACCTCTGTGTCAATTTTATAAGAATGAGACATCTGAGAGAAGGTTATTGATGGTAGAAAGGGACAGAACATGATGCACGCAGCATAAAAAAAGAAACCGAACGGAAGGGAAACTGAAAAGCAAACAGCAATCATCAACTGCTGTGTCTTATCAGTTCAGATGACCACTGTCCCCGAGATATTCGGAACCTGGCACAATGCCAGACTTACAATGAGTTCTCTGCTTACTGTGTGGCTGAGAGGTGGCAGAAGCTCTGCCCAATACACGATGTTACTGCTGCAGTAACTGCCTGGTCCTTATTTTAGAGAGTGAGATTTCACATATCACAAAACCAATCTGTCCCATCATAAATTCCAGCTAAATAGAACCTGGATCACCATGGTAACAGCAAAGGCAGCAGCAGGGGAGGGATGCATAATTTGTCACAGCGACAAAAAAGGAGGTGAAAAGCAAAAGTCAGAGAAAGCATCCTATCCATCCTTCACGATCCAGCCGAGAATTCTGTCTCCTCTCACCCGCCATGGCCTCCTCTATATAGCAATGTTCACAAAGCACCTAGTCTGTGCATCCAAGGCAGGTATCATCATCTCAGTTTTGCAGTAGGAAAACTGAGGCTCAGAAAGACTAAGAAACTCTCCAACGACTAATAAGTGACAAAGCTGAGAGCGCAGTCCAGATCTACCTAGTGCCAAGGCCCACATTCTCCCATCTCTCTGATCCTGTAGCATTTAGCATTTCCAAGTGCTCATTCAGACATACGGGTATCCATGCAAACCTGTATGTCCTCATTTATATAATAAATACAGTGGACAATGTCATAAAGGTACACATAAAAATAATGTTGAAGCATTTAAGAGTCCAGAGTATTTTGAGAACTCATATTTCATTCCCCTCCTCTCTCAAATTTCAACCAAGTAAGAACAAAATATTAGACTATAATAACAGGAGGGAAACCTCTTCCCATTATGGAAACCTGAAAAGAGACACATAAACAGAGAGCTGCATTAAGGGATTGGTCAAACAAGCAATATTCTAGGATGTCAATCTATGTATTTAAATATCATTGGGATAATAAAAATGATACTGTTCAGTTTCTCATATAACTCCTCAAATAAACAGTGCAATCTAAATGAGTCTTATTCTTGTTTAGTGTCTATAATAAATCCTTTATTTAAACATGTTAAAATGTGGTAGAGAAAAATAAATTTATCATCTCAAGCTGGTTTCTAAGTAAGGTGCTTTTGTTCGTTGTTGATGTTATTTGGGGACATTGTTTAGGGATTTTTTTTAAGTTTTGTTGAACACAAATACAATTGTTATCTTCTATATAGTTGCCTTGTCGTGTTTGAAGATAGAAATCAAGGGTGTTCTGGAAGGAAATACTGTGGTCAAGAGGCTGCTGCTAGTATAGAATATCTACTATTAACCACCACTGCAACTGATGGGTTCTAGCTATGTTTTAGTATTTGCACCATTCATTCAAGACTTGAAGTCCTAAAAAGATCCATGCCTCACACCTTATATAAAATTAACTCCAAATGGATAACAGCTCTAAATGTAAAACCTAAAACTAGAAAATTTGCACAAAACTAGGAAAAAAATCATAAGATCCTAGGTTAGACATAGATTTGTTAGATACAACAGCAAATTCATGATCCATTAAAAAAATCAAATTGATGATTTGGAATTCTCAAAATGAACAGCTCCTTTTCCTTAAAAGATCCCACTAAGAAAATGAAAAGACAAGGCATAGATTGGGACCAAAATATTTGCAGATCACATTTTTGAACTACTATATCTGGAATATGTGAAGAACTCTCAAGATTTGGTGATAAAAAACAACCAACCCAATACAAAAACTGACCAAAAAAGAAAGAAGGAAACCACTTTGTGGTAAGCTAAAGAAGGGCCTCCCAAAGATGCCCACATCCTAATCCCTAGAATTTGTAAATATATTATCATTACCTTGTATAGCAAAAAAGACTTTGCAAAGGTGATTAAGTTAAAGATTTTGAGATGGGGATATTATCTTGATTTATTCAATTGGGCCCAATGTAATCACAAGGGTCCTTATAAAAGGGAGGCAGGAGGGTCAGATTCAGGAAAATGCAATGTGATGACAGAAGCAGAGAGAGAGTGACTGGAAGATGTTATGATGCTGGTTTTGAAGATGGAGTCTTCTTCAAAAAGAGCCATGAGCTAAGAATGCAAGTGGCCTCTAGAAGCTAGAAAAGGCAAGGGAAGGATTTTTCTCCTAGAGCCATCAGAAAAAACACAGACTTGCCAACATCTTATTCTAGGACTTTGGACATCCAAACTGTAAGATAATAACTTTGTGTTGTTTCAAGCCACTAACTTTGTTATAATTTGTTACAGCAGCAACAAGAAACTAATACATATGCATACACGAATATGTATATATACATATGCATATACATATGTTACAAAATCCAAGTTCAGCTGCTTGCTGCTCTTGAGCCAATAATCAAGAGACAAGGTTGGTGGAAAGAAAAGCAGGTTTATTCAAAATGCCAGCATTCTGGGAGGATGGCTAACTCCTGTCTCAAAGGCCATCTTCCCATTCCTAGCACAGCCAAAAGTTTTATACGCACATAAGAAGAGGCAGAACAAAGGAAAGGGGGCGTTGATCAATTCCTGGGCACTGACATCTGAAAAAATGAGGGGGAAAAAACACACACACACATTCTGAAATAAAGGTATCTCAGTTTCTGTTGCCTAAGGAGGGAGTCTCAGCGCAGGGCTGTAACAGCTTCTTTCAAGTCAGACTCCTGGAGATTAAGCAGATTTAGGAAAGCCTGCAGCCTTGAGAAAACAGTTATTAAAGCAGGTAGGAGGGGAGGGAAGCAGAGAAAAGAAAAAAAGTTTTAAAAAGTTTTCAGCTAGATTACATTGCCAAACCAAACCAGAGTGTTAAATCTTGAAAATAGAAATAACAGTGCCACCCGTAACACATATACATATGTATATGCATATAAGCATTACAGATATACACTTCATAATTTTTCTTTAAACTGTTTATGTGTTTTATGCACTATTCAGTATGTATATTATATAGTTTTTTAAAGAAAACAGTTTAATTGTTATATAAACGCATAAAACATAAAGAGTGTATAGAAAAATTATGAAGTGAATATGCGTAACTGTAAGGCTGATGGTACACTTTTAAGGATTTAGCAATCTAGTTTGGTTTACTGAATTACAGTTTGCTGTACTTTATTTTGTAGTTTATATATTTTTTCTATTTTTTCTCACCCTCACTGCCTGATTTAATTGCTCTGCTTTCCCAAGGCTACATGCATACCTCGTTGATCAGCAGAACACTAACTTGCAAGAAACTGAGTCAGCCCTCAGCCATCCATACACCAGCAACCAGGCCGCAGTACTGGACTGGGATTTTGTCAGATGCCATGAATCACCCCGAAGTCCGGGTTCGAGATAACCATAGCTGAACAAACTGGACCCCAGGAGACATCTTCCTGGACAAGTCTCATGACTAACTTCCCCCTTTCCTTTGTTCTGCTTCTTCTTGTGTACCTAGAAAAACCTTCTGACCATTCTAGGAAGGGGAAAGGTGGCCTTTGAGACAGCAGTCTGCCATTTTCCCTGGTTGCCAGAATCTAGAATAAAGAAAATGCCTTTTCTCCTCACCAACTCTGGTCTCTGGAATTTTTGGGTTTCATACAACAAGTGACCAGACCTGAGTTCAGTGATGTCACTACCACCAAACTCAAGAAATCGAATATTTCCAGTGGCCTAGAACCCTGTGTGCTCCTCCCCATCCTATATTTCTCCCTTCTCCCAGAGATGACCACTATCTTGACTGCATGATAATCCTTTTCTTGTTTTTCTGTATAACTTATATGCACATATAAATGTACACATAGAAGTGTATCTCTAACCAGCAGAGTAATTTTGCTTTTTTGTTTTTTTCCTCAAGATTTTCAATTGTGGTAAAAGACATATAATATAAAAATTTCCATCTTAACCTTTTTTAAATGCACAGTTCAGTAGAATCAAGTATATTTACATTTTTGTGCAACAAACCTCCAGAAATTTTCATCTTGCAAAACTGAAATTTTATACCCATTAAACAATAACTCTCATTCCCCCTCCCACCCTGCCAGACACCATACTTTCTATGAGTTTGACTACTTTAAATATCTCATTTAAGTGAAATCATACAATATTTGTCTTTTTGTGACTAGCTTATTTCACATGCCGTAATATCCTCAAGGTTCATCCATGTTGTAGAATGTGTCAGAATTCTCTTTTTTAAGGCCAAAAAATATCCCATTATATGTATATACCACATTTTGTTTATCTATTGATCTGTCAGTGGACATTTGGGTTGCTCCCACCTTTAGGTTATTGTGAGTAATTCTGCTCTGAAAATGATTGTACAATTATCTCTTCCTTACTTTCAGTTCTTTTGGATATATACCCTTAAGTGGTATTGACAGACCATATGGTAATTCTATTTTTGATTAAAGAAACACCATACTGTTTTCCATAGCAGCTACACCATTGTACATTCCCACCAATGGTGCACAAGGATTCTAATTTTTCCACATCCTCATCAACACTTGTTATTTTCTGTTTTATTTATTTATTTTAATTTTATTATTATTATTTTTTTACTTTTAAGAGAAGTAAGCCTTTATTTTCCTTGTTTCACAAATAAAGTTGGTACTGGTTGCTTTCTGGGGATGAGTCAAAGAGACCAAATCCCACATCCTCGTCCAACTCCTCTGACTCTTCCTTTGCTGCAAACTTGGCTGGGGCTGCAGGAGCAGCAGGAGCGGCCATGGTGGTAGCAACCACAGAGGCAGCAGCTACAAATTCAGAGGGATCAGCCAAGAATGACTTGACCTTTTCAGCAAGTGGGAAGGTGTAATCAGTCTCCACAGACAAAGCCAGGAACGGCTTATACCCATCGATGATAGAATGGGGTACTTGTGCAACAGTTCGGTAACCAATCTGCAGACACACGCTGGCAACACTGCGGACACCCTCCAGGAAGTGGGAATGCAATTTCCTCTATGACGTCAGGCACTTCCGGGTTGTAGATGCCGCCATCATCAACACCTGCTGAATGATCAGGCCAAAGGAGAAGGGGAAGATGGTCAACAGTGTGGCTTCACTGGCTCCCACCTTGTCTCCAGTCTGAATCAACAACAGATCACTCAGGATTTCAATGGTGCCCTGGAGATTTTAGTGGTGATGCCTAAAGCCTGGAAGGAGGTCTTTTCGGGCCCTAGACCAGTGCTCTGAGCTGGCACAGTGACTTCACAAGGAGCAATGACACCAGCACAGGCAGCAGCTGGAATCTTATTGGCCAGCAGTATGTCCCTGATCTCAGTGAGGTCCTCTTTGGTGAAAACAAAGCCCATATTCCCCTGGATATGAGGCAACAGTTTCTCAAGAGCTGGATTGTTTTCCAGATGTCCTTGGATGGCCTTGCATATCATGGTATTTGCCCATCAGCACTCTTGCCTTCCTGTGGAGGGACGTGCTGATCGGCTGCATCTGCTTGGAGCCCACAATGTCTATTCCCACAATGAAGCATTTTGGATAATCTTCCATAAGTTGGATGATCTTAAAGAAGTAGCTGGACTTCCAGCTCACCCTGTCTTCCCTGGGCATCACGGTGGTGCGTCAGGGATTGCCATGCATGGTTTAAAGATGACATCACTCTCAGGAGGACGCCTGGCAAGAGCTGTTTTGTTTTGTTTTTGATAGCAGCCATCATACTGGGAGTGAGATGATATCTCATTATGGTTTTGATTTGCATTTCCCTAATGTTTAGTGATGTTGAGCATTTTTTCAGATGCTTCTTGGTCATTCGTATTATATATCTTCTCCAGAGAAATGTCTATTTGAGTCCATTACTCATTTTTTATAGAGTTATTTGGCTTTTTGCTGTTGAGTTGTAGAAGTTCTTTATGTATTCTGAATATTAACCCCTTATTACATATATCATTTACAAATATTGCCTGCCATTCCATAGTTGCCTTTTTGCACTGTTGGTTATTTGCTTTGATGCAAAGGAGGTTTTAATTTTGATGTAGTCCAATTTGTCTATTTTCACTTTTATTGCCTGTGCTTTTGGTATCATATCCAAGAACTCATTGCCAAACCCAATGTCATAAAGCTTTTTCCTTATGTTTTCCTCTAAGAATTTTGTACTTTTAGGTCTTACAGTTAGGTCTTTGATGCATTTTCAGTTAATTTTTTTACATGATGTAAGGTAAGGGTCTAACTTCATTTTTTTTTTATTGTTTTTTTATTTTTTTTATTTTTTTTGCAATTGGATACCCATGTTTCCAACACTATTTGTTGGAAAGACAGTCGTTTTCCCCACTGAATGGTCTTCACACCCTTGCTGAAAATCATTTCACCATATATGGAAGTTTATTTCTGGGCTGTCTATAGTATTCCATTGGTCTATATGCCTGCCTTTGTGCCAATACCAAACTGTTTTTGATTACTGTAACTTAATTGTGCTTGATTTAGAACTATATAAATCCTATATCCATAGTCATGAGGATCTTATTTCTTTTGTTTAGCATTGAGAGATGCTTTTATAGTATTGCATATAGCTCTAAATGGTTTCAATGAAAACAATAGTTAAATTGTTTTCATTGAAATATATTATGCTATTGTGCAAAATGTACCCATTCTACTACTGGTAGATGCTTGATTCTTTCCTGACATCTATAATGTTTTTCTGGAAATGGATTGCTGCTATTTGATTTCATCGGGTTTTAAATTCTTCTTCATGGCCACCTGATTATACTTTATAATCTCTTTTCATCTTTACAATTTCATCTTTTGTTTTGTTAAGACTTTCATCCATAGCTATTTTATATTTCCTGTCTGCTATTCTAATATACAAAGTTCTTGATGGTCTAAGTTTGTTGCTTATTGTTTATGTGGAATCTCATTCTTTTTTTAAATCTACATGGGTTAAGTGATCTTTGACTGTAAGCTGATATTTGGTAGATATTCATCTGTTGAAAAACATGTGGCCCAAAGTGAGGATGCTTCCTCCAGATACAATTTTTATTCACTTCTACCAGGAAACAAGGACTGCTACAAATCCACCAGCACTTCTAACCCCTATTTGGAGCATCAGGAATCCCAAGCTCATTCCTCCTTCCTTGCCACTTCTCCATCTTGCCACTGGCCTAACAGCTTGGTTTCTGGATTGCAGGCCTGATGCTGCAATTTCATTTGCCTCCTGTTCAACTCTACATTTTCAGAAACATCAAGATTCATTGGGTTTTTGTTTTTTTCCTTTGGAAAGTTCTCTATTTGTGATACAAGCAATATAATAAAAATTGTGTTTTATGTAGGTTCCAATTGTTTTGTAGGAGGAAACTAATGGTGTACCATCATGTCAAAAGCAGAAGTCTTTCATATGTCATTTTTTTGTACATTGATATGGCATTAGCATCTTGCTTGAGAAGAATAAATGGGTTATTCTATTAATCAAACTGGACTTTTGTTTTATTGAGTAAGGTGGACAACACCTGGATTATCCTCAGTTGAGGACAAAAACTAAACCTGGACCACAGAGAGGATATATAGTGATTTAGGGTTGAGAAAGTAGAGAAATAGGTAACTGGAAAGGGCAACAAACTCTAATGAATGAGTTTAATTAAGTTTCTGCTGGTTGATGAGGAATGTGGATCACAAACTACCCACAAATATGTCCATAGTTAAATGTGAATTTGGATCTACTTTGGAAGAAGCATTGAAATTCTGAATTTGGCTCTGAGGTAGGTGAGTGTGAGAGCTAGGGTCTATTACCTACATTAGGTAATAACTGGAGAATGGAACTTACCTCGATCTTATTATTTTGATCTCTTACAGAAATATCTTCACCATGTTAACATACAATGTAAGTCTCTAGTTTTCACAGCATACTAATGTGAAAATCCATTTGAAGAACATTCTGTTTTTTGCAAAACCACATTTTAAGATATTTATTAAATTACTCAGTGTACCTTGAACAAGAACCCACACACATACAACATTTCTCCTTAAATTCAGTGCCAGGAAAAACTTTGTCTCTTTAGAAAAATATGTTAGCTTATTTTGTATCAAACTAAATAACCCATATGTTTCCTGTTTCAACTTTTTCCCTTAACTCTCCAAAAAAAATCAGCTCTAAACTGAGTAAGCTCAGTTGTGGCAAAAAGTGCATCCCAGGTATCTGGTCCCATCTCTTTCTCTGATCCTGTTTGTAAAAATAGCTTGATTATCCTTTCATTTTGTAGCATAAAACAATATATATTCATTATTTATTCTAGGAAATATAAACAAGAAAAATAAAGAAAAAAAAGGGCAACTATTACTTCTAAAACCTTAGTGTACATTCTCTGATTATACTATCCCCACCCCCACACTAACTTTATAGATATCATTGGGTTGCCAGAAAGGAAACTGACTCAGAATTGTGTAGGAGAAGAAATTTTTCATTTTCTTCTACTCATTTTAAGTTCACTGGCTGGGGCCCTGCAAATTAGACTGACAAAAGACAGATTGACAAGAGAAAACCAGATGGCTTTATTAACATGTGAATCACACGTACACCTGGGACTGCTCAGTAATAAGTAGGTAGTTAGAACTTGGGCTCGTATGGCATTTTAGCAAAGAACAATAATTTTCTAGAGTATTGACCAGAAAAAGGAAAAGGACTTTTAGCTTCTAGGAATGGCAAATTATGGGAAGGCAAATTTATGGGGGAAACTAATGGTAGATATAGGCTAGTTTCAGCTAGGTTTGTCAGAGATTTCTCTGGTGCCTTCTCTGGGTTGATAGAGTCTAGAGCAATCTTTGTGATTAACTTCTGACCTTTCTTGCAGTGAGGGTAGGGGACACACCTTTACAAAGTTTTGTCCTCCTTTTAGACAAATAGGGGGAAGGCAAAGAGATGTTCTTGTATCTGCTCTACTCAGTGGCTTTTGGCTTAAAATAACCCTTATGCCAAAGTGGCATATTTAAAGCGGCAAATTCTACTATCCTTCACTACTTAAACAATAAAAAGTACTTCTTAGAAGGATAGTGATGAGCTCCCATAATTCAAGTAGAACTCCCAGGCCTCAGAATACATAGGAAACTTAGTGGCCCTCGGTCCCCAGCAATGGAAATAATGAACAAACTCCCTAGGATGCAGCCATTGGTTGAATCCTCTCCAAGCTGCTTTTTTTCCTCTGCGATGGCCAGCAGGGAGCACTGTCATTTATAAATAATAGAGACTTTATTTTAAATTTAAATTTTTAATTTATTTAAAATGTCCTTTTAAGTCAAGAGTTGGCAAACATTTTAAGTAAGGAGCCAAATAGTAAATACTTTGGAATTTGTGGGCCACACAGTGTCTGTTGTAATTACTCAACTCTGCTGTTTTAGTACAAGAGCAGCATAGGCTACACCTCAACAAATGAGTATAGCTGTGTCCCAATAAAACTTTATTTATAGACACTAAAATTTGAATCATGTCATTAAATATAATTTGTTAAATTTTTTTCCAACCACTTAAAAATATAAAATCATTTTTAGTTCATGGGCCATAAAAGATAGACAGAGTCAAACTGGCCCAAGGGCTACAATTTGCTGACCCATGTTTAAAATATTTGTAGTGCAATGATCACTTAAAAACAACAAAAAAAGCTATTTCTTCAAACAAATACATGTCTGTGCTTTTAGGCTTCATTATTATACAGATTTCAGATTTGACCTGATAGTTCCTAGGGAGAACAATCTTAAGAAATGAGTTTGTACCTGTGATGCCTAGCCTCCAAGTGGGCCTCCAGTGACGTCTACCCCTGTGTAGTCCATTCCCACTTCACAGTAGCGTATGGTAGAAGTAACAATATGTCACTTCTGAGATGAGGTTATCAAGACTGTGATCTCTGTCTTGAGTGCATTCTCTCTCTCTCTCTCTTTCTTTCTCTCTCTCTCTCTTTCATCTTTGTTATGTTATGTGGTGAGGCCCACAGGGCAAAGAACTGAAGCCTCCAGCCAACAGTCAGAAAGGAACTGAGTCTTCCCAACACCACTGTGATTGAGCTTGCAAGCAGACCCACCAACCCCAGGCAAGCCTTCAGATGTCTGCAGCTACAGCTAACAGCTTGAGTGTTTGGGATTCTGCACCAAAATCACCCAGCTACACTCTTCTGGACTCCTGATTGCTCCCCTTAAATTGCAAGATAATACATGCATACTGTTTTCAGCTGCTATTTTGGGGGTAATTTTTATGCATCCTTAGATAAATAATACAGTACCTATGTTAGACCAAGATCTGTTGGCTTGTTAACACTGGCCTCTCACATATTGCTGCTCTCAAGACCCCTCTCCTCTGACTCAATACCCTATCTCTTATCTGCGTGCCCAGTGCATGAACCCTGCTGCACTGAGGCACTCCCTGAAACTGAGACTTAACTCGAGCTTTTACAATGTCTATGCTACATATGGAACTAGTAAATAATGAGGGGGAAATTCCTGACACATTGTTTTCCAAAAACACTGGTCAGATTTTCAGAATCTAGTGATTGAATAGCACCTTTCCATCTCAAGAAAAGAATAAAAAGGTTTATTTGCTGCTTCTTAACCTGTTATGCAGCGCCCCATCTCTCCTCATTCACAATTTCCAGTACCTTTTCAGACAGCATATTGTACTTTAAGTGACAATTTTGTCTTTGAGAATTGTGCTTTGATTTTCAATGTCAACTGATTTTCCTTTATAACATACAGTAACCTATTCCACTGTTCATTGTTCCTTACTCATCAGTATTACAGGTCTTGTGATTACTCAAGATGGTATTTTGTAAAGCATAAGATAGAAAAAGCAAGAAAATAATGGTCACTCTGCCAAGCCAATCACATGATCCTGACAGAGCTTGGAGCTAGGTCAGTCATCATTAGCAGGAAATTGTCTCATTGCATTTTGTGATTTCAGGGCATGAGAATTTCTTAGTGTCCACAAAACCTTCTCTACATTTCAAAAAGTATTGGGATTGTGTATTGTTTCAGTTTGAGGGTATTTCAGGCGCCTGAGTATGTGGGTACATGTGTGCATGATGGGAAAAGAGGTGGGGTCAGAAAGTGGGAAACATCCAGATGTTCTAACTTCCTTCACTCAATTTGTTTCTTAATCAATCAGAGAACTTTAAATGTAGAATAAACTAGAAGAGAGCATTAAAAATTCCTATCTTGAACTCCAAAGCTATGGCTTCTGTAAGATTAGACAGAGTCAAGGCTATTATATATAGGGAGCCAAATTTGAGTAGCTTGACAAGTGTTGTCAGTGTGATAGCCTTGCCAGGCATTGTGCTCAGAGTTCACACACTGGCCTTAGACCATCTCAGCTCAATTTCCTCCTCTGTCATTTATTTTTTTTTTGTTTTTCTCGTGCCTTCCCAGCAACTTCCTTGGTCCTTCTTTGGAAAACAGCACCGCCTTATTTGCGAAAATAATTCTCTCTCTCCAATGATTTGGTTCTAAAGTTTCTAGTTCCAGTTCTTCCTGAGGTCCAGCTGATCCTTCCATTTTTTATGTATTGCTTCATCAATGCTTCCTTTTGTTACGTAATATATCCATTTGTCTCTCCCAAGCTAGTTAGAAATGAGTTTCTTTATAACCACTTGCAAATGAATCCTGACTCAATCAACTGTGCTAGGTGTTGTGGTGTAAATAAAAGAATAGAAAATTATGATCTGATTTAGACAAAAGACATATGAAAAAATAGAGAATCATATGAGAGTATATAAATATAATTATAGTAATCAATTACCAATTATCTGGTGGTGTATTAAGTGGTTTTCAGCTAAAGTACATTTAAAAAGCAATATTGTGGAGAGACCCAAGATGGTAAAGTAGATAAACACTGTCTGTGTCCTTCCATGAACACATTAAAATTACAACTAAATTATAGAACAACCAACCTAGAGAACCATCTGAAGTCTAGCAGAATAGAAGTCCTATAACTGAAAATGTAAAGAAACTACATTGAGACTGGTAGGAAGGGCAGAGACGCAGAATGGGCTCCACAGCTGAATGTGGTGCTTGAGAATCAGGAGGGATATCTCAGCCGCAGAGTTCCCCCCCAGGGGAGCGAGGGACCCCAGCCCCTCACACAAGACACCCCAGCGCTGAGTACTGGTATTGGGAAGAGGAACACCCATGACATCTGACTGTGAAAAACAGTGGGGATTCCAAACGTTCAGTTTGGTTGGAAGGCTGCGGGAAACCCAGGTGTGCTCTATAAACACTCCCTGCACAGAGCCACTTGCTCGCAGGCACTCACCTTGGGCTCCAGCAGAGGAACAGTGATTCCAGGGGACTCAGAGACATACTAGGGGGCAGAGTGAGATGTGTGGCTTCAGGAGGAGAACTGGAAAACAGTCCGCATTTTGCTGGTGAGAGGTCCACCTTTCAGTGCAGCCGGCAGTCGGGTGCTATCTTTCCTGTGTTGAACCCACCCACTCCAGCCAAATCTGAATCTGATTGGCCTGGTGAGCTCTGTTGCTTGGCCCTGCTGACTCAGTGGGCCCTGTTCCACCCAACTTGTAAGCTGCCAGAGGCACTTTCTCCAAGAGAAGTCAGCCCCACCTACATTGTTCTCTTTCTTGTAAAATTATTGGAGTCCAGCAGGCTCCAGGTAGGGGGCGACTGCTCTGAGACTTTTGCTTAGTTGCTCCAGGCTCAGAACTGGCACCAAACCAGAATTTACATTAACCTGGTGACCACAATTCTTCCCACTCTAGTGACTTCCTGAGGCTCTGCCTCACCCAAGTCTCATACCACATGAGGTGTTATCAGTGGCTGAACCTTAAGGGAGCTGGCAGATGACAGCAGGCCTCAGGGTACCCTGACTTTTTGCAAAGCTACCCCAGGCCTGGTACTGGTGGTAGCCATCCTCAGTTCACAACAAGACCTCTCCCACGTGCCTCCAGGTCCAACAAAGGCAGAAAACTGCGGATCACTTTGCAGCTCCTACCTGATAGCTTCTGGCCAGTCACAGACAGTGTCTGACCTGGGCCTGCACCAGAGCCCCTCCCAAGCGGGCCAAGAACCAACATACTTGGAGTTGGCTTCAGACCATAGCAGAGCATCATCCAAGTAGCCCCACAAGTGTCACACACAAAGGGTGGTCTCAACAGGCTCCAGAGACCCCTGGGGTGAAACCCACTCAGTGGGATAAGCCTCCCACATAGCAGCCTTCAAGCTGTGGATGTGGCCAAACCTCACAGCCAGTCAGCCTGAGGGTCAATCCCACCCACTCACATGACAAGAGCAATCAAGGCTCAACTATAACAGGAGAACACACACAATGCACACAGGGACCCTTCTGGAGACCCAGCTCAGGTGATGAGGGAGACTGTGCCACTGGTCCCCCCAGGACACCTACTACATAAGGCCCATTGGCCAAGACTGGGAGACATAGAAACAAACACAGAGAGGTAGCCAGAATGAGGAAACAAAGAAATGTGTCTCAAATGAAAAAACAGGAGAAAAATCCAGAAAAATAAATAAATAAATAAAAATGGGGGCAAGCAACCGATCAGAGACAGAGTTCAAAACAATGGTTATAAGGATGCTCAAGCAACTTAGTGAGAACTTCAACAAAGAAATAACAAGAATTCACTAGAAGGAATCACCAGTAGACTAGATGGAGCAGAGGATTAAATCAGTGATTTAGAAGACAAGGTATCAGAAAACACCCAATCAGAACATCAAAGAGAAAAAAGAATTTAAAAAGTGAAGATAGTTTAAGAGACCTCTGGGGCAACATCAAGCATAAAACATTTGCATCAGAGGGGTACCAGAAGGAGAAGAGAGAAAGCAAGAGATTGACAACCTATTCGATGAAACAATGACTGAAAACTTTCCTAACCTGGTGAAGGAAATAGAAATACAAGTCCAGGAAGTGCAGAGTTGCAAAGAGGATGAACCCAAAAAGGCCCACACCTAGACACATTATAATTAAAAGGTCAAAGGTTAAAAACAAAGAGAGAATCCTAAAAGCAGCAAGAGAAAGGCAACTAGCAACTTATGAGAGAGCTCCCATTAGACTGTCAGCTGATTTGTCAACAGAAACTTTGCAGGCCAGAAGGGATTGGCACAAAATATTCAATGTGATAAAAAGCAAGGACCTACAACTAAGACTACCCAGCAAGGCTGTTATTGAAAATCAAAGGACAGATAAAGAGGTTCCCAGACAAAAAAAAATGCTAACGGAGTTCATCATGCCAAGCCAGTATTACAAGCAATGTCAGAGGGACTTCTTTAAGACAGGGGGGAAAAAAGATCAAAATTATGAATAATAAAATGGCAATAACTACATATCGGTCAACGATTATTTTGAATGTAAATGAGCTGATTAAATGCTACAATCAAAAGTTAGGGTGACTGAATGGATAAGGAAACAAAACCCTTACATATGCTGCCTACAAGAGACTCACTTCAGGTTGAAAGACACACAGACTGAAAGTCAAGAAATGGAAAAAAATGTTTCATAAAAGTGGAAACAAACAAACAAACAAACAGAGCTGCGGTAGCAATACTTGTAGCACACAAAAATAGACTGTAAAACAAAGGCTATAAGAAGAGACAATGAAGGCCCCAGTAATCCCACTTCTGGGTATTTATCCAAAGAAACCCAAAATGCTACTTTTAGGGCACCTGTGCATCCATATGTTCATTGCAGCAATGTTTACAATGGCCAAGGTGTGGAGGCAGCCTGGTGTCCATCACTGGATGAATGGATAAAGAGGAGGCGGTACACACGAAGACGGACAAATAAGTTCGCCAACTAGTTGCAACACTGTTGCTAACTTTTTTTGATGCCAGAGGGGTTATTCATTATGAATTTGTACCAACTGGACAAATAGTTAAGCAAGTTTACTATTTGGAAGTGCTGAAAAAGCTGCATGAAAAAGTTAGATGACCTGCACTTTTTGCCAAAAATTCATGGCTGTTGCATCACAACAATGCACCAGCTCACACGATACTGTCTGTAGGGAGTTTTTAGCCAGTAAACAAATAACTGTATTGGAACACCCTCCCTATTCACCTGATCTGGCCCACAATGACTTCTTTCTTTATCCAAAGATAAAGGAAATATTGAAAGGAAGACATTTTGATGTCATTCAGGACATCAAGGGTAATACAACAGCTCTGATGGCCATTCCAAAAAAAGAGTTCCAAAATTGTTTTGAAGGGTGGACTAGGTGGAGGCATTGGTACATGGCTGCCCAAGGGGAGCACTTCGAAGGGGACCTTAGTGATATTCAGTGGTGAGGTATGTAGCACTTCTTTTAGGATGACTTTGCTAACTTAATTGTCATATACAATGGAATATTGCTTGGCCATGGAAGAGAATGGGTTCTTACCACCTGTGGCAGCATGGATCGACCTGGAAGGTGTTGTGCCGAATGGAGTGTATCAGATAGAGAAAGACAGATGCAATGTTATTTCACTTATATGTGGAATCTAAGAACAAAATTAACAAACAAAACAGAAACAAACTCATAGATACAGAAAAGATTTTGATGGCTGCCAGATGGGAGGGGGATTGAGGGTGTGGGTGAAGAAAGAGGAAGGGATTAAGAAATACAAATTGGTTGTTACAAAGTAGTCATGGGGATGTAGGGTATAGCATAAGGAATGTAGTGAATAATATTGTAATAACTACATAGTGTCAGATGGGTACTAGATTTGTTGGGGTGATAGATGGGAGGGGGTTGGGGTCAGGATGACAAAGGTGAAGGGATTAAAAAGTACAAATTGTTTGTTACAAAATAGTCATGGGGATGTAAAGTAAATCATAGGGAATATAGTCAATGATATGGTAATAACTATGTATAGTGCCAGGTGGGTACTAGACTAGTCAGGAGGGATCACTTCTTAAATTATATAAACGTCTAACCACTACGCTGTACACCTGAAATTAATATAAAATAATATTGAATGTGAACTCTAACGATAAATTTTAAAAAGGGGGAAAGGGGGAAGGTGAATAAGAGGTCCAAATTTGTATAAAACAAATAAGTCAGAGGGATGTAACGCATAGCATGGGAAACATAGTCAATAATATGATGATAGCACAGTATGGTGTCAGATGGTTCCTGGATTTATCATGGTGACCACTTTTTTAGGTATATACATGTTGAATAACTATGGTGTCCCCCTGAAACTAATATAATATTGTATGTTAGCTATATTTTTAGTAAAAATCTTTTAAAATAGACTTATCAAACTGTACATTTCAAATATGTGCAGCTTATTTGTGAAAAAAATTATTAAAATTGCCACACTTTTGTGTTAAAAGACATCTATTAGTAGTTATGACCATATGCTAAGCATTAAACCTCTCACCAATCACATACAACCTATAATAATGTGCCACCGCCTGACAGTCTGCCACTATTCTAAGAAAATCTTAGCTATATTCTGTTGTTGAATATCTAAAATTTTGATCATTATTAATATAACCTTAGTAATCAAAATGTCAGCATCTTAACATTGAAGAAAATGTTGAAATATTTGAACAAATGAAGAAAATGAAAGGGGGGAAATATTAAGCAACCTGCATCCTTGCCGCATGCATTTAACAGAGTTTTTGAAAAAGAGGTTAGGGTCATGTTTAAACAGTGCTCCTGTGGGAAGCAAAAAGGTGGTGATGGTTTGGGTCCATCACAAGGAGACTCGGTGAATGTCCCTGTCTGGTTTGATTTGCACTAAACTAAAAATGTTTGTAGCCTGAGAACAGAAGATAGCTTTAATGTGCCTTTCTGCTGGGTAATCATAGTCATACAGTACCATGAGTTTTTCAGAGGACATATTGAAGAAAGCGGCAGTGACTAGTGCTTGAGTAATACATGGAAACTGTGTTTGTAAAACCTGAGAAATGACAGCTTTGTGAGTTTGTTCAGTGTGAAGATGGAGAACGGTGGGGGAGGGCAGTGGAGAGCAAAAGTAAAACTGTGATCAATATCTCAAACCCCAGGTGGAATATATAGAATGCTAGAAAGACAGTTTGTTCAGTGATAAGCTCACATTTTTGTGGACTTCATAGTATTATTTGAAAACAAAGAATAACTTCAGGCTATTGTTTTGGTCAGGCAATGTGTGTAACATTCTGTGTCCTTAAAAGTGGTTGTATCATCTTTGCCTTTTGGAAGGAATCTATAGGGGGGGAAATATGTTCTAAAATATTGGGTGCACTATAAATATATTAATTTTGTACTAGACTTTGACTAATTCTATTTTTACTATGATTTTGGGCTATCCATGTTCATCTCTTCCAGTTTACCACTGCCCCCAATATTCCAATTACTTATGAGTTGACTACACCATGATTCTGTAGAACTTCAAAGGAAGTGACTATTGGTGAGGGCTGGACTAGTCAGTAACAGCTTTAAGGAGACGGCAATATTTGACTTGGACCTTGATGGATGGGATAATTACCAATAATTCTGAAGACTTAATTCATTGATTGATTCATTTGACAAATATTGAGCACCTACTCTTTTCTAGGCTCAGTTCTAGGTACTAGGAATAAAGTTGTAAATAGGGTAGAATCTCTGCCCTAAAGGTATTTCTATGCTGGTTGGAGAAACAATGTACAAGTACACAAGTAAATGTATATTTTAGAATTGGAGATGATGATAAGTGCTCTGAAAGAAAATAAAGTAAGCTGAAGGCATAGGGTACTAACTTTAGGCCTCTCTAAGGAGCTAACATCTGATCAGGGGCCTGAAAGAAGAGAAAGAACAAGACGCAGAGGTATAACACTCCAGTGGTTTGGGCGGAGGGTATAATGGGAAGTTAGTGTTCCATGGGTGCACGGCTTGAGTTGGGAAGATGACAATGTTGTGGAGATGGATGTTGGTGATAGTCGGACAATAGCGACTGTACTGAATGCCATAGAACTACACCTTTAAAATGGTTAATTTTATGTTCTGCATATTTTACCACAATTTTTTCTTATAGTTCTGTATTAATATCAGAAAGAGTAGAAAGCCATTTCTATGGAATCTAGTTTTAATGGAATATTTATTTATATTTGTGGAGAAAATGTGAGTACTGCTGCCCTGGCTGTTCCCAGATAACATCCATGGCAGGAAATAGCAAGTTT
Organism: Rhinolophus sinicus; assembly: GCF_036562045.2. Lineage (NCBI taxonomy): Eukaryota > Metazoa > Chordata > Mammalia > Chiroptera > Rhinolophidae > Rhinolophus > Rhinolophus sinicus. The sequence continues at coordinate 48,717,405 of NC_133755.1, read as the reverse complement.
TATTTAGATGCCAATTCCTATGTTAAATTGGTCTAGAACAAATGCAAGTGAGAATTAATGTCAGGCTCTCCATCACTGAGCCGGAGTCTGCACCATCACTGCATAAGGGGGTAACCAGATTCCCCCAAGAGTCTAGCAGACACACAGGAGACCTATTGCTTATCCCTATGGCTACAGAAATCCTTTGGGTCTAAGGTAGGACCTGGATTCTTCAGAATTGGTCCAGGAGAATGGCTTTGTCTTCAAGTCTAGCAAATCAAATGAGGAGGGGAAGTCCTAACATAAATACAGAGTGAACAGGTTGAGATCCCTGATGCTAAGACATCCTGAGGCAGGAGAAGGATGGCACATCACAAACCATTGATACTGATTTAAAAAACAAAAATAAGAAATAATTCCTGCAAATGTTAAGCTGTACCTGAACATAGGTCGAGCGAAAAAGAAAGTAAAATGTGCTGAGTTTGGATTTTATATGTATGTACACACACACACACACACACACACACACACAATGTCCCATGTCATAATACTGTTTACTTTTTGAAGCCTATTCATAGAGACTGGGACGGCGAACATGGAATGGTAGCCTGATTCTTCTGCTAAGCTCACCATTCATTTGGGCTTAATTTACCGATTTCCAAAGAATGATAATTAATGGTTGCCTGGTTGACAGGTAATGTTTAGGGTCATCAATTTGAGGTAATAATGCTAGACACCTTAAAAAAATATAGTAAGCATATTTTCAAATAAATAAAAATAGCTACAACTTATTGAGTGTCTATATGTGACTGATCCTCTTGTGTGTTTTATATAATCTCTTTTGGTTCTATGAGCATCATATATGTTACCACCATCATTGTATAAATGAAAACATTGGGGCTCTGAAAGGCTACATAGCTTGGCTTGTTCAAGGTCATGCAGCTTGTTCTCAGCTGAATTGAGATACAGACATAGATTCATTAGACTCCATACCCATAATCTTTGCACATTTGTATTAGTGATGAGAAATGGTCCAGTTACTTTTACGTTAATTAAGTCCATTTTAAGAAGTTGCATTTTATAGTTCTGAAAATGTAATTCCTAATGCATGTTGCGCGGCATTATTAACACCTTGTATTTGAAAAGTAATTGTTTTCAAACGCTTTTTCATTTCCTCATTTAATTCTCCCAAAGTTGGGAAGGAAGTGTTTTAATTCCCATTTTACAATAACGATAACTGAAATGCAAAGATTTGAAGTGCTCTGCATAAAACAACCAATTGGTAGCTGAGCCAGGATTCAAACTGAGGTCACCTTACTCCGTGTCCAACACACTCTTCAATACACAGGTGGAAGATGGCTTGAGACTGGGGGATTGCTGCACAAAAAGTTGAGAAAAAAAGTAAAATTTCCAAACAGATTTTAAAATAATTCCAAAAGAAATTTCCAAACAGAATTTAAAATAATTTCCAGCCCCCATCTACCAGAAGAATAACCATTAAGTTTGTTGTGTACCCTCTAATGCTTTTTAAATTGCTAATAAAAACATATACAAATTTACATGGTTTTAAATTTTTTAATGTTTTAAAATGGCATCATACTGTAGATATTATTTGCAATTAGATTTTTTCTCTTTACATTATTCCAGATAAATCATATGAATCTAACTAATGACTTTTCAAGAAATGGAAGAATTTCCATATGAACGTATTTAAAACAAGGACAGATCATCAAGGATATAATTGTCTCTAATATCACACATTACTCACATTTTAATAGAAAATTAAAAAAAAATAAGCTCAAACACTTTATGAAGACTAAATGAACATTCATTCAGTCAACAGTACTATATGTTGACCAAACCAGTGGGAATGGTAATATTTGAATTTTATGTGTTAGAGAAACACAAAAATAACAGGAGAAGTAACCTCTATATTCTAAATAGAGAAAAGTTGACATGTTCTTGTCTCCTGCTATATTTCCTTTGCTTGTTATACTTGCCTCTCCAATAGGACTTTGAACCCAGTATTGCTACTGTATTCTTACATCAGCATCTATATTGGAGCTTGTATCTTCTTCTTCTGGACTCTAACATAACATGTGAAATATATTATCAATAGAAATCCAATAAATATTGTTCAAACATAAAAAAACAAGGACAGAAATTCAATTTAACAAACATTTATGGAGCACTACTATGTGACAGGCACTGTTCTGCGCGTGCTGGGGATACAGCAATGAGTGAAACAGACAAAAATGCCTGCCCTTGGGCTTCCATAGTTTGCTACTGTGTAGCCACTCCACTTTTATCATTAACAGTTTTAGCATATGTGTTTGCCAATACAACATATTATTTATTATTTAACAGTGACATAAATTCTATACTATGGTACATGAGAATTTATTCAGTTATTTACTTACTGTTTGACATTCAGTTTATGCTTTGTTTTGATTTTTACAATTACTATTGCAATTAATGCCCACATTACATATAGCCAATGTAATTATGCCTTCTTCTTAGGTTTTTAAAAGTAGGACTGCTGACTCAAAGGATACATACACACACACACACGTATATAATTTTAACCTTTTACTATATTCCTCAGATTACTTCCAATAAAAGGTTGTAGCAGTTATATTATTCTACCAGCTTATAATAGTGCTGATTTCCCTACATCTTTACTAACACTGAGTTTTAAACCTTTTAAAAATTTGCCAAGCTGCTAAAGCCAAAAACAGTTTTGATATTACTGATTTAACTTGCATTTGTCTGGCTCTTCTACTAAAGATGGTTGAACATCCTTATATGTGTTTATTGACCTTTGCATTTCCACTTAATGATAATTGCTAATATTAGAGTGAGGCACAAGAATGTGGATCATCTCATTTGATCCTCTCAGCAACCCTATCAGAGAGATAGCATCTGCTTCCTCCACCCATTTTACAGATGAGAAAACTGTTTCCAAGAAGTTATGAAACTTACCCAAGGTCACACAACTGGCAAAACAGTAGGGAGGGGAATTTTAACAAATCTGATTGCATTGCTTCTGGGCTGAACACTAGGCAAACTGCCTCTGCTGCCAGGAACATTTTCAAGCCATTCCCTCCCATCTTACTCATACTCCCTCCCTTCTGGTGAAGTCAGAACAACTTGGTTAAGTCAGCACATATTTTTAGGGTTCCTTTGATAGAGATATCTATCTCTATCTAGCTAGCTATATATATCTTTACATTAATGTAATATATATATATATATATATATATATATATATATATATATATATATATATATATATATCAGCCTTTTAAGGATATAATATACTGTCAGCAAGTATGGTGTGATCAGCAAATCTATCCAATGTCAGAATATCAGAGACGCGAATAATCACACAAAATTCTGTAGCCCTGCAGAATTTAGTACTGTTCAAAATGGTGTAGGGAATATTGCAAACAACTCTAAAATGAGAGTTAAAGCAGATTTCTTTTTGTAGAACAATGTAGGAAATAAATAACTCTCGAGGCGATGCTATTTCTAGAGACAAGCAGTAGTAACCTGGGTCAACAAAAACTACCAAACAGGCCGGTCTCTCGTCCTCACGAATCAGGTTCTCCACGCCCCAGGTGTGTTCTCGGGCCCTGGTACTATCCACCATCTAGGTGGTGCTGAAGCAGGAGCTCGCTCTCTGAAGTCATTCCCAATAGAGCCTTAAAACCCTTGGTCCCCCCTTGCTTCCAAAATCAGGATCTGTCAACCGACTTCTGCTATGAATTCTCTCTAACTATGCTTACTATGCAAATCTAAACTCTGAGGTGTCGGACCGAGTGCTCTGCCGAAACCCTTTTATTAAGGATCCCTCCTCTTGCCACCAACGATGCCTTCAACACAGGCCAGGGTTAATAGCTCATCCATCAAGATCTGTAAATATATATGTGATGCGTTACACCATGTCACTCTTGAGACAAGGATACACATAATGAAAATACACATCCACAAGAAGGTGGAGCTCCTTGAATTGATATTGGTTGTTTTCTTTTGCTCTTTCTTGCGCATTTCCTAATCAAGTGTGGTTTGCAGTCCACATTAGAAGGAACTGAGTCTTCCCTTGGCCATTTCCCCTAAGCTTTGGAAAGACTCCTATTTCCTGAAACTTAAATCACTGGCTAGCGGTTTCCGCTCCGCTTCCCGTCTCCCTTTCTCCTCTCGGTCTCCTCCTGCCTGCATGGATCCCGACCCGCGAGCAATGGTGTCCACATCCTTTTGCTGACGGAGGTGGAATCCAGATTCCCAGATCTCGCTCCCTGGTGTAGTGTCGCTGAACCCCAGTACCTCTCTTCTCCTACCGCCCCGCGCCGCTCTAGGAGGAGCCTAAATGTCCTCCGCTCCCCTGGCTGAAAGGGATTGTGGTGCGTAAACAGGATTAACTCTCTCGCCCCCAGCTACGCTTATCTGCCTGTGGCCTGCCGGCCGCAGGGATCCCACCCGCGCGGAGAACGCAGCACCGGGAGCGGGGGATGGGGAGGCTCGGGGCCTCGGAGCTGTCCCTGCCGCGCGTTTCCTCTCGGGGTGGTGGGGGAGGGGAGGCCACGGCCTCGCGAGTTGCTCCTCAAAAGCCCAGACGGACCGCCGCGACGGCAAGGGCTCCAGAGGCAGCCTCCCCTCCGCCACCTCCCTCTCCCTCCCCGCGCTTCCTCTCCGCCCACCGCTCTCCAGCCGCTGGGTCGCAGCCGGCGTTCTCCTCCGTCCCCCATAGCCACCGCGCCCGCCCAGCGCCCAGCCATGGGGGACCTGCCCGGCCTGGTGCGCCTCTCCATCGCGCTGCGCATCCAACCCAATGACGGCCCGGTCTTCTTCAAGGTGGATGGGCAGCGCTTCGGTCAGAACCGCACCATCAAGCTGCTCACCGGTTCCTCCTACAAGGTGGAGGTGAAGATTAAGCCCAGCACGCTGCAGGTCGAGTGAGTGCGGGCGCGCGCCGCGGATGCCCGGCCCCGCTTGGGGTACGCGCGGAACACCGAGGCCCCCGGGGCAGCCTGAGCCTCCCTGGCCTCTGTTGGGTCGCCCAGTGCCCAGCGGGACCGGGGGTGGGGGGTTAGAAATCTGCTCCCAGTTCCTCTTGGTCCTCTCTGCCAAACGCTTGTCTTTCCTACATTCTCTCTTCCCTCCACCCATTGCGAGGTGAGATGTTTAAAACAATAACAGAAAGCCAGGGGGGTTAGGGTTATTTTTTTTCCTTGTAAATTTCTCATCCCTTCTGCCCAGCCATCAGCGCGGACCCCCAGGCGGCCGGGGTGGTGCAGATGGGAGCTGCTTGCCGCGGGTTTCACCCTCCGCAATCCAGGTCCTCCTCTCCCAAGTCCTGGCATCCCGCCGGAGTCTGACAGCGAGGCTGAACGAGGGAGAAAGGCTGAGGAATGAAGTGTAAATGCGGGGGTGGGGTGGTTATTGGGGCTCCCTGAGGACGCTCCTCATCCGCCCTTACGTGGCTGAGGACCGCAGGGCTGGAGGAACACGTCAGGGCGCAGTCTCCTAGGCTTGGCCTAGTTTGATGGTTTTCTGTGGTGGGTGTTTTTCTTTTTCTCCGGAGTTGTCTGTTCAGCCCGGTGATGGTGCCTGGGATTGGCAACATCCTTACAATAAAAAGATGGTTTTTAAAAATTTATTCGTGGCAGAAATTATCTCTTTCCTGCTACCACAGTTGATGCACCCAGTAGACCTCGGGCTGGAAAGTCAGTGAGGTCAAGTGTGGTAGCTTATGGGTAAGTATCCAGGGGTGGAGTCCTTTACCTGTCAGCCTCCACCTAAAGTTGATGTAAAGTCTAGTGTGGAAGGAGGAAACAACCATCTCTATCATCTACCATATACTGAGCCTGGGGGACAGGAGGAGATTTGCATCCACCAGACACCTAGTATAGCTTGAGTGTCCTCCGTAGTCATTACTTCAAGGACCTAGAACCAAACCTGGCTTGTTTCTAGTGCTCTTGGTCCATTCATTTGTCACATCCCCCACAACTGCCCCGTTACCCTCCTATGTCCCAGTGTTCTGTGCCTCTCCATAGGATCCAGACTTTTCGTTTCCCGTTTTTCCTGGGAACTAACCTCTTCTCTCAACTTACCTGTTCTATATCCATGTTCTTCAGGGTAGTTCTCTATTTTTCAAACTAATCTAGAAATGAATTTGTGTTAATGACAAAACTATTTTTTTTCTAGTTACACTTTAATTTTATCAAGGGTTTTTCAATGCCCTAACCCAGTGGTTCTCAGACTTAAGCGATCAGAATCATGTAGAGGGCATGCTAAAATATAGATGGCTGAGTCTCATCCTAGAGTGTGGCTTAAGAATGTGCTTCCTAATAGGTTGGCAGGTGGTACTGCTAGTTCAGGGACTACTCTTTGGGAACATTACCCTAACACAAAGGAATAGTGCCAGTGAGAATTTCTGGTGGTGTGACTGGCTTGAGAATGAGTACTGCAACTCACAGGACCCCTGATTGTTGGAACAGAAAAAAATCAGAGAATTAGTTTAGTGGTTCTCAACCCTACCTACACATTAGAATCACCTAGAGAATCTTAAAATAGATTTACCTGTGCCCAAACCACACCCCAGGCCAACTGACTCCTAATCCCTGGGGTGTGTGATGTGGCCGGGTATAGGTAGCTTTTTCGTAGTTCCCCAGATGAGAAGCTAAAGAGGAGGACCACTGATAGTCATACTAGGCCTTTTGTAGCTATTCTGGATGCAAATACTGAGGTCAGTCCAGAGAGAGTAAGTAGTTGGTCTGTGGTCACATACGTGGTTAGTTGGAGAACCCAAGCCTCCTGAATGTTCAGAACTTTCTACCCCCCTACAAGGTCTCCTTTAGCCATACCCTGTAGAATTCCTGCCTCGGGTGGTGGTGCAGACCAGCACAGGGAACCTAAGCGAATTCCTACCATATGTGGTCAACGCAACACAGATGGTCCATTGCAGGAACATCTCCATTGGTGGTGTGCTTGTCCCACTGGAGCTGAAGTCTAAAGAACCTGATGGGGACAGAATTGTTTATACGGGCACATATGACACAGAAGGTGTGGCCCCAACCAAGAGTGGAGAACGACAACCCATCCAGATCACAATGCCGGTAAGGCCTACTTGGGGGTGTCGGGTTGTGGTACCATGGCAAATGGAAACCATAGGACACAATCACTATCTCCCTTTAAGAAAAGGTATAAAAGGAAATGTTATGAAATTATGAAATATTATCTCAATTCATGGTTTCATATTAGAATCTATTTGTCCAGAATGTCCCAATACAATTAATTAAATAACTCATGTTTCTCCAATAGTAAATTTCATAGTAATTTCTTATATGGTAAAAAATTTAAGGCTCTTTCTACACTTTCTAATCTAGTGTATCTATCTGTCTATTCTTACGCCAATGCTGCATTGTTTTAAATACATTGCTTTTATAATATGTTGTAAATAAAATATGTATTTTGCAACTGACCGCTTTACTGAACTTGCTTACTAAAATTTTTTAGCAAATTATCTTGGGTTTTTCAAATAGAAAGTCATAAACTACACATAACTGTATCAATTTCTGATTTTTTTTTCCTTACTGCATTGACTAATGTTTCTAGAATAATGTTGCCTGCTAGTGGTGATAAGTATTCTTGTTTTCAGGGTTTCACTATTAGGTACAATGTTAGTTTCAACTATTTATCAAGTTAAAGCATTCTTTTTCTAGTTCATTAAAGGTATTTTTTTAATTGGACAATGTGTTAAATTTCATGTAATTCCTTTTTCCATCTATGGAGATAATTTATTTCCTTTGATATATTAATTTAAAAATTATATAATACATTTTCAAATACTAACCTACCTTTATTTCTCAAAATAAACCCCACTTTAAAATTATGTATTATTTTTTAATATATTGCTAAATTCAATGTCTAATTTTTTATTTAGGATTCTTAGATTTTTATTGTATTAAACTTTTTATTTGCTTGATTTTTCAGCAAACATATGTGAATTTTTTATGTATCAGACACTGGTAGAAGACTGATGAAAAAAAAATAGACATCCCTAGCTTCATGGACTTTTTAAGCTAGAGAAGGAAAACATACTTCATACATGATTATCAATAATAAAGCAAATAATTATTATTATTATTATATAAAATGCGGTGAAAAAGTAGAGATGCCTTTGGAGCATATACCAGTGGTCTTATCCTAGTCCAAGATTTGGAGGATGGCTTTCTTAAGGAAGAACTAAAGGATGAATAAGAGTTGCAGGAAGAGGGAGCACATAAGAAAAGAGGAGCTAGTAAAGTCAAGAGCTGGAAGAGAGCATAATGTGTTGTAATGAATGAGAAAAGTCCCACATGCAGGGGCAGAGAATGAGGCAGGGACTGGCCCAAGATAAAGCTGGAGAAGTAAATAGGTGTTAAATGTTACAGTACCTTCTTTCCTGTCAGATTTATCCTAAAGCCTATAGGAATTCATTGAAGGTTTTTACATCACCTTTGATATAAATTTACATGCAATAAAACGTCCCAGTTTTAAATGTGCAGTTACATAGGTTTCGACACATGGGGTAATACTATGTAATCATCACCCCAATAAAAAATATAGAACATTTCTGTCACCTGAAAAATTTCCTCATGCCTATTCGTAATCAGTCCCCCAAACCCTAGGCACCTGAGCTTTTCGTCTCAATAACTTAGTTTTAACTGCCTAGAATTTCATGTAAATAGTATCACACTGCTGTGTCTGACTTCTTTCTCTTATCATAATGTCCTTGAGATTCATTCACATTGTTCTATGTATCAGTAGTTGGTTCCTTTTATTAGTGAGTCATAGTCATTGTATGGATATACTGTAGTTTATTTATCTTTCTCCAATAAATGGACATCTGGGTTGTTTTCAGCTTTTAGTATTATGAATGAAGCTGCTATGAACATTGGAGTATAATTCTTAGTATGAACACATTTTCATTTCTCTTGAGCAAATACCTAAGAGGAGATTTGATGAGTCACAAGGTAAGTATATGTTAACTATATAAGAAATATCTAGACTGTTGTACCATTTCATATATCTACCAGCAATGTATGAGAATTTTACTTGCTTTACACACTTAATTATGTATCAGTCTTTTAAATTTGGAAATGCAAAAGACCTAGAAGAGCCAAAACAATTTTGTTTCATTATCTGTACTGTAGTCTTTCAATCAGGTTGCATAAATATTCCAGCTTTGTTTTTTCAAAGTTATTTTGGCTAGTCTAGACCCTTTGCATTTTTAGACAGATTTTAGAATGAGCTTATCAATTTCTCCAAAAATTGGGATATTCATTGGTTATGCATTAAATCTATAGGTTAATTTGGAGAAATTTGACACTTTAATATTGAGCTTTCTAATACATGAATATGATATCTCTGTTTGGTTCTTCTTTAATTTCTCTCTATAACATATTACAGTGTTCCCTGTACAGACTTATATATATTTTGTTAAATTTATCAGCATTTAGTTTTCCAACACTAAGTATATGAAGTTAGCTGTAGGTTTGTTTTCTTTTTGGTAAACTCAGGTTAAGGAAGGTTCCTTCTATCCCTAGTTTACTAGAGTTTTTATCATGAATATGTTGCAAAATGTTTTCAAATATGTTTTCTCGATCTTTTGAGGTGATCACATGGTGTTTTCTTTTTTACTCTGTTCTATGGTAGATCACTTTGCTTTTTCAATGTTACAACAACCTTGATTCCCAAAGTAAATACTATTTGGTTATGGTATATTCTCTGTATACATGGCTAGATTTGATTCATTCATATTTTGTTGAAGATTTTTATATCTACGTTCCTTAGGAATATTGATCTGTGGTTTTCTTTTCTTGGTAATTTCTGTGGTAATTTCTTCATTTAGTTTTGGTATCAGAGTAATAATACTGGCAACGTAAAATGATTTGGAATGTGTTCACTCTTCTGTTTTCTGGAAGAGTTTGTGTAGAACTGATATTCTTCTTCTTTAATGTTGGATAGAATTCACCAATAAATGTAAGTGTTTTTACTTTGTTTGAAGGTTTTTAGTTACAAATTCAATTTCCTTAGTTGATGTTGGGTTACTCAGGTTTTATTTCTTCAGTTAATGTTTGTAATTTATCTTTGATGTCATTCATTGATTTCAATTAAATTATCAAATTTATTGGCACAGAGTTATTGTTGATAATCCTTCACCATCCTTTAAGGTCTTAGGATCTGCAATGACGTCCACTCTTTCAATCTTGATATTCATAATTTGCCTTTTTTTCCCTCTGATCAATCTAACTAGTAATTTAGCAATTTTATTGGGCTTTTTAAAAACCCAGCTTTATTTTCATATGTTTCACTGTCCATTTTTCTATTTCATTAATTTCTATTCTTATCTTTATTTCTTTCCTTTATTTGCATGGAGATATTTTAATTTAAGTATAAGACATATATACATAATATTTATATATGTAGCATTTTATGTATATATAAAATAAATAATCCCTTTGCATGTTGTACAGTTCTAGTTTTAAGTAGTTTGACTATGGTGGACCTAAGTGTGGTTTCTTTGTATGTCTTTTGCTTGGGGCCCATTGAATTTCTTGAATCTATAGGTTTTTTTGTTGTTGTTGTTTTGTTTTGTTTTTACCAAATTTTGGTTATTTTTAACCATTATTTTGTTAAAAAAATTTTTTTCAACTCCATTCTTTCCTTTCCTTGGAGTATAGGACTCCAATTACACATATGTTGGACAGCTTGGTATTATCCCACAGGTATTTAAGGTCCTGTTCAAGTCTCTTCAATTTTCTTTTATAGTTCTTTAAATGATCATTTCTATTGATATATCCTCAAGTTCACTGATTTTTTTCTTTTGTCATTTCCAGTCTGCTATTATGCTTATCTTCTATTTTTTTTCTATTGTAGTTTTCACCTCTAGAATTTTCATTTGTACTTTTTATAGTTTCCATTTCTTGAGATACCCTGTTTGTTCATTGAAACCATATTCCCTTTTACTTCTTTGAGCATATTTATAATTTCTGGTTTTAAATATTTGTCTGGTAAATCCAGCATTTGGCCCCATTTAGAGTAAGTTACTACATAATGAACTTTTTTTCCTGAATATAGGTTATACTTTCCTGTTTTGTTACGTGTTTGGCAATATTTGATTAGAAACTAAATATTGTAGGTAATATATTATTGACTCAAGTCAGTAACTCTAATGTTAAGTTCAAATGTCATTCTAGTAATGAAAGCCTTATATAGCATTTAATACTACTTTATGACTTTTGTCACCAACGTTTCAAGCTCAAGTATTGTAAATTACAGACACAACCACTGTTTCACAGACAACAGGGAAGTCTTAAGATGTCCAAGTAAATCCAACGGAGTAGATGAATCCAGCAATGGAAACTGGATTAAGGTTATACCAGAGCAATTTCTTATGAGTCTAAAGTTACTTCAAAGTACATAGTTTTTTTGGATTTTTAAATCATTGTATAAATGATGCTAGGATAATTGGCTATTTGGGAGAAACATCACTGTTGTTCTTTCCTGATACCATACTCCAAAATGTATTTCAGATAGATCAATGAGTTATCTGTAAAAAAGCCAACTTTTTGAAAAATCAAAGAGACTTAATCTGAACCTAAAAGAAATGGAAGAAATCCAAAGGTAAAAATTGAAAATTTTGATTATACACAAGGTAAAATTTTTGTCAAATATCATAAACAAAGTTAAATTAAATTTTCATTAAAAGGCGATTTAAATTAAAAGGCAAATGACAATTGATGAAAAAAGCTGTGTTGCCTTGATTTGCTAGTACCCATGCAGAAATTGCTGCTGCCATTAGTAACTTCCCACAGCCCTGTACTGCCCACTGAAGCTCAAGCCAGGAAGTAGTCAAATGCCATCTGACTGAGATTAATGGCAGTGATCTCTTTATTCAAATAATTCCACAGGCCCTGGTACTAGGAGTTAAGAAAGCATTACCCAGCTCTAAAAGCTCACAACCCCTCCTTCAAAGAGAATGGTGACTTGTGTTTTAACATGACTAATTCCCTACTCAGTCCTTCCAAGGACAGAGGCCAGATGGAGAAGCTGCCTGCACAAATCATCATAAGGTTCCCCTTCAGTAGGCCCTCTTCAGTGGGAGACTGGTGGGAGTTTGGAGGAATAAGGCAGGGAGGTATATGAGCTTGTTATGAGGCTGTTTGTGTGGAGTGGAGAGCCTTATGCAAGCACTCCCAAGTATAAAAGTTGTTCCTCATGTCAGCTCTGTCTAGTAATTTGGCAAGATCTGTAACTTAATACTGCAAAGAATTCTTAGAAACCTATGAGAAAAAGATAACCGTAAGACATGGGAAATAGAAAACTACTATTAAAACAAATAAGCAATTCACAAAAGAAGAAATACAAATGACCAATAATATATGGAAAATGGCTGAATTTCACTATTGTGAAAAATACAAATAGGGCAATGCCAATTTTCACCTACAAAATTGGTGATATATTAAAAAAATAGCAATTGTTCAGTGCTAGTATTTTTCTTTATGAAATGTAGTGGTTTTAAAAATGATAGTGTAGCCTGCAAACTTGCTAAATTCACTTATTAATTGTAGTAGCTTTTTATTAGATTGCTTAGTATTTTCTGCAAGCAGTTGTTCATCTGTGAATAGTGACCGCTTTTACTTCCCTAATGAGTCTTGCCTTAGGTACTGATTCGGAACTCCAATACAATGCTGAATAGGAGTAGCAGGAGCTAATAACCTTGCCTTTTTTTTTATCTTACAGGGAAAGGTCTCAGTCTCTTACAATGAAGGGTGATGTTAACTATAGGTTTTTTCTCATCAATGCCCCTTAATCAGGTTGAAAAGCTTTCCTTCTATTCCTAGTGTGCTGAGAGTTTATCATGAATGAATGTCGAATTGCCAGATGGTCTTTCTGCATCTATTAATGTGATTATATGGTTTTTCTCCTTTGTTTTGTTAATATGATGAACTCTCTTGCTCCTGATATAATATCCTTATTATATATTGCTGGATTTGATTTATTAATATCTCAAGCAAATAAAAAGTATAAGCCAATCTTATGCATAAGTCCATGGAGAATTTGTATCTGTAATTTTCCTTTACTTGTAATATCGTTGTCAAGTTTTGGTGTAGGGTAACGTTAGCTTTATTAAATGAATTGAAAAGGGTCCCTTCCTCTGTCTGAAAAATTTATGTAGAATTGATATTTTTCCCCTCAAATATCTGAATTTATCATTGAAGCCACTTGTGCCTAAAATTTTCTTTCTTGGGAAATGTTTAACTACAAATTCAATTTCTTTAGTAGATAGACGTCTACTGATATTTTGTATCTTTCAAAGTATTTGTCCATTTCATTAAACGTATAGGTATAAGGTTGTTCCTAATTTAAGGTCTATAGGATCTATAGTGATAGCGTCTCTTTCATTCCTGCTGTTCGTAATTTGTTTTCTTTTTCTTACTCAGTTTTACTAGGGGGCTATCAATTTAAAGGCATTTACAAAAAAAAAACCAGATTTTAGTTTCATTGATTTTTCTTTCTTTACAGTTTTTCCTTATAGTTTTTCTTCAGTTTTTCCTTTTCTTCTTCATTGACTTCTGCTTTTTATTGTCTTCCTTCTTCTTATCACTAGACAGGCTAAAGTTAAAAGGACTAGCAATGCCAACTGTTGGAGAGGATGTAGAGCAACTGAAACTCTCATATTGCTGGTAGGAAAGTAAAATGAGACCATTACTTAGGGAAAGTTTGATAGTTTCTTATAAAGTTAAACATACTTCATAAGACCCAGAACTTTTAGTCCTATATATTCAGCTAAGAGAAATAAAGAACATGTATACAATTAATAAAATTTGAAGCATTACAGGAATAAAGAGACTTGGAATCCAGTAGGAATTGATAGGTCACACCACACTAAAAGTCACAGATGCTTATTTATACTGAATTTGTTTAATAATGAAGGAACGTCATGTTTCTATAAATATGATAAGCTTGTTCTATTTTCTCAAGTCGGTGGATTTCTGAATGATTTTATTCTTGGTGAATTTCATATCTCCAGTGGAGGTGGGTGGCATGGTGAATTCTAGGCCAACTGGTTGTAAGACCACAGAAATTCTTTAAAACAAACTCTTCAGATTACTCATTTATTAACGAGGACAACAAATGTCTCCTCTCCTTGGAATCTGATGGGTTCTCTCCCACATTAGTTGTGAAATAAAAATGTACCAAGACTTGCAACTTGTAAGGACACTATAGCAAATGTCCAGGTATATAGTAGGATGCCAGTTTCAGAATATAGTAGACTGGGTGGCTTAAGCAACAAACACTTATTTCTCACAGTTCTGGAGGCTGGAAGTCTAAGATCAAGGTGCCAACAGATCTGGTGTCTTATGAGAGCACTCTTTTAGGTTATAGACAGCTGCTTTTTTTTTACTGTGTCCTCATATGAAGGGGAGGGGGGAGAGAGAGAGAGAGAGAGAGAGAGAGATCTCATGTTTATTGGCACTAATCCCATTCATGAGGACTCCACCTTCATGATCTAGTTACCTCTGAAAGTGTCTACCACCAAATGCCATCACATTGGGGATTTAGATTTTATCATATGAATATTGGAGGGATTAAAATATTCAGTTCAGTGTCCTAAAGCATTCAACAGGTGACAATCCATATATATCCTCACTCAGAGAGAAAAAAGAGAAAAACTAGTCATCAACTCTTAGCTCTTTGCTCATATAAACAGTTTGGTACAGGGATGATGGTTCCTAGATAGGAATTAGGACACCTAGGTTCTTGACCTGCTCCTATCATTGGCTGGGTTCACAGTCTATACCAAAGGCAAGTCACTTAACCTCTCTGAATCTTAGTTCTTTCATCCATAAAATGGAGATGTTAAAACCAATCACAAGACCAATGTGGAATGACATATGGGAAAGAGTTGTATAAAATAAAGGGTACTATACAGATGCACAGAATTATACCTGTGTATAAATTGCATCACCAGGATGCCTGCCTGAGTAAACTTTCCTTGGAAGATACAGATGGGTTGGGAGGGAGAGGCTGTATAGTTGCTTATGTTCTTCAAGAAGAATGTCAGTGTTTAAGACTCCATCTGTTCTTAGCCAAAGGAGAAGAAATTTTGAGCTAGATTGTGACATACCCAGGAAATAGAACCCCAGAGGAAAGAATAATAAGGAAGAAGGCTAATGGGAAGTTAAAACAACTAAAGCATGGGAAAGAGGCAATTATATGCATAATTAGCAACAGTTAAATTTTCTACACCATGACCTTGGATCCAACATTAAAAAAGAAGAAACAAAACCGAACTATGAAGCACCTAATATCCCATATCTTTAGCTATAACTGTTGCTGTCAGCAGATTTCTATTTTGGTCTCTTGTGTTACTTAGAACTCTTAGATTGAGACTTTCTTAGTTTTAAGGTTATTCAGACATAAGTATAATACCGTAAGTTTTTTCTTACCTCTGGTCATAATCTTCTTAATTTGGTTTTTATACAACCAACTTTTGTCTATTTAAAAAATAAGGCCTCAGTATTGTTTCTTCCTCTTACGGAGCATGGTTTCATGCTGCTTCCCTCAAAAGACAAGCTGGTGTTGGTAAAATACTTTTTTAACTTAATTTAATTCAGTTATACTTAAAGTGTGGAATGCCCTGTGCTGGTCAAAAACAATAATACTAAACCCTCTTTAAAAATCTTGGTGACTTATAGACTGAGATTTCATTTCATTCTTACCACCACTACCATGTTGTACACACAAGTTGTAGTATTTTTATTAGCATATATGTATCCTTAAGAGAATTTGTAAAATCCCTAGGAGTTGAGGAATATATGTGTTAATTTTTCATGAATGATAAATCCATTTCACCATTTAAAATATTTTTTCTAATTATAAAAGTAACATTTACTGCAAAAATATCTGAGTAGAAAACCACTCAATTTCTTTATTTAGAAACTCTGTTGTTAATATTTTTTCATTTTCTTTTTTCTGTACATCTTATTTTACATATTTGAGCTCATACTGTATATAAACTGTTTTAACCCATCTTTTCCTGTTAACATTGTTCTAATCATTTTCACTCATCGTTAAAAGCTCTAAATTCATGTTTAATGGATATATAAATCCATCACATGGGTAGGCTGCCATTTTCATAATATTTTCTAAAGTTGGGTGCTTAGATTTCTTCTGGTATTTAGAAATTTTTGCTTATTTGATAGGTGAATATTATCTCTGTACAAGTTTTATTTTTTGAATTACTAATATTACATTTGAATATTTTTAGATGTTGGCCATTTCTTTCTTTTTAATGAACTATGTTCCAGCTTTATCCAAATGTTCTTAGTAGCTCTTAGTAATTAATTCATAAATTATTATATATTAAGGATATTAACTATTTGGTAATTCTTGTAAGTACAGTTTGACTTAACATTTTTTCTGATTATAAAAGGTAAACTCAATCATTAAATTTTGAAAATACAAATAAGTACATAGACAAAAATAAAACTTATTAACATGTATAATTTTAATTGAATTAATATTAGACATTTTTGTTGGTACTCTGCTTAGTTCAGGTAATATATAAATAATAGAAAAAGTTTATTAAATGTTTATATTTAGAATTTCTACATAGTATTCCATTATATCGATATGCTGTAATTAATGTCTGACAGATGGACATTTAGTGTTCAATTTTTCACTACTCTAAACACTGTGATATTCTTAAGATAAATTATAAATGGAATTTCTAGACCCGAGTATATTCACACCTTTCACTTGATACAAATTACCCTTCCAAAAGGCTGTATAATTCAGTTCCCATTGACAGTGTTTAGAGTACCTGTTTTTTTGTAGCTGGCTAAAAATCAATATTTTTGTTTTTTGATCAACTTTAAGGTATAGTTTATATATAATAAATGTACCCTTTTAAAGAACACTGATCAATGTTTTGACAAAAATGTTTTGACAAACATGTACATATAATACTCGTATAACCACCACCCAATCAAGATGTAAAATATTTTCATTACCCCAAAAACTTCCCCCTTGCACAGTTCCATCACTCACTTCCTCCAACACCAGGCCCTAGGTAACCACAGATATTTCCTGTCAGCACAGATTTTATATGTATATTTGAGATTTTATATGTAGATATGAGTTTCATACAGTATGTGTCCTTTAGAGTCTAGATTCTTTTGCTCAGGATGCCAGTATGTTCCTTTTTATTGTTGAGTAAAATGCCATTTTATAGATATACCAAACTTATCTATCACCAGGTGAATGATGAAACATTTGGGCTGACCCTGTCTGGGCTATTGTGAATAAAGCTGTTGTATACTTGTACAGGTCTTTAAGCCAAGACTCTCTCAAAAGACATACTGCATTTTCTTATCTGGGAGAAAATTTGTGGACTCTAGGTATATCACCCACTGTTTCAAGTCAAGCAAACACCCCAAAGGAAAGCCAAATCTTGTTTTGGGATTAAATTAGCAGGATGAGGCAATGGTGCAGGATATAATTTTGAGAGCATCTTGGAAAGCAATCTGGGAAGCACCTGATCACCCTCGTCCTGTAGCAGCCGAAGGCTCCTGCTGCTCACTGCCTTCCCTCTCCCATGTCTTCTGGCTCCTGACAAGTCTAAGAACCCTGCCAAGTCAGTCCCTGTCCCCTCCCATGACAGGGGAGGGTCAGAGGAGAAAATAAGGACAGGCATCATGCTGTTGAATGCCAGAGCCCCTAAATAGCTCCAGGAGCTGGTAGCAGGGTCAGGCTACCCCACAGGCCACTTGAGCAACTGCCCAGTGGCCTCTAGGGTATTCTGTGCCCTCTTCTCAGCTACATGAGAAGTATGTGCTTATGGCTCAGGAGAGTTCGGTGCAGTGATTTTCAGGGCCTACCTTCAGGAAGCAGAATACAGATTTCTTGAGAGCAAGAATCATGCCTTATACAAAATGTTATACATGCAAGGCATTTAGTAGGTACTAAAATATAGTTCTGGGTAAGTTACAATCAAAGCCTGAGACATGGGCATGGATCTTCACTTATAAACACTTGGTAGTATTTAAAAGTTAAATTAGGGTCTTTAACAATCAAATGCTTTCAATAAAATTGTTTTCCCTGGAATTGAAATTAGCGATAGAGGGCAATTGTTATCTTATGTTTAGTTATGTTGTGCTTATGTTATTTTGTACAGCTGTCTTTTGAAATAGAAACCAAAAAAACAATCATTAAATATTATCTTCTCTTCCCAATCCCCCTTTTGTGGCAAGCTCTAAAATGTTGAGATTCTATGAGCGGTTTCCAGAAATTAAATTTGGAAAAACAGATGTATTTGGAGAGTTCGTTTTATTAAGGGCAATATGATAGTGAATGCCACTCATACAATGAGAATAAGATTTCATAGGGGAAAAATGGTTCACACATAGCTTTTCAGGAAAATACCTCCCGTAATAATGAAAGATAGTTCATAAAAGGCGAAGGTTTGCCAACCCAAAACGTATTGATTGATTACAGTTGAAGATGCAGGACCTCTTTCACTAATGTTAGCTCTCATCTATTGCTCATGGCAGAATGACGTATTCATGGGGTGTGTTTGTCTTCCTTCAGTTCACTGACATTGGGACCTTCGAGACGGTGTGGCAAGTCAAGTTCTACAATTACCACAAGCGAGATCACTGCCAGTGGGGAAGCCCCTTCTCTGTCATTGAGTACGAGTGCAAGCCCAACGAGACACGCAGTCTTATGTGGGTGAACAAGGAATCTTTCCTTTGAAGATGGCTCTTTCTGATGTTGCTGGACAATCTCTTCAGAAATCTACTTTCAGATAACCCAGCACAAGCCTTCACCGAGGCACACCACACCGTTGCTGTTTCCCATCGGGTGCCAGTGACCTACTAGCCCCGATTATTTTGAAAGTGTCATTCCCCTCTGATGCAATGTCCCTGACAAAAGATCGTGACGTACCGTCCCGAGAAGATCCCTTCCCGTATTCTGTGTTGGTGTTCCTGCTTCCGGTTGTTCCCAGTCATGCTGTTGGCCGCTTGTGAGGACCTCAGTGGACCTGGCAGGCGTGTCCCATACTTAACGGTTCTACTGAATGACTGTGGTATTTTGTTTCCAAGTGGAGTGATTTTCCCTCTTTTGTGAAACGTGAAACAAAAAAAAATAACAATGTGACTGGGTTCTCTTGCAAGTGTAATATGGTAACATGCTAACTTGCAATGTTTGCAGCTCTCACAGCAGGCTTTGTGAAAATGTAATACAAACAGCAGTGAATGGGACTCGAACGTGCATCCTATAAACAGCTTAGCTTTTTTCAGCGAAGAATGATGACAAAATAAAAGGAGAAATATTTAAGATATATGTATAATGTATTAAAATTCTTTCGAGTAACTTAAGGTTTTGTGCTGTGGCCTAGTGGAAATGGGAAAAACCATGGTTGTGGACCACTGTCAAGCAAGGTGACAGGAGTTACAGGGTTGTCTCCTTGGCAATTGACCCTAGTGTTATATTGATGGCACCCCAACATTCCCCTTCACTTGAACTTTGTAAACTGTGTATGGAACTGTAATGAACTTTTGATATTTCTTAATAAAGGTGTTGAAAATCATATCCTGACTTGCCTTCTTAATTTGGGCAATATGTGTTTAGCAGGTGGACCTCTGCTCCAGGCCAGCTCCACTCAGATCTCCATCTGTGCTGCAGGGTGAGGAGGACAGACCTGGAGTAGAATTACCACACTTACTCATAGGTCAATTCTGACAGTTTAACAAGAGTGCTCTAGCCAGCTCTGACAGAGCTAGTACGGGCTCAGACACTTGGTGGGCAATCAGAAAATACTTGTCCCTGTCCTCTCTCCATTCCTCCTTCCATGGTGAACACTCCCCCATCAGCCAGCTAGGTCGCTGAGCAGTATGAGGACGTGGTGCTATAATAGCAGGTGTACCTCAGGGTAGACACCCCCCCCCCAAAGCACTGCAAGGTACCTGTCACAAAGCCTGTACTCCATGAAGTTTGAGGGTGAATCCCTAAGAAGGAAAGAAACTGCCTCTTCAAAAGTAACATACTGATTTACACTAGTATTGTAATATCCACCTGGGAAGCACAAATCCTATTGTGTTGGAGAAAATTAGTTGGAGATGTGGGTGTTTTGATACCTGTAAACCCTTCATGTAAGACTATGCAAGGCAAATGGGAGTACTGTAAAGAGTCATTGTATTGTAGAACTGAATTTGGAAGGCTGGCACCTAAACACTTTCCACCTCTGTCACTTACCTGCAATGAAGCTGTACTGCCAGCAGAGCACAGCAGTGTCTTGGATGTGGACTAGTTATGCGCTGGTTTAGGAGAGCAGCAAGCTTCTCAATTCACCGTTTTTCAAAAACAATAATGTCTATTACGACGACCACTAAATGTAAGCATTAACCCATTCCTAATGACTGGATTTTAAACACCAACACTCAATTATTTAAACAGACATTGAGATATTTAAAACAATGTATTCACCACAGACAGGCTTAAGTTTTCTTCCTGAATATCCGATAGAAATGCAGTGATTAGAAGGTGGGAAAATATGAAAACTACATATTTTAATCTGCTAAAGCATTTGATTAGCAAATATTTTCTTTTTCACTTATGAAACAAGATGTTTCAAGCTGGTGACTCATTTATCAAAGCTTTAGTGTTTGTTTTGAGGGGTGGAAGCAGTATCGTGGCTTTTGCAATATTTCCATGGCTTTAAAAAACAAAACAAAAAAACTCAAGGCTTTGATTTTTGAGTTTGCCGTGATTCTTGGCAGGACTGGGGAAAATGTGGCCCACTGCACACACCCTCCCACAGAGGAGCCAGACGGTGAGCCCTGGGTGGGAAGCTGGAGATCTGAGTCCCACAAACACTCTGGTTGAGCCTACGTGGTCATCTCAATTTTCTATGTCTCAGTTTGCTTGTCTCCAAAACGAGGAGTTAGGCTAGGAGAATTCTAAAGCCCTTTAAAATTTATAGTTTGTAACTCTATTTTATACTCCTTAAAAGAAAAAGTGTGTGTGTGTGTGTGTGTGTGTGTGTGTGTGTGTGTGTGTGTTTCCTAGGGGCTAAGAGGTAAAGCTGAATCAAGGGAGGTGGGGAGGAGATGGAGATGAAGTAAACAGGAAATCTTAACAGCTAATCTGCCACGTTAAGTGATCTCTCCTGGCATATACTGTTCTACTTATGATTGGACTCAAGCCCAGTGTCTCTGGCTACTTCTCGCATAGCTCTCCTCCTACTCCAAAACTTGAGTGCTCAGCTATATCAAGCTGCTGAGTTGTAACTTTGCCCCTCAGCCATCTGGAAGGGCTATTTTTATACAAGTTGTAGCCACGTCTTTTTACTTCTAAGCATCAGATGGCTACCCAGAAGCTTGAGGAACAAGGCCATCCTTCTAATTCTGTTGATGACTACAACACTTTGAACAGGTAGATCAGGAGACATGCCTTGAATTTATATTTTGTGACACGTTGCTTATTGAGAAATCACTAATCCAGTCTTCTAAACTCTCTGGATCACAGTTGAGCACAGAAAACATGCCAAAAAATAAAGATCTTTATCACAGATGTCACAATGTCCATTCACTAAAGGCTTGGGTCTTCTCTCAAAACCTCACAACTCATATTTTAGAGACAGTTCCAACATAGAGGGTAATCTGGTTTCTGGCTTTTAGGAAACTGGAAGCAGAATAATTATAGGAAAGAAGGCAATTTGTAACTTTTCATTTGAACTGGGACATCCATTTTCTCCTGCCCTGGGACCTCAACACTCCTTGTACTTGGGCTTTCGAACTCAGACTAGAATTTATGGCATTGACCATCCCCGCGCCCATTTTTGGGCCTTCGGACCCGGACTAGACTTACACCATTGGCTCCCCTGGGTCCTAGACCTTCTAATTCGACTTGAATTACACCATCAACTTTCTTGGTTCTCCAGATTGCAGATGGCAGACAATTTGGCCTCCATAATCACATGAGCCAATTTCTATAATCACATAAGCTAAATCTCCTCATACTATTGGTTCTGTTTCTCTGGAAAACAATAATGCAAACTGGAAAGGTGAGTAGAATTTGAATAAGCAAAAAAGAAAGAAGTATTCTGTGACATGAAAATACTATAGCATAGTGGTTAAGAACACTGACTTTGGATCTGTGTTTGAGGGCCTGATACTTACTAGTATGTGACCTTGGGCAAGTGGCTTAGCCTCATCTATAAAATAGGGAGACTAACATATAAAATATAAAATTCCATGTTACATGATTGTTGGAAGGATTAAATGAGATAATGAATGTAATGTGCTTATAAAAAGCAGATAAAGTAAATTTAAAAAGTATAATAGACAGGGACTACAGAGACACAATCCTGTACTAAATCACAGTAGTTTCTGTGGCTATTAAATAAAAACTGATATACATAATTAGGGCCCTATTTCATCTAGGAAGATGTATCATCTTCAGAAATGTATCATCATGACTCAGTGTTTAAGAGTTCAGATTCTGGAGCTGCTTACTAACTGTGTGACCTTAGGAAAGTCACTTAATATCTTTGTGCTTCAATTTTCTCATTTGAAAAATGAAGGTAATAGTAGTATTTAACTTGTAGAATGGTTGTGAGGATTAAATAAGTGAATGTATGTAAAACGTTTAGAACAGTGTCTTCACATAATATTATTAGGTGTGTTTTATTTAAAAAGGCAGTGCAAAATACATTTTCAAACAAAATTATTTAAAATGCCAAGAGAAACACTGAACGAATTTAAAGGAAAAAAACTTATCTTTCTAAGATATTCCATGCATTTGCTAATTGAAATAATGACCAAAGTTTGTGCTCTATTTTTATACCAAAAAAAAAAAAAAAAAAAAAAGGATTCAGATAGAGACAATATTTTTAATTACTTAAAAATAAGCAGTTTGAAGTTGTATATTTTAAGATATTCTAGGAAAAGACTTTCTCCACAAACAGGCTTCACAAAGTTTCTTTATAAAGACCAGTTTTGAATAATGTGCAAATATCAGAACAGAATCAGAGAACTTAAAATCTAGGAAAGGTCAAGAATGATGTAAAAAATTCTACTTGTTTTTTCTTTTATCCTGACTACTCTGTGAGGTAGACAGCACACGTCCTGTGTCCGTTTTACAGAGGGAAAAAAACAGTCTCAGAAGTTGAAAAACAAAGCTCAAGTTTAAACAGCTAATTTTATAAGAAGCCACTTTATTTGATCTTCTGTTTTCTCATTTACGAAATGATAATAATATCCACTTCGCAAAGTATTTTAAAATTAAATAATGTATCACATGAGAAGCATCTTCTTTCTCTTCTCCCTATCACTTTCCACCTGACACATTTTATTTAAAATGACTTCATTTTGTTCCCACACTCCTGCAGTGTTTGTTTTTTTAACCTGGTGATTTTTGTCTTAATTTGTTTTCAGCCTAGTAGACCATTTGCTTTTCCCAAAGAAAATTACTGTGGATATATTAAAAACATATATACAACTTAAAAATGATTGTCACTAAAGAGAAGTATTCAATTTCTAGAAACTCAGTATTCATATAGAAACCTATAGTGCTCTACACAGCAGGTTACTTGAAAATGACCTTTTCTCTTGCAAGTCATACTAAGTAGTGTCACAGCATTCAATAAGACTAATTAAAATTTTTCCTTAATAAGTATAGTATTCCATCTCCCATTTGCTAACATGAAAATTACAACAATTTTTTTTAGCTCTACACTAGTGCTTTAACAGTAATCCCGACAGTCACTCTAGACTCTGGCCACGGTGCATTTCTGATTCTCCAGATGCAGCAAGCCAGAAGACTTTCCTTGCCACTGCACAGCCTGTTCCCTCTGCTTGGAATGCCCTGCTCCATTTTCTACCTAGCAAATGCCTTCAAGTGCCAGCTTAAATGTCACCTCAGCTATGAAGTCTTTCCTGACTCCTCTAAAATGTCAAGTTGAGAATAATTTTGAAATATTTTTAAGTCAAATATTTTATGTTATTACCCCATTTCTGAAAAGCATCATCAGCCTCTGTCTAACTTCTGCTTTTCTTAAGTTATCTGGACAGCATCCACGTTTTCTTACTGATGGTGAAAATGAGCTGACTCAATAAAAAGGTGATGAGATTCTAGAAAGAGCTGGCTGGCTGGCTGGCTGGCTGGCTGGCTGGCTGGCTGAGTGGCTGGCTGGCTGGCTGGCTGAGTGGCTGGCTGGCTGGCTGGCTGAGTGGCTGGCTGGCTGACTGACTGAAAAACCAGCCAGCAAGAAGTTTGGAACATATTAGCCTTCCGCGGGTTAGTTCTGTTCCCTTTAAAGGAGACCAAAAGAAAGCAAGTGGATGAGAAAGAGAAAGCCTCTGAGTTCTCTTATTGACACTGCTTTAAGTGAATGTGCCTTTTCATGTTACTATTATTACTGATGATGGTACTAAGGTGTGTGGTTCTTTTAAGGAGTTTATTTTTGTCAGGGTAATTATTGTGCTGTCCACCAAATGTTTCCAGCCTGACCCTGTCTAGGCACATGGTGGGACTGCACTTCCATGGGCTGGAGTAGGGCCCTGTGAGAATAGCTCTGGCCAGGAATTGTGAGCAGAAGTGACACATGTCACTTCCAGGCTGAAATATCCAACTGTCTGCAATACCTGGCAGAGCTCTTTTTCCCTTTGCCATGGCAACCAGCCATTTTCAAGATGATCCATCATCCTAGGTCCTGGAGTGAGAAGATACGCAGCAGAAACCCAGCCAGCCTTTGTCAGACCCATAGCATAAGTGAGAAGTAAACTTTTGTCCCCAACATTTTATTGTGAAAGATGTTGAAATATACAAGAAAGCTGGAAGAACTGTACAGAAAATATCCACATACTCTTTACCTGGATTTTACAATTACCATTTTGCTGCATTTGCTTTATCGCTTATCCATCCATCCATCCATCCATCCATCCATCCATCCATCCATCCATCCTTCTGTGCTGCATCAATCCATCCTTTTCTTTGGGGAGAGGGGCAGTCAATGGGAAACTATCGTAAAACGCTATCAAGATTTGGGATTGTTCATGAGGTTGTTGTGTACTACAGTGTAACTTAGGCTTTCCTGATCTGGGGAGCCCTGATCAGCTACTCTCCTTCTTTCCTGAGGATCCTAAAGTAGAACTACTCCAAAAAGAAAAGGTAAACGCTTTAAGTTAGTTCCAAGACATTATTTCCTGCCAGGGCAAACGTAAAGTCGTAGGATAAATTAAAAGACAGATTAAACCATCTTTTTTCTCTTAGGCTAAAGAAAACTATAAACTCTGACTGAGCTAATTTCAGTGGGTCTCTGTTTGGAGGCAGAAGGATGGATTAAATGGGGAAAGAAAAAGCAAACATCACATTCACTGAGTGTCTGCTGTGTGGCAGACATTTTATGTACACTATCTCATTAAGCCCTCCAAGCCACCCAGTAAATGATATATGATTTCCATTGTTAAAATGAGGATATTAAGCTCAGAGAGGTTAGGCTGCCTGCCCAAGGTCATATAGCTAGTGTGAGTGGAAGAGGCAGAATAAAAACCCAAACGACTCAAATACACTTACCATCCTCTAAAAGTCTACAAACCCTGGTTTTTAACAGTCCCAAAAGCTGATGTTTCCTTCCCACTGAGAAGGTCACTCCTAATGGCCCATGAAGTAAGCATGGTGTTATTGGCAACCTCCTTCTGCTTGAAGCAGAATTTGAAATGTCAAAATTATTTGACCAGAATTTTTTTGAATATTCAGAAAAGTTCAACAAACCCATTAAACATAGGAACACTGTGAATTTCTCAAAGCTGAAACATCTGTTTTTTCCTGTCTTTATCAGTCACTTTCTCTGGATATATATATATTTCTCTGGATATAATATATATATATATATATATATATATATATATATATATATATATATATATATATACTAATTTTTTTTCAAGTCAAAACCCAGCTGGAATCTTGATCTTCTCACAGTTTATTTTTTAGGCTTGTATTTTGTAGTGGAGTAGATACATGCGTGCACTTGGTACTTATTTCCCCCAATCTACATGATTACATCTTAAAGAGTTAATGAATATGACCACACTGAGAGTTTATTTTCAGAAGTTTCATGGCTGCAGCCTAATGATTTCAGATTCGTGTTAGTTAAACTCAAAAGATAACGGATGAAACCTTAAGTCATCAGGTTCCCATCCAGGACAAGGATGCTTTTCCTGAGCGAGGTAGCTCTTGCTTGCCTGGATAGGAAGGAATAGCTTAGCCAATTTGCCTGGGAAGACAAATCCTAAGAACCCATTTAGGACTTAGGATCATGGGAATTTGTTCTCACCCTATAGATGTGATCCAACTCGGAATGACAAATTCCTTCAAATATTGAACACGGATGATTTTTCTTAACTTTCTATAGAGGTTAACCTTTCCCCCCTAGTTTTTATTATAAGAGTAAGGCCTTAAAGTAAAGCTTGTATACGCTCAAAGGGGCAGCATGAAGGAGTTTCCTGGGGCTCTGTATCCTGATAGTGGTAGTGGCTGCATGAATCTATACACGTGTTAAAACTCATAGAACTGTACATGCCACATCACATACCACACACATACACACACACACACACACACACACACACACGCTCACAGAGTTAATTTTACAGTATGTTTACTTTTTAAAAACCCTGAAGACACTAACGCAAAGTGCCCATGAGGCAAGAAATCAAGCTGTCAGTATCAGACCATCTTCTCAAAACATCAGGGAATAACTTCAGTGGGCCACACCACTGAACAGACTCGCCATGGTAGCTGCCAGTGTGGTTCTGTCCTCTTTCTTTCAGGTATATCACTCTTTCCATAAAACTGACAAGCATCAAAATGTACCTCATAAACCACTGGAGAAGAGTGCAATGTCTTTCTCAGCTGGTCTGCTTTGAGTAGATGAGTGTCTTGCTTTGGCCCTGGAGTGGTGTCTTCACGGAGTTTGGAGACACAAAGCTGAAGAGTAGGCATGCTAAGGAGGCCATGATTGAGAAGGAAGAACCTAGAAAAGATGGAGTCAGAGAAGTGCCTAAATCAGAAACTGGGTTAATGCAACTGGGTTAACCTCTTTAGAGCTGAGGAAATCAGAGTCTGTAGAGCAAAGAGAGGTTTCACCGGGAGGAAAGCACAGGAGTGAGGAGTCAGGGCAAGTCCAGGTTGGTCCACGTGGCTAAGGTCAGAGCCCCTGGACTTCTGGGAGAACTGGTGCTCTGAACCTGGTGCACATCTGCTGCCTAAAGGTTCTGCCTTCTGAACCAGAGCCTAGCCCACATTTTCTACTGTCTCTGTAAAAGCCCATCAGTTAGTTGTATGGAGTCTTTCTTTGGCCAGTGTTGTCCTTGGCAGTCCTCCATTGTCTAGAACCTGTAAATCTTTTCAGAGCTTATCTATCTTGGGAGGAAAATTGAGCACACTTGAAGGCAGGGGAGAGAGCCACCTGCTGAAGACAACATTTGGCAGGGTGGGTGGGGAAAATGAGACTGAGCAGAGGGGAGGGGGCTGGGAATTATCCCACTCTGCATCTGGTGCTTCGGGAGCTGCTCTTGAGCAATGCATCTCTAACAAGTTGAGTTGGGGTGAACTTGGGCTTGTTCCTCCCTCAGGGAGTGAAGGAAGACAAGCTTAAAGCTACTAAAATGCTTGGAGAACATCCAAAGAGACGCTTGACACAAATGCAACATATTAATGAAAACAGCTTGGCCATGGCTAAATAGTGACTGTTCTAACAAAACAAACATATGGGAGTTGACGACAATTGTTCTGAAAAAGAAACAGTTCAGCCCTTATATGTAGAACTTGATGCTTCTTTACAGAGTCTTCACGGAATTCACTTCACTGTGGCTTTCTCATACGTAGGCTGGCATCTATTTATTCTCAGGAGTGCCAAGAACAACCACCTCAAGGATCTCTTGTGGGCATAAGCACATTCTTCAATGTATGATATCTCGAGGAACAAATGTTTTTTGCTTTTTTTTTTCAGATTATTTGATTTGCATTCTAGGGGAGGGTTTCTCACGGGCCATCAGAATTAGCTGGGATTTTTGTTAAAATGTAGATTCTTGTGTTCCACCTTTTCAGAGTTGCCAAATGAGGCGTACTTTCAGAGTAAGTCCAAAGCATCTGCATTTTAACAAGCACCTTAGCGGATCTTTATCACAGTCAGTTTGGAAATCACTGCCCTGAGGTCTATTCATTCTAGTCCTTCTCGTTAATGTTCATTTACTCATTCAAAACATATTCATGTGCCAGCTACTCTGTGGGCCAAGAAATGGTAAGGGTATCACAAGAAGTATTCAGACGGCTCTTCTTGCTCATTGCCAAACAGTTCTAGTAAAATGCAGTAAATGCTCTAGTAGAAAGGGATATAAAATACATGAAATGATAGAAGAGGCGCCTGTGGGAGTTGGAAGCAGCTTCATAGATGATATCTGAGCTGCATCTTGACAAATAAGTAGAATTTAATCAGGAAGACAGAGGGAAAGCACCTTCCAGGCACAGAGAAGGTATTGCAGGGTATCGGCGTATGAAGGCATGTGATCCACTCTGGAAGGAGGGATTCTGTGCAGCTGGAGCATAGGGAATAGTGGAGGAAGAAAGAGGCCTAGACCAGTGTGGGAGGAGCTTTGCGTACCTGCTGAGCTGTTTAGGCTTTGCTCTACAGAAAATGGGAGCTGGAGGGATTTTTTAAGCATAAAATGACAGAATGATCATGTGTTATAGAGTGATCTCCCTGTTGGCACTTCGGAGATGGGGAGAGGAGTACAGAAGCATCTGCAACGGTGAGGTGTGAGGAGGGTAAAGACAGACAATGGCACATGGGGGCAGAGAAGTCTGCATGGGAGCAAGAGAGCTCTCTCAGGCGGAGTAAACAGACTGGGACAAGACAAGAGAGGTGGAAGCCTGGACCAGACCGCCCATCGCCAGCTTAGGCCACAGGATGGAGCAAGAGAGGAGCTATTCCTCAGGACAGGGAGCAAGGTAGGTGCAGCTTAGGCGGGGGAATCGATAATGGCTAGTCTGCGGCTAAAACTTCATCTAGGGCCGGCCCGGTGGCTCAGGCGGTTAGAGCTCCATGCTCCTAACTCCAAAGGCTGCCGGTTCGATTCCCACATGGTCCAGTGGGCTCTCAACCACAAGGTTGCCAGTTCAACTCCTAGAGTCCCGCAAGGGATGGTGGGCGTGCAACTAGCAATGGCAACTGGACCTGGAGAAGCTGTGCCCTCCACAACTAAGATTGAAAGGACAACAACTTGACTGGAGAAAAGTCCTGGAAGTATACACACTGTTCCCCAATAAAGTCCTGTTCCCCTTCCCCAATAAAATCTTTAAAAAAAACAAAAACAAACAAAAAAACTTCATCCAGCGAAAGGCATTTTCAAGGCCCAAATAACTCTTCCAGCTCAAATTTGACAGCCAACCCGACATTTCAACTTGTGAGCAGATTATAGTGTCTGGGCCCACAGGTGATAGTTTCTGCTGTGCTAGGTAATAGACTTGAAGATATCTGTTAAACAATAACAACAACAACAAAATCATCTCCCATTATATGTAGTATGATTCCATTTAGAGGGAAAGAGAGAGAGAGAGATTGGGATTTGAGGAAATGCACAGCAAAAGCAGGTGACTATAAATAAGGAAGAGAGGGTGGAATTGGGAGAGGGAATGAAAGACCCTTGACAATTTACTCTGAATTATGGTGTATTTTTCATTGTTTTTAACAATGAGTTTTATTGATGTATGCTTTTATAACTTTTAAAAGCAAGTTTTAAAAAGGTGCCTACACATTGTCCTGGCTGCCACTAGATGGTACTAGTGGCAGGACAGATGGATGGCCTTAAGCTTCTGAGCTCATCAGGACACTTGCATGGGGGTCTAACTTCCTAACTTTACAGAGCACCACCAATTAATTCACTAATTATGATTAGCATGTGTTCTCAGAGCTTAGGGCTCAAGGCCCCCAGAATTCCCTTTTATTCTCCTTAAGACAGTAGATACCGGATTTTCTATTAATACTTAATTTGTATCAAAACGTTTCAAGTAAAACAAAATGTTCTTTCTGCATCAGTCTAAATTGTACACAGTTTGGTTCACACATATTCAGATTTGTCTCAAGACCTCCACCTTACAATGATATTCCCAAATCAAATCTTCACCAGATGCATTAAAATAATTGTGGGGACAGAGCCCCAGAGACCAGTTTCCAGGCTCTCGGCCTCACATAGAAAAGTGCTGGTGGGCCGGCCCGGTGGCTCAGGCGGTTGGAGCTCCGTGCTCCTGGCTCCGAAGGCTGCGGGTTTGATTTCCACATGGGCCAGTGGGCTCTCAACCACAAGGTTGCCAGTTCAACTCCTCGAGTCCCGCAAGGGATGGTGGGCAGCGTCCCCTGCAACTGGAAAGCGGCGGCTGGACCTGGAGCTGAGCTGCGCCCTCCACAACTAGGACTGAGGGGACAACAACTTGAAGCTGAATGGCACTCTCCACAACTGAGATTGAAGGGACAACAACTTGACTTGGAAAAAAAAAAAGGCCTGGAAGTACACACTGTTCTCCAATAAAGTCCTGTTCCCCTTCCCCCCGCCCCCCAAAAAAGAAAGGTGCTGGCTCAGCTAGTAAATCGTCATCAACTGTGATTGGATGGCCATCAGCTGTGGCTAGTTGGCCGTCAGCTGTAACCAGTGAGCCATTGGCCACTAATATAACTGCTGTGGCTACGCTAGCAGAGAAATGGGGGCTAGCAAGAAGATGGTGGCTGAGCCTGCAAGCAGTGCAGTGAGGGTTGCGAACAGTGTGGCTCCTGCTTCCTGTGTCTCCAACCCAGCCGCCAGCGAGAATATAGTAGTACGAGTCCCCTACCTATGGCTCCGTGGGTGTTCCTTTTTGGCCTCACCACGTCCTGCGTTCTTATGTGGGGAGTGGGAGCTGAGACCCCGCAGGCCGCCCTGAATGACAAATGGCACAGTGAGCAGGGTCTCCCACACGACAATAATTTAACTTTCCTCTGTGATGGTACCCTTCACCTGAGGTTCCCTAATTCGAAGACCAAGCTTTTCTTCCATCTACTTACCCTTAATTCTCTTGGACAGTCACATCTTCCATCACCTGAATTCATGTGGGCAGGAGACAGAAATGTTACCACTTATCCTCTTTCTACATCCCACAATAATGCAGCATTTGTGATTTCACTTCTGGGGGCTTTTCCCTTTTTAAGGGGGCTTATCTCTTCTATCATGGAGTAATCTGAAATAGCTAATGTGCTGTCCTTTGTTCTAAAACAATATTTCATTCCAAAACCAGGTGCCTGAGATTCCTAGTCCTGGAGTTAGCAAAACCTCGCAGGACTCAGTGAAATCACTCATGTGCTCTCTCTGGGATACCAATGAGGCCAGCCTGGTACATGCAGAGCTGCTCAGTCCCAAAGGATGCAAAGCCAAGTGGTGCTGCACTGATGCTGGTTTGGCTAAGGCTCGAGGTCACGATCCTCACTGGACTTGACCTGATTCTTCACCTTCTTACCCCCTCTTCCCCACCACACCCCTCCAGCAGGGACACTGTGTTAAATCAGCCTTTGGATCAAACCCAAGGAGAAAATGACGAAGGTGACAGAGTTTTACTTGACATTCCCTACATTCCCTAGGTGGCCCATTGAGTCGCCCATTAATACCAGAGGGGAGAGTCAAAAACATCCCATGCCAAGGATGCTAGACATTAAATGGGTATTAGCCACTATCCATCATTAATAATAATAAAGACCACTGTTTATTTGAGCTCTTGCTGTTTGCCCAGGCCCATCCTAAGCACTTTATGTATTGTATCTTATTTGATGTCCTCAAACACCTTGTAAGGAAGCAGGATTTCTCCCATTGTACAGATGAAAACAGAGACTTGGAAAGGTTCAAGAGACAGGCTCAAGTTTACCTATTTTCAAAATTTGTCTTGTTAATCCCACCCTCGTCTGAAGACAGTTAAGGGCTCCCATTGTTCAGAAATCTGTTTACACCCTATTTAATAAATTACTGAGAACTTTACCCCTTCGTTCACTCTCCTTTCCAAAGGTGAGAAAAAAGGTCAAGGCAAGAAAGTGAATGTAAACTTATCCATGTGCTTTGTACTGACATTTAGGCTGAGTTATACATTTTTTAAAGGAAAGAACTGTGCTTTCCAGTTACTTGTGGCCCGCTCTCAGCACCTCCCATCATGTCCCACCCAAAACACTTTCTGAATATTGTGTTCCTTCAGTGACTGGCTGGCCCCTTGTTCACATTCGGGGACAAGAAGGTTAGTGATGGGATATACCTCAAGGTTTGTGAGTTTCTGTGGGTCATGATTATTTTTACCACCTGTTTCCCCTTATCATGAATGTTGAAAATGAAATGTAAATTGGTTTCCATATTGAAATATTTTACATAATTTTTATATGGGTTTACTTTTATGATTTTATGAAAAATTAATTAAACGTGGTTGGTTGAAAGTAGTAAACAAGAATAAATCTACCACAAACTTCTCTTTTCTGGGAACTTAGAGCTGGAGCTTGTTTTCATGATATAACTAGGCAGGGCCTTCTGTGACTTAATTTAAAAGCCTGGATTATAATCACCTTTCTTTTTTTTTTTTTTTTCAAAACAGTTTTCTCCTCTACTACCCTGGGCTGAACCTGGCTTTGCTTTTCCAAATTCAATGATGTCAGGTCAGCAGGGAGCAAATTTGAGACTGTACTATTCCCATCAGCTGTTAGCTGGGGAGATCTTTTCATCCCCAAGGTCTAAGTTCAATTCTAAAGGGCATGTTTTCTTTTCGATGTATGTGGTTATCCCTTATTAACAGTAATGGGTGTGATGCGTGAATATGCAGAAGACTCTATACCCATAAGACGTTCCCAAGCATAAGTTCTATGAGGTCAAAGTAAACACATTTTTACTCTTTGGCGCCATTCTCCTCCATGTTCAGATAAATGTTGATACATGAATAATACTCTAAGTGATGAAATGCCAACACATGTGGCTTCTGCATATGTCATCTAAAGGATGTGGCTGTAAAAATGGGTTATTTTCTGTTTAATTCTTGGCCTGGCAAACCAGTAACCCTATGAGGGATGCAAGGAGACATTTCTGAACAATTTTTTTTTCTGCCCTGATGTTATACAACTTATGTCAGTGAGCGAGATACATGTAGTACAGCATTAATGTCCTATTCTGAAATGTTCGCACCCTAGTCTACCTTCAGTTGGTTTGATCAGTATCAGCGACTCTGATATTATCAAGTGAAAAACAGGCATTAAAAAAGAGCGACTGAAATATGAATAACAAACTGTTCAAGATGAGACAGACAGTTCCAGAGGGCTGGCTCCACTAGCCTAAGAGGTGTGTGCCAAAGCCAAATAAGCCAAAATAAGAGGCAGCCTTGTTTGTATAGTACTTAATAAGCCCCAGAGGGAAAAGCGACAGCTCAGTAAAACAATCTTGCCTGATTTTTCTCTTAGGCTCTGTACTCTATTAGAAAGGTGTCTAAAATGTGATGGTTTTAAGAACATCATTTTGCCAAGAGCTCTTAAAATCTATGTTAATGGCTTTAATCTTGTTATATGTATACTCGTAGTTATCAACAGCAGCAGTGGCATTTAGCATGTACTTGAATTTAGTAATTTATGCATAGGAAGGGCTTTACTGACATTTACAAATTCTTTGCCAGAAAAAAGAGTAGGAAATAATCTGATTAAGAGTAGTAACAAGATTGTTAATTTCTTCTAAAATTATTTTTAAGGACATAAATAACTCACCCACTTCTTTGCGGGTATTAACCTACAAAACACAAAACATCAACTTGTGGTTATCTTTTCATGACTGTTGGCCTCAATTCCTGGCTCACAAGATAATGTAAAGCAGTTCAACTGGTTTTGTCTTGTTTAAGAGACCAAAATTAAAACTTCAGGAGTTACTTATTTTAACCCAGAAACAGTAAAGAAAGTGGTCTATCAGAAAGTCACATAAGGACAGTTTTCCAAATGTGTGGACTTTTTTTAAACATAGTATCTATCTATCTATCTATCTATCTATCTATCTATCTATCTATCTATCTATCTATCTATCTATATTAAGATATTTTTCTTTCTTCTTCTTTTTTTAAATGTCTTTCTCTAGTTGCAACTGGACGCTTTAGTTTTTATACTCATCTTTCAGCTACTGGCATGTCATAAACTACTCTAGGGAATGACTGCCTAACTTACTATATCCATAAATATTCTGGTGGAAAACACTCACACGGCTCATTTTCAAAAATACACTTCAGTACCTTGAAGCTAAAATCTATCTCATAGGACCAAAGTCAATCCTATTTTTCTATATTATAGTCAGCAATTTCAAGGTGTTATTTTAAATATCACAACTCCAAAAGCATGACCAATATAAACCAATATTGCAGTTTATTATGGAAAAATAAACAACTACCCAGTGGTGGTGAATTCCATTTTTCATGCTACTGATAGTCAAACAGCCTCTAAGATAAGCTATTTTTTGGAAAATAAAATTTGGACAAATGTATATTGTGCTGGCTCTTGACACATTCAATTTTTCTGTTTTTTAAAAATCATAAATCAGATCCCAGTTGTCAAATTTTTAGAGTTTGAAGAAGAAATAGCATTAGGTGTTTATTTATCAAATTTAACTAAACTGTAGTCATCACAGCTATTTCTGGCTCATTCCTAGGATTCTTCTAATTACAAATTACTTTGGTGTATGAGTAAATGTGCTATATTAACTGAATGCTTTAAAGAGCACAGTTGTTTATACATTGTATTACCCATTATACAACCTTTTATACTAGTCACTGGCCAATGTATAACTGGGAAGGGTTTTAGCTAATAAGTGCTCTCTATACACTAAAGAGTTGGACTAGAGGAAGGGATTACAAAATAACCTCTGGATTACCTTACAAATTACAGTCATTGACACAAAAATCTAAAAGTAAAACCACAATGAACAAGTAAATCAATTACTTGATAAGGGAAAAATCTTTTATTTTTCTTGTTGTGTTCAGGCTTCATGGTTCTTAAATTCCATTTTTAAATCATTTATAGGAGCAATTGAAAGCTTAGTAAGTAAATTTAGATCTCAACGTTTGAAGTGTTTGTATTACCAACAAATAATTTGTGATTACAGGTCCTGGAAACAAATAGCTAACGTTTTTGAGAGTCTCAATAGGACACACAAACCACTCCACTACACACAGACTGTTATCAATCTAAAGAGAAGCAGAAATGTTTTTATACATGAGGAATGAGTCTCTTCTTAAGTTGTAAATACATAGGGCTCCAATTGCAATGTCCTGGGTTCCCTTTTCTGGCTAAGCAACTTCTTCCACATATCCCCAGGGTAAGTTACTTGGTCCCCTGGAATCTTCATCTGCCTGCCTGGTAAAGGGGAGGAGGTACAAAAATGCTTTCACCACAGGGGTGTTGGTAAAAATTAATTAGTATTTATAATGTTCTACATTAAGGTCCTCAGGTAATTCATAACTGAGAATTTATATGGCACTTGATCACTGTTTAAAGTTTTTAAAACAGCCCTTGGTTTTTCAACTCAGGAAAAAAAAAAAGAAACACAAAACAAATCTTTATACTTTCAACAGTAGGATTAAGTGTAGGAACATTTTGGCTTTCCTAGGAACAATTATTTTCCTGAGGTGAAAATATTAGCATTTTACAAAAGCTTATTTCCTCAGCTTTAGGCTGTGAATAGAGTAGCTTTCATTTATAGTTGATAAAAGCCAAAGGGAAAATGTTTTATAAAAGCCATTTTCATAGCTTATTCTGCCATCTTTGGTGGTGTTTTCAACTACTCATTACTTGAAGGGGAATCGGTTCATCTATTTTACAATTATTTAATTCTAGCACTTAAAACAAAAACCCTTTGGGGTAGCCAGATGGCTTGGTTGGTTAGATCGCGAGCTCTGAACAACAGGGTTGCTGGTTCCATTCCCACATGGGCCAGTGAGCTGCGCCCTCTACCACTACGTGGAAGATGAGTTGCTGCTGAGCTTCCAGAGGGGCGGCCGGATGGTTCAGATGGTTAGAGCACGAGCTCTCAATGAGAAGGTTGCTGGTTCAATTCCCGCATGGGATGGTGGGCTGCACCCCCTACAACTAAGATTGAAAACGGTGACTGGACTTGGAGCTGGGCTGCGCCCTCCACAACTAGATTGAAGGACAATGACTTGGAGCTGATGGGCCCTGGAGAAACACAGTTTCCCAATAAGAAAAAGAAAACAAACAAACAAAAAACCCTTTTACATCATTTGGTTGATGTCCAAATGACATCAGGCCATTTTGTTGATGTCCGCTGCCTGCAATAATAGTATTGAGCACCTACTCTGCAAAGAAACATTCTCATATTATAGACAAGGAAACCAAGCAAGGCTCAGTGAGCTTAAGTAATGGAGCAGAGCTTGAAGCCCACACCACTGGACTCCACAGTCCCTTCTCTTTCTACCACCTCGAACAACCACTTCCAAGAAGTTATACCTAGAGCTGCTCTGCCCTGCACAGATAGGCATTTCTTCTCCTCTTGGTCCCTATCCTCTCTCTTAACTTAACAATTAAACTAAGATATTCTAATGAAACTTCAGTCCCATCCCCAGAGAGCTCAAGAGCACCCCCAAATCATCAGTTAAAAGTTATTTTGAAGGATAGGTAGTTTAAAATCACTTTAAAAGATGTATAATTTTTTTTTATTGAAGAAACAAAAGCTACATTTATCCTTTCTTTAGAATTGAGTTAGTTCACTCAGTCTTAATAATTTCTTATGCCAAATTAAAGTGCCTATTATATTATCAGCACCTTTTAAACTTTGTATTAAAGTATAATATACATACAGAAATGAAATATACTTAATATTTTAAATGTCTAAGATCCAACTTACCTTCATCTTGGAATAAGACAAGATGCCGTTTCACATCTCAGAGAAATATATATAAGTATAATAAACTCTAATAATGTCTAAATTAGCTCATATATCTAACATTGCTTTGAAAAGTTAAGATCATTATTTAAATCAGGGTAAAGTATTGTTGGTAAAGTAATATGATAATTGTGATTATTATTTTAAATATTTTCTTATATATTTGGACAGCAGGCAAAGTAAGATAAAAGTAATAAAAAAAATTACAGGCACCTTTCCAAACTATCACTATCTTCAAACAGTGATTAATAACCCATACAATATATGACTGTATAAAATTTTGTTTATACAATTTACCTCCACATAAATTGCATAAATCATCTTTATGATCTATGATTGGAATGATATGGCCGTAAAGTCCAGAAGTACCTAAGAATGTGAATAGCAATTGAGAGAAGTCAGTCTTAAGTTGATATCCATCTTTGTTCTTTCATTTTGACTCATTCATTCTGTTTAACATTCACTGACAATTAAATGGATGGAGAGCACTTATCAAACAAACACCACTGTTCTAAGCTGGTAAATATCAGATTCCCAATTATGGAGGCTGGCTGATGCTGCTGAGCTGGGAACACATTCATTGAAACATTACCAACAAGCATAAGTCTTTTATTGTAGTTGGTTGCATTCCTCTTATCTCTAGACAGTGATCAACTCAGCCCTACCTTTAACTCAGGTTGAAGGACATAGGCCACCAAATATCCTGCTCTACTGTGAGACTCAAAGAAAAACACAATAGCCATCCCCCATACACCTTGAAAGATTGACTTGTACTTAATCCCTATTCTCAGTGTCCGTTGTGGCAGGTACAAGAGCTGAGCGGCCCTCTGGGTACGACATCTCAGGTGTGCAACTCCTTCCTGGTCATGGGGCTCTAGCACCATTAGCAGTAAACACCCTGAGAAGGTCCCCTGAGGGCCTGAATTCAGCTTTGTCTGCCTGGTGAAAAACAATTCTTCTCCAATAATTCCCCTAGGATTTTCCCTGGGTAGTAACGTATAACACTAAACTGATCCAATTTGAAGAACCAGTCAGCTACATGAGAAAGAAAACAATGTCCCTTAAATTTACTGACTAAAACCTCAGTAATTTGAGTTTAACTTACTATATGAAGTTGATTATACTCTGACAGCACTAAAACCTGGTTGTAAGATTTCAGGGGAATAAATCCTATTTTTAGAGAGTATTGAATATACATACAGGTATTTAAAAGATCATAAAAACTTTCTAATCTAAGAGTTTTATTGAGAGTAGCTTAAGTTACTTATGAAATTCATTTTTGTTCAATAATATAATGACCTATTCAAATCATTTGACTTTCTAACTTTCCTTTCTTTTTTCAATGTCCACACTGTCTCAGATCCAAAAACAATCTTATTTATATAGAAATATTCACAAAGCTCTTCATTTTATAAATATTATATGGTCCTAGAACTTAACCAAAAAAATAAAACAACCAATAAAAAAAGAGGTTATGGGCTGAAGGGTGGGGGAATTAAAATTGATCAATTGGTCATAGAGTACATTCTCCTGTCAAATCAGACAGAGGAATTCTAAGTCCACAGATAAAAAACTATTCCGATTTCCTTTATAAATGTATGCTGATACATTAACAACTCCCACTGTGAGAAAGTGTTTTCAGGTATCTAAAATCAATGATAAAGAATGCGGGGTCATTATCGGCATAGAAACACTGTTCTTTTGGCACAGTAGTCTCAAAAACTAAATTCATAAAGCAACTAAAAATAAGTAAACTGAAAGTCTGTATGAACCTATTTCAAAGATGAAGTCTCTTGATTAACTCAAAAAGTATCAGTCTTCTCTCCCCTTCCAACACTCACTTGATTTCCTTAATTTGTCCAGTTATATAACTGATTCTGTGACTTGTAAACAAACAGCCCCAATTGCTTGACAATTCTGGATCTGTGGGTTTGTACTGCTGTTTCCCTGTGGAGGTTGAGAGCTGCATAATGATTTATTCTTTTCCCGCCCCTGCCTTCTTTTCCTATTTGGCTCCTTCTTTTTATTTTTTTTTTTCGTCAAAGTAGGTTAAAAAAAAAAAAAATCCAAGGGAATTACATGTGAAAACAAATCCTGGTGCTATAGGATTGAGGCTGCCCATTTAAATATCCCAAGCACAAGAAATACAAAATGTGAAGGTCTCATACTCAGATGAGCTCCCCACGGGGAGACTACTAACATGTAGTATTTTTCAGCACCCCCTGGACTCTTAACCATATGCTTTTGTATAAGGCCCCTTTGATTCCCCTGATTTCCCACGCATGGAATTCTCACAGCTTCAAAGAGAGCTCTGCATGCAAAAGATACATGGGGGTGTAGTTCAGGGGGAGGATGGTGCTAGAAGGCAGAATGTGGGTGAATTAACATTCAAGTCTGTGCTTTAACTCCAGTGCTACCTTCCACTGGTGTGCCCCAGTTATAACATTGCCTGCTGGCAAATTAGAAGCTTTCTATTTTGGTGATTAGACCTAATCAATTACCTGGAATTAAAACACACCTAATTCCACCCTAGAGAACTTGGATTCCAGATTGGTTCCTAGATTGTAGATTTTTTTGTATTTATTTTCGATAGTGAAGGTTAAGTACAATTTATACTATGGTGTGTTGTGCCATACATGTACGGGCACTTTGTGTTGCTGTTGGAATCTTCAGGAAACATTTTCATTACATAATAATTGAACGCAGGTAAAATAAATCTAGAATAAATAAAGTATTTTGGATTTTAAAAAATCTAGAAAATTATGCCGTCTTAAGTGAAGGAAGAAAACAGTCTTGAAGTACCTTCAATAATGACATGAAATTGTAATTAATTCCCCCTTTGTGTTTGCTATTTGAAAAGACCTTTATTTGTAAACATGTTCAAACAGTTTTCTCTCCCTGTATCACCTGTTCTTCTATCATTAGGGGTATTATAAATCATTTCTATGCCAAAGAATCCCTTGGAATACCAGAGTCTAATCAACTAGTAAGCTTAGTTCTTTAAAAAAGCCCCTGGGAATATTTTATTAGCTGCCTCACGGCAGAAATAAGGATCTTTTGAAATTGCAAAAGTCCTCTTTGAATGCTGTCTTGGAGGTTTGGTCTTATTTCCATGACTGTAAGTAATTTGTGATTAAGGGGTATTTGATAATCTCTTTATAAGAAACATTCCCCTCCCCCCTTTAAAAATCATTTTGTCATGGGAACTTTTTTTATATTAGTATATTTCCTAGCTTTATTTTTAAAATTGATTTTCTTATGTATATGGTCCATAAGAATGCCCAGTTCTCTCTGACCTTGATCCATGTGATACAGGTTGAAATGAAAGTGGCAGGCCCAGTTCTATAGCCAGCAGGCGTAAATGAGATTGTGAAGTAAAACAGTTGCTGAGCCCAAGAAATTAAGAGAAGCCTTTGTGTTTCTCTCAGAGGCTCCACTTGGAGCTTGTTGAGGTTTGCTCTGGCAGGTTTCATAAGGCCTGTTCGAAACAATAGAAGCAAAGATCATTAGAGCTGGAAGGGACAATACTTAGCCTTCACCCATTCTCAATCCCTCATGTTAGAGATGAGAAAATGCATCCAAGACAGGGATTGTGATCTTGAGACGCACATTTTCTATTTTCATTCTTTTTAAAAAGGCATTTTTTTAATTCAAGTTCACATTAACAATGCTTATACCCTCCTGATGGATAGGGACCCCTGCATTTGTGATTACTCTGTCCACATACTGGAAGAATTGGAGGGAAGGACCATTTTGCTCCCCTAAAAGGACTGAGAAAATGCAGAGCAAACCATTGGACAGAATTTAAGGATCTAGATCTGATTTACCAAACTCCATATTAGTAAAACATACTATCTGATTTGCTTTATATAATCACAAACTTCAACTGTGAAATATAATAAGACAGTATTATGGAGAAGTACTTGTTTAAGCAATAGAACCATAATTGGGTTTAAACAGAAAAAAGGTAGTTTAAAAATTAACTTTCTTAGTCCACATATCTGTTTCCTGTGTATGTTGGAATTACATTCATTTTACTGTATAAACAAAGTTATAATTTCTAAAAAGTTTACTGTTACGTATTATTACCTAATGAGTAGAAACGCTAGTTGAGGAAACATTAGAGAAGATTATATTTCTGTTATTTCTATACAAGAGCCCAAAACATTCCTAATGAGAAAAAGTTGGTGAGTCTGTGGTCATGAATGTTCCCAAATGTCTCCATGAGTTGACAGTTTTTACAAAATCAGAGAAATTGGACCACTGTCTTTTCTCTCATCGCAACTTCTCGGCTTGCTATCTGACAGACTAATGGCCCAAGTCATTAGTGGCCTTAGTATGGCCTTCTGAGACTGTTTTTTATGGAAGGAATTGGCTTTTATTTAAACATAGTTCTTAGGCTTAGAGTTAGGGACCTGAAACCATTGTTACTAGAACTCTCCAAGCCTAATGTGTTACATGAACACAAGAGTTGGTGAGGGAAACAGTTATAAGACAGAATAATACTATTTTTATTTTACAATGAAAAATATATGAGGGATAATTTATGTACACACACACACACACACACACACACACACACACACACACACACGCCATAGTTATGCACCAAACAGCAGTATGACATAGTAACAGAGTGGTGATGAAAAGCTTGAGTTTTGGAGTCACACAGACCTGGGTTTTACTTCCAGCCCCAGCATTTAATCTCCATTCTTCTTAGATCTACAAAAATATTTTCAGTTAAATGGGAAGACTTAAAAATATGGTGCAGGCTTCCAAGTGCTTAAAATTGTGTTTTTATAAACTGTTCATACTCAGTCCCATGTTCTTCCAGCCACAGCTATGGTTCTTCATGCCCTGCTAACCAGCCATGCTCAGATCTCTCAGTGCTTCACCAACACTGGATACTGGAGCACTTCATTGGGGTTCAAAGTTCTTAAACTCAGGGTTTAGAGTGCCTAAGCCTTCCAACCCACCACTGTCTAAATATCCTGCAGCTTATGTCTGTGCAATGCCTATTTATTCTGTCACATAAACATGCACATTTCAACCACTAGTTGATTTGAGTCCTCTTGAGACTCCTCTTCTGATCTCAACCCCATTAAATCCTAACTCTTACTAAGCACACACCCTTTGAACACCAGGATCAATTTGTCTTGGGCCTAAAGAGACCCAACTTTTTTTTAAGGCATCTGCTAAAGGCAAATGATTGATTTCAACACCTCTGGTATTCAGATTAATGAGGTTTTATTCTACACTGAATATATCCATTACTAATATCCATTACACACATGTACATATTTAGTTTTAACTTAAAATGACTCGCAAAAAGTTTCATTTTATGCGATCTCTCTTCATCCTATGTCATTAAAAAGAGGTTCTTGTACTGTTGCATAACTTAGAAAAAGTAAAAATAAAAGCTATATTCATACTTTAAAAGGACCAGACTTTTCAATTAGAAGAAAGGTCTTTCTTCTATAACATCAAGATGTTTTATAGTGAATAGCAGACTGAAATATATCATGGTGGGTTGTACTATCACTTTGCAATTTATTAAATAGCATGACAGACAGAAGGAAGTTCTGTTCAGTCAGAGACAAGTACTTATCAAGCATAGTAGACATTGTAATCAATTTTAAAGTATTTTCTGTACTTTATTGCTTTCTGCAAATGAAACCATTCTCTGGCTCTTGGGTGGATCCATTCTAATTCTGATTTCAGTGTTTTATAGGATCCCATAAAAGGAAACAAGGGAAGAAGGGGACCCAGAGACTGAGTATGGGCTGGGAGAGGGTGTATGGTGAGAACTTCAAAGCTCAGGACTTGAAATGAGTTCAGGGGCAAGAAAGGAGGGGTGATGATCAGAAAGAGTACAGATGAAGTATGGATTTCTGTGTGGACCTGGATACAATGGTTATGTTGGACTGGAGGATCTACTGTTTCCTTCTCTTTCACTCTTCTCTGTTCCCCATTGCTTTCTGCAAAGTTCTTTTGTTCCTTGGCAAACTGTGCTTATGAAACCACTGATGCTGACGCTGGGAAACCATACAGGTCTTGCTAATAGTAAATGCTTTGATAGTAAAAGAGAGAGTCTTCTCTGTAAGAGGAGTAACTAATGATTAGGTCTCGGACCTAAAATGGGCAGTTATTTTGGAAAATTAATGGGAAAAGCTAATTGGGACTTACTAAGCAGAATCACCATTGACAAAATTTGTGCCTGAAGTAGAATGGTACCAGAAACTCAATTGCTTCTGGGCAAAGGTAATCTGCTTGCTTGTTAATGTCTCTCTTCCTTTAGGTTTGTCAATCTGATTGGTTAAGAGAATGCTATATTTTATGATGATCTGAAAATACTCTTTAAAATCACACAACATATAAAATTCACTGAAGAAAATTTATTTACCAAACATTTCATTGTTATTCCAAAATATACTTTTTAATTAAAATATTTTCTTAGAAATACAATTGAGACAGGTTAGTTCACATGATATCAGGGAGTCAGGAATTCCCTGGTAGAATGAACAGAAACAGTCATATCTTGAAAGCCTTAGCCCTGAGATAACTCACTCCAACCAGAGCAAAAACATAAATTATGCTCTGGGGCTACCAGAACAGAAACATTAATTACACTCTGGGGCAGATAGGTCATTTCAAAAGCCTCCTCCAGACTGAACAACCGAGCGAATCTGATAAACAGTACCATTAGGCTCCAGCCCTACTCCTCATATATACAAGAAAAAGTATAAAAGAAAAAAACCTTTTGCCTTAGCTAGTGGCCATCCTAGTTTTGGGGACCCCCTTTCGCTTGAGAGCTGTAACTCTTTGTTTTAATAAACTATCCTCTTTTACAAAACCTTACCTCTCTGGTCTGTGGTTCCATTCTTTGGTTCTGCGAGACCACGATCCCGGGCGCACACATAAAGAAATATCCTACATCACAATCAACTTCTCCATTCTGATAAATGCATAAAATGTATCTATACTGCAATTTACAGCTGTGACCTTATTTTAGCACTCACTAGTGTAATTTGCCAATTATGCAGAACTGAAACGTTCTATTTACAGTATTATAAATTCTATATATATCACAGACATTTATAAATTCTTTTCAAAACAGCAAATTATTTTTAAAAGCATACTGATTAATTTTAGTGTACAATCTTGAATATGCATATATGGCCATTTACTGAATATTCACAATTTACAACATTATATTGTATATATTTATTTACACAAGTATATTTTTTCAAAATATGTCTTTTTAGTTACTCTGATATTTCCTGGAAGAATAACATTATAGAGAATATACTAGTGAATATTTTAAATTTGGTTCCAACAAGTTTGGTCTGAAAAAACAAATTTCCATGATAACTTTAATCATTACAAGAAAAAGTGGTATAACCAGTCAATTATTTAACAGGTATTTCTAATTTAGAATATTACACAAGAAAGAATCCATTCCGGCAGAATCAACTACCCAGGATGGATCTCAGGCTTGTAACTATATTTA
Organism: Rhinolophus sinicus; assembly: GCF_036562045.2. Classification (NCBI taxonomy): domain Eukaryota; kingdom Metazoa; phylum Chordata; class Mammalia; order Chiroptera; family Rhinolophidae; genus Rhinolophus; species Rhinolophus sinicus. The sequence continues at coordinate 48,672,876 of NC_133755.1, read as the reverse complement.
GCTATGATGTTGTTTTGGTTGAAGCAAATTGTTTTCATATACTCAGAATATAGATGTAGAATATAGATGTTGCAGTTACCCCATGTACAAATAAAAGGCTGGTTTAATCTTCTATCAATTACCTTACTTAGGATACCTTGGAGAGAAAGAACAATATGATATAAAATTTTGTGAGTAGTATATGTACTTGGGTAGAGAAAAACCATAAAGTAATGTCTACCATACAGAACATTTTATAGTCATATACATTATATCAGTTACTTGTGCAACTGGTACAGAATTATAACAAAATAATACACACAGTTGACCCTAGATCATATGACATTTTCAGAAGATACCTTCAGCTGTTTTTCAATCTCTAAATTTAGTTGAATGTGCAGTTCATGATATGTTCTTGATGCAGGATATGCATACATTAGTTGTCTCTTCTTTGAAGACTATGATTGACAGATCAGTTTTGCTTATCTTTAAGGTCAGATGAAGTTTTGAATGAATCAGATTAGCTATTCAATAGAAAACAGAGTAAGTAGCCACTGTCAAGTCATCATTAATTAAACCATACTCTGTAAGTAGAGTGGTTGGTAATTTATTGGATAATCTACATTCCAATCACCATTGAATGTATACACAATGTTCAGCATAGGATAAATTGATAATATGAAAAAAGTCGTTCTTAATTAACTAGAATGATATTTGTATAGTAAAGATATGAATTCTTCCATTATCATCCATATGTATATTTTCTCCCATATACGGAATGGGAAAACACACTTTTAAAATGCCACAAACAGAATCAAAAATCAAACTAAATCTTGGGGCAAATTGTCCCAACACATGATGAGGGGGTCACATCCTTCACATAAAAAAGTTGTTATAAATCACTAAAAATGATAAATTTTCCCAAGAAAAGTGAGTAACAAATATGTAAATCACAAGGATATATTTTTAGTAGTTAAAAGTTCAACACTTAAAAAAAAGGTATTGCCAGTAAACCAAGAAATGCAAATTTTGCTGAGGTGCCAGTTTTCTAAAAAAAATCTGCATTTAAAATATATAATTTGTATGGTGGTTGAGAAATGTGCACTACCGGTGGGAGTCACAATGGCACAAACTTTCCTGAGAGTAATTTAACTATACATATTTTAAAAACCTTAAAAACTTTTATACATTTTGGTTCTGTAATTCCTTTACTATAAATATATTCTAAAAAATCAGAGATGTGCATAAAGATTTCCAAAGATGTTAATATACTGTTGTCTGTAATAGGAAAAACTGAAACCAACCAAAATCAGAATTAAGTTACAGGAGATTCATTAAATAAATTATGGTACATACTAACATTATTGAATATATAAAAATAAAAATCACATTCATGAAGAGTATTTACAGACATGGGAAAATATTCCCAAATATTAAGTAGAAAAGTATGTTAGAAAACAGTAAGTCCCAATTATATATATAATTTTTCTGTATATACATATCATATATATATAATATATATGTATTATATATATAGGATGCCAAAAAAATGTATACACATTTTTAAGAAAGAAAAAAACTGTATTAAAATTGTAATACTCAATAACAAGATGAATACAAGTCATGTGTATACATTTTTTGGCACCCCTGGTATATATAAATATCTGCATTTAAAATATATAATTTGTATGGTGGTTGAGAAATGTGCACTACCGGTGGGAGTCTACAATGGCACAAACTTTCCTATATGTATATATATATATATATATATATACACATATACACATACATATATATATAAGATTTGGATATACAGTACATCCAAATGTAAACAATAATTATCTCTTGCTGGTATTATACAGATGACTTTCCTTTCTTTGTAATTTTCTGTATGCATGTAAAACATTTTCTATAATAAACATATTGATCCAGTAGTTTTCCCCCAAAGGTGTCCTTTAGAATTTAGCTATTCCATTTATGTCACTAAACATTTACCCAGTGTCCAGAGTCAGGCAAAAGAGTGAACAGGCTTGCTCAAAAGTGGAAAGTTCACAGTAGTCGTTTCTAGTGCAAACAATGGACATAAAGGACAGGTTACTAATGTCTAATATTTAGCCACAGTGTTCCCCATTCTCTTCACACCCCCACATAGAAAATGCCATCCTAAGCTATGCCCCAGTTATGGTGTATCCACAACTTAATAGCACTGTAATGGCACTGCATTGCCTCCCTATTCCCAAGAGAAGGCAGTGGGAACTTCTGAAGTCTGCCACCCAAAGCCAATGAATCCCTAGTACCTGTGGGTTATAATCTGTAAAACCTTGTTCCCTTTTCTAAGGGTCAGCCTGATCCTGGCGTGTATACCTTTTCAAATATCAGATGAGTTAAGTTAATGAATAGATAGTCTGCGCCAAACCAATCTTCTTTTGCCAGCTAACTCGTTTCCTTTCGTTTGGAAGCCAAGGTCTACCTTGAAAATTCCTTGAAAAAAAAACCCCTGAGAATCGAAAGAACTGGATTCAGTACGTTGCATGCTCGAAGTCCTGATTCAGCACTAAGGAATATTATTTTTAGATGGGATATAAAATTGAAACCCTGATCCTTTATTTATTAATGATCTCTTATGAATCTATGTGAGCTTACAGAGTTAATACTTTATCCTTTACTATCTTCTCTTTAAAACTTCTCTATAGTGTCCTGATTGCTACTTGAAATCTCTATTAATGCTGTGGGTAAAATATAAAAATTGGATTATAATAAAAAATAAAATTAATCAGTGAAAACAAAGTAAATCAACTATTAATTCTATGTAGTTGCTAAAATATTTTTACAAATTTTAAATTTCTATTATGTTTGTTGCAATATATTATTTGATGCTGAAAAGCCTACTCTGAATATTTTAACATAGAATATGTGCATTTTTGTCAGTAAAACTATTGACAATATTCTTTAAATTTTTTTCAATCTCTAATATAAACACTTTTTTTCTGACATTAGCACATTTTCATTTGTTCAGATATACTTTTCTGTTTTTTAAGTGTCTATTGTATGTTTGTTTAAATGCTAAAGACACCTAAGATAGTTTCACTTGTTATATTTGAAATTTCCATACTCCATAATAAATAAACACTATATTAGTGTTTGGTGATAAATATTTTCAGGTAAAGACTTAGATGAGTGCTGTCCAAGAGAACTTTCTGTGAGGTCCAGTAGGGTAGCCACTATGTATACAGCTATCAAGGATTTGAAATGTAGCTAAAGTGAGACAGAAGAACTGAATTTTAATTTTTTTCAATTTTAATTAATTTAAATAGTCACAAGTTGGTACTGGCTACCATATTAGACAATGCAGATTTAGACTTAAATAACTTCCCAAAATTCATACAGAAATGGACTGGAGCCAGAGGTGAAATTAGAGCTAGGGTCTTACTCTAGTCTTACACCCTATCATGTGTGGAGCACATGTAGATATTTGTGGGTATGTAAGTATATTAGTGATTAACAAGTATGACAAACAGGTCTTCTCCAGTGTCATAATATGTCTGTTTTACATTTAAATCATATTTTCTGTTATGTTTAGGTAAATACTGTTTAGGTAAATGCTTTAAGGTAAATACTCTTAGTAAACTATTATAGTAACATGGAAATACTTTCAAAGTCCAAATAAATGGCTTTTTTTTGTTGTTTTTTTTGTTTTCACTTTTATGTGCAAGAGACCAAAGAAGACTTGTAATTCAGAAAACTATTTCAAGACATAATCTAGGCTATTTCAACAAACATAGACAGATGTAAACCAATTCCCTGCACTTCTCCATCTGTCCTGGTCCTTTGCCACACCGACTTCCATCCTCTTCTTCAGCTTCCTGGTCATCCTGGTCATCTTTGCCCTTCTGCCTAGTCCATTATCTTTTCTGTCACTTATTTCTCTTTCTGCTACTTAAATGTAGATGTTACCTTTGTTTCTGCCCTTGGTCTGGCTCTGTCACTTCTATGTTCTCTGATTTCTGTCTTCTATCTAACGGTTTCAACTGTCAAGTTTATGCAGATAATTACCCAGTTGTAATGTATTTAGCATAAGAAAAAATAATCAGCACAGAAAAAGAATAAAGCTCATCATGTGGAGTGTTAACAGGCTGTCTTTAAAAACACTGTGGGTTTTTCCTGCAAAGCTTGGAAATCAAATGTGGATTCGTGAGGTTTAGGAATAAATCTTGGATAGCCTTTTCTTCCCCTTTTCTTTTTGGTCCAGTATATAGTATAAAAATAATTTATGTAATTAATTTATCACATAATTTTGGGAAACTTTCCCTAGTTAAAAAATATTTCTACTTTGTGTTTCACCTGAAAAATAAATAAGATTTTATTTTGAACAAATTCAATGTTCTTAATTCCTTTAAGGAATTAGAAAAGTTGCCTACAGTCCATAATTTAAAAAGTAGTTGTGTTTAAATTAAAAAAAAAAAAAATCCATCCAGTATGTGGTATACATTTTCCTCAAACTCATTAATCATAAAGCTATCCATGTTTTAAGAACATTGTTTTCTACTATTGTGTTTTTAATAGCAAATGTACAGAGTTTCAGCTACATTATAATTTAAGTAGGCTTTTGTAGGAGGGCCACTGTTTACAGAACTCTTTGTAAAATGGTTTCTATGGAGAAACGAGTTTCCAAGATGCAACAGAATCCTTGGCTCATACCTCTGCTACTCAGCAAGAAAGGTACTAGCCACTTCTTTGCCATCTCAGGTGCCAAGGAACCTTCCCTCAACCACACCCTGGAGCAGGGGGCTAGCTGGCATTCCTGTTTTCTCCTTGGTACAAAAAAGGATTCTGGGAAGAAAGGCAATCTACTCCCCATGCAACCTCAGTGCCCACCGAAAAGAGAATTTTATGGTGTGAAACTAGGTTTCAAAAAGGTACAAAATATTCTTAAATCTGGGATGCTTGAACTGGTTCATATGTTTATCTAGGAGTAGTGGTAGTCATTTCCATCAAATCTACCTTAACAAATGTGTACAAAAACACCACCACCAAAACCAGACATTACTTTCAACTGGTTTTAATTGACTTTCCTATTTAATTGGCATTTTCTTCCTATGTATAAGAATACAAAATTAAACATGGCTTGTAGCTGACATTAGTTAATGTAGTCATGAATAAGAGTGGATATTTTGGGGTAGTACTGTAGTGGAATACCTTAAACAACTATAGGAATGGTAATTTGTTTCTTCAATATTATATATTATATTGTAAATATTATATGTAAATAATTACAACCTTCAATATTATATGTAAATAAATGACAGTGATCAGTCCTTTAAGAATAAGGCATATTTCTGGATATCACAATGATCTTGAAGGTCTACAGATGACGCAATTTCCTGTGACATTTCTAACTTAAAGATAATTGCAGAGACACTGAAGCCTGAGGCTGCCTATGGTCAAATATGACTGTAAACACACATTCTCTCTTTCTTAACTCTTTTCCTTTAATTTTCTTTATACTTAGCAGCTTTATTACCGTCTCTGGGATTTTTTTCCCCCCATCACTAAATAAGGGAAAATTTGAAGATTTCACTTTCAACCTGCGTTTAGGTTGATTCCCACATCTCTATTCCTTTCTAACCTGCACTTCCAGCTTCAACTTGGGTGCTTCCATTGCGACATCTCATCAGTAACTCAATTTTAGCACTTTAAAATCCAAACTCATCTCTTTTCACTCAGCAACCAAACTTCTCCTGCCTTCTCTACTTCTCTCAAGGTATCACCATTTTCCATTTTCTGTCATACAAACTAAAACTGGTCCTCTTTGATGTCTCCTTCTTCTGTTCCCTACATGCATTAAGTTGCATAGTCAGTCCATTTTTGCTTCCTGTCTTTCACATTTACCCCTTCCTTTTCTCTGCCATTGCTACTTCTCATTATCTTATGCCTAGCTGTTAACATTCTTGTAACTGGATCTGTGTCTTAAGTGTCTCTCCCTCTAACTTATCTGACACAATACTTCCCAACAATCATCTTTTGGTTGCTAAATTGTCTAGGAAAAATTATCCACCTATTAGATAGGTCCTTTGTCTTTTCACTTATCCAGTTATTTTAAAAATGTGTGCTTTTGGCAGGACATTTGGTACCTGTTCCCTCTCATACCAAGTTTTACAGCAAAACTTGATTGAAAAAGATAAAAAAGGAAAATGACTATCTTTTTTTTTTTTTTTTTTGGCATTAGGGAAAAAACCTGGCTATTAAAGGTGCATTTTAGATTTACCTTTCTCAATGGATTCAGAATAATTAGTTTTGGTGTTGGAGATGCAATTTGCTACATGCCTGTATTTTATGCAGTATAACACAAAGCTGAGAAAATGAAAGTGGTGAATTCTGGGAGATTTATAAGATGAGAAGGAGCCAGTGGACTGGCCTTGTGTTTCTTGCCTTGGTTAGTATCAGATGCTAACAGATCTTTCACAATGCTTAGGTCTTGAATTTCCGATTTAGTCACAATAGGTATTTGTTGAATGATTATAGTCTAAATTGGCTCACATCATGGCAAAATTATGAATTACGCTAAATCTACTGCATCCCATATAACTCAAATTTCTTCTTAGTATTTAATCTTCAGTCAAAATGATAATTTGATTTTCACTGAACATATTGGAGGGACACACATATACATACGCAGTGATTATCTCTGAGAAGTGGAGTTGAGGGAGAGGAATCTTTTAAAGTATTCCATCTATAAAAATGAACATGTCTTAATTTGATGAAGGAAACTAATTAAAAATAATATACCTAGAAATGACACATTCAGTTTGGGGTCTTTTCCCTGTTTTGGGACATGTACCTAAATATATCTACGTCAAGAAACTTAAATGGTAGAAGAAACAGTGTCATTACTTGGTCTTTCCTTGATACATTCACTGTGTGATCAGTGAATGTATCAAGCTTGTTATCAGTCCAAGTTACTTTTCCTTATTCATCCTGACACAAAAACTAAGTAGTTCTTTAAAAAGGGGGGGAGGGGTACAGCAGGGGGGAGACCTGGGACACATCATTGAGCCTCTAGGAGAAAAGATGAGTGCTTATCACACGGAAAAAATAACACGGAAAAAGAATAAAACGCTCATGCAAGGAGCTTTAACAGATTGCTTTAAAAACAATACGGCTTTTTATAACACTTGAAGGATTTGTCAATACGAAGTTTCTGACCACTCAGAAAGCATTCGTTCTCTAACACATATACACAGATGATATCAAGATTTGAAAAGGAGTAAGTGGTTAAAATTGTTGCGAAATGTTCTCTTCACTATCCTTATCACACCTCTCCCGTCAGCTTCCCCTGGCCCCCGCCCCAACATAACTTTCCTCTTCTTTTGTGGACTCCATTTTCCATTGTAATCTGAATTTTCTGGGAACGGTAATTGCCACCAAAGTGGATATTGCCCTACCAAAGGTACAAGTGCGCGTTTTTCTAAAACAAACACTGCTGCACCCCTTCAAAAGGCAGCCTGGAAGGTTTAAGGAAAATGCAGAGCTGCCTTTGCGAGAGTGCGTGCGAAGCAGCCCCTCTACTGGGTTGTCCAGTGGCTCCCGCGCCTCTCAAGCTGCGGCCAGCTTTGGCTTTCCTCCCTGTCGATCCAACCTGGCTCCTCACTCTGTCAACTCATACTGGAATGGAGGCCTGCGGGTGCTGCAGCAGGGTGACAACAGTCTAGATGAGCCGTGCCATTCTGTAGTGGGTCCAAGTCTGTACACTGATGGAAAGATACAAGTCTGCAAAAACAAACCGATTCCTTCTAGCCCCAGGGCTTTGATTTTTCTCTCTTTTTGGTGCGGTGTCTGGGTGGTTCAGACACCTGAAGGCGGCTCATCTGCTCCACCAACCCCCCTACCCGCCCCCACATCCCGAGACTCTCACTCCCGGGCTCAAGTCCCCCTCCGCCCCCGGCTCACGAACCCCTTGCATTTCCTCCCTCCATGGGCACCCTCGCATTTCCTCCTTCCCCTCCTGGCCCTGCCTTTCCTCCCGCCCGCCTCCAGCCACATGACAGGAAGGGCTCCACCACGCGACGTCACCGACGTCCGCGCCCCCGCCCCTGCCCTCCCCCCTGCACCGCACGCAAGGAGCGGCCGGCGGGGGGCGAACGTGGTCGGCGCGCTCCGCGCTCCCCAACCAGAGCTCGCCAGAGCGCCGCGGCCGCCGCCGCCGGGCCGCGCGCGGGTTCCCGGATGTGCGGCGCTTACGGAAGCCCCGCCTCCGCCGCCGGCTCCGCGCGCCCCCGCCCTCCGCCCCGCTGCGCTCCGCTTTCCCCTCCCTCTCCCGCCCTCCCCCTTTTTCGTGCCTTGAGGTTGCGGGTCAGCGCGAGCCACTGCAGTGAGTCCGTCACGGCTCCGGAGAGAGCGCGAGCGCGAGGCTGCAGCCCCTGACCCGCCTGGCCCTCCTCTCTCCCCTCTCCCCTTCCTTTCTGCCTCTTCCCCTTCTCGCCGTCTCTCCTCCCGCTTTCTCGATCTCTGAATCTCGACCTTAATTTCTCTTTTCCCCCGCCCGATCCCGCGTGCCCAGTCATCCGGCCGGTGCGGGCCCCGCGGCGCCGCTTCCCCTCCCCCAGCCCGCATCCCCTCCCCCGCGGGCGTCCCGAGGGCCGCAACAGCCTCAGTTGAGCGCAGCTGGGCCGCCGCCGTCGCTTCCTGCGGGAGCCCGTCTGAGCGCCGACACTCTTCTCCGCCCAAGCGAGCCGTCGACAGCCGAGCAAAATGGTGAGACCTTTGCTTCCCCAATGCACCAGCCCTCCCTCGCCTGCCGCTTCCAGGGGCGGGGGCGGGGGCGAGCCCCGACGCCCCCGGTCGGCTTCCCCCGGTAGAAAATTCGAGACAGCCGGCCGGGCTGGTGCCGCGGCGGGTCCGAGAGAGCCTTCAGCAGCCGGGGAGCGTTGGCGCCGAGCGGGGGCGGCGGGCGGCTCGCTTGACAGGACGGCGGGGCCCCCGCGCCCGCCCCCGGGCCTCTGCGGGGCGTTCCTCCGCCCCCTCCCCCGCGGCCGCCGGGATTCCGCTTCTGCCTCAACCCCCCACCCCCCGCCTTCGCCTGCTGCTGTCCCCTTCCCCGCCCCCCGCATTACTTCTTTCGGACCCTCCGTGTGGAGCCCCCTTTCAACCCCAGTCTCTCTCAAGTTCGGGGATATTCCGAAATCCTACGGGAATAATGTGTGATAAATGGTTCTTTATGTAAGACCCACTTTCTCTCTTGAGCTGCTTGCTCTTTCTCCCACTCACACCCCATTTTCAAGCAATGAGTCTTGGCAGGAATCCTGCCACTTCCCTCCTCTCCTGTTAGTGTTTATTTCGCTGCAGTTTGCACCCTTATGGGGTTTCCCTCGCTGCTGCTTTTCTCTCTGCACTGGCGAACCGGAAATGTCCAAGGTGTATATTCCTGAAAACATAGTCTAATTCGGTCTTTGGTAAAAGACGATGCCTGTTTTTTTCATGCTTTCTTACTGGCAAGCGTTTGTCGTTTTCTTTGTTACCTTCGCAAGTCCCTTTCTTATGGTTGTTTTTGAATCATGGCGATTTAAATTTGTCTTTCCTTACCCTCACAGTAATCCCTAGGTAGAATTCAGTGCTGTAGTGTTTAAAACCGACGCTAGGGGTGTGTCTCCCGCCTCTGTCACTGTAGCCAAGAAATCAACGACGCCCTTTTAGCCTGTTACCGGTCCTCTCGCTCCGCGGTGGCCGGTGTAGTTTCCTTTTGTAATCTAGAATTGTGTACGGAGTAGAAAAGGTTAGCAGTGCTTTTCCATATGTATCAGAGATTCGAACATGTGATTTGATAAATCTTTAAACAAGTGTCAAAAGATTTTTAGACTGTTAGATGTTGGGTACTTTCTTGCACCTTTTAATTGTATTTCACCCTGGATGTAGAATTTAGTTATTTCGAAATAGAGTTGTGGATTAGTGAAGAGAGAAATTCTGTTGATTGCAACTTAAACCCAATTTGGTGGGAGTGTGAGGGAAGAAAATGAAATTATTTACATTTGTATTCAAGTAAGTCAGCTTTTACTTAAAATACAGGGGAAATGATTAAATGCACTTATTAGTGTACTTAAAATACAAATTAGGAGCAGACCTAATAAGTGATTAATGATTTTGAGATGTAGAGGAAGTTTTTCTCTTACACCTTGGGAGGCAGGTCAGAGACAACTTTGTACTCCAAAGTCACAAAATTTAGGGTTTTTCAGACGATTACAGAAAACAGCTTAGATCAGTCACTCCCAGTACAGTCTTTGTGGGCATAATCTTATGGACTTACGAATTGCATTTTAGTGTTTTAATACAACTTCTTCATACAGGTATCGTATTTGAAAGTTAAAATCTTAAAGATCTTTCTTTGTCCATTGCAGTGAATGTTTACCTGTTTATAAACAGTAAAATTTTGAGGAACAATGATCTAGCCTTTTGTTGTTTGTCTAATACATAGCAGAATGATCTAGTTTCCAAATAGGTTTTCATTCCTGTAGTGTGTTCCCCCAGCACCCTCCACCCCTTTATTTTTGAGTTACAGACTGAATTGGGAAATCCTCTTTTAGTTCTTAAATTTATCTTCCCAGTACTCAGTGTTTCCTTATCTTTAAAAAATATTTTAAGATTGATCATACGATATTGTTTTCTTCCAAGTCATTATTTCTCTCTTCTTTCTGGTTTCCTTTTCATATTTATTTTCTGATTTACTTGGCTCTTCTTTCTTTCGTCTTCTCAATACTATCTCAGGACCTACATAATATGTTGTGACAGTTGCTTCCCAACTTTAGGATTATTTTCGTCTGCTGAATATAGCAGTGGTTTGAAAGTATCAAGACCAAGTATCTGTAGCTCAAGTCTGCCATATGGGATATCGGTTAACTTAAATAAATTGGGTTTTGGCGTGATCTGGTTCATTTGTCTAGTTAATTGAGCATGCAGTTCTGGAAATTTTCACTCCCTTTGGAAAATAACTCTTACTGGGTATCATGAACATATTTACATTTTTGTCAACAGAATTTAATTTATGAATTAATTTATGAATTTCGCTGATTAAGTTGAGTAAGGGGAAAGTAAAAAGGCTTCTAAGATTGGATTGAAGCTCTCAAGAATCTTTTCCGACAGGTATTAATTTTAGTTGCTATCTTAAAAGTAGTTTACTTTTTTTTTTCCTGAGCGGTAAATCTTTCCCTCCCTTCACTTCTATTTGAGTTTGAAACTGTTGAGTATCCAGGTGGGATGGTGACTGTATATGAATATAAAACACTGAGTACTGAACTCCTAGGAATTTGCCCCAAATCACTAATGGTCAGTTGTCTTTGATAAAATAAAGTAGATGTTATTGAAATAAATAGATGTCTTCACAATTATTTATCTAGATTGGCATGTATAGTTTTAGATAGAGTACATCAGTGTTACTGACAGTAAGAAGAATGGGAAAAGAATAAAATAATAGTAGAATGTTTAGGTCGGTATGATTGAAAACAGTCTCAGTAATTTTTGAAGGAGTAAATTTTGTAAGGGGATTTTTAGAAACCTAGTTAACTTTTCATGTATCAGAAATAGTTTTTACTATGTGCTTAGTATAATTTAGAAATATGACCAGTCTTTTTTTATGTTTTTATTGGAATAGGTAATACGGATTTTGCTCTGGATGCTTATGTGAATGTAGGGCATAAGTAGTTAGCTATTCTTTTCAATTTCGTTACTTAGGGCAACCTTAAATTTTATAAATGACCTTATAGCTTTGTATTTTTAAACTTTTTATTAAAATTATCTCCAGAATCTGTAAATAGAACTTAAAACACATTTATTGCTGTTTACATTAACTGCACTTGGAGTTGTACCCAATTCTAGTTCATATTCTAGTTCAGATTCTGTGACAAAGAAAGGCTACTTAAAAATAAAAATAAAAAGCAACCTGTCTTAATGCCCAGCAGAATTATAATTCGTATCAGTCATGAGGAAAAAATTTTTCCACTCATTATGTCCCATAGTGAATGAGAAAATTTAAAAGGATCAGAGTATAAGGTAAAGAAATTGATTAAGGGTAGATCATCAACAAGAGTGACAGACCAGTGTAGGTGGATCAGACATCTGTCATAGGTAGTAAGGCAAACAAAAGTGCAAGGCTGTAAGGCAGTCAGCTTGTGCCAGGAAGATTAAGCCAGTCACACAGACTGGGCCCGGAATCTGGGCAAGCAACAGGGATTCATTCATATCAACAAACACTTGTGATTTTATCTGTTGTTCACTGGTTACTGTCCTCAGTTGTGGAAGATATTAAAATGATTGAGGCTGGTTTCCTACTTTCGTTTAAGTAGAGAACATAAGACAAATGCGAATAGGTGTGAAAAAAGTTAGCATGAGTTATCATGTGAATATTATGCACAAAGCCCAATAGAAATTGAGGGAAGAGCAAGATGAGTTTTATCTGGGGTTAGGGATAATTTTATGAAAGACGTGATAATTGAGCTGGGTCTAAAAAGATTACTAGGCTCTCAGTAGGCAGAGTTGGAGGCAGCTAGGAAAAGACTCTTTCAATCTGGTGATAGGAAGAGACAACATATAGTTGGAACACTGATACTCAGAATGGTCTTCCTAGACTGCCAGCAGCAGCAGCAGCAGCAGCAGCATCTGGGAGCTTGTTAGATCCCACCCTAGACCAGCAGAATCCAAAACTGGGAAGGAGGCCAAGCAGTCTAGATTTTATAGGGCTTCCAGGTAATTCTGATATGCTGTATCTTGAGAGCCAATGTTTGGAGAATAGCAAGGAATGTATTAAATTTTAGTTGAGCATCTCAATATATCTAGCACTGACTGTACAGACAAGACAGATGTAATTGTAATTTCCAAGGAACTTAATCAAATGGGGTAAACTATTTTGCAGTGTGATATGTGCTATTAACAAACTAACATGGGTGCTGTAAGAGCACATGTCAGGGGAGAGGCTTAATCCAAACTGGAATGGGGTTGGGGCAGGGAGATGTCACTCAAAGAAAGCTTCCCTGGAGGGAATAGTGTCTGAGCTGAGTCTTAAAAGGATGAGTATTTAGCCGATGGGAAAGGCACTCTAGATGAGAGCTTTATTTTTAAAGCCACCGAGGCATGAGATATACAAGCCAGGTCAGCATGGCTGGAGAGTAGGGGGTTAGGGTGGAAGGGAGAGAAAGTGTGGTCAGGTAGATTGAGTCAAGATCGTAGAGGGGTTTGCATGCCCTATGAAGGAGTTTATATTTTTTTTCCTAAAGCCATTGGGAACCTTTTTTTTAAGCAGGAAACCGACATTGTCTTATTTACTGTAGTCTTCCCTGTATCCGAGGGGGATACCTTCTACGACCCCCAGTGGATCCCTGAAACCTCAGATAGCACTGAAGCCTACGTATGTATATGTACTGTGTTTTTTCCTACACATACATACCTATGATAAAGTTTAATTTATACATTAGGCACAGTAAGAGATTAACCACAATAATAATAAAATAGAACAATCATAATATACTGTAGTAAAAGTTATGCGAATGTGGTCTTTCTCTCTTGATCTGATAACCAAGATACCTACTGAGTGACTAATGGGAGGGTAGTGTGTACCCTGTGGGTACTCCAGACAAAGAGATGGTTCATGTCTCGGGCAGGACGGAGTGGGACTGAGCCAGGCAGTGGGAGATTTCATCACGCTACTTGGAACGGCAACTGTGTCCAATTTAAAACTTATGAATTGTTTTTCTGGAATTTTTGCATTTAATATTTTTGGACTGTAGTAGCATGAAACGGAAACCATGGAAAGTGACATGCAGATAAAGGAGGACTACTGTACTTTTTTAGAGAGATCAATTTGATGGCCATGTGGATAGTTAAAAAGGATAGATGAATCTAGACATGAGGACCAATTAAGAATATTACAGTAATTCATATCAAAAATAAGGATTTGAAAGAATGTAGTAAGGGTACATATGGAGAGGAGGTATGAAATCTTCACCGACTTGGTGACTTTTGGATTATGGGGAAGAAAAGGGATGAATCCTGCCACGGCTATTGACTTGGGTGACTGGATAAATGATAGTGCCATCCGTTCAGCAAATATTTATTGAGCCACCTACTTGGGTAAGATTCAGTTCTAGGGATACATGGGAAACCTGTCCGGTCCTCAAGAAACTTCCAGTTTACTGTGATGACTGTTGTTTATCGTTAGTCTTTTCTTATCATTTGGTAATTAATGTTTGGAATGCTATGTTGCAGGATTCTAAGTTCAATAGGATAGGGTGCTGTGAAATATTAATAGTGCCTGCTGCATAGATATCATGGCATAGGAGATGGCAGAAGGAACTTGATAGCCTGGATGTGGGAAGAGACAACATGTTTGAGCAGTGATTCTCAGTGTTGATCCTGAACCGTCAGCAGCAGCATCACCTGGTACTTGTTAGAAATACACATTGTCTGCCTAGAAGATACAGAAAAATGAGATATTGGAGGGTGATGATTTCTATTTTGAATTTAAAGTAGTCATGAGTCACGTAGGTGGATATGGCCAAAACGTAATTGACTATCTATATCTGGAGCTCAGACAAAAAATCTCGGCTTGGATTAAAGATTTGAACACTGTGTATTTATTTGTATTAGGTAGTAATTGAAGCCATGAGACTGGATGAAATCCTGTAGAGAAAGTATAAAATGAGAAGAGGGCAAACCCTGTAAGGAATATTGTGTTTAAGAGGGAGGTAGAGGATGAGGAATCCATGAAGGCCTTCTGAGAATAAATAGCTGGAGGGATAGTTGGAAAATTAGCAGAGTGATGTCAGATTTGAAGGCGTCTGAACAGTGTCAAAATGTTGCAGAGATCAGGAAAGAGGAGAACTTAAGTGCCTTTTGGAGAGATCAGGAGAGTTTTGGTGACTCTGACAGTACAAAAAACACCATTTTGTACTGATAGCAAGGAGAAGCCAGGATACAGTGAGGTGAGGAATAAGTGGGGAGCCAGACATTGAGTATAACTGTTCTTTGAAGCTTTGATGAAAGCTAGAGAATTTAGGTTTGAGGAAGAATGTATTTGGTCGTTAAGGGAATAAGCTGGGAAGGAGGATGCAGTTGAAGATTCAAAGAGAAAAGGTAGAATTGTTGATAGTTTGAGGGTCCCCAAAGAGGTAGGAGGGAATATGACTCCTTAGAGAGAAAGAGAGTTTTCTCATCCATTAATGTGAGAGAGAAGGAGATAAAAATGAAGGCCTAGAGGTCATAATCTTTAAAGACAGTAACTCGATTAAGTCCTGGGTAATGAAAATAAGATTTCAAGGGAATGCAAACTTTGAGAATGCAGAGGCCTTGGCTTTGTCTTTTTTGGTGTTGTATTCCAAATGCTTGGTTTATAGTAGATAGTAAGTAGTGTTTGAAGAAGGAATGTGTGAATGAATGTGTAGATTGCCTAGGAGAGGGCAATAAAGGAGTAAGTGCTGTGAGAGTGGAGGCAGTGAGTGTCATTTCCTTTTTGAGATATTTATGGGGGAAAAAAGGACAAAGAAAAGTGGCTTACAGTTGGGGTAAGTTCTTTTTAGGATAGGCGATGTATCCTTTAGAGTCAGAAGAGAAGCCAGGAGAGGGAGCTGTAAGAAAGAGGATAATGGGCTGAGCCCTGGAAGTGGTATAAAGAAGAGGGATAAAAGGAAAGGGGGGCCTTCTCAAGCGGGGAGGAATCAGGGTGAGGCGAGTAGGCCATGACAACAGATGTCTTAATAATGGTGTTCATATCAGGTGTTCTAAATCATCTCAGTGACTTGAGATAGTTTGAGGCAAGATTGTTTGCTAAAGTTGAGATTGAGGGTGAGGAGTATGACAAAGGATTATAATAGCATTTTGGGGGATTTGATAGGCAGTTAAAAGGCTATTAAGTAAATACTAAATAGTAGGTGAACCCTGGAGAGGGCAACAGTGGGTCACTGACCTAGAGGAAATGAATCTGGGAAATGAGTTTAAACCAGAAAAGAGCTCACTGCTTTGTCAGTCTTTGCTTTAGTAACTTCTGATCAAGTTACATAGGTCTAAAAGGAACCATTTTCTGCGTTCAGGTTTTATGTAAGGGAAACATCTAGTTGTAGATTGATATTCTTAAACTTTTTTAAAAAGTTTTAAAGTCACTATTAATACATTTCCTTAAAAATTCAAATCATACTGAAAGGTATACAATGGAAAGTAAATCTTTCCTGGTTACCCCTTTCCCTTGTGTTGTTCACTGCTGACTTTCTTGTATATTCTTCCAAGAGGGAGATTCCTCCCCCACCTTTTTTTTTTTTTCGTTTAAACCTCTGCCAGTGTATGGATTTATTAACCTTTTTATAATTTAGTTCTTATTAAAAAGATTACAGAGGTCAGATTTAAAGAGATTTTAATAACATGCTCCATTTTACTCATTACTATCAGTTTTATCCAAGGTTTTTAACTGTATTTCAAATGTGAACATTTGAGTCAAAAACAATTCAGCGTAACTTTTCTAATCAGGTAGTAGTTTCATAATTGAAGCTGGCACTTTAACAAGGTTCTGAGCTATGACAGTATTCTTATGAAATTCTTAGGGAAAATAATATTTTACTAGAACATTTTTTGTACTTCTTTTTTCCACTTATCACCTTATTAAGCATTAACTACATGGATAGCAGTTTCTTAAATTAAAAAGAGAAAACGACCTCTCAAGTATAGTGGATAAAGCATCTATTTTATTTCAAGCTTGCCAGATTAAAAATTCTTCCTCACTTGCCTTTCCAAATAAACCTTTTCTTTAACAGCCCACATCCACTGTCTCACTTTCTGAATTTTCTCCTTGGACTCCCATACTTTCTTTGTGGTCATGAGTTTGACAGTTCAGTTGTAGCTAATGTATATAGATCTGGCACATGAACAAAATTTTGAAATGAAATGTGATTAATATATGTTTCTGGGTTTGTCTTTGGTTTTCATAGTTTTGTACTATAAAACTATTTAAAACATTTGAAGATTTCTAAGAGAATCCTTTAAAATTAACACTAATAATTCAACAAGTCGTAGGTTTTTATAGGTTCCTTCCTCAGAGCTTTGTTTTGTTAGTGACAGCACTTTCTTAAGAGTATCCTGAAGAGGGCCATGTTACTAGCCCTATTGCTATCCCAAAACACATTTCTGTAAATTAAATGTCACTTGGACTTGTTTTTCTGGTAGCATTATTAAATTCACCCATGTTCTAGCCAGGTCTCTCTTATCTTTTGTAAACAATACAGAGTATTCAGTTTTTATTTGTATGTTAGAATTAGGTATGCATTTTAAACCTAGGTACAAAAGAGTGAAGCATAACAACCTATAAAAAAGTATCAAACCTTTACCATTGGCATTATAAGAGTTATCTATGAACACTTTATTCTTTTTTTTTTCTTTTTCTTTTTTTTTTATTGTGTTTTTCCAGGACCCATCAGCTCCAAGTCAAGTAATTGTTTAGTTGTGGAGGGCTTAGCTCACAGTGACCCACGTGGGAATCGAACCCGCAACCTTGTTGTTAAGAGCACTGAGCTCTAACCAACTGAGCTAACCGGCCACCCCAAATTTATTCTTTCTTAATCTGTCTAGTTTCAGGGATGATTTTCTTTCATATCCTCCTGAGTGTGATGCCACAAGCAACATTTCCATCACTGCAGAAATTTCTGTTGGATTGCACTGGATTAGAAATGACTATGCATCTGTCTGTTATTGACACTTAACCTTATTATGGTAACTATAGTTAATACTGTTGTGTGATATGTGGGCAGTAGTCTTTTAATTACCAGCGTGAGATTTGGAATTGGAAAGATTTGAATTTAGATTCTGGTTCTGCCATTTATTAGCTATGTGACTGGGAACAAATACCGTAAACTCTAGACCTTACTTTATTTAGTACATTGTAAAGTGGGAATAACAATACCACAGGTTGTGGTGATAATAGAGAGTGCATCTGGAAATCTAGCAGATACTCATTAAATTTATTTGGTTCTTCATTCTTCTTACTTCTTTGTAATGTTGGACCTTGTTGGGAACTCTTTGAAATTCTTTCCTCTTTTGGCTTCTGTGACATTTTCTGCTAGTTGCCATTCTACCTTTCTAACAATTTTTAATCTTTGTTGCTAGCCTCTCATCTGGGTTTTGTCCAGGGTCCTTTTGAATATGATTGTATCACTTTCCCATATAAGATTCCGTATATTATAACACTAAAAATCCTTAATGTAGACACCATAGGTTCTATCTGTTGTTTACTTCAGCTTCTTCCACATGTTTTCTCCCTATACTTAGGCACTTGGCCTTGTTACATTTTATTCTGTATTGTATGCTATGCTTATTCTTCTGCTTATTCTACCATCAGAGCCTTTTGCATAGGCTATGTTGAAAAGCCTCAAAAGTCCTTCAAGTAAGTGACTGAGTCTCCCACCCCTACACCAGGTTAGGCCATGTTCCTGTGTACCCTTCGTGCTTTCTTTGTAGCACATGATTAATTAGTTTCGTAGGTGTTTGATTGCTTTCTGTCTTCCCATGATTTAATGTGAGCTCCCTAAGAGAGGGCATCTTGGCTGTCTTGTTCTTTACTCTCATGTAACTCTGCTGCCACTGTAGGCCCCTGCATGTTACAAGAATCAATAAATATTTGTTGAATGAGTGAATACATGAATTCTTTGTTTATTCTCAAAGTTTCATTTCCTACGTAGTGATGATTCATATTTTCAGCCCATGTCATTCTCTAATCCATGGATCTAACTGCTTATTGGATATTTATTTAAATAAGGATATCTGTAAGACACCAAACTGAACCTAACTAAAACCACTTTCATTATCGTCATCTTATTCATGCTTCATTATTTTCTAGTATTTCTTAATGGAAACCCTTTCTGTCCATTCACGCCTATCTGGAAACCTAGTATATCTTTTTCTCCCCTTAAGACTACCTACGTTTTAAACAGTCATCAGTTGCAGTCTGTACTAAAAGAGTGTAATACAGGAACATGGCCTGCCTGATTGGGGGTGGGAGGCTCAGTCACTGACTTGATGGACTTTTGAGCCATTCCAGTCTGGCTCACATACTACTGATAAAGAGGGAAGTATACTGGGGGTGCCAAAAACATGTACACAAGTGGACACTTTGGTCAGCATCGCTCAAGCAGTAGTTCACCGTAATCAGAAATGTCTGGACACTGATGGTAACCACTTTGAGCACCTCTTGTAATTGCAGAAGTCAAACTTGACTTGTATTCATCTTTTGTTATCGGAATATATTGAGTATTACAATTTTAATACATTTTTTCCTTTCTTAAAATGTGTATACATTTTTTTGGCACCCTCTGTACTTATAACGTTCCCAGCATACGCGCATTAATGCTTTGTGCCAGAGTAGTGCCAGCTGAATCCAAAATGCACTAACACAGCTGAAAGCAGTGAGCTAAAGAATGCGGTACTGTATACTATTCATATAGCCCAGTCTTCCTTCTTCTTGATGCAATTTGGCCATGTATCTGTGTTGGAAGAATTTATTGTCCAATTTCCCCAGATATTTGTGCATATTTTGTTTCTATAACTTAGCTTGAAATGTTCTTTATACTTTTTTCTGTTACTTTCATTGTATCTTGAAAAAGTCCCATCCTTACTAGTTTTTGAACACATCTATATGTTAATGTGGTTATTAGGATTTTTATTGGTTTTGTTAGTACTCTGGTTACAGAGTTACATAGGTTTTGAGTGTCTGCTTCCAGCTCTTAAGGCTTGTTATTTGTAACGTTTTTAAGTTCTAAGAACATGAAGTTTTTTCAGGAACATAGTAGCATGTTATAGGAAACACGTCCTCTCCTTTAGGTCCCCACATGCCTTTTGAGTCAACTTTTCTTCACCCCCATTCCCACTGGCATTGTTGCAGTGCATGTATTTCTCATGTGTACTATTTCTATAGCTTGATGCTTTATTCTTTTTGCCTCCAGTTTCTTCCTCCTCCATTCTGTCCTCCATGTTGCCACCAGAATTTTGCTTCTGAAAAGGAAGTCTAGTGTCACTGCATAATTTAAAAGTCATGTTACATCTTCTAGAATTAAAAATTTAAACCCCTTTGTGTGGCACTCATGTTCTGATCCTTATTTCTGGCCATCCTTACGCTGTAATCCAAGTCAGACTACGAGGTTCTCAGATGTCGCGTCCTTTTTCACTTATTTTGCCTTTGTATCTACTTTTACTTCTATCTGCAGTGTTCTTCCCCTTTCTGTCTGGGAAACATCACGATGCCATTCCAGTGGCATTCTGGGAAAACTTTCCCAAATCCCCCAGGCAATTAATGGCCATTGTAAGTGGCATTCATTACAGTGCATCCTGTATTTCATTGTGTTTAATTGCCTTTTCTCCTAAACTGTTGGGATGCATTTTATTCATCTTTGTAAAGCCAGTTCCAGTTGTAGTCTTTCGTGGCATGCAAATGTAAATGATGAATGGGTAAGTAGCCTCTTGTCCAGCTGGCTTGGGAAGCCAGCAGAGGTGCATCTGAGTTATATTTATCATCATTGCTGGAGGCAAAAATGACAAAACTGAAGCTGCCCTACTTCAGGCACATCTTGAGAATGCAGGGTCCTTTGGAAAAGACAATAATGGTGGGAAAAATAGAACGCAGCAGGAAAAGAGGAACACTGAATATGCGATGGATTTATTCCATAAAAGAAGCCACAGGTAGGAGTCTACAGTAGGAGCTGTTACAAGGTGCTAGGTTTCTTTTGGTCCCCTTGATCGCCCAATTTGAACTTAACATGGAGCAGTTATTTGAACACTTCATTGTTCATTCTAGTTACGTTGCTCATTGAATAGAGTCTATAATTCCAGACAAGTAAGTGCTGAAAGAATACTTATTTTGTTGATTTTGTTGCTTTCAATGAATTTTTTTTTGTATTATGAGACAATATGATGCAGTGGAATAAGTATGGGATGTAGATGGGAAGACCTATATTGGAATAACCTGAATATTTATATGTTTATGTCTGTAAAATAACCACAAGACTGCCTAATTCAGAGTTCTTGTTGGTATTGGGAAAGGTAATTACCTAAGATACTTGATAAAGTGCAAAATGCTGTTTAAATTTTTGAATATCAAACTACTAAAAACTAGTATGTAGTCTTTTTGGAAGATACAGGTTTCATGATACTTCATTCTGAATTCTGTACGGCTAACAAAGTAGAAAATATATGAATGTTTTGGGCTACAAGTAACAGAATACCCACCCAGCTAAAAGTGGTCTAGTACTAAGGAATAAACTTTTCACAAAATGAAAAGGCCAAAGCCAGAGAGTTACATGGTGTTTCATTTGATCATCAGTTTCATCAAGGACATAGGTCCGGTGTACTTTAAAGCTCATATCAGGAGTGAGTCACCACAATGTTATATACCAATGTCTGGCTGAAGGAGAGTAGGGAGCACTTTTTCAAATGTCTTTTTATTAGAGAGGAAAAGCTCTCTTGCAAGTCTCATAAGCAGGTTTTTTCCTAAGGTTTCATTGTAGTTTTCATGTTTCTTGAATACCAGAAAAAAGATCAAATTCTTTTTGTCCCCCCGTTTTATTAAGAAATAATTGACATACGTCAGTAAGTTTAAGGCATACAACAGGATGGTTTGATTACCACAGTAGGTTGAGCTAACATCCATCATCTCTTATAGAGACAATAAAAAGAAAAATAATTTTCTTGTGATGAGAATGCTTAGAATTTTCTCTGTTGATAACTTTCCTATATAACATACAACAGTGTTAACTATAGTTACCATGTTGCACATTACATTCCTAGTACTTATTTATCTTATAACTGGAAATTTGTACCTTTTGACCACCTTACTCCAAGGTAGCTAAATTCTTATAAACTGGCCCTAGCCTACCAGAGGCTAGGTCTTATAATTGTAAACACAATGTCTTCAATATTTTATTTGGTGCTGTGAATAATATTTTATTTGGTACTCTCATGGGATGGTATGCACTAAAATTGTGTCTGGCTTCTGAGGTTACGGTGTACCTCTTCCCTCACCGATAGATACATAGCTATCACCCCATATTGTCAGCCTCTTCACAAAAATGTTTTCTGTACCTAGTTTACCATAACTAAAATTTTGCTTTTTTCCGAAGGATATCATCTGCCTTGCAGACCCTTCAAGTGAAGGAAGGCTGTTCTTTTTAAGTTAGGGGTAGGTGGGAGTTGTTGGCATTGTGTTAGATCAGGAGTTGGAAAACTTCTTCTTTAAAGGGCAAGATAATATTTTAAGCTTTGTGGGCCAGTCTTTGCAACTGCTCAACTCTGGCATTGTAGCTTGAATCAGCTATAGACAATACATAAACAGACAAGCAGGCTGTGTTCCAGTAAAACTTAGTTATAAACACAGGTGGCGAATTGTTTCTAAAAGCACAAACCATAAAAGAAAAAAATTGAACATCACCCAAATTAACTACTTTTTTGCTTCCAAGGACACCAAGAAAATGAAAAGACAACCCATAAAAGGGGAGAATATTTTCGCAAATCATAGATCTGGAACAGACTTCTATCCAGAATATATAAAGAATTCTTACGACTCAGTAACAAAAAATCACCCAACTGAAAAATGAGTAAAGGATCTGAGTAGACATTTTTCCAGAGAAGATAAACAGATGTTTAGTAAGCACATGAGAAAAGATGTTCAACATCATTAGTCATTAAGGAAATGCAAATCAAAACCACATGAGATGCCACTTCATACCCACTAGCATGGCTATTACCAAAAAGACCAGGTAAGTGTTCGTGAGGATTTGGAGAAATCGGAACTCTCATAACATTGCTGGTGGGAATGTAAGTGTAGTTGCTTTAGAAAACAATTCACAAATGTTAAATGTAGAGTTAGCATATGACCTAATAATTCTATCCCTAAGTAATGTATACTCACAGAAATGAAATGAAAAATTTGTACATGAATGTTTATAACAGCATTATTTATAATAACCAGAAAAATGGAAACAGTCCAAATGTCCATTGACAGGTGAACAGATAGATAAAATATGGTATATCCATACAAGGAAATATTATTTGGCAATTAAAAGAAATGAAATATTGGTTCTTGCTACTGCATAGGTGAACCTTGAAAATATTCTGCTAAGTGAAAGAAGCCAGTTACAAAGAAACACATACTGTGTGATTCCATTTATTTATATGTAATATCCAGAATGGGCAACTTTTTAGATACAGAAAGTGGAGTACTGGTTCTCTAGAGTAGGGGTGAGGCAGGGAGATGGGGAGTAACTGCCAATAGATGCGGGCTTTCTTTTTGGGGTGATGAAAATGCTCTAAATTTGATTGTGATAATGAATACACATCTCTGTGAATGCTCCAAAAAAAATTGAATTACATACTTTAGATCAGGGGTATCAAAACTGTGGCCCGTGGGCCAACTGCGGTCTGCAATCCATTGTTAATTGGCCCACAGCAAATTCCAAAAATATATTTAGTTTACTTAAATAAACCAGGTGAGGCAATACGTACTTCACCTCGAGTGAGTGGCCCGGCTCTTTGTGTATTTTACCGCATATGGCCCTTGGTAAAAAACGTTGAAAAAAGTTTGGACACCCCTGCTTTAGATGGATGAATTGTATGTATATGAAGTATATGTCAATAAAGCTATTAAAAGCACCCTTAACAGGGCCTCTGGGACAACATCAAGTATACCAACATTCTTATCATAGGGATACCAGAAGGAGAAAAGAGAGAGCAAGGAATTGAAAACCTGTTTGAAGAAATAAGGACAGAGGACTTCCCTAACCTGGCAAAGGAGATAGACATACAAGCCTAGGAAGCACAGAGTCCCAAATAGGATGAACCCAAAGAGGCCTACACCATGGCACATCATAACTAAAATGCCAAAGGTTAAACATAGACTCATAAAAACATCAAGAGAAAAGCAATTAGCTACCCACAAGGGAGCTCCCATAAGACTTTCAGCTGATTTCTCAACAGAAACTTGGCAGACCAGAAGGGATTGGCATGAAATATTTAAAGTAATGAAAAGCAAGGACCTACAACCAAGATTACCCAGCAAACCTATCATTCATTTAAAATTGAAGGACAGATAAAGAGCTTCCCAGACAACAAAAAGCTAAAGGAGCTCATCACCACCAAACCAGTATTACAAGGAATGTTAGAGGGACTTCTTTAAGAAAAAGAAAAAGGTCAAAAATACAAATAAGGAAATGACAATAAATACATATTGATCAACAATTACTTAGAATGTAATTGATTAAATGCTCCCATCAAAAGTTAGGGTGGCTGAATCGATAAGAAAACAAAACCCTTCATATGCTGTTTGTAAGAGACTCACTTCCAATTGAAAGACACACACACACACACAGACTAAAAGTAAAGGGGTGGAAAAAGATAGTTCATGAAAATGAAACAAAAAAAGCTGAGGTAGCAGTACTTATACCAGACAAAACAGACTTTAAAACAAAGGCTATAACAAAAGACAAAGAAGGACCCATAATCCCACTTCTGGGTATTTATTTGAAGAAACCCCAAGCGCTACCTTGAGGGGATGTATGCATCCATATGTTCGTTGCAGCGTTGTTTACAATGACCAAGATGTGGAGGCAGCCTGGGTGCCTGTCAGTGGAAGGATGGATGAAGAGGAGGTGGTACATACATAGAGTAGAATATTGCTCAGCCATGGACGGGAATGGGTTTTTGCCATCTGTGATGGCATGGATGGACCTCAATGGTATTATGCTGAGTGCAGTATATAGAGAAAGAAAGATGCAATGCGATTACCCCTATATGTGGAATCTAAAGAACAAAATAAACAAAACAGAAACAATCTCATAGATACAAAGGACATTCTAATGGTTGCCGAAAGGAGGTGGGATTGAGGGTGTGGGTGTAAAGGGGAAAGGATTAAGAAGTACAAATTGGTAGTTACAAAATAGTTATGGGGATATAAAGTAAAGCATAGGGAATATAGTGAATAGCATGGTAATAACTATATATATAGTGCCCGGTAAGTACTAGACTAGTCAGGGGGATCACTTCTTAAATCATACAAATGTTTAACCACTACGCTGTACGCCTGAAATTAATATAAAATAATACTGAATGTGAACTGTAATTGAAGAATTGAAAAGCGGGGGGTGAAAGGGAATAAGAGGTTCACATTTCCAGGTATAAAACAAGTCATGAGGACGTAGTGTAAAGCATGGGAAATATAGTAAAAAAATATTGTGATAACATAGTATAGTGTCAGATGGTTGCTGGACTTATGGTGATCACGTCTTTAGATATATAAGCGTTGAATAACTATGGTGTACACCTGAAACTAATACAATATTGTATGTTAGTTATAGTTTAATAAAAATCTTACTTAAAAACCCCTTAACAAAGCTATGGTAATCAAAACAGTATGGTATTAGTATACAGACAGACAGATAGATCAATGGAACAGAATAGAGAGCCCAGAAATAAACCCATGCAGATATAGTCATTAATTTACGTCAAAGAAACACAGAATGTACAGTGGAGAAGGGGACAGTCTATTCAATAAGTGGTGTTGGGAAAACTAGACAGCCACAGAATGCAAAAGAATGAAATTGGACTACTATCTTACACCATATACAGAAATCAACTCAAATGGATTAAGAACTTGAATGTAAGACCTAAAGCCATAAAACTAGAAGAAAACATAAGTGGTAAGCTCCTTGGCATCGGTCTTGGTGATGATTTTCTGGATTTGACACCAAAAGCAAAGGCAGCAAAAGCAAAATAAACAAGTAAAATTACACCAAACTAAAAAACTTCTGCACAGCAAAGGGAGCCATCAATAAAATGAAAGGAAACCTACAAAATGGGAGAAAATGTTTGCGAATCATGTATCAGGGGCTAATATCCAAAATTTACAAAGAAGTGGTATAACTCAATAGCAAAAAAAAAAAAATCAGATTAAAGGGCAGAGTCTCTGAAGAGATATATTTCCAAAGAATATATACAGATGGCTATCAGATACATGAAAAGATGCTCAACATCACTAATCAGGGAGAGGCCAATCAAAACCACAATGAGATACCACCTCACACCTGTGAGAATGGCTATTATCAAAAAGAGAAGAAATAACAAGTGTTGGCAGGGATGTGGAGAAAAGGGAACCCTCATGTACTGTTGATGGAAACGTAAATTGGTGCAGCCACTATGGAAAACGGTATGGAGTTTCCTCAAAAAATTAAAAATAGAACTGACTTATGATTCAGCAGTTGCACTTCTGGGTATTTATCTGAAGGAAACAACTATTACCTGAAGGAGAACCCTAACTCAAAAAGAAATGCACACTTCATGTTCATTGCAGCATTATTTTCAATAGCCAAGACGTGGAAGCAACCTAAGTGTCCATTGATGAATGGAAGGATGGATAGATGAAGAAAATTGTGTGTGTGTGTGTGTGTGTGTGTGTGTGTGTGTGTATAATCAGCTATCAGAAGGAAATCTTGCCATCAGCAACAACATGGATAGACCTTGAGGGCATTATGCTAAGTGAAATAAGCATAGAGAAAGAGAAAAACTGTATAATCTTATGTATATCTGGAATCTATAAAAACAAGCAAAAAAGCCCCCCAAAACTGAACTCAGAGATACAGAGAGTAGATTGGTGTTGCCAGAGGCATGTGGTGGGGGGTAGGCGAAGTGGGTGAAGGTGGTGAAAAGGTACAAACTTCTAGTTATAAAATAAATCATGAGTATGTGAGGCACAACTTGGTTTAACTGTAGTTAATACTGTATTGCATATTTGAAAGTTGCAAAGAGTGGGTCTTAAAGTTTTCATCAAGGAAAAAGTTTTATATTATAGCTGTATGTTAACAGATGTTAACTGGAGTTATTGTCACTTTGCAATACATAAAAATATCAAATCATTATGCTGTATTGAAACTAATACAACGTTATGTGTCAGTTATATCTCAATTTAAAAGAAGTCACATACACACCCACTGCCACCACCACCACCACCACCCCCACCCCCCAAGAGGTGGTAGGCCTGATTTGGCCTGGGGCTATAGTTTACTGACTCCTAATAGTTCATATTATGTATTAATTCTCCTTCAAAGTCATTTCCTTCTGACTGCATCTTCCTTTATTTCTTCTTATTGCTATCATCTAATATCTTTGCAGATGCTCTAGTTTTCATTCGAAATTTAAGTACTTGTGTCACATTTTCCCACTAGATTCCAGAACCAGCACTAAGTCGTTAGGTACATCCTTGCTTTAGTATTCCTTGACCTTCTCCATTTTAGTAACCTACGCGTTCTCTCTGCTTCAGTTATTTCCTGTGACCATAGTCAAAATGGTCTCTTAACTATCATCTAGAATTGCTCCACTGCTATGACTTTATTTCTTCTGTTGCGAGATTTTTCTCTATTATTATTATTATTATTATTATTGAAAATGCTATGCCTATAGAATTTTCTGTTTTGTTTTTAGATTTTTGTGTTTTTAAATTAAGATATAGTACCAAATTATTATTGCTCCCTACAAAAAGTTGGATGATTTCCACATAATAGTATTTTATATTTTCCATCTCTTTAGTCCTCTACTCAGCTACCCATTTCATATCCCCTTATTGTCATGTTTCTGTGATTGTGACTACTTTTTTAGATATATGAACAACAACAACACATTTTAAATTGCTAGCTAGTGTGAGTTGGTAGTGACAAACCACCTGAATTTAAGTGTTCTGAGATGAGAATAAATTGGCTTAAATAACTTACTACTTCTCTTGTATAATATAGAAAGGGTGTCGCTATATACTATTGGTAAGAATAATATGGGAATTACATTATCTTGAGTTCAAATTTGGTCTCTGCTACTATCAGCTGTGTGACCTTGTGTAAGCCGCTTGACTTTCACACCCCCGTTTCTCCAGAAGATTTGGAGGATAAATGAGATAATGTATGTAAAGTCTCCAACAGTGCCTAGCGCGTAAATGTTATTTCATGTTTTTTTTGTATTCAATAAACTTTCCTTTTTTTCCACATATGTTTATATTCACAGAGCTAACTTTTCAAGATTATTTACTATATCCATCAGTTTTTACCTTTAAAAAAATCCATTAGAAGTTGACAAAAACATTTATTGTATTGCATGTTTAATTTGAACTAAAGTACTTACTGAAATTTAATACATCGGAAATGTCTGAAGGATTTTAGGACTTTACATAAAGAATTGTCTTAATTTGAAGAAAAGTAATTTAATTGTTAGAATAAAGCCAGGTGAAAAGGGCCAGTAGGTTTTTTTCAATAGTGTTTTTAGAAGATCTCGGCTTTAATAATGCTTTTGTCATGTGTCTGTTGCTACTTAAGAGATATCTTTCACCTTCGGGAATGAAATCTTACTAAATCCTTGGCTTTATTAATTGCTTACAGTGTATTAAGCACGTTGTCAGATATCATTCTTAACCTTTTTGGATAAATACTCAGTCTTTTCAGAGTTTTCTTAAATGTTGGGTGCCTCATCCTGGAAGAATTGTGGGTTGGCATAAAGATGATGCATTACCAAATGGACTGTGTTTCAAGTTGATATATGATATACCAGTTGTTTGGGACTCAATGCATTTTTCCAAAGAAATAACAAAAAGGGATTTACTTAATAAAGATTTAAAGCATATTTCAGTAGTAATTCAAAAATATTTCTTAAGTTTTTTCTATGTGTCATGTACTGAATAATAACTAGGAAAAAGCTGCTTTGCTATCATGGAGCTTGCAATGTAATGAGGCAATCATATGGGCAACTGATTCCATATCAGGAAAAATCTCTTTGCATTTAATTCAGGTCTTAGGGAAGACAGAATCTTTTTTTTTTAATAGCTTTTTTTTTTTTACTTTATTTTAAGTGTGTTTTTCCAGGATCCATCAGCTCCATGTCAAGTAGTTGTTTCAATCTAGTTGTGGAGGGCGCAGCTCACAGCCCATGTGGGGATGGAACTGGCAACCTCGTAGTTAAGAACGCCGCGCTCTAACCAACTAAGCTAACCCACCACCCCAAGATAGAATCTTGTCCTAGTAGTTGTGTGACTGCTTGGAAAATATTTTTCTCTGAGAGAGAGATGCAGAATAATGTGGTCCATCTTTGTGTGTTCATTAAATAAGGAAGTACTTACAACTGTATGTTATAGTAAACTGGCAGATCATTAAAAATTTTTCATTCCCTTAAGCTCATTTTAATGATAGCTTTGTAGGACTAGCGTTGATAATTACTCTTAGTATAGCAGTCTGCATAACTTGTTATTTATCAAATTAAAGTTATACCTTGCTTTTAATATCACTTAGTAAAGCCTGAACCTACCAAAAAATGGGAATAGTTATTGTTTGTCCCCTTTGTGACTCTTAACTCCTTTCTACTTAAAATTTTTCCTTGTATGATTTTTAGGACCATATTAGAACATAAGCCATAATGGAATCAAAATAATATATATGTTCTATTATAGCATAAGAAAACATTATAGAGTAATATAAATTATGACAGAATATTTAAACTGTTAGAATAGAACCATAGTCTACTGATTCTCTTATTGTATTTGCTTGGTTTTGGTGAATGTCTCCTAATTTTTCAAGTGTTAGTCTTCTACTATTTTTTATGAATTTTCCATTTTTTATGAATTTTCCCTTGAGTGGGGAAGGCTGATCATTCCCAAAAGCACATCTCTAATCTGATCTTTCCACTGAGCCCAGGTTCTCTACTTGCTGGATATCAGTATTGTATGTTTGGGGGACCTGGGAATCCTCAGAGTTTATACTTCATTGTGCCTAGCACATTACAACGCACGTGGATGGGCATTCCCCCTCTCTCCTCACTAAAGGTTCGGTAAAAGGGTATAAATAGCAGGCTCTTGCCCTCTTTACATGCAGAAAAATACCTCAGAATATTAATAAAGCAATATAAACATACAAATTCATATGGTAAAAAAGTTACATTCAAACAGCTCAGTAAAAGAGTAATGAGGGTTGCTTGGAATTAATCATAGTGTAAAATAAGAGATGAATAAATTAGACTACATTAAAATTGAGAACTTTTCTTCATTAAATAAAATCATTAACCATTCTCCACTAAAAGGACCTAGGACTCCTTGGAGAGAAAGCTGATTTCAGGACGGGGGCAGGGAAGGTACAATGTATTCTTGGAGCATCTTGTGCCAGAAGGTAATGAGGGCCCAGAGAATGATGGCGACACGTTAAAAGGACACAAGAACCAGCTTTTGTGAAAGGACTCCCACTGGCCAAATATAGGACAATTTAAGCTTCAAGTTTAATGATGATAAAAGTTTGTAACATTAAAATAAAACCCATGAGTCCACACTGAAATACATAAATAGATACAGGAAAGGAGAAAGCCTTTCCAAAACTACAGGAGAAAACCAAATAATAAATGCTGAAAGAATGATAGAATTAGAAAAACTGCCATGTGGCAATTGTATCAGGTAACCTATTGCTCCATAGCAAATTACCCCAAAGTTAGTGGCTTAAAATAACGCACATTATTTTCCAGTTTCTGTGGGCTCAGTTGGGTTTTCTGCTTCACGGTCTCTCAGAAGGCTGAAATCAAGTTGTTAGCCTTAGGTCTGGGGTCTCGCCTGAAGGTTTGATTGGGGAAGGACCCACTTCATACTCACTCATTGGTTGTTGGTGGCATTTAGTTCTTTTTGAGTTATTGGCTGGAGGCCACCCTCAGTTTCTTGCGATGTGAGCTTCATTAAAGCGTACAAGCTGAGAAAGCTACAGAGAAGGACTTGTTGGCAAGATGGAAGTCAGTCTTTTGAAATCTAACCACAGAAGTGATATCCCTTAATATTGTCATATTTAGTTGCTTTTAAAAGCAGATTACACAAGGGAAGGGGATTGATTCTACAAGACTGAATACCAGAAGGTGGGGATCATCTTAGAGGCTGGCTGTCTCATTATCATCATCACAATATAATTGACTCAGACAAGAATCATCAATGGATGTTAAAATGAGTTGTAAGTTTGAGGAGTACCTTGAATATTTACATAGTCTAAAAGTAACTTCAGGCAAGATGCTTATTAAACATGAAGTGTAACTTTACAGTGGAGAAATCTGGCCAACCTTAGCTAAGTGATCGAAATTAACATTACCAGTAATGAGAAAAGTCAACATTATCTACCTCCTGATATCTGGAAAGAACACATTACCACTGCTGTGGTATTTTGCCAGAAGGTTATATCTGAATCTAATCATAATGAAGCATCAGGCAAACCTGTTGAGGAACAGTCTACAAAATAACTGGCCAATACTCTTTAAAAATGTCAAAGTCACTAAAGACATAGACTGAAGAATTCCAATTTGCAGTATACTAAAGAGAGACATGACAATTGAATACAATACATAATTCGGGATTTTATTTTATTCCACTATAAAGAATGCTATTGGGACTATGTATTACAGAACAACATAGGATATTAGTATAGTAATAGAATATTGGAACTAGTAGAATATATCCATAGTCTACTGTTGCTGTATTGGAGTTTTTTCTTTTTCATTGAAATACTCTTCAGATTCTTTAGATACTGATATTCCCTATTGGTAAAACTTAAATAAGATCTTAAATTAGATCAGCAGTTTTCAGAGTGGTCCATGGATACCTGGGAATCCCCAACACCCTTTCAGGGAGTCCACAAGGTCAAAACTGTTTTCATAATAACACTAAAACATGATTTGTTTTATTCACTGTGTTCACATTTGCACTGATGGTGCAAAAGCAGTGGTTGGTAAAACTGCTGATACCTTAGCATGAAATCAAAACAGTGGTATCATACTGTACTGGCAGTCATTGTATTTTTCACTGCCGTGCAGTTGAACGCTAGTTGCATGTAATACTTTTGGTAAAGCAGTAAGGAGTATTTATTAAATGTAATCATTGTGTACATATGTCTTGAGTATTCTTTATGATGAATTGATACATGTACAGAGCACCACTTTTGCATACTTACATTAAGATGGTGGTTTTCAGGAGAAACAAGTACTTTTTTCAGATTTACAAGCTGAACTAGCTGCCTTTTTCATAGAAGATCAAAACTACTTGAGAACAACTGACAAAATTTGGTCATTCACAGTTGAATATTTGGCAGGCATATTCTCAAAAAAGAAAGAAAGAAAAGAAAATAGATTGAGGAAATAATCCACAGAGCCTCAGGGAACTGTGGGACTAAAAAAGATTTAATGCTTGTATCATTGGATTCTCAGGAGAGGGAGAAAGAGGACAAGGTTGAAAATGTACTTAAGGAAATAATGGCTGAAAATTTCCATATTCGGCAAAAAATACAAACCTACAAATTCAAGAAGCTGAGTGAATATTAAAATAAACCCATAGAAATTATAACAAGCTAACTCAAAGTCAAGCTTATAAAAAAAGACAAATGCTGAAGTCGGAACAAGAGAAATGATACTCTATATAGATGGGAGAAACAGTTCAAATGACAGATTTCTCATCAGAAACCATGCAAGCAAGAAGGAAATGACACATTTCTCAAGTACTGAAGGAAAAGAACTGTCAGCACAAAGCCCTATATCCAGTAAAAACATCCTTCTGGAATGGAAGGGAAATCAAGACATTCTCAGATGAAAGAAAATTAAGAGAATGTGTCACCAGAATACTTAACCTTAAAAGAATGGCTGAAGGAAGTTCTGAAAAAAGAAAGGAAATGATTAAAGAAAAAAAAAAAAAAAGAATCTTGGGACATCAGGAAGGAGGAAAGAACAATACAAAGTATAAAAGTGTGGGTAAGTACAATAGACTTTTCTTCTCCTTTTGAGTTTTCTAAATTCTGTTCGACAGTTCAGCAAAAATTCTAACACTGATGTGATTCTAAAGGTATGTAGAGGAAATATTTAAGACAGTTACAAGTAGGGGAGGGTAAAATGACAGTAGTATTCTGTGTAAAAGTTAGTTATATGTGTGTGTATATATATACACACATATACACACATACACATATATATGTATAGACATATATACACATATATATATAATACACATATATACACATATATATAATACACACACACATATATACACACACACACACACATATATATATATATATATATATATATAAAATAGAATACTTAGAGCAACTACTAAGAAAGCTATCCAAACAGATAAAAACACTAGATAAAATGGAATTTCCAAAATGTTCAAGTAACCCACAGGAAAGCAGGATAAAGAAAACAGAGAACAAACAGGAAACAAAAAGTAAAGTGGTAATTAAACCCTAATATACCCAAAATAATATTAATTACAAGTGGTCTCAATATACCAATTAAGACATATTGGCAGAATAGATTAAAAACATGACCCACCTCTGTGATGTCTTCAAGAAATTCACTTCAAACATAATCATATAGGAAGATTGAAAGCAAAAGGAAGGAAGAAGATATACGAGTATCATGCAAACATTAATCCCAAGAAAGCAGGAATGGGTATAATAATATCAGATAAAGTAGAACTCAGGGCAAAGAAAATTACCAAAGGCAGTGGAGACCATTATATAATGATGAAAGGATAAAGCCATCAAGCAGTCTTAAATGTGTTTGTGTCAAACAAGCTGCAAACTATAAGAAACAAGAACTGATAGAACTGAATGGAGAAACAGACAAGTCGAAAATTATAGTTGGAGATTTCAACACCTGTATCTCAAAAAGTGATAGAACAAGTAAGCAGAAAACCAGCAAGGATATAGAAGCACTCAACAATACAATCAACCAATAGTATGTAATTGACATTTATAGGGCACTCCATCAAACTGCTGGATTATACCAACTTTTCCAACTGCCTACAGAACATATACCAATAAGCTATATACTGGGCCATAAAAACAAATCTCAACAAATTTAAAAGAATTGAAATATTCAAAATGTGTTCTGTGACCACAGTGAAATCGAACTTGAACTCAGTAACAGAAAGATAACTGGAAAATCTCTTAACACTTGAAAACTAAACAGCATACCTCTAAATAATCCATAGGTCAAAAAGGAAGTCTCAAGGGCAATAAAAATATTTTGAACTGAATGAAAATAAGAGTACAACCTACTGAAATTTGTGGGACACAACTAAAGCAGTGCTGAGAGGGAAATGCACTTTAGGAAAGAGAAAACAGTCTCTGCTAATCTAAGCTCTCACCTCAAGAACCTTAAAAACTTTTTTTTTACCCAAAGCAAGAAGAAGTAAGGAAATAAAGGTGAAAGCAGAAATCAGTGACATTGAAAACAGAATAGAGAAAAATCAGTGAAATAGCCGTTTTTTTCAGAAAGATCAATGAATTGACACTGCTAGCAAGACTCAGAGGACTAAAAGAAACAAATTACCAGTGTCAGGAATGAAATAGAGGGCATCCCATAGGCCCTGCAGACATGAAAAAAACAAAGGAATAGGAACAACTCTACACACAAATTTGACAGCTTAGATGTAATGGACTGGTTTCTTGAAAAAATACAAACTATCACATCTCACCCAGTATGAAATAGATAATTTGAATAGCTCCATTGCCTTGATAGGAAAATTGAAAAAAAGAAAATAGATCAATATTCCCATATCAGTGTAGATGCAAAAATCCTTTATAAAATATAAGTAAATAGAATCAAGCAGCATGTAAAAAAAATATTGTTTACCATGACCAAGTAATGGTTCATTGCAGGGATATATGCTGGGCTGGTTCACTATTTGAAATTCAATTAATATAAGTAATCCACCATGTTAATATGCTAAGGAAGAAAAATCACGTGATCACATTAGTTGATGGAGAAAAAGCATTTGATAAAATTCAAGACCCATTCATGATTTTTAAAAAACTAAAGAGAAATACATATACAGAAAAAACTAACTCAGTTGGAAGAGGAACATCTACAGCTAACATTGTTTTACTTAATAGGAAAGACTTCTTTCCCCACAAGGTCAATAACAAGGCAAAGATAATATGCTCTCACCACTAGTACGTAACACAGTGCTGAACGTTCTAGCCAGTGCAGTAAGGCAAGGCAAGAATATGAAAGATACACAGATTGGAAAAGAAGAAAAGTTGCTCCTATTTGCACATGACGTAGAGAATCCTGAGACATATACCCCTCTCCCCAAAAAAAACCCCCAAAAACTAGAACTAATAAATGAGTTCACCAAGATTGCAGAATACACGATAAATGAAAAATCATGGTTAATATTGTATAATAGAGAAAAAATAGGGTTGGTTAGGTTAGATACTATTTAATAGGAGATAAGTTTTAAACTGTAAAATTGGATAATAGGTATGATTATTTCAGGCCCCATTGTGCAGTAAGATCTTTAAAATAGTTAACATGTATTTTCAAACATTTGCTAGATGAATTCATACAACAGTATGATTTTGGTAGTATTTATCAGGCTAGAAATTTTCAGTTTTTTCCTCCTAAAATCATTTGACAAGTACAGATATGTTTTTGACTTCTTTTGGAAAACTAGTCACTGTTTAACAGTGATATGCTACCTTATTTCCCACCATGTGATAGCATTGTAATTCATTTTTATACAGTATCCACAAAATCTCTGATGCCAGATTTGTTGTTATAAATAAGGTCATGTTTGATTTATACTTAGCTAACAACTTGTACTCTGAGATTTATTGCCTTTTCCTTTCTTATACTGTTGCACTGTCCTCCAAAAGAAAATAAATTAAGCATACTTTATTTGGGAAACTTTTTGTCTCTTGACATTCTATGTCTGTTCTCTCCCTTCCTCTTGCTTTCTCCCCTTCCTTCTATATTTAAATATGTGTATCATCTTCATTAGTAGTCAAACAAATTAATACAGCTATTAGGACCCCTTAAATTCATCTCGTCCTTCATATTTCCTCCATGGTGAAGTGAGTGGCTAGAGTGAGGGGTACTTGTGGACTCGTAGCTTGACACAGACAGACTTGTCCCTTAAAATCTGCTATCAGTGGGTTTTATCACTTGCTTCTGCCCTTTGATCCTTTTCGTTTCCTTTCCCCCAAATTCACCTATCCACAGTTCCATTCCTTGTTTTATACTTTTAAGAATAAGGAATATCTGTTTTAGAACAGTTATTAAGATGGTCAGTGATTTTTACCCTAGGAAAAAAATTGGTGTTGATAAAATCACATTAACTGGTAAGTTTGGCAAGTTAAAGGCATTTCGATTGATTTGACTTTTTCTTAAATTGCATATTGTTCGGTATTATTTTAAAAATTTATTAATAATTATCAATTTTGCTACACATTAAATCAGTAGGAATAGGAAAATGGTTTCTAAAGAAATTTTCTGACAAAGAAATGAAGAAAACATTTTTTGGATCTGTTACTTTATTTGGAGTTACTTTGATCTTAAGAGTGTGAGAGAATATAAATTTTATAGGTGCATGCTGTAAAGTTTAGAATATTTTCAAGGGCATGCTGTCATGAATATTTAGATACTTGTCTTTATCAAGTAGACTTTAAGAGGTGACAACATTGTCTTATTTGGTTATAGGCTCTCCTTGTGAACTATAAATACTACTTCAGTGTTGGAGTACTGCTTGCTTATTTAAAGTGTATGTAGAACCAAGTGCTTAGTAGATACTCATGAGAAGTGAGTATCAAGGGAAGTGAAAACCTAACATTCTTTAATAATTGGACTTCTAAGGATTTACTGAGTCTACTAATATGCCCTTAATCTGGCCACATTCTTTAACAAGTTGATGCTTAAAAATGCCACCTAACCCAAGTTCCTTAAGGCATCTAGATTTTTATATGCATCTATAAAATTCTTCCTTGCATAAATTTAGGATATTAAATCTGGCAAGGGATATCAAAATAATAAGTCAGTTGCTGCCTTCATGGAATTTAGAATCTGAGAAGGGTACTAAGTAAAGGATGAAAGAATTACAAGGGGCAAGATTATTATAACTAAAAAGTTTCTGGTTTCTCATGATACTGCAAGATTAATCTGAAAAATATATAATTTGCTACCTTGAAATGCATATGTATCTTATAAAACTAATCCATATAGCTTTTGAATTGTGGATGATAGTATGATAGAAAACTATATTATTTTAAAGAAAGTGATGAGATTTTTATCTTAACTAAAGATGTAATCTATGTGTTAGAAAGCAATTGCATTATACTTGGGACTCTTACTGAGTTTTAAAAATCAGCTTCATTGAGGTATACTCAACATATAATAAAAGTAACCAATTTTAAGTGTACAGCTAATGTGTTTTGACAAATGTATACCATTTTGTAAGCACCATCACAATTAAGATGTAGAACATTTCTGTCACCCTGAAATGTTACCTGGTACCCTATGGACATATGTGTAGAAATCTTTGTGTGGACGTGTTTTCATTTCTGAATGTTATGTTACACTTAATATTAGGAACCCACCAAAGTTTGTTTTCCAAAATGGCTATACCATTTTGAGTTCCCACCTGCAATGTATAAATATTTCAGGTGCTCCACACCTTCACTAACACTTGGCATGTCAGCGTTTTTAATTTTAGCCACATACGTATTCTATATTTCTGGGTGTTAGTTTTCTATTGCTGTGTAACAAGTTACCGGAAACTTAGTGCTTTACAACAACACCTATTATTTCATAGTTTTGTAGGTCAGCGTTCAGCACAGGCTCTCTTCTGGGTGTCTCAAGGCTTAAATCCAGGTATTAGCCAGACTGACTTTTCATCTGGAGGTTCTGGGTAAGATTCTGTGTCCAGGCTCTTAGATTGTAGGCAGAATTCAGTTTCTTGCTCTTGTAGGATTGAGCTGAGAGGGCTGGAGGCCACTCTCAGCTGCCCCTAGAAGACGACCTGCACTCAATGGCACATGGCCCACTCCATCTCCCGAATGTTGAATTCTTCTCGTGCTTGGCATCTCGGACTTCCCCTCTTTTCAAATAATCTCCCCCTAAGGTCAACCGATTTGGAACCTTAAGTACATATACAAAATCCCTTTGCAGCGGTACCTAGATTATTTTAATAGCTGGGAGGTATGTACCAGGCTGTGTTTCAGAGGGCCAGCTTAGAATTCTGCCCAGCACACAACCATTTATTTGTTCTCCGATTTCAGCAACACTTCACGTGTCAGGTTTTAAATTTTTACCGTGTATATACTAGATGCACACGTAGTATCTCATTGTGTTTTAACTTGGATTTCTCTAATGTCTAAAGATGTAAAACATCTTTCCATGTGCTTACTTGCTATGTATGTATCTTTTGTTGTAAAATGTCTTATCCAATCTTTTTTTCATACTCATCCATTTATTTTAGCATCATTTTTGCAAAAAATTTTCCCCATTGAATAACTTGGACACCTTTGTCAAGAATCACTTGAGAGAGAGACAGACAGAGAGAGTGTATGTCTACATTCTTTAAGTCAGATAGTCTAAGTCCTTCAAAATTGTTGTTCTTTTTCAAATTTTTGTCTACTTGGGGTCCTTTGCGTTTTCCATGTAAATTTTAGAATTGGTTTCTTGGCTTCTATAAAATATCTTATTGGGATTTTGTTTGGAATTGTTTTCTATCTGTAGATCAGTATGGGGAAAATTGTCATCTTAACAACTAGTCTTCTGATCTATGAACATGATTCAGCACTCCTTTTTTAGGTCATCTTTACTTTCTCTCAGCTCTGTTCCACAGTCTTCATTGCACAGTCTTTGCACATAATTATTAACTTTACCACTAAGTATTTTGTATTTTTGATGATTTTCTGAATGGAAATGTTTTCTTAATTTCCTTTCCAATTGCTTTCAGAATATAGAAATGCATTTTATTTTTGTATGTTGATCTTGTATCGTGTGACCTTGCCTCATTCATTTGTTTGTTCTGATTAGCTTTTTTGTAGTTTGTTTAGATTCGTGTATATACACAATTATTTCATCTGCAAGTAAAGGCAAGTTTAACTTCCTCTTTCCACTCTATACCTTTTATTTCTTCTGTTGCCTTATTGGGCTGGTGCAGACGTCTTTATCTTGTTCCTGATCTTAGAGAGAAGACATTCATATTAAGCATGATGTTACCTGTAAGCTTTCTGTAGATAGTCCTTATAGTTGAGGATGAGCCTTAGTTTGCTGACTTGTTCTTATTTTATCTTGAATGTGTGTGAAAATTTGTCACATGCTCTTATTGTATATGTTAAGGTGACCATATGGTGTTTTTTCGTTTTCAGTCTGCTAATGTAGTGTGAATCACATTGATTTTGAATATTAAACCAACCTTGTGTTGCTAGGATAATCTTCAGTTAGTCATGATGTCTCATTCTTTAATTTTTTTTTTTCTGGCTTTAATTTGCTTAAATATTTTTAAGGATTTTTGCATTCATGGTCCTGAAGAAATATTGGAGTGTAGTTTTCTTTTTTGTAGTGCCATTATCTGATTTTGGTATTGGTAATGCTGGCCTCATAAAATGAGTTAAGAATGATTCCCTCCCCTTCTGCTTTCTGAAAGGATTTATGTAGGGTTGATATGTTTTTGCACTTTAATATATGACAGAATTGACCAGTGAGGCCATCCAGGTCTTTGTGAGAGGGGTTTTAACTCAAATTCAGTTTAACAGCTATAGAGGTATTTTCTCTTTTTTCTTGAGTCTGTTTTGGTTGAATCTATCAAGAAACTTGTCCATTTCATCTAAGTTATAAAATTTATTTTTGTACATTGTTTAGAATGTCCTTTTATTTTTCTTTTTAAGTTTTTGGTTTTATTGATTTATATTTCTGTTTGTCTGCTTTCTATTTCATTAATTTCTTTTTCGCCCCCCTATTTCTCCCCTTGCTTTGGGTTTAATTTGTTCTTTTCTAGCTTTTTAAGGTGGGAACAGATTGTGATTTGGCCTTTCTTTGTAAAATAGCATTTTCTTCAAAACACTGCTTTACTTGTATCCCATAAATTCTGATAAGTTCTGTTTCACTTTATTCAAAATATTTTCTGATTTCTCGTCATTTCCTTTGACTTATGGGTTGTTAGAATTGTGTTGGTGTCCAGATACTTGGATATTTCCAAATAATCTTTCTAGTTTAATTCCATTGTAATGAGAGAATATATTCTGATGATTTCAAACCTTTTAAGTTTATTGAGACTTTTTGAGTCTCAGAGTAATGTCTGTCTTTGTCAGTGTTACATGTGCACTGGAAAAGAATATTCTGCTCTTTTAGGACATGTTGGTTGATAGTGTGTTCAGATCTTTACTGATTTTTTTGATCTGCTTGTTTTCCGTCAGTTACTGTGAGAGAAATGTTAAAATCTCCTAACACAAGTGTCTGTTTTCCTTTCAGTTCCCTAAGTGTTTGCTTTTGTTTATTTTGAAGCCCTGTTATTAAGCATATAATTTATATATACAGAGGGTGCCAAAAAAATGTATACACATTTTAAGAAAGGAAAAAACTATTAAAATTGTAGTACTCAATATATACTGATAACAAAAGATGGATATAAATCACATTTGACTTCTGCTGTTACAACAGGTGCTCAAAGTGGTTACCATCAGCGTCCAGACACTTCTGACTATGGTGAGCTACTGCTTGAGCAATGCTGACCAAAGTGTCCACTTGTACACATTTTTTGGCACCCCTGGTACACACACACACACACACACACACACACACACACACAGTGCCCAAAAAAATGTATACACATTTTCAGAAAGGAAAAACTGTATTAAAATTGTAATATTCAATATATACCCTTAACAAAATATAAATACAAGTCACGTTTGACTTCTGCAATTACAAGAGGTGCTCAAAGTGGTTACCATTCATATAATTTCAATGCAGTTTATTCCTTTCTTAAAATGTGTATACCTTTTTTGGCACTGTGTGTGTGTGTAAGGCTTCTGGGACCCAATTACTGTGTGTGTGTGTGTGTGTGTGAGTTCCCCACACATCCACACAATTCTGGGACACCAGCTGGGTGTCCTATAATTCAAATTAATTCTGACCCTGTCTACCTAGACATAGCACTGGATCCCACAGCTTCAGGGCTCAGTCCTAGGCTAGTTCTCTCCCCTTTAGGTACCAATTGCAAGTCCAGGTTGTCATCTACAGTGCTCGATGTTCAACTGGCTACAGATTGGACGTTCAAAGATAGCCTCTTTGAGTTTGGTTAATTTACTGGAGCAACAAACAACTCAGAGAAACATTTTGCTTACTAGGTCACCAGTTTATTATAAATGTTATAACTCAGGAACAGCCAGATCGAAAAGACACATAGGACAAGGCACAGGCAAGGGGCGAGGAGCTTCCATGCCCTCTCTAGGAGATCCGTCCACTTGCCCTGTATTTCCACATGTTCACCAACCCAGAAGCTCTCAGAAAGAACCCTGTCCTTTTGGATTTTTGTGGAGGCTTTATTGCATAGGCACGCTTGATTAAATCATTGGCCATTGGTAATCGATTCACCCTCCAGCCCCTCAGGTTCTACTTTTAAATAATGTTGTAATGCTTCTTTCATAGTGTAAGATTTTAACAATATACATCCATTTTTCCGTCTCATATTTTTGTTTTTTTTATACATTGTACTCCTTCACATTATAACCACACAATACGTTGTTACTATGTTTCTGTCCAATAGTTATATTTTTAAAGACCTTTAAAAATGAGAAAAATGTCTTTTATATTTACCTTTTTAGGTAGTCTTCGTTCCTTGGTCTAGGTGCAAATTTTCTTCTAGTATCAGTTTTCTTCTGCCTGAAGAGTTAATTTTCTTTTGACATGGAGCTTAAAATTCTTTCAGTTTTTGGTTATCTGGAAAAAGCATTTTGCCTTAATATCTGACAGATGTTTTTGCTGAATATAGAATTAGAGAGATTGATGTTAAAATCACCATTTGGATATATGGATTCTGAGCTTAGGAGAGAAATGAGGCGTCCAGTGTAGTGGGAAAGTCCTGTGGAGCCCTGGCCAGGCTGGGCTGTGGGTCTTAGTGCCTTGCAGCTGGCTAGCAGAGAGATAGCAGGAGAGGTCGGATGGTAGCGTTTATAAAGAATTGATAACACGGTAAAGGTCAGTGGGCTGGAGGAACAAGGACCTGGTTTCAAAGTCCTCCCTGAAATTACCATAACCCTTCTGCCCTCACTTATAAAACAATTATAGCATTAATCAGTAAAACTCACAATGGTGATCGAAAGTGTCATTATGCTCTTTTTAGAGCCATGCAAGAGAACATACTTAATTTTAAGGTAGAGTGGAATAAGATTTTTCCACTCGATCTTAAAATTAAGGTAGAGTGTATTATAAAAATCTAGGCGTGAAAGAATATGTGAGGCAGTAAAAGATCGGAATCATGGTAAGAATCTTAAGATCAATTAAGTAAGGTGCAAAATAAACAGAACTCCATCTCCTCTCATTAATGTCAAGTTTTATTAATGTTTGCTATTTCTTCTATCTTTAATTTATATTTGATATTTAAAGTGGCCTAGAATTAAATTAATCAGTTCTGGAAAATTGCAGTTATCTGCTATAATTTTCAAGGAAAAGCCTAATTATTGGCAACATGGTAAGAACTGCAGATGCTAATTTACTGATAAACTTTTCTTAGACCTTAAGTTTACATAGAATAAGAGATACCTTTAGGAGTTTAAAAGCTACCCAGACAGACTAAAAGGGTTTTTCATTTTTCAGGCTGTATTCAGTAACTTCTTAGAGTACATAAGTATATTCAGATATTTAAAATTACTCCTTTTCTATATTTATTGTCAAGATTAGGTACATGGAGTATAGGATACATGTTACTCAGTTTTATCGCTGAACTTTAAAACCTCAGTGTACATTAAATTCTGTGGACTTTTTAAAAGATCCTCATGGTTTTTACCTCATAGGAGTGTTATACTTGGAATTTTGACTCTAGATTGAGAACTGCTCCTGGTTCCATTACTAATCCAATGATGTGGTCTCCTGCCAGGGACTTGACCTCCCTGGGCTGAGTTACTGAGATTTGGTAAACATCGGTCCTGGTTTGTAGTTTTTCTAGAGCATTTTTATTCCTTAAATAAATTTCACATGGAATCCTAGTATAAAAACCAGGTAGTTTGTTTCATATTTTTTATAAATTAGGAATTTAGATTTATTATATTAAGAGACCATCCATGAGATAAGAACTTCCCATGAAAAGAAAAATTTGAGTTGGTTGTCTGACATTGGACCTACCTCCCTATTCATATTTTTATTTTAATTTCACAGCATATGGAAAATTATGTGCCAGTGCAGGTATAAATGGTAACAGGGTTTTGCCTTTTCCTAACAGCTTTGCAGCCTCAGGAAATTCTTCAATTAAATAGTAGTGGCAATAGAAGCTTTATTCTGAGCTCTACCCCAAAAATGAGTTCACCCAACAAGACATGTTAGAACATTGACAGTTTTCAATGTGTTAAGATTTGGTGTACAACATGTTTAGGCTATTAAAAATACTTAAAATAAATTTTAATCAAATGTTTGCATACGTCTTAAGTGGCAGAGTCACAACTCAGGCCCGTTTGATTCAAGAACTCTTTCTATCATATTGTATATTTTTTTCTTACCAAAAATATAATTTAGATATCTAGATACATTCGTTTATGGCTTATTTCCCTTTGTTTTGTGACTGAAATATTTATTTAAGTTTAACCTTTTAAAGAAATTTCTGCCAATTTTGTGACTAACAACTTTTTTTTTTTTTTTTCTGCAGGGAAATGAGGCAAGTTATCCTTTGGAAATGTGCTCACACTGTAAGTCGAATATTCTTGTTATCAAGAATTTCTTTTATTTTCATATCTATATGTGTGTGTGTGTATATCATACACTTCTATATATATAGCAAAGTTAGCCCTTAACTATTTAAAATGGATAGTGAATTTAACTTATAGTGTTAAGTTATCGGGAGAAAGAAATATTTTTTTTTATAGACCTCTTCATTATTACTGTGTTTCCCAAAAAATAAGACCTAGCCAGACCATCAGCTCTAATGCATCTTTCGGAGCAAAAATTAATATAAGACTTGGTCTTATTTTAGTATAAGACCGGGTATAATGTAATATAATATAATATAATACAATATAATACCAGGTCTTACATTAATTTTTGCTCCAAAAGACGCATTAGAGCTGATGGTCTGGCTAGGTCCTATTTTCGGGGAAACACAGTAGTATCTGCAGTATGCTGTACTTACAAATCAAACCTCAAATCTCAGTGATTTAATCCAGTAGTTAACTTATTCTCTTGTAGTTACATAAAATGAAGTACTTACTGAAGGCAAAACTTTGGTAGACCAAATACCTATTGCAAAAGATCTTTCTGAGGAGAATGAGGAATATAAGAAGTATGAGTGGGCTGGATTTTTCTGACTGTACTAGAGAATGCAAAAACAGAAAATGACAGTGTTAGAAATTCT
Organism: Rhinolophus sinicus; assembly: GCF_036562045.2. Classification (NCBI taxonomy): domain Eukaryota; kingdom Metazoa; phylum Chordata; class Mammalia; order Chiroptera; family Rhinolophidae; genus Rhinolophus; species Rhinolophus sinicus. Next base: position 48,628,520 of record NC_133755.1, on the reverse strand, counting down.
TGACTCAAGGATCAGTCAGAGGACCAGGGAGCTTAATAAAAATCATAAAATCTGTTGTGTGGAAGGGCAATGATTGGGAAAGAGGGAAATCCTGAGAATTGGAATGGGGTCATTTGGTAAATGTAGATACCATCATGGGGTCCCAGAACTCCTAAACCATTCTGAATTTCCTTGCCCTTTCCATTCCTCTTTGGTGAAGCTGGAACTGCCTTGTTCTGAGATGTCTTACCTTGCAATAAGGTGCCACTTCCTTTTTGTGGTATTACAACCACTTTCCTAGTTGCTCATTATGTTTCATTAGTTTCCTTTCTTTTCCCCAAACACTTGTCAATTTCTTTTGATTCTCTTCAGCATCTTTGCTTGCTTATGTGCTCTGGGTACATAGCTCTTGTATCAGCTCTGACTTCATTGTCTTTCAGCTGCCAGCATAAATGTCACCTCTTTGGAGATGTTTTCTCTCTCCCTGCTCTCCTCAGAAACTCTATCATGGGTAGTGCCCTGTTTATTTTCCTTACAGCTTCCTTACAGCAGTTACCATAAGCTGAAATTACTTATTTATTAATCGACTTTTCCTTCCATTTTGTAACTTTTACAATTAAAAAAAAATTTTTTTAAGTGGTGATACTCTGTGACCAATTACCCATAATTCTGCCATCCTAACCACTATTTACATGTTATTTTACTATTTCTTCCCAGGCTTTCCTTTATGAATTTCTCATCATATGTAGGCGTTTCTGTGCTAAACATGAAGATAAAATGTTGCATCCAACATATTGTTAGAATTGACCAAAACCAAAACCTTATGATCTATAGACCAGGGGTTGGTAAACTACTGCCTGTTGGCAGTTTTTGTTAATAAAGTTTTGTTGGAACACAGTCATGCCCATTTGATTACATATGGCTGTTTTTGTGTTACAATGGCAGAGTTGAGTAGTTGCAATAGAGACTGAGCCTAAAATATAAACCAATCTGGCTTTTTACAGAACAAGCTCGCTGAACCCATAACGATAGTGGTCCTCTGGATTTGAGAACGTTCACTTCTTTAACCCTAACCTATTTCTGAAATATGGTCAAGATACAGTAGTTATAGACTAATGTTCTAGGTATTATCTAGATACATCTATAATTCTTGTCTCTGGCAAAGTTAATGTGTCAGTTTTATGGTGTTATTTTAGAATTGAAAGGGTTCTTTTGTTTAAAATCCTGCCTTGCCACTTACTGTTCAGTTGGAGGATGTGACATGATTATTCTTCCAGTTGCTAGTGGGTCAGAAGGAGGTTTGGAAGTCTAATTAGGTAGGCTTCAGGCTGTAAATAGAGTTGAGATTGTCTGTTGGGAGTACGACTCTGATAGGAAGAGGTACTAGGTAGTTAGTTTTTGTTTCTTGGTCAAGAAACAGAAGTCCTAAGGGGACAGATCTTCCCAAGTTCTTATCTTCTGCTCTCCCTTTAAATCCGGGACTGAGGGTCATTTACCTGGTTGCATAGAAAACATACCAGGGCAAAAGGCAAGATGACTGTTCCCTTCTGCACATCTGTTTGGCAAAAGCCAGGTTTTAAAATGTGCAGTAAGTGTTTGAAATAGATGCCCTACGCTGTTCCAGCTAGCTGTCCCTTCCGTTTTGTCCTCAGGAGTGCTTCACCTGTACTGCGATGAGATTGTTGAGCCTTGTCAGTAAAGGTTCGTACTTGTCAGTGATTGTTCAGCCAGTTGTGAATCTATCTGAATTCTTCTGTTATCCAGTATCTAGTTCTTTCTCTGTTCCCTGCTTGGTTCACTAGAATACAATGTACTTTTCCATATTTGATACATTGTTTGGATTAATTTTCCCCCAAATGAACTTGTCCACATTAAAACCACCACTTTTTCCCCACCCACACATTGTAGTGATTTTGTTTTTTCTCATTTACCAACCTCTTCATTATTGGAAGAGTTTAGTGTTATCTATAAACAGCTACCATCATATATAAGAAAGTTAAAATCAATCCTTGAGGCACTTCACTATTTATACTTCCCTGCTCTGGTTATACATCCTGTCATGCCTTCTCTTCCCTTCAAGACCCAGCTCAATTCTGCGTTCTCAGTGAGACCTTATATACTTGTCCCAGTTTTTAATGGTAGCTCTTCAGGTAGTTACTGTCTGTTTTGTTCTTTTGGTATTTAAATTGTGCTACTTTTTAAAAAGATAGTAAGAGTCTAAATCATGCTGTAAGGTACTGTCTTCAGCCCTGTGACACAAAGAAGCACCCACCACGTGCTTATAGTCTAGCTTCTCATAATTCTGAAGAAAATGGAGAACATTTTAAGGGTTAACCTCATTACTACCTTCTCCCCACCGCCATCACCCCTGTCTTCCACCCCTCCCTGTCACACACCAGAAGCTTTTCCAATCCCATTCTCCTGCTTAACTGACTCCTTCCCTTCAGTGTCAGAGTTTGGGTTATACCTCCCGTATTCTGGGTCAGCCTCTTCACTGTGCTTTAATCTCATCCCCTCATCTCCAAGACTGTATTTTGTTAGTTTTTCTGTTTTTCGTCTTTTTCCTGTGTTCTATGTCTTCAGTTTCTCCATCACTCTTCAGTTTACTAACGTAATTAACTTCTCTTTGATCCTGATCCTTCATGTACATCCCATTTTTTTCTCTATTCTTTCTCATGTTTGAGCTTCTCAAGAGAAGAGCATCTACAATTATCTCCATTTCCGAATTTCTGCTAATTTCTTGGCCTTCTGCAATCTGGCTTTTATCCCCTACCACTCTACTGAAAAATTATTATTAAGGTCACCTTCGTTTTATTGACGTTACCGAATTGCCGAATCTGATGGATTCAAAAAACCTGTAAAATCATTTGTGACATTTGGGGAAATTTGAGCTCTGATTATTTAACATAAAGGAATTTATTAATAATTAATTTTAGGTATATGTAATATCGTGATTTTTTAAAAAGAGTATCTTTTAGAGTTAGATAAATACTGAACAGTTACAAGGAAATGATACATTTGGTATTTGCTCTAAAGTATTCGAAGTGGATGTGTAAATGAAATAAGGCTTCACGTGTATTAGTGGTCAAAGTTGAAAAGTATATGGGATTCATTATACTAGTCTCAGCCTTTGTGTTTGAAATCTTTTATTAGGTTGGTGCAAAAGTAATTAAGGTGTTCGCAGTTTTTTTTAACCTTTTAGCCCGCGACTGCTTTTACACCAACCTAATAAATTTTCTTCTTAATGAATGTAAAAATGGAGAGGGAAGTAACTAAGAGTACTATGAAGGAGAAATAATTGTTTAATTATACTTAAGTATGCCATGCGACACAGCAAGCTTTTAATAATAAAAAGTGTGGTGAATCTAATTTTCACCAATAAAAAAATTGACGTATTGACTGACAGTGAAAGTATAAGTGCAATGCCTGGCATAAAGCAAACGCTGAGTTAAGTATCTCTTGATTGAATAAGCTAGTAAGAGCTCACAGCTGGACTAGCTGTGTTGGATAGACAACTAGTTGGATAATTTTAAAGGCTGTACCGTTAGGAAAACCCAGTAGTTACCAATCACCACACTTGTTTTCATAATAACAACACATGGGCAGGCAGTATTCTAAGCATTTCACATACATTTTTAATATTTTTAATCTTCATGGTAGCCTCATGCGAAAGGTATTACTTTACCCATTGTGTATACATGAAAAAACAGAGGCAGAGAGCTTTTCAGTAACTAGCCTAAGGTCAGACAGCAGTAGGTAAAGTAACAAAGCCATGATTTGATCTCAGGAAGTCATGTTCCTGAGTCTTACTTTTAATCACAGTCCTCTTATAATAAACCTTACAAGATTAATGTTATATTTGTCTACAAGAATAACTAGGCAGAACTGAACTTGTCTAAGACAAAAGGTATTCTTGAATTTTTTTTTTTTTTTTTTTTTGTCTCAATTTAGTGTTCACTTTTTATCGAGTTAAATTATTCTAGGCCATTGTGACTTTGTTTCTGTCTGGCTAACCTGTCCAGACTATAGTGCAAATGTATTCTCTGTGTGGGAGATTTGCTCAAATTGGGACGTTAGTTGTAACTTGGCACGATAACTTGGAAAAGTGACTGTGTGAGATACTACTTTAGATAGTTTGAGCAGAGGACTAGATTGGGGCACAGTTCAAAGTATGAGTGGAAAATCAGATTCAACTATTTTTACTGTTCATAAAACCAGTATAATTCTGAATGGTTTTGACACAATTGGTAGGTATAGAGCCAATTTTGTAGACTGAATGTAGATGAAAGACTAATAGTCTTTTATCTAAAAAGATTCCTCAAATCTCTTCCATTAGAAAGTGACCCAAGAAGAGTTTGGCAGACTCTGAAGAAATGTTTCCTTTTGCATAATGAAGTATCTGTAGAAACTTTGAAGACATCTTTAACCATTAGGACACTGCTCTAATTTTAAGTAAACATTCTCATATTTAAGCAATCTTTTTCTGGTTTGAATATTTACAGGTGACTTGAAAGTATAGAGCTATTGACTTTGTGCTATTAATTTCTGCTCTCAATTAGGTTATCTCAGGGAGGTTTACGTGTTCATATTGTTAGACTAGGGTTTTTCTTTGTTTTGAAAACAAAACTTTTGAAAAAGTTAATCTAAAGTTAATTTGATTTCCTCCTTCATATCTGCATTCCTTTATATTGCCTTTCTTAAATGGACTAGATGAACTCCAGTTTTTAAATAATGTGTGTTCTGAGGAGTAATTTCTGGTTCATCATCTCAAAAGTCTTTGGAGGAAGCCTTTTTTAATATCAATAAAAACTCAGTTTAAATGTGAACAGGCAAAAATGTTTTTAAAACATTTTATTCCTAAAGTGTCATTTATTATAAAGTAATTTTATGGTTAACTTTGAAATGGACTTGTGCATTTTTTTACTTTAGATTAAAATCCTCATAAATGTATAACATCGTTCATACTTCTTAAACAATCCCCAGCCATGATTTATCATTTACTTAGTAATTTAGTGATCTTGAATTCTAATTTATTTTACCTAGTCCATGGAGAATTACTTACATTCTGTGTTCTTTCAGTAAAGCTTTAGAGCTGAGTAATAAGGAGAGGGATGAAAGGTTTTCTGAAGTATAGTGCATGGAGTTGTTACCTTGTTTTGCTGTTACAGTACTTTTTTTTTTTAATACCTGGATTGTCTACTGTTTTCTAAATACATCAGGTTTTTAGGTAAGTAGTCTTAAGAAAAGTGAAGTGCTAGCTGTCAAATCCATACTGTCAAGTTTTGATATCATGGCAGTATTTAGCAGTTTGTAGTTTTAGCAGTGAAGTCCATGACATAGTAATTTGATAGTCTACCACAAATTTGAATAATTTCGTAGCTGTTATGCAGAAATCAGTTACTTTAGCTGGTGAAAAGCCTAAATAACCATTTAGCAAAAGTATAAATTCTTGGATCTCCCTCAGAACGTTAGAGCAAAAGATATGGAAAAATATGCAAGGAAAGAAGGATGTGGGAACAAACACAGGGAGTAATAGGATCTATTACTAAAGAAATTTCAGAAACTGTATTAGATAAAATAGAGGCACAAATAGTGAAATAGTGGGTGAAAGTTTCCCTCTTCTGAAAAATCAAATCTTATGATTGAAAGAGCATTCTGACAGTCAAGTTTAGATGAAAAAAGATGTACATTAAGTCTCAACCTATTTTGTAATTTTAAATTCCAAGAGTAAAAAGAAAACCCTGAAAGCTACTAAATGGGGGTAGGTTGGTGGGGGTGAGGGGTTGGAAGGTGCCTAAAAAGAATAGTAGACTACAGGCATTGAATTTCTTAGCAGCAATAGATATTGGAAAGCAGTGGGTCAGTTCAAAGTTCTGAGTTCCTAAATCCAGAATTTATACCAACCAAATGATTATTCAGGTGTGAGATCAAATTAAAGCCATTTACAGATATTTAGGGACCGGGAAATTTACCTTTTATAACTTCTTGAATATGTACCTACCTAGAAAAATGAAATAGAAGGTAAAGAAGGTGAAGTGAGAGCCAAGAACTAAATCTCTAAGACACAGTGGAAATCCCAGGATAACAACTATCAGGAAAATAATTGGTTCAAATAAGAGTAAGAAGCCAGAATTGTTTGTGAACAATGTCTTTAAGAAGAAAGCAAAAGCCATTCTGTAAATTGTGTGCTGGACTTTCTTAATATTAAAAAGGAAGCCAATAAGGAAATAAAAAGAAGCAGAGACTGGTGTACATGTGACTTTTGTGGCAACCAGTTTGAGCTCTGGAGCAGCCGTTAAGTCAGTCTTGCATAGTTGGTGCTCAAGGAAAAGAAGACTTGAATCTGCACTTTTGTGAAAATACTACATTATTTTTTGAAAGTCGGGGGTGGTACAAAGCCAAAAGAAAAGTGCAACTAATGTGTTTAAGTGAAACATAGCACAGCATGAAATAAAGATAAGGAAAACCTGGAGAATGTTGTATAATGGGTTGGGGTTGGATTTGACTTACAAAACACTGGAAATCTTTGAGAGCCATGTCTTCTGAATAAGATGTGTTATTGACCTACACAATGTACACTTAGGTTTTTAAAAATATAACAGTATGATTTCAAAGCCAGGGTTATTAAAACAAAAATTGAAGATGTATTTTTATGATCTTAAAATACATGCTTTTTCAATAACTTACTGCCTATTTTGATTTGAACCACAATGTAGATAAACCAAAAGGAGAAAAACAACAGCAATTACAAACACCTTCATCAGGGAAACCAGTAATATACAAGTTGGGGAACATCTTAGAAATATGTTTCAATTATTATCTACCTGGAGTTGGAACATTTATATTGTTTCCTTTTCTCCACACTTCATCCAAAAATGCAAGCTGAGGAACAGTAATGTTTACTATCTCTTAGCCTAAGCTTCTGTGCTAACTCTTCAGATGGAACTAATGTAGCAAAAGCAATTAAAAAGTATTTCAAGAAATCTTGTAACCCATCTTTGCTATTAAGCTTTACAGCATTGATCAGCTTAACTCTCTGGGTCTGTTTCTCATCTTGAGTTTTTCATCTCCAAGGTTTCTTCCAACCCTTTATATTACATGGCTTTTCTGTGACAGATTTTCTTAAGTTTAATGAGCTCTGAAAATAATTCTAAGAATGTATTTTTAGGGATTGTTATAAGCTTCTTTTGTGACATCTTTGGACAACATTCATTTGCCTGAGTGAGTTCTGGTATGGTGGGTCATTTTTGGCTATATCTTTTATATAAAATAAAAGTAAGTTAGTGGTACATACTATTCATGTTTTGAAGGAACGTTCTACATGTTTCCCCAAAAATAAGACCTAGCTGGACAGTCAGCTCTAATGTGTCTTTTGGAGCAAAAATTAATATAAGACCCAGTCTTATTTTTCTATAAGACCAGGTATAATATATAATATAACATATATGATATGATATGATATGATATGATATGATATGATATGATATGATATATAATACACCGGGTCTTATTTTCCTATAACATAATGCTGGGTCTTATATAATATGAGACTGTGTCTTATATTAATTTTTGCTCCAAAAGATGCATTAGAGTTGATTGTCTGGCTAGGTCTTATTTTCGGGGAAACATGGTAGAAGAAAGAAAACATAATTACTATAATAATATCAGTAATGAAAACTGAAATCACTAGAGATCCCGCAGATGTTAAAAAGATAAAAGGGAATGTCAAGAATAATTTTATACCAATAAATTCTACATTTAGGTTAAATAGGCAAATTCCTTGACAAACAAATATCTAAAACCGACACAAAAAGTAGAAAATGTTAATAGTGTGATGTCTATTAATGAAATTGAATCCTTATTTTAAAATGTTTTCACAAAGAAAACTCCAGGGCCAGATGGCTTTACTAGTAAATTCTAGCAAACATTTAATGAAAAAATATACCAATCATAATCCAGATTCCTTCAGAAAATAGGAGCTAGCATTATACTGAGCAATACCAACATTTGTAGAAAACTATAGACCGATACTCACCATGAATATATATGCAAAAATCCTTAAATATTTGTAAGTAAGATCCAGCAGTATGTAACAAGGACAATAAAACATGACCGTGTGGAGTTTGTCCCAGGAGTATGATTTTAACTAAAAATGCAATTAGTGTAATTCATTCTATTGACAGAATAAAAGAGAAAAAAACCCAAATCTTCTCGATAGATGTAGCAAAGTGTTTGACAAAATTTAGTACTCATTTGTGATTAATACTCTTAGCAAATTAGGAATAGAAGGGAATTTCCTTAATCTGATAAAGGGCACCTACTAAAAAGTCTACAGGTAACATCATACTTAACGATAAAAGGTAATGTTTTCCACCTAAGATTGGAGGAAAAATGCATAGTTTTTCACTCTGACCAATTGCTGTCAAAATTGTACTAGAAATCCTAGTTAGGACAGTAAGTCCAGAAAAAAAAAAAAAAAGCATTCTGATTGGAAAGGCAAGAGTAAAATAATCTTCATTCTCAGATGACATGGTTTTATATATAGCAAATCCTAAATTACTAGAAATATAACAATAAGTGAATTTAGTAAGATTGTAGGATACAAGGACAATATGTAGTAATCAGTGGAATTTCTGTATCATTGTAGTGAACAATTAAAAAAAATGAAATTTACAAAAGTACCATTTATAATAGAATGAAAACATGAATTGTTCGGGTATAAATATAACCAAGTATATGTAAGATCTGTATACTGAACTATGAAATATAAAATATCACTGAGAGAAATGTAAGGATACCTAAAAAAAATGGAGAGAGTTAACCACATTCATAGATTGGAAGACTTGATAGTGTTACCAGTTCTACTCAGATCTGTAGATTCAAGACCATCTCAGTCATATTCTCAGCAGGTTTTTTTGTAAAAATTACCAAACTAATTGTTAATCCCATGTGGAAACACACAGGTCTTAGAAAAGCCAGAACAATTTTGAAAAAGAACAACAAAATACGAGGACAGTGCTCCCTGCTTTAAAGATTTTCTATAAAATGTAAGACTGATATTGGCATAAGATAGACAAATCAATGGAACAAAGAGGGTATAAACATATATACATACATATTAATATATATGTGATTTAAGTTTTTTTAATTGAAATATATTTGGCACATAACATTGTATAAATTTAAGATGTACAGCATGTTAATTTGTATAGTTGACTGATTTTTGACAAAAGCTTAAAAGATGCCATTGGAAGAGGAGTCTTTTCAACAAAATAGCTATATTTTTATATGGAATAAAACTTCTACCCTTACTTATACCATGTACAAAAAATAACGTGTCATAGATTTAAACATAAAAGTTAAAAATGTGGAACTTCTAGAAGAAAACAAGAGAGAAAATTCTTCACAACCAAACCAGCATAGGCAAAGATTTTTAGTACACATAAAACACAATCATAGAAGAAAAAAATGAATTTCATCAAAATTGAAATTCTTTTGCTCTTCTAAAAAACACCTATGAAAAAGCAATTTAAAGACTGGGAGAAAATACTTGAAATATCTACATCTAACAAAGGATTTACATCAATATACAGAGATCATCTCAGAACTCTTTTAAGACAACGCAGTTTTAAAAAGGGTAAAACATTTGGTCATTTCACAAATGACGATATATGAATTGCCAATAATCACGTGAAAAAGATGCTCAAGATCATTAATCCTCAGAGAAACACCAATTAAATTATAACCATATACTGCTACCACCCACTAGAATGGATAAACTTAAAAAGACTGATAATATCACATATTGACGAGGATGTGGAGCTCCTGGAATTCTCATATCGCTGATGGGAGCGTAAAATGGTACATCATTTTGGAAAACTTTGTTTCTGAAAGTTAAGATATCCTTACCTTATGATCCAGCAATTCCTTGAAAACATTTGTTTACCAAAAGACTTAATAATGAGTATTCTAAGCAGTTTTATTCCCAGTTGTCCCAAACAGGAAACAAGAATGTCTATTAACAAATGGATATATAAACAAATAATGGTGTAACCATACAGTGGACTAATATGACTCCACAATAAAAAGGAACAAACTACTGACATGAAACAACTTGGATTAAGGTCAAAACTTGATGAGAAAAAGAAGGTAGACATAAGAGTACATACTGTATGATCTCATTTATATGAAATTCTAGACACAATTTAGTTAAAGCAGAACAGTGGTTGCATAGGGTCAGTGGGGAGCGAGGTGGGTGATTGACTGCAAACAACGCAAGGGGACATTTTGGGCTGATGAAAATGGGCTTTTATCTTGGTAGTGATGTGTATATAGGTGTACACATTTGTCAACCTATAGAACTGTATATTTAATGCATTTTTGGAATGTTATTTTTCACGGTTGCATTAAAATTTCTTTTTAGTGTCTTGATTACAACTTGATAATTATTTTGTTGGTGCTTATGTCTAGCTTTTACGTATTTGACAGTTACTTAATTTTTAAAGTATGTAAGAATTATAATCTAAAAACACCAAAAGTACGCATTGACTCTTGCATTAGAAAATTACAATGTACCCCTGAAATCTAGAACTTTTAAGTGAATGAAAATTTTTCATTTGTGAAAAAAAACAAAAAAAAACACCCAGCACAAATGTGTGTGATTGTGTCCATATTTCATAATGTACTTTTTCGATATAATAATGATGGTAGGGTGCTTTCTTTCTTCTGTTCTGTTGTCAAACTATTCTGTGCAGAATATTAAACTGCTAGTCTATACCCAGGGTCATTATAAAATTTGGGATTTTTTTTGATGCTGTTTATGGTTTTATTTGTGACTGTCTCTACTGCGCCCCCTGGTGGTTTTTACTTCTTATTGGGGTAACATGAAAATACTGTCATTACATTACTTTTGTAAGACAAATTTTACAAAAGATTTTTAGTCTTTATGTTGAAATACTACCCAGTAGCTTCTTTTGACAACACTGTAAAGCTTTATGCTTGTGGTAATCGTTACAAGAGTTAGTACATGTTTCTCCATGGGTAACTTTATCATGTCTGATGGCTCTTTACAGAATACCTCTGAAGTACAAATTCTGAGATCCCTTATTAGAGTAATGTTTCCTAATAGCTTTCATTCTAAAGTTAGTTCTAAATATCCTGCCGTACAAAAGAGATTAGGGAATTTCTTTTTAGAAATATTATGTATACTCAGAAATATTATGTAGATTTAGAAATACTACATATACTGGAACATTTTATGGTGCCAGAAATTAAGGAAGTGTTCAAAATGGGGATTGTTGAAAGGTCTCACACGAGCCAACCTGAGGTAATACCTGAAGACCAAAGATGGAACAATTTGACTAACAAATGATATTAATTGGATTTTAACCCATAGGATAAAATAAATATCCATGAACTAATGTTGATGTGAATAATTGAATAAAGAAATACATTGGGAGAAAGGACAGTTTTATTTTAAAAAAAAAAAAAACAGGAGCATTTCATTAATGTAAAAGAAAAGAGGGAAAATGAAAGTCATTATTAGGCAAATACTACAGTAATAAAATCTTGTAGACAAGACCCACCAGTGTATGCTAAAATTAGGTCAGAGTTTTAGGAGAATAGGATATTGGCATAGTCTCAAAGTATCCGCTCCACCCCCAGTTATTTTTTCATGCAAAGGGAAAGATTGTAGATTTATAGTGGAGAAATTTGGCAGATGTACCTTGGCCAAGTGATCAAAGTTAACATCACGAATAAAAAGACATGTTGACATCAGGAATTCCTTGATATGATGTGCAGAAAAGGACACATCATCATTTCTTTCGTATTCTTGCCCCCAAATGCCCAAATTCATTCTAATTATGAGAAAACATCAGCAAGCTCAAACTGAGGGACATTTTACAAAATACTGGATCAGAAGTTCATGGTCATGAAAGACAAGGAAAAAATTAGGAGCTGTCACAAATTGGAGGGTTTGAAAAGACTTGCTTTATTTTGTTTTTGTTGTTAAATCATTAATAGACGAATAGGTTGTAAATTATTTATAAAGTGGCTATTAAAAGAATTTCCTGAAGGAGCAATAGTCTTGTGGCTGTTAACTACTACACAATTACTGGGAATTGGCTAAAATGTAAGGAAAGTTTATTTGTCTACCATTCTGCTTATTTATTTTCCTTTTGATTCTGAGAAACTTCACTATAACCTGAAAGAAATTAGACTTCAAATTGTTTTTACTTTTAACCCTAACAATGGAGTAGCAGCTTGGTGTATTAGATTGGTGCAAAAGTAATCATGGTTTTTGCAATTATTTTTAACCTTTTAAACTGCAATTACTTTTGCACCAACCTAATAAATGTAGTAGTAACAGTGCTTTAAAAGCCAGAGACTAGATCTCTTCTCTACTATTTTGGAATCTCTCGTATTCATTTTACTAAATGAGAAAAATATATATAATAAAGGGAGATGGTTATGTTTCTTCATCTGAGAGGGTGGTGACTGAATAGTCAACCTTCTATCTCTATTAATATTATATTGCTCTAGTATTAACACACATATGTCCAGTTGAAAATATATACTAAATTTACTGTAGCAACATGAGCTCTCTAAAAGCAAGGTCTTAATTATTTTATGTGGTGATATTAGATTCTTGAAATTACTTGTTGAAATAAGTAACCATCTAGATTTTACACTTACCCCTGAATATACCCAGGGTGGGTAAATTCTCAACAGTTTAATTTGGTGTTTTCTTTATAAGCAATTCATCAGTTCCTTGTTAATAACTTTATATTTCATAAACTCAAACTAAAAGATCTAAGTTTTTAATCCTTTGCTTAAATTTTAGATAATATATATGTCATATGTGATTTGATGAGATTAATACTTTGAATAATAGAATTTAAATTGAATATGTAGGTATTTTCAACTATTAAAAAAGTCCTCCCAAAGGAATCCTTACAAAAAGAAAAAAATCACAACTTGGCAAAACATATGAAAAAGAGTTTCAACTTGGCAAAACATATGAAAAAGAGTATCTGAGTCACAAGATGAGTCAAGAAGGTGTGTTTTGTTTTTTTGTTTTTTGTGGGTTTTTTTGTCCATCTGTTTTAAGGACGTATGATCCAGAGCAGTAGGAAAAATGTTTGATGACAATTGGTGCCAAAAGTTGGAATTTGTTCATATTTAACTTTTACTCAGTGAAATAGATAAATAGTTTTATCTATTTCAGAGATCTGTGTCTAATTTGTAGGAGATTGGTAAATGCTGATATTTCAAGAACTGGGACCTGTTTCGTACTTTAGGATATGTTTAATCCTTAAACACTTCTAGGCAAGTGGAAGTGCTGAATAACTGCTTCTCTCTGGTGACAGTAACAACCAAATAAGTTACTTTGTTACATATCTAAAAGAAACAGTTTTACCATTTGTTTTTGAAAACTAGCTTTGTTAGATCTTGTCTTTAAAATATATTCATGGCATTGCCTTTCAAGCTAGCCATTTTAAAATATAATTATTTAGGTACAGAATTCCTTCAGTGCTCAACTAGCCCCAACTGGATAATAAAGACTGAGTAATCTAGTCTGTGTCTTATATATCCAAGCAGGAAGGAAGGGACTGAAAGGAGAAATAAATGGGTAGTTGGAGAATAGATACTGCCATTTTTCAAACTACACTGACTTCTTAAGCTCAAAGTAAGTTTTGGCTGCATGGGGTATGAGAGAATGATGATGATGAATAGAAGATTAGAAGAAGCTTGTTTCCTCCAAGGGGCTTTTTAAAAAGCCAGTTATTGTCAAGTTAAAGTGTGATCACTGGAACATAGCTTTGCCTTTGAGGAAGGTTTAAACTAGTCATCTAAAACAGGTATCAACTAGTTTATAGTATTTCATAAGATGTTTAAAGCAAAAGGAAGTAAATGGATTTTAAATGTTGCTTTAAGGGCTTTTGCCAGAGAGAGAGTTAATGATACTCATAACCACAGGACATACAGTTAATAGCACCCCCTCCCCTTTTTAATCAGAAAAATTGATAGGGCTTTCGTAAATGGAGAGTTCAGGGAAGGACATCCCAGCAGAGGATTTATAAGGGAATGGTGGCATGAAATTTATGCTGTTGAAGAATAGTGCCAAGAGCATTGTAGCTAAAGTAAAAGTAATGGGGAAGAGAAAGATGGAAACTTAAATGGAGGCTAAATATTGATGTCAAGAACTCTAGACTTTTTATCCTGTTTGCGTTAGGAAGCCATTAGAAATTTTTAAACACAAGAGCTAGCAATTTGGCGGAATAATGCCTTTTAGAAAGATTACTATTGATAGTGTAAAGAAGGATGGATTGAACAAAGTATATTTGACGATTTATGATTCATCTTTATTATATTGATATTTTTAATATTCCTTATTCATAAGGAATATTCCTTATTCATAAGGATATTCTTAATATTCCTTATTCATTCAAGACTATGGAATGCTGTCTTCTGGATTAATGGGGTTTTCTAGGTAATTGAAATATAATCCTTCAAGCACCTCAGTTTCAGTTTCATGATGTAACTTTCTAAACTGTTATTTATGTCCCCGCCTCAGTAAATGGAATCTGACAGTTTCCATAAATATTATGGTACTACATGTCTGCCTTCCCTCTTTTCCATTAGTAGTATACTCTAGCGCTATTGTTAAACGAAATGACCCTTTTTTGTCCATATAGTGTTTGTAGAGACATTGTTGTTCCTTTTCCACTTGTAATCTGTAGTCATCCATTTTGTTCATTTTCCTCATCACCTTTTGTGATCTGTTGTTGTAAACTAAGGCAAAACTGAAGATTGCTAGAAGAAAGTAATCCTTGGTATGTATGTAAAATTAAGGCAAGCATGGAGAGAGAGGGTAGCTTTCAGCAACATCTATGAACTTTGAGAAACTGTTCTGAAAGGTTTGCCAATTGGTGTTTGGTTAGATAAGTAGAGTTTTACTATAAATATTGGTGGCATTTTGATCAATATGTTTTAAATCTGAAACACTTAGAATTAATACTCATTTAAAACATTTATTGAGCGCTTGATATATGCAGTATACAGAACACTGAAGAGAAAGTCATGAACTCTGCCCTGAGGAGGGGGAAACATGTAGACAAATAAGTGAAAAGCATTTGTGGGACTTAATTTATTATTAAGTTTGTTCCCTCCAAGAATAAGGATATCTAATTTAATTATGGAGAATTGGAAAATAAGGTTGATTTGAACAGTCTGCTTTTATCTGCAGTAAAGAAGGAATACTTTTTAATAGAGGGGTACAATGCTCTAAGAAATTGATGTGTTCATGAAGTGTATATTTTAAATTTTGATTGGATTATTATAAATACATGTGTGTTGTGCTATTTAAAGCATTGTTTATGTGAATCATTAATATAAAGGAATTTCTGCTATAATACAACATGTATTTCTGAAAAACCGCACGTGCTGCAAAATGACATGTCTGGGAAAAGTATGGGTACAGCAGACCACTCCTTACGCAGCTTTGTAACAGAGTAGTAACAAAAACCAATTTGATATTTAAAATACTAGCACAAGTTAGTTCTGTCATTTGTATCATGCACCCTGTCTGTTTACTTGCGAGCCTTAAGCTGGGGCTTGTGCTTCCTATTTTTGAGGAACAGGTTTTTGAGGGCATCTGCCTCAGCAGAAACTAATTTTGTAAAAATTAAATAATGAGCCAGGGTATAGTCATCTTTGCTAATTGCTTTTTTTGGGGTGGGGGCTGACATGTGGAGGAGAGTGGTGGTAGACGAGAGAAATTGTCTTTGCAGCTTGTTCATTTGCGCCCTTAGTTTTCACCAGATAACAATGTTGAAAAGTGTCAGGGTTCTTGAAACCACTAAACTGGATGTTATTTTCTCTAATGGGAGGCATTTGTTGTTTTCACTTTTTCTTAAGGTTTTCATATTTTATTAAGACTTTCTCTTTAATTGGAGTAAACTTGCCCAGAAAACCCCTGTGAACCAATGACATTTCTGTGCTCTATTGACATCTCTTCCTTCTTTATCAATTGCATATGAACTAATTCATATTAGAGCAGCATCTTGTCGTTGTACATTCTGTACTTTAATAGTGCAGGTAATTAATAGTTCTTACCATTTTAACACTGTATGTTTAAGTTTTTAAAATATATACTTTGCCTTTTTCTTACAATGAGGCTGTCATATATTTGAACTTTCAAAACAGTTTATAATGTCAGCCTCTAATATTGTGGACCATAATACATATGAGGTCGGACAACTAAGTTCGCTAACTCATTCTAGAAAAAGTGCTACTCATTGCTGAATGTCACTATGGTCACCTTCAAAATACTCCCCTTGGGAAGCTATGCACCGATGCCAGCGTCTAGTCACCATTCAAAGCAATTTTGGAACTAATTTTCTGGAATTGCCATCAGAGCTGTCGTCGTATTTCCCTTGATGTCCTGAATGTGTCATCAAAATGTCTTCCTTTCAATATTTCCTTTATCTTCGGGAAGAAAGAAGTCACTGGGGTCAGATCAGGTGAGTAAGGAGGGTGTTCCAATACAGTGATTTGTTTACTGGCTAAAAACTCCCTCACAGACAGTGCCGTGTGAGCTGGTGCGTTGTCGTGATGCAAGAGCCATGAATTGTTGGCGACAAGTTCAGGTTGTCTAACTTTTTCATGCAGCCTTTTCAGCACTTCCAAATAGTAAACTTGGTTTACTGTGTAGTTGGTACAAATTCATAATGAATAATCCCTCTGATATCAAAAAAGGTTAGCAACATTGTTGCACCAAGTTCACGAACTTAATTGTCACGCTGTCGTGTGTACATAATACATGAGCATAATACTTCTGGGCAATATAACATTTGACTTGTTGATTTTTTATTGAAAAGTTCATGATTGCATTTAATTTTTATATATTTGTTTATTTCTGTTAATCCACGATCAAAATTATGTGTGAGTCTGATTTTTAAAGGAATGAAAAAAATAATATAATTTAGAAGAAAATGAAGACGCCTTTTCAAGAATGTATATAAGAGACCAGATACTGAATTTTTATAGAGTAGTTATAAACTAATGCAAACATTTTTAAGTTGTTTGGTTTTTCTCCTTTGGAGCATTGAAAAGTGAATTTTGTTAGCCATGGGGTTTTTGTGTGTGTGTTAAAAAAAGGCAAAGCTGTGTTTTATTTGCTAATATTTGCAAAGAATATCTTTGGAAACATATTTAAGAAACTAGCAACATTGCCTCTAAAGAGGGGAATTGGATATCTACAGGGTGGGGTGGGAGGGGGACTTTGAATTTTAGAACAATGTTCAAATTTTGAACCATGAACTATTAGGAATAAAGTAAATTCAAATTTAAAAAGAAGTGAAAATCAAGGTGCTTTGGTGCAGAGCGCAGATGGGTTTGGCCTGCCTGTTAGGAACCACGTGACTTCCACGGTCAGCTTAGCATTGTCAATCCCATTGTAATATCTTGGTGTGCTCAGCACACCGTTGGTTGTATGTTATGGCAGGTGCAGACGAACAAAAGGGTAACTAAACAAAATATTTATGGTGTACTTTTTCTGTTATAAGGAATTAATCATCAGTATATATAACTTAATTAAATTGGAAATTAAACTATTGGTTAACTGCTGGATTTTTGTCTACAATTTTCATAAAGTCATTTTGTAAATATTGCTATATCTTTTTGTTTGCTTTTAGTTGATGCTGATGAAATTAAAAGGCTAGGGAAGAGATTTAAGAAGCTTGATTTGGACAATTCTGGTTCTTTGAGTGTGGAAGAGTTCATGTCTCTGCCGGAGTTACAACAGAATCCTTTAGTACAGCGAGTAATAGATATATTCGACACAGATGGGAATGGAGAAGTAGACTTTAAAGGTAAGAAAGTAGTTTTTTAACATCACAAGTTAGTATGAGTAGTCTTACAACTATATATACAAAAGTGTTTGAAAAACTTATTTTCCTTAACTGTTTTTATATTATTGGTGATCTTACAATAATAGCATATGTTAAAATCTGTGGTATATGACCTTAATGAACTAGTATCATTTATTTTTTGGATCATAAATGATCAAATTGTCTTTATAAAGTACTTAAAAAATGAGATTTAGTATTTCCTTTGTTTTTAGAAACTTAGTCTTTAGGGAAACTTACAACACTAGCTGCATTTTTTAAAACTTTTTTTTTTAAAGAATGCAATACTAAGCAATAAAAAATAAACTGTAGTAATAAGGATATGAGCAGTATAGAAAGGATTCATTTATTTTAGTCTATTTTAGATTTGTTAGATTTTAAATTTTACAAAGACAATAGTGTTTGCTGATATTAATTTGATACATAATTTTATACTTGATTCTGTACTTCAAAGTAAATATTTCATTTCACTGGGCAATCAACAGATTTGTTATTTTAGTTTCAGGAACTGAATTATAAATGAAGGTATCTAAAACTGATTTTGATTTAATGTTTAGAAGCCAATGAATAAAAATGATTATTTTCATGAAATTTCCAATAGTTTATTTAAATAATCCTGAATTTTGGGACCAGAAATCCAAAATTGTTTTTGTTCTGGCAAAACCATATATAATCCTTTCTTAAAGCCCCTTTTTATTATAATATTCCAAGAAGAAAGAGTTAAATAGCTTGAAGAATATGTTTTTGAGTATTATGCTTTGTGGTACTTCATAAATATTTGTTCAAATTGATTTGACATTAGGGAACTCCAATTTCAAATTTAAAACATATGTAGAACCTTATTTGTTGAAGTTTCAAATTTGGCATTTTCAGCTTTAAACACTGCTATGTAATATTTTCTTTTGCAGCAAGAAAATAAAATTTTGTGGGTCTGTAAGTTTTTGTGTGTGTATTGGGTATATGTTGCTTACCTATATAAAAAATTGGAACTTCTGATTTGTAAACATTTTCTGTTCTTATTCAGAATTCATTGAGGGTGTATCTCAGTTCAGTGTCAAAGGCGATAAGGAACAGAAGTTGAGGTGTAAGTATTTTTCTTCACTGTGTTTATCTTCTCTCTTATACCACCAATTAGTACCCCAAACTGCATTATAACCGCCTCTTAAAAATATTCTAAAAGATGTCTTTTATTCTAGATCCTTAGTGGACATAATAAAAATTTTATATTCTGGAGAAAATCCTTTTAGGACATTTGTAACTAATATTTTCTAACAATGTGTCATTGTTACGTTTTAGTTGGATAGAAGGAAAACAGAGTTTCCTTCTACTGAAACCAACTATATAAACTACAAGACTTGATAAGAGACTTTCTAATGAAAGTGGGAAGAAACGTACTAGTGTGCTTAGGGTAACTTAGTTTGCACACATTCTTTTCAGAGATACTTAACCAGAAGTTCCACTGTTTTGGTTTATGTAAGCAGCCCTTTAAAATTATTCAACTCTTGGCCATTGGGTGCATGCACACCGAGTGCGGGCTGGACCCAAGAGGCAGGACATGACAAAGGTGGCCCGGCCTGGCCATGGAGTCCCAGCATCCCATCTCTGCTGATCCCCCTTCCTACAAGGGAAGAAAGATGACAGGGAGGATTTACCAGATGAATAGGAGCAGGAAGAAGCCATTGCCCACTTCCTAATGTGGAGTCCACCAGGAGGGACAGCATCACAAGTCTCATGTGCACAGGGACAGGTTACGTGCCAACAAGGGGGTGGCTTTGCTCCCACACAGTGATGAGTGATTGTGCCCTCAGAGAACTAAGCAGTATGTCCTCCTGTGTGTCCCCTGGCATTCGGTTTGTGGTTTTCTTCCTGTTTCCACATTCAGTCCTGTGGATGATGACGTAGCAGAATGGTGAAACTCACATTTCATAAGCAGGATTTCCTGGTAATCCTCGCAGTCAGGGCCGCCCTGAGAACCAGGAACTCCAGCTTCTACTCTGGCAGTGACCAGCCTGTCCAGACAGGGTCAGTACATGAACACAGTGGTTGGGTCATAGGTGACAGCTAACGTCTCCCTCATTTCACCTCGGAATGAGCAACTGGTGAATTGTACGATGCAGGCTGAGATGGGAGAGCCGTTGTCCTGTGTGTACTCTGTGCATTACCTGATATCCAGGTGCACAGCATAGTGATCTTCATGAGAACTTCAGTGAAGATGTCGTACATTGGCCACATGACCCAGCGCTCCTGGGAGACACATCACTGTGTATTGTGCAGCAAAATCCATAGGTGTTTAGAAACTGCTGTTGGTTCTTCCATGGCAGCACCTGTCAGAAGAGACACAGCATCTGTTCCCAGCGCCCGAGTTCCATACCTCCCCCAGGTGGGAAAAGTAGAGGAGAAACCAGTTCTTTTAATCTCTAGCAAACATCCTCCTGCCACTTGGAAGGAAAAAACCCCTCTGTGGCACCATTTCTATTTCTCTATTTCACTGGGCAGCAGCATCACTACCCAGTGCCCGGCCTATGCCCAGCAAATAGTAGGCACTCAAAGAAGGTTTGAAGAATTTAATTCAGATGTTTTCAGCCGTTCTTTGGAGCATTATAAATTGAAAGCATACCGTCACACTCTGTAAAACCATAGAGTGACACAGAGATAAGACTGTTAGTGCAGCTGCACAGCTGTTATCAGGGCCTCATCTGCACAGAAGAGGCAGCAGGGAGAGAACATTTCGGATACATAAAAGAAGAAAGCACAGACCATTCAATACCTGAAATTTTTTCATGTACTCCCAAATGCCTAGACTTGGGAAAAAAAAAAAAAAAAAAGGCAAAACTTTGTTGCCTATAGAAAGTTACAGTTGTTTTTACTAAGTGTCTATGTGGTATTTGATTTACCCTTCATCCACTGGCTGGAACATACATTGGGGATTAGGTAGAATAGTAGAATAATAAACCCTGCTTTTGACACATGCATACATACATACATACATACATAAAATTATTCAACTCTTAACTAGAGAGACATTCAGTAACCGGTCTCTGAGGCACAGGATATATGCAAATATCCTTTGCAAATGAACTCTATATAAATGAGAATAATAGTAATAGCAGTTGTTATCTTTTGTTGAGCTTTTACCACGTATTAGGTAATGTTCTAAGCAATTTACATATATTATCTCATTCAGTGCTCTAAAGAACATGGGAGGTAGGAACTGTTATTAGCCTCAGTTTTACATGTGCAGAAATTAAAACCTTAGCGAGGTTAAATAACTTACTCTAGGCCCAACCACTCTGACTCCATAGCCCATACTCTTAACCATGTTAAACTGCACCTAAGGCAACATCTATATGTGAAAAGGAGCAATCCTCGTAGTTACAATTCTAAATATTTGACAAATTACCATTTTTTTTCTTATTGACAGTATTCACTTGTGATTGCCTGATACTTGCCATTGATTTTTCCGTACTCTTTTTTTTTTTTAGTTGCTTTCCGTATCTACGACATGGATAAAGATGGCTATATTTCCAATGGGGAACTCTTCCAGGTGCTGAAGATGATGGTGGGGAACAATCTGAAAGATACACAATTACAGCAAATTGTAGACAAAACCATAATAAATGCAGATAAGGATGGAGATGGAAGAATATCCTTTGAAGAATTCTGTGCTGTAAGTACAAAAGAGCTGGTTCTTCATTAGTCATATTTTTAAAATCACTTGATAGAGAATTGTTTATAGTTACTTTGCTCTAGAAATTTATATTTGATTTTGCCTAACAGTCCCATTCAGAGTTCTGCAATTTTTTGTTGTAATTATTAATAAATAATGTTTCGCAAAAATCAATATTCTCAGTGATTGATAAAACGCCACAAGAATTGTACTAGTAACTTTTTACTTATTATTGGTAGTCCCGCAAATAACAACTAGGTTATATTCTTAAGGTTCATTTAAAAATAAACATGCTCGAAAGTACTTTTGTGGAAATTTGAGTTCATGAGTTTCAGCTAGGAATCCAGAAGCTTGGTTTGCACAAATGGAGTCCCTGTCCATTGTAAACTCACCAGCGAGGCAATGTAAATGGTGGTGTCTGCTCCCATTCTTTTCCGAGCTATTGGTGGGTAGTTTTGTGTTGTGAGGCAAAAGATCTGCAGAGGTGGGGACGAATTGTGGGGAGTCCTAGAAAATAACTAGGTGGGAACTGAGGAAACGGCTTAGCTGTTAGTTTACTGCCTTTCTTCAGTAGATCCAGGGATTGGCCACCACTCGTTGCTTCCAAATAGGAACATAACCACCAAGCTTTTCTACTTGGGCCTTAAAGCAAAGACGTTAGCTTTTTAATGAGTTATAAAGAGTTTTAACTGCAAGCTAGAAATAATAGAGAATCCAGAGGAGAGGCAAAGGAAGCAAAGAAAAAGTTTTGATTCAGTTAGGAAAGTTATCTGAAGGAAGATTTCCCTCCTTTTCTTTTCATATTTTATTTAGACCACACAAGGAAAAACAAATGACTTTGGTTGTGTGTTAAGTAAGCACTGAAGTAGCTACTTTGGCTTTATGTAGACTTTCACATTATCCTTTTAAGTATCTTCCTTCATCTCAAGGGGATACTATCTTTGCATTTTGTTTCAAAAAGTAGGGTGGTGCTTTAGTTTAAAGAACAGTCTTTTTGGAAGAGAGTTAGGCTTGAGACTTGAGACTTGGAACTGTTGCCAGGTGGTACTGCTACAGGTGTTTGTTATCCCTTTCGTTTCTCTTTCATCGTTATTGCCAGAGATCACTGCGGGACTCGCATGGACCGGCCTCGGACTGAGTAGGGCATGAGTCCAGGCTGGAGGTAGCATCATAGAGAGCAGCCAGTTTTCAAAAGAAGGAAAGAAAAGAAATTCCAACCTTTCAGGGGTAAAAATACAAGAATGGAAACCAAATCTCTTGACTAGAGTGACATGGAAGGGATGTATATAAATGAAGACTACTTGCATTTAGTAAATATAAAATGTAGTCTAAAATTACATATAAATCACCTGTAGTGGAAGGATATTAAAATATGTCTTTAGTAATAGAAATGATGCTATTTATACACTGAAGATATAAGCTAAATTTTGAGTTCATTTACCAGTATTTTTGATAAATTGCTTTTATTTGTCTTTTTCAGGGGCATAGTCCAGGAATAGAGAAAAAAATGTTTATTTTGTGTTTTATACCAACCTTTCTGAACATTGGTCAAGCCCATAATTTAGGCTTCACTGAGTTTTTTTAATTCTGGTTTCTCAAGCTATAACAGTGAAGGAGATGGGAAAAGCTATTTTTAAAGATCACATACTAAATATGTCTACTTTAAATTTTTCCGAGTACTTAACGTACAAATAAAATTAAGTGATTAGTGACAAGAGTAAAGTTAGTAGGTTGAAAACATACTTATTTTTGCTTCCTTTCAAAACTCCAATGAAATGAACCAGATTAAGAAGAAAAGGCAATGACCCCACAAGGACAGAGTGAACAGCAGAGGATAGCAACTAGATTTGGCAACTTATAATCAGTAAACTGATGACTGGCAGACAGGAGAAAAAGTGAATTCTAAGCTGTCGGCTTGGAAAGCTGAGAAGCAGCCTGGTTTACAATGCAGAAAGGCTCAGAAATTGGTGGCACAAGATAAGTGAAACAGGGGGTGAAGGTGAGGCTGACAACAGGAAAATTGCTTCAAGTCTGTTTACAGTGCAATTACAACACTAGGTCTCCTTTTTTACTCTCTTCAGACTCTCCTGCCCTTTAGAGGGACATTGGAGAGGGTGAAATAGAGTCTCTAGGCTAGGAAGCAGGAGGCATAGATGAGGGGTGGGTGTGTGTCTTTTGGGGGAATTAAGTGAAGATAAGCATATTTACACCTCCAGCCTTCTTCCTGCTACAGGAGACTTCCTGGCAACTAGCGTTAATTACACCCTCCAGCGAGGAGATGGGAAAACTGATCTCCCCAAAGCAGTGGTCCCACCACATTACTCCAAGCATAGCACACAGCAGCCCCACCATGTTTGTGGAGGTGCCAGAGCCCTTTCCACAGAGGCAGAGACCCACTCAGCAGACATCAGAGGAAAACCTCCATAGGGCATCTAAGGATGAAGCCACGTCCAGAAAAGAAGCTTGGAAAAACAGGTTTTGCAAGCCCAGTTAAAGCTTTAAAAGTAAAACAAATTCATCATCATTAGCCTCAGGAATATAACATTTAATCTTTGAAACAAAAACTGGATAGTATATAAAAGAGCTCTTGGAAATTTTCATTTAGAGATCCATTGTAGGAGATCTCACACATTGAATGCCAGAAAGAAAATGAAGAGAAGGAAATCATCAAAGTGAATCAAAGATAATGAGGCAAAAGTTATGAGTCTCCTGACTGAAAGGACTTACTAAGTACCAATATATTACATAAAAATAATCTGGACCTAGGTACATTTGTCATGAAATTGTAAAACAGTGGAGACAGAGATGGTTCTACAACTTCCAAAAGCTGAGGTACATGGGTGGGGCAGGAGCTTCGGACAAAGACTCAAGAATCATACAGCAGTGAATTTCTCAGTAGCAAAGTTGGTGGCTAGAAGACAGTGGAGCTGCATTGCCTTTACAGTTCTGAGGGGCAGTTATTTCCAAACTAGATTCTCTACCAACTCAACTAAATGAAAGAATAAAGACGTTTTCAGGGATGCAAGGCCTCCCTTTTTTGGAAACTGCTGGAGGATGTGCTCCCACAGTAGTAAGGTTATAAATCAAAAGAAGATAATGTGGGATCCCGGAAGTAGAGAGTCCAACATGAGAGAGAAGGAAATCTCCAGGAAGATCGTGAGGGGAGATCCAGAGATGATAGGCTTAGAACAGGTTGGAAAGATCTGGGAGTGATTTAAAGACAATGAAATTGATAGAATTATGTAATATATTTGAATTTATTTAGAACCAAAAGTTTGGGGTTGAATTAATGATAAATACATCTTTTCCTTTCTCAGCCCAGGAAAAGGTCAGATAATTATTAACTGTAGCAAAACAAATGTGTAGGAAAGCAAAAGTAGTCATTGTATGTGATTCTGTTCGGCCGTAAATAGTATTTTACATAGTCATAATTAAAATGCTGAGTTTCTTTCTAATCAAAATAAAGATAGAACTATTGGAAGGGTAGGAAGTATGTGGGGTAGGAGATCGGTGGAGCAGGTGTGTGAGAAAGAGCTAAGTCTTCGTTTTCTGTGCTAGATAATGCCTGTAGTTGTAAATCCAAGAAAAGGCAATGTAGGAATGTTATTTGAAAACCTGAAGCTAAATAATGAAAATCAGCTAAAAATTCTAAATGATTGCGTTTGTAGGTAAAAGGAAATAAAGAATGAGGGCAGGGCAGCAAACTGCTGTTTTCATAGCAGAAAATGTAGAACTATGGACTGTTTAAACTTTATTTTTCAAATAAAAAAATTTTAAGCAATAAGTTTGAATAAAAAATAATATAGATGCAACGATACACAACATGGAATAATCTCACAAATGTAATGTTTAGTGCAACAAGCCAGACACGAAAGATTTCATTTATAAAATGTATAAAAATAGACCAAACTAATCCGTGCTGTTCAAGTCCGGATAGTGGCTCCCTGTGTGTATGGTAGGGTCAGAGCCCGGAGCTGGCTGCTGTTGGGAGGGGGCCCGAAGGACAGTCCTCTGCTTGTGGTCTGGGTGCTGCTTACCTGGGTGTTTCCTCCGAAAATTCATCAAGCTGTGCACACTTATGACTTACGCACTTTCTTTATGCAGGGTATACTTATTATCCCCCAAATAATAATACAGGTAATTACACTTTTAGATTACCACATCAGTATTCACTGAGATGTCTACAGCTCTACATGTATTTGATTCCATGGGAAAATAATGTGCAGAAAATTTTATTCATTTGGAACTTTTTATAATACCTTCTAGAATAGACTGAAAGTGAAAAACCCATATTTGGTTTTTGAGGACTTTTATGGTAACATCTGGTTATCATTTACTATGAAACTACTAAGGTAGGGGTTGGCAAACTTACAGAGTGGGCCAAATCTTGCCCATGGCCTGTTGTATGTCTTTGAGCTAAGGAATTTTTTTTTTTTTTTTGCGGTTTTAAAGTGTTAAAAAATGTGGAGAAAGAAAATGCGAGAGAAATGCTATGCAGCCTACGAAGCCTAAAATTTTTACTGTCTGGCCCTGGAATAAGTTTGCCAGCCTTTGTGCTGGCACGCAAGAAAATGCCTGTTTCCCTGGAAGAAAGGAGCCATGAAAATTCTAGCTCGAGGCAGTACAAGTTTAAAAAAAAAAAACACAGCTTCCGAAAATGGTTAAGATAATATGTTTTTAAATTGTAGTTTTGATAAGGTGTTTAGACTAGTAAAAAAAAAAAGAGTTTCTTCAATATGGCTAAGCTTGATTGTTCCCATCTGTTGCAGGTTGTAGGTGGCCTAGATATCCACAAAAAGATGGTGGTAGATGTGTGACTCTTTTTTTAAAGAGTACCACCCAACACTTTTGCTTTCTTCTCCATCTCTGAAGATCTGCTCAAGACGTCCAGCAATGCTCTCTGTGTATTTTTAAATGGAAGTATTTTTCTCTGTGAAGCCACATTTTCCAACATGAGCCTCATGAAGCCAACTAAGTGTTATTGAACTCTTACTCTCTCAATAACTCAGTGTAGCACTTTAAAGTCTGAAGGACAGCAACATGAAAAGAGCATATCAATGTGGTGAAGAAAGGGAAGGGGTTGGCTTTTTAATTTATTTTTCTTCATCTTTTATAACAAGAAAGTATCTATATATACATATGTAAATATTTATATATAGATATATGTAGCTTTCTATATGTGTAGTAGGTTGGCTTTAATTTAATATACTTGATTCAGAAACAAAATGATAGAGTACAAAAGTGCCAAGCAGAACGTAAAACATCCTTACTTTTATTTCACACAGTTTTATACATAGGTAGGAGATTGTACAATTTGAGCCGGGTGTTAGGCCAGCTACTTTCCTTTTCCTGTGCTTTCTCCTTTGAGAGATTGACAAAGCATTTGTTAACGTCCTATTATTTACTTTAATGACATTTTTGTAACAAAGGAGTTTGTAACTTTATTTATACCAATGAATATATTTCCAGGGACTATGTCTCATTGCTGAGCAGCTCTTACTACATCTCGGCTTGAGGAGAAAGTATAGTTCAGTGCTACTGCCAAGAGCTCGTTCTTGTGTTCATACAGTACTTGCACAAAGCTATGGCTGCTTCATTCTGTTACTGCATAACTAGGAGCCATTACAGTTATTAAATGTCCCTGAGTAAATGTAAGTTTCAGTTGTGATTTTATACATGAAGGCCAGAAGCCATGTGAGGCAATCATAATTTATCTTAGATATTAGTGAAAAGTACCTAAAGTAATTGTGTAACCACATAGGATATCCATTTGTTTTATTACATGGGTAAATAATTTGTCATTAAACCTATGTTTGAACCATAAATTTCCCTTCTGTGTTTCAAGAGACTTGCAGCTAATTTTAAAAAAACAGGTGATACTTACGTGCATGTATGTATCTAAACACCCACATATGTTTGTGACCTATATAGGAGAAATCCTACTCGTCAGTATGCCACAGAGGAGCACGATTTTATCCAAATTTATACCTCTTAAGTTTATTTACCACACGACATACAGTGCACGATGGTTTTCTTTCCTGATTTGACCATATTTTAATGGATGATGACTTAATAAATTTGTGTGATATAAAAGTAGTGTATCATGTTCCAACACTTACTATTGTCCCTTCCCTTTTCTGCAAAGGTACTGTTGGCTGGGAAAAAACATTTTGGTTAGCTTTCTGAGACAGTAGTCTTTCCCTGTATAGATTTCCAATAAAAACTGGTTTGATAGTCATGAGTGGAAAAGGGCAGGTTGAATTAAGGCGAATGAATCCTAAATTGGGCACCTGCCTGCCATCGCTGTTCCTTCAACTGAGTGCTGCACATCATGGGCTCTGTCTGTGAGAGAAAAATCTCGGTGCTTGGTGTCCTTGCATGACATGGAGTTTTGCATGTAGATCGATTTAAAATGTACCTCTTGTTTACATAATTTGCATAATTTTAAAAGATAATGTTGCCAAACTTTGGAAATGTTAATGTTCAAACTGAAAATCTCCACTACATGTAACTTTCTTCCTCTGGATCAGTACGTGGCTTATAATCGCAGCCAGTGGTTTGATCTGTTCCAGTGTCAACTGCCATGTGCTCTGCTTCAAGGGGGAACTAGTCTTTTGTGAATTTTTTGTACATAAGTATTTGTTACAAATATTTTAGCAAATGCTTTCTATTTCTCTTGCTTGTGCATATCTTGGCTGGCGTTACAGAAAAATAGTGCAAACATTATTTCCTTACTGGGGAATGAGGGTTTTTTCTTTTTCTTTTTTTTTTAGTGTGTGTGGGCGGGTGGGGGAGGGGTGGTTTATGTTGAATGTTTAGTTTTTCTTCTGCATGAAACATCATGTTGTGGGATCTTTAGAAAACTTCATACTGTATGAATAAGAAAATAAAATATTTGCAACTTGAAAGTATTCAGTGGTTTTTGGTGGGCTTCCACAGTCACTAGATAGTCCTTTTTTCGTTCTTTTGGATTTTTCAAAAACTGATGTTTGATGTTTGACTATAAGCCATAAGTAAAAATGAATCTGCTTTATCACTGGGTAAAAACACAAGTCATTACGACTTAGAGCCCTATCTCATTAGCACTGTTCCTCTGCTTCCAGCTGTCTCAGCCTCCTTGTGGTTCCTGGAGCCCTCAGCTGGCTTCTGCTGTAGGCCTTTGCACTCTCCCCTCACCCAGATACCCCACAGCCAACGCCTCTAGGTCTTCGTTCAGGTATGTCATGGCTCAACAGGAATTCTCCTGGCCACCCTATTTAAATATAGGAATGCACCTTGGTCTCCTTTATCCCACTCTATGTGCTTCTTCCCTAGTATTAACCTCTTCTGATACAATTCACTTAATGTATTTTATAAATGTCTTTACCAAAAAGCTTGGCAAGGGCAGGAATTTGTCCTTTGTTCACTGGTAGCCTCAGTTGTCTAGAATTCTGTCTAGCCTTTATTGTAAAAAATTCTATCCAGTACTTTGTTACTCTCCATAAAAGACAAAAATCAGCATTTTTTGAGACTTTCAACAACTTTGTAGAGTTCCTACTACATGCCTGCCACTTGAGACACCTGTGGCAGGTAAATGACATACCTGGCCCAGATGAGTTATAAGCTGTTGGGGGTGTTTTATACCCAGAACACCCATATTGCCAGGTATGCACTAGTTATGTGATAACTGTGCACTGGATTCTTTGACCCCTTAGACTTCTAGGAGTATAGGATTAGTTAAGCCTAAACCGATAGATGCATTTAAGCCCTAGGTCTTCCTTTTTTTAACCTAGTTCTAATGGTCTTAAGAGTAGAAAATATGTCTCAACAGTGAAACAGCAACCCACAGAATATTTGTAAATCATTGTAAAAGAGATTGCTATCCGCAATATATGAAGAACTGCTACAACTCAACAACCTGATTAAAACATGGGCAAAGGACTTGAATAGACATTTATCCAAAGAAGATGTACAAATGGCCTGAAACACATAATAAAGAGATCCTCAACATCACTAATGTAGATTCAAATCAAAACCATGAGATAGCACTTCATACCCATTAGAATTGCTGTTACCAGGAAAAATGTTGGTAAGGATATGGAAAAATTGGAACCCTAGTGCATTGCTGGTGGGAATGTCGGATGCTGCAGTCACTAGGGGAAAGAGTAAAGTGATTCCTCAAAAAATTGAACATTTACCATATGATCCAGCAATTCCACTTCTGAGTACACACCCAAGAGAAGTAAAAGCAGGAACTTGAATGGCTGTATATACATGTTCAAAGCAGCGTTACTTACAATAGCCAAAAAGTAGAAGCAACCCAAATGTCCATGACAGATGAATGGATAATCAAAATGAGGTCTATACATAACAACGGAATCTTACTCAGCCTTAAAAGAAAGGACATTTTGACACATGCTACAACATGGATGAACCTTGAAGACGTGAAGTACAATAAGCCAGTTACAAAAACACAAATACTGTGATCCTACTTAACCAAGTTCCTAGAATGGTGGTCCAAGGGTGGGGAGGAGGCAAAATGGGAGTTCATGTGTAATGGATACATTTTCAGTTGGGGAGGATAAAGTTCTGGAGATGGATAGTGGTGGTGATTGCAGAACAATGACTATACTTAATGCCACTGAACTGTACACTTAAAAGTGGTTAAAATGGTAAATTTTATGTGTCTATTGACTAGAATTTAAGAGACTAGACAAGATGGTGAAAAATAATCCTTCTGAATAATTTCCAGGTCTTAACCATTCAAGCTCATGTCTTGAAATAATCCTTAGTCTTCAAAAATTCCCACGTGCTCAAAAATCTCGTATTAGCTAACATATTAAACTAAAAGTCCACTGCTACTTCAACCTGTCACTTTCCTTGGACATTATAAATCTGTCAGCTACCAGATCAAATTAGCAAAGTCCTTGCTCTCTCAAACCTAAAGATGTACTGGTTTAACCAAATTAGTAATTAAAATTTGCACAATATGAGCATTTTGCAAGTTGTAGGATGGCTATGTAAATTGTTACTGTATATTTCCAGTAATCTTAACAAGCATGCTGTCCCAATCGTAACAGGGCTCTGAAATCAGGAGATTTAGGTCTCTTTCCCAGATGCTCAGTGAACATGAGCTTTCTTCTCTACCATCCTAGTTCGAGGTAGTATGAGAGTTGGAACCCAAATCGTCTGGAATGGTTAGGAGGAAACATGGTTTCCTCCCTTATCAGCCACCAAATACCTAAGAAAGTACTCCTCAGGCCCATTCCCAGCTCATAAATATGTAAATCATGTATCAGAAATTGTGCTAGATACTGAACATCCAGCCATGGGGCTTTAGGGTGAGAGGCATACCCTGTAATTACCGTATAGCATGACCAATGCCACAGAAACGGGTAAACATGGCTCAAGTTTGAGGTATTAGACTTAGTGTCCAGGACTTAAAAAAGGCTTTCATGAAGTGATTTGATCCAGGCTAAGATCAAACTATCACTGTGATATAGTCAGATTTATTACCTCTTCATTCCCATTCCAAGAATTGGGTTTCCTCTAACATTTTTTTCTCTTTCAAAACCCGAAGGAGTACTGCTTCCCCAGGAAGGGGAGATGCTTGACCAGGGAGGGGCCCAAAACTCAAGGTGCTAAATCCAACTTCAGCATTCTCAAATTTTTGCAACTGCCAGAGAAATACATTTACTCTCCTGCATTACCAATAGTTCTACCTACCTAAGAAATCTTCAAAAGGAAGTCAATTCAAACAATATCAAAACACAACTTTAAGAAAATCTGCTTCCTGGTCAAAATTATACATTTCCTTAAAAATCAACCCAAAATATTTATGGTTACCTAGCAATGGCTCATTTCAGTCCTCAAGTTTTGAAAACCTGATTAAAACTGTGGTCCCACTCCCCAGAAAAGTATACCCTAAGTAGTCAGTTTTGAATATGACTTGCTGGGCAAATCACCGGGTGGGCAAGTACCTTCTGAAGTCTCTGCAGACTCCAGAATAAGAAAGTCCCAACAAATTCTTTTTCAAAAAGAGATGAGTGAAGAGATTTGGTACAGTCACAGACCATGCTCTCCGTGCTGCTGTGGTGCCAAAGGAAAAAAATTTATTTTGGGTGGGAAATGTTCCCAGCAATTTCCCATTGGCGTCTCACTGTAATATGTAAGTATATCCAATCCTATACAAAGTACAAACTGGTTTGGGACAGTGGCACATGCAACTGATATAAAGAAAGCAGAAGCTTAATAAGAATATTTTTTCTAGTTTTTACATGAACTTTTTAATACTCCCATCTTAAAAGTTGAAAAAGTTTTGGTTAAGGGTTTGAGAGATGTACCAGCAAATGTAGTACCATACATGTTTAATGAAGTGAATTTCTTTCACTTAAAAAATGCAGAAACTGAATCAGGTAATATTTAAACAGGCAGACACTAGTTCAAACAGTCCATTACATTTGCAGAATACAGTAAGGAGTAAAGTTAGGACGAAAAACAATCTTTTACCGTGTTTCACTGTACTTAGAAGAAATAGATCCATCATTGGTAAGGTCTACTCCCATGATACACTGATAGGAAAAATAATACTCTTTCATCATGTCAACTTGTGATAAAGCTTTGTCTTCAATTTTACAAACTACAGAACAGGTACAAATAGCCTTTTTCGTTCACACAGTATATAGCCAAACTGCTGCTTATGACCCAATTCTAAAATAGTCACACACCACCCAGTATTAAGGGTCATGATTCAGAGTTTTCTCAGACAATTCTTTAATTACAACTCAGAATGTTTACAAATTTATAAAGTTATAAACTTATAAATAACTTACAAATTCATACAGAACTGTTTAAACAAGAAGTTTCCCTCCAAATAAGAGAATTAGAAACTATACAAATCTGCTACATGTGATTTAAAATGAAAACAAAAAATTGTAAGTTGTATTAATGTTTGGCTATAATAATGGTACTAAATTTTGATATTTAAACTACCCTTAAAGCTGTTGAGTGTGAATATCATCAAACTTTTCCTTTCTGTTTATGCTTCTGGCTGAGAACTGAAGAAGGGACTGCGGTTTACAGTGACGGAAAAATTCTTCACGTGGTTTCTTGTGACCACCGGGAGAGGGTAAGGTCTTTTTCTTTAGAGTCCAATGACAAGAAGTCTCTGATTTGAAATCAGAATCGATCTGCTGCTCTGCTAGCCACAGCTCGAATATTGCCATAAACCTTTGATGGAGGATTTCCTGTAGAGGGGAAAAAAAACAGCTTACCTATCTATAGAAATATACTCACATATTTTGAAGCTACATGGAAAATAGTCTACAAAACTCTAAAACGAACGGGCATTTCCCACTGGATCTATCTTAAATCAACAAAAGACCTAACAAGAAACCATACCCAAATATTCTCCAAAAAACATTTTAAATCCTAATAGCCAAAACTACCAAGTTGTCAAAGTATTTCAAAAAGAAGCTAGTTAGTCAGACTTGGGCACCAAGGGAGAATCCCAAGTGTTTTCTGAGCAAACTGTTTTAAGCTCCTGTAACCTTTATCAGACCTTACTGACTTGGCTGCCCTCTGCGAAATGGGTATAAGTGGATTAAGTTGACTGGTGCTGTCAGCGGCTTCCTTTCTGTTGAACCTAAAACATGGTGTTGCTGCTGCTATTCTGAAATGGCTTTTCTGTGCACCTCATCAGGAGAAGGCAGCAAAGATTTAAGCAACATAAGCCAATAAACCCTTTCTGTTCTCTAGCAGACTGACAGGTGGAATCCAAATAAAAAGATGCCTACTTTTTTCTCTTAGGCCCACATGTGCCAACCCCTAGGCGTTTCTCCTTGCTATCTTTAGCATCACCCTCAACTGACTTGCAACTCTGGTTTGAGTTCTTAGATTTCCTATTCTTTTCTTCCCAGAGAAAACACCAAAGAAATAAACTGCTGTTACCCAGGATAAGGTTGCAGATGGCAGTTCTTGCCATTTTGATGTTTTGGAAAGAGCCAAGGATGTGAACTTTCCTACAAGAGAAAAAGTGAGACAAGTTAGCAACAAAAAGCATTTCCTTAAACTAAATCCTGTAATCCAGAAACTCCGAAAAATCACCATGGATACAGACTCCTAAATAAAGGCAGCAGTGATAATTGCACAACTCTGTAAATATGCTAAGGACCCACATTGAAAGGGGGAATTTTATGGTTTGTGAATTATATCCCAGTTAAAAATTGGAAAAGTCATAAACTAAAAGTAAAATAAAAAAACAAACATTATTCATAATAGCACCAAACTGAAAACAACCAAAACGTTCATCAACTGAATGGATAAACAAAATGCAATATATCCACACAATGGACTGGTACTTGGCAATAAAAAGGAATCACTGATACACTCAACAAAATAGAGAGTTTCAAGACAACATGCTAACTAAAAGAAGCCATGCACCAAAGACTGTATACTGTAAATTTCTAGAAAAGGCAAAAGCATAGTGACAAAGCAGATCAGTGATTGCCTGGGGACAGGTGGGGCTGCAAAGATGCACAAGGAACTTTTGGGGTGATGGAACTATGTGAGTGAGGTGAGACTATAGGACTATAAAACCTTTGCCCCCAAACTCAGTGAACTGTATACTTAAAGCAGGTGAATTTTATTGTATGTAAATTGCACTGCAATAAAGCTGGTACAAAAATTACTGTGATTCCCCAAAAGACCGAACCGGACAATCAGCTCTAATGCATCTTTTGGAGCAAAAATTAATATAAGACCCGGTCTTGTATAATATAAGACCAGTTCTTATATAATACAGTATAATGTAATATAATTGAAACACTATAAACCACGTCTTACATTAATTTTTGCTCCAAAAGACTCAGAGCTGTCCAGCTAGGTCTTATTTTTGAGGAAACACGGTAGTTCAACTAGTAAATTTTAAGTTAACACATAAATAAACATAAATTTAATATGTACTACTCATCATTTGATCAGCAAAACAGTTACATTTTTAGATTTCTAAATTAAAAGCTTTTAGGGCTATATATGATTTAAAATGTGGTACATACTTCAAAAATTTTGAAATTTCTAGTTCAAAACTTTCCCCCGGCTCCATAGTCCCAACTCTAGGCTCAATTCATAAAATAATACACCTGTCCTCAGGTAACAAGGGCCACCAAAGTCATACTATAGTTGTCCTTAAGGTATAAAAAATAAGTCTAAAATTTAGATTCTATATACAGTTAAGCCCCTCAGTTTACAGCAAAGATGAAACAATTTCAAACAAAATTATTTCTGGATTCAGTAGCAGGCAGATCCCTCCTCCTCTAGTCAGTTGCTTCGTGTCTCAACTTTGTGGCATTATGTAATCTTGGAGCCATCTGCCAGTAATCCCGACCTAGCAGCACAGCAGCTTCGACCTTAGAGCGTCATCCTAGCTTGACTTCCTGCATCCTTATTGTAAGCCCGTATCATCTTATGTTCACATGTAACTGCTCTCTAGTTTTTCACCCAATGTGCACTATTCACCTTCCTTTCATGAAAGGCCTTTATATATTTACACACACACACACACACACACACACACACTTTAAAAAAGGAAAGCCTCACAATGTCATTTAAAACACCTACTCCTTGCTCTCCCTACTGCTTTAATAGATTCCCCTGAGATACTATTTTAATCTTCACCTGTCATGCAATTTCTTTTAATAGAGTCTAAACATTTCCTTCATAGGTAACTGAGAAAAAAGCTATAATTTCTAAGGTTTCCTCAACTAACTTAATCTGCTTTCAAAGTAGGTTAGCTAGAATCATATACAGACAAAGATTTAGTGGCAACATTATCCATAAAATACAATCTTTATGATCTTTTGAAACCAGCAAAAGATCAAATATAAATCACAACAGTAATTTTCTTAAGATCACATACTTACACATCAGCCAAAACTATCCGCGTCCGTGTCACGTTCTCTATGGTGAATTTGGTTTTTCCTCCTTTGCCAGCGATTCTTCCTATTGCCCTCGACAGGTGGTCTCCCTTCAGGGGCTTCACTAAATAAGAAAAGCAAGACCTCTAGGCAAGCCATTCCAGTACACCGCCCACTTCCACGTCAAGTTTACTCATTAATGAAAATTCTCTACTAAAAGACACAAAATGCACATTTTTTGGAAAAAAAACTGCTAATACAGCTCAATTGATGCTATTAGAAAGTGGGGAGTCACACACAATACAAAGTCAGCAGTGTAAAAGTACAGTATTTTGTAATAAAAGACTACCACATACTCACCATCTGTAATTTCAAAAGACTCTAAGAAGAGGTCATCCAACCTAATGAGGGCAAGTGCGTCCTACAATATAAAAATAAATACTGTGACGCCTTTCCACTTAGATAACTGAGAATGAGCATTAAGCTAAAATTTACAAATTGTACAATTATAGAAAACTCAAATGGAAAAATAAATGCCCAAATCCACTGAAACATTCATACCGAGTATTTTTCAAGCCCCTATTTCAGATGTCATGAAATCACTCACCTCAACCTGAAACCCGAGAATAAAGGCTTTCACAAAATCAGCTGCTTTTGTCAGAGCACTAACATCCTTGGTTTCTTTACAAGTCTGTTTTAAAAAAAAAGGCACAAATTGCAGGTGGGCATGAAGAAAATCACATTCTAACAGAATGCTAGGAATGACCTTGCCCATTATTGTAATTTCCTTCACCACCACCCGCCCCAATACTTTCTCTCTGACCAAGTTTTGGGTGAGGTAAGTACTGTGTTTAATTTGCAAAACAAAACTTGCCCGGCTAGAGCTGGACAGTTCTGCCCACAGACTGTCCAGTGTCTGGCTGCACGCCAGGGCTGATCTGCTCTGGGGTTAACAGCCAGATGCCGCTGGCGCAGCACACTCGCTCACAGGCTGAAGCACTTCCATCCTCAGACCACCAACTCCAGTACTGACTACCAAGAATGGTGGAAGCAGGGATCCTGCCCTCAGAGTTTATCCGATAATCACAGAAATAGCTGCTATTCAGAAAGTACCACTGTATATGACACGTACTACAAAGATGCTTGACACACTCTAGTTCTAAGCTTCCTGACAACCCTGAATATTAAGTGATATAAATACTTTATATTTGAGGAAACCAAAGTACTAAAAAGTGAAAAAGGTAAAAAATTCAAACCCAGGTCTGATTGCAGAACTGTTATTTCCACTCTCCCACATAGACTCACAATCTAGTTTGGCAAATTTAAAATCATACAAGGGTTATGTAATGACACATTTAAAACTAGATCCCAGCCCCAATCCCGTATGTGACCTTGGGCAAGTCCCATAGATACTCTAGGTCTTAAGTTTTCTCATCTGTAAAATAAGGAGGTATGAATAGGAAATCCTGAGAGGTCACCACTAGCATCAAGATTCACTTATGATCTTGATGACTTTGGCAGACACTCCTTTGACCCTCAGTTTCCTCACATCCATAAGCCGGGGATATGTCAGCTTCCTCATAGGGCCAAAATGGAGCAATGCACGCCAAGCACCACTGCTTAGCACACAGCAGTATCAACGAGTGTTAGTGATGACGCTGCAACACATATGACGGCTAAGTGCAACGACAGTTTAGTCACTGAAGACACAACTGAAAAATGGAGTGATCATAAAGGAGAAAGAACTTGAGCTAGACCCTGGAAGATGAATGGCACCCAGGGAGGAAGACAAAGGATGTGGGGAGGGGAGGGCCTTCATGAGAGAGGAAAGCCATGCGTATGAATGGACATAAAGATGTTCAAAGAGATGGTGAGACGCCTACTTGAAAGGCAAGTTCAGTCAAAAACTTTTATCCTTCAGAGACACTGAAGATAACAGGGTATCATAATAAAATCAGTGTGATCTGGGAACATGAATCTGGCTCTGGCATACAGGATGGAGTGGTGAACGCACAAAGCAAGGAAGCAAGGGAAACAAGTTTTGGCATGAAACGATAATAACCTGAATGAAAGTGGCAAGA
Source organism: Rhinolophus sinicus (assembly GCF_036562045.2). Lineage (NCBI taxonomy): Eukaryota > Metazoa > Chordata > Mammalia > Chiroptera > Rhinolophidae > Rhinolophus > Rhinolophus sinicus. The sequence continues at coordinate 48,590,989 of NC_133755.1, read as the reverse complement.
ACCTCTACTGTCAAGTTTGATATTTTAAACTTTACCAACTATTTGGAGTAGTGCCTCTCAGCTTTATTCCATTATTCTAGTCCCTCAGCAGAGAGGAGTCTATACCAGTCCTAATGGCAGTATAACAATCCTCAAAAAGAAAGATATAATTAATTTTGGTCTTTGATTCTGATACAAAATTGGCACTCAGAAAAAGCCCAGTCAATTAATTTTAATTGTATAACTCCTGGACTGATACCATGGAATGAAAAAAATATATGCATATATGTATCAACATAGATGTGTGTGTACATATATATGGGTGTATATATATACACCCATATATATGTATGTGTGTGTATATATATATAAATTTATACTTATTCTCAAAATAATACATTTTCCCCCAAAATAATACCATAAAATATATACTGCCTGTATTGCAGCACATACTTCAGCTCATTAATTACATACTATTGTTTATGACAACCTCTTCACTTGGTCTTTTCTCAACCCAGAACATTATAAAAAATATGCACAAGAGAACAGTATTTTGGTATGACCGCAGACTCAATTTATGAATTCAACTAATATGTATTAAATGCAGGCTCAGAAAGCATTTGAAAAGTTCAAAAATCACTAAATTAGAAAACTGGGAGAAAAACCATTTAACAAAATAAGTCCCAGGGAGGAAAATCTATTCAGGCAGTTTCATCCCTGCAGGAGAAACCCTAGTGCATCTGGAAAAGGCTGACATTCTCCTTACCCTGATTTCTACATTCCTCGATTTCAAGTTAAAGCGTATCTGAAGTCCCAAGTGCTCTACAATGGGAGTAAATATCTTCATCCAGTTTTCTTTTAATGGTGTGTATCTGTTAGCTGGGACTGGAATTTTTCTTGTTTCTTCTTTCCCATCCTACAATACAAGTACACACAACTCAGGAGATGTCTGGAGAAATGGGGGCGGAGTTGTAAAATGACAGCTGATCCTCCAAAAAGCTTCCTTTAACGGAACGAATTAAACTTCAGCAGAGTCAATTCTCTAAAAACTTCACCCCAGAAGAGGCCCCGCAGCTTCAACATCACCCAAAGGCCACCGGCTTCACCACCCTCGGGCCTCTACCCCGTTCCTGTCCTATGGTCCCGCCAGTACCAGGAACCTGTCCCCGGAGAGGGGCGGGAAGACAGGCCTCTTCGCGGGCCGGGCCTCCTCCGTGTCCATGGGGCCCGCGTCTCCGTCCTTCCCCGCCGCGGAGATCTCCTCGGCCGGCCGTTTCTTCGCTCGCCGGCCACCCTTGCGGGTGACCTGGGTGAAGCCGTCCTCGGCCCCGGTGCTCTGTGCCTCCATTTCGGTCGCCATCCCTAGAAATCTCCGGGAACAGCAGGCGCTTCCGGCTCGAACACGTGCGCGGCGGCTCCGGCGTTGGTCAACCCACCCCAGGGCCCCGCCCCCTTTCCTAAGGGCCCACGCAGGGGACCTCCAGCCCGATTTTGTGTTTGCTTGTTGGGAAGGAAGGGGGGCTGTCCTACAATATGCCTTAGTCTTAGGGTCTCCCTCTGGTCCCGCCACTCACAGCCAGAGCATTTTGTGATCTCTCATCTGAATATGTGCTAAAGGCAGTACGTAAAGGCGATGAACTAATTTGTGCCATCGGTGAAGAAAAATCTTGTGTGACTTCAGGAGCACATCTGGCATTAACTAAGACAACTACATCCAGCTTGCTAGGGCGTCAGGGGGCGAGTACGGCAAGTGGGAAGGACAAACTGTCATTACTGTTTGGAGTCTGGTTTCCAGGTTAGTGTTTTGTCAGGGTCTGAGTGTGTCAGTCGGAGGAGGCGAAGTCGGCTGCACTATGTCGGCCTTTGAGAAGCCTCAGATCATCGCCCATATCCAGAAGGGCCTCAACTACACGGTATTTGACTGTAAGTGGGTGCCCTGCAGCGCCAAATTTGTGACCATGGGCAACTTCGCACGGGGTACCGGCGTCATTCAGCTGTACGAGATCCAGCACGGGGACCTAAAGCTGCTTCGGGAGGTGGGTTCCGGGTCGAGACTGCCCAGTTCCAGGATCTGGGAGTGCCGTTGGCGGCGAGTGCGGATCTTGGGGGTCTGCATTTCTTTTTGGCAAAGTTTTCGTTCAGGGTCCCCTAAAAGCACAGCTTGAGCTGCGCAGGAGTAGCGGAGATGACTGCAGATTGAGGAATAACTTCGACGTAAAATGCTTACGTTGGAGTCTTGAATTCTCCGAGGGCTTGTGCATCGGCGCCCTGCCGACCCTTTCCTTCACCCACTTCCACAATCTAGAGCGAAATCCCTGGAAGTGACGTTCCGACTTCGGGTCTAAATTCGAGGCCCTTCTGGGCAGTGCGCAGTTTGTGGAGAGTCTGTCAATAAGGCCCCTGTTAGTAAAAGGCTTCTTCATACAGGCAGAGCCAAAGCAGGCACCGGGATGCCTGCGGTGTAATTGGAGGAGACAACCTAACATTCATTCTTTCAACAAGTATCAGTTGATTGACGGGTGTTCCCAGGCGTGTGAATGACAATGTCTCCGATCTCATGGAGTTGTCTAGTGGGAGAAAGTATCAGTTAAATAATGACACTAACGATGCATAAATACAAACCAAGGTGAACTCTAGCGTAAAGGAACACGGTTCTATGAGAGTAAAACCAGATTTGAGATAAGTGGAAACTAACTAGGCCAAACTAGGAGCAGAGGAGGAGGTTTCCAGAGGAAACAGCATATGCGGAAGCTCAGCGGTGGGAGAGACGTTATTTTCTGAAACAGGAGTGGTAAGCAGGGACCAGCGTTGCAAGACTGTAAATCATTTAAAGATTTATGCCTTTTTTCTAAGAAAAATGGGACATCACTGAAGGGCTGTAAGCAGGGTGTGGCAAGCCCAGATTTACGAGTTTTGTAGAGATTACTTGTGAAAACTTGAAAGTAGTGATACTAACTAACATTTTTATACCAATTTACAGTTTTAAAAAAGCCTTGATTTGGGTTCCCTTAAAAAAAAAAAAATTGTCATACTCAAATGTTTAGGGTTGTAATAGACTACAGGGAAGGTTGACAACTCCAGGGATCAAAAGCTATGGAGAGAATCTGCTTGGAGGACTAAGGGATTAAACAATTTCGATAATAAGGTTTAGATTAGGCGGTATGTAAGGCCCCAGTCCACTTTAATTTTCTCTGAGTGCCAAGTTTCTTGTTCAGTTTATCTTCTCTATTCAGGCACTCCACTCTGAATAAACATGGCTTGTTCTTTTCTACCTTTTGTTGTATCCCCCAGTCACATGTTGCTATTTAAAGGTCCAGTTCAGATTTTTTGATTTATGAAGTCCCTTGCTGATCCCCACACAACCTAACTTTTCTTACATTACATTCCTATGGTACTTACTATCTGTGCCTGAAATACAGAGGGTGCCAAAAAAAAATGTATGCACATTTTAACAAAGGGAAAAACTATTAAAATTGTCATGCTCAATATATATCGATAACAAAAGATGAATACAAGTCACATTTGACTTCTGCAATTACCAGAGGTGCTCAAAGTGGTTACCATCAGCATAATTTTAATACGGTTTTTTCCTTTCTTAAAATGTATATACATTTTTTTGGCACCCTCTCTATATCATTCTGTTCCATTTATCGCTAATTACCATATTTTGCTGTGTATAATGTAGTCCCCGCGTATAATGTGCACCTATCCTTTTGGCCCAAACTTTCAGGGAAAAAAACCTTTTGTTTTAATTTTTTTAATTCAAATTTTTATTTGTTTACATTTAGATACTTGTTTTTTGTATTATAAAGGAATTTTAGCATTTATTTTTAAACATATTACGGTACAAGAAATTTTATGTAACAATCACAAAACACAAGAACAGATACAAAGTACAAAAAAATTTATGTACCGGTAACAAATTTATGATATTTAAGCATTGTAGAAGGCTAAGAACTCTTCATCGTTGCAAGTTCGTGGTAAGTTCAACAAAACTGATTATCGTATTCCAGGGTACAGGTATTATTTTGCATACAGATATCGTTATTGATTTCTAGAATTACACTTTTAACTCATAAGCAGAAATAAAAGAATTAAAAACATTTATATAGATGCGGAATTAGTACTACCCGTATATAACATGCATCCTTGTTTTTCCCTCACAAATTTGGGCAAAAAAGTGTGCATTATACACAGCAAAATATGGTAGATTGTAAGCTCCTGGAGAGTAAGGAAGATGTCATTCTTTAGTGTGGTATATAAGGAGCAGTCACTCAATAAATTGCTTGTTAAAAGAATGAGTAAATGTATGTCTGTAAAAGAATATAACTTGGGAAATTTAAATATTGGTTTATTGATCATTCGATTGGGGTCAGGGGTTTGAACAGATGGGAAATATTAGAATAGCAGAAAGAAACTTAAAGGTGAAGTATTAGGAACAAATACCAATCAAAGCTCAACCAAAGAGCATCTACAGACTTGTAACTTCTCTTTTACAAAACGATCATTTGTGTACATTTCAGGAATATACTTGTTCATAAAGTAAAATAGTGCTCTTTGTCTTTTGTAGAGATTCTGGAGGATTCTCATGCATTTTAAAAATAATTTGGCCTTTTAAACAAAAATCATGTGTTAATGATAGAACATTTTAAAAATAGATGTAGGAAAAGAAGAAAATTAATAATCACCCATAATCGCAATCCTAATAGTAACTACATTTTGTATTTACACGTATATCCTTTGGGACTTCTTTTTTCTACCATATGCTACCTGTTGAGAACCTATTATTTCAGGGTACTACGTTAAAGGACAAAAGGTATTTGAAAGGTGAGTCCCTTCTCCTAAACAGCTTACTGTCTAAAGAACGGATAAAACAAAAGTAAAAACACTTTTAATAACTTACATTGTATTTGGTTGTGATGATACCATGAAAAAGAATATGTATAGGTTAAGTACAAGCTCAGTGATTCCCAGCTCTCACTGTGCATCAGGGTGGCCTGAATGTGTATTATTGCCGTTGTTGTTTTGTATGTGTGTTTTAAAATACTCATGCCTTCATGCCGCCCTCCAGAAATTCTGATGCACTGGGACTCTTGCATCTAGATTAGAGTGAGGCCTGTACATCTGTACAGTATTTTTTACATTTCAGCCAGGCGATTCTAGTGAGTACCAAGGCTGACTACCATTGAGCTAGGTGAATTATGTATGTATTAAAATATTAGAAAATGTACTTGGCTCTGTCATTGTGGAACCACCCCAATCATGTGCCCCAAAACCCGTGCATCCAAAATGAAAAGGAGGGAAGCACACGGACCTTTGTTGATGTCTTTCTTATCTTGTTACTAAGAGGATAGATAGGGAATGAGGTCAGGGCCTGCATGCATAGTTGAACAGTTTGTTGCATCACACACAGGTGTGTGGCCAAGCGTTCAGTGAGAGCTGAAATCCATCTCTTTCTCATCGAGCCTTACCCATGTGAGACTTCACTAGCCCAGAAAGGGCACCTTTTTTTTCAAATGGGCACAAAGGACTAGGGGTTCGTCCTGAAAAATGGAATCATAGTTGGGGATGTTTACATTTAAAAAACTTATAATCTAATAGAATTCTGCATTTTTAGCCTCTGTGCCACTGAATTTTCTGCTTGTTAGCATTTGGTTGACTAAACCTTTGAAAGTTAATTAAGTAGTGCCAGGGTGTGGAGGAGGAAATACTGACAGGCTGTACTAGACCCACCCCCAGACAGAACAAAAATAGCTCTCCCAGGAATTATCGATCATGGGCTTCTTTAATCATGTTAACTTATTGTAGCAAAGAGAACCAACAGTTAGTCACATGTGACAACCATGGATGGTAATTTTAAATATCATATAGCAAAAGTTAATACATACTAAATTTCACTGTGGAACAAATTTCACAAAATAGATCTTTTTTTTTAATAACAGTTTTCTAGCAAGAAATATTTTAAGCAACCAGTGAATTCTTTTCGTCTTTTTTTCTTGTTTTTTTTTTGCAAAGGTAAAATATTTAACGGGGGCAGGGAGGGAGCCCTTTTATCAATTATAAAAAATTACCTCACTCCAATGTCCTCTCTTAATTTAGCTGCTATTATGGTTTCCATGAATGGCTGATGAAAGAGATAACACCCCCTGCTTTTCTAAGTCCACCTGTCAGCATAGCTCAGCCCATCTGAGCAAAGCGAAGGTCCTCGTTGCAGTGCAGTTGAGATATTTATGTGATTGAGTTTATTTGTTAGTATGTTTATATATTTTGAGTTTAATTTGATTCTTGTACAGCATACCACTAGTATCTATAAATGTCCATGTTTCTTTGATATAAGGAGAAAAGAGAACATGAAGGAAACATAAATACCATATATTTATATCTTGTGAAGATATGAATGAAGCTAAAAACCAAAGAACGCAAATCTGAAAGTACATTTAATTCACGCCTGTATCATTTACCTCACCAATCCGTTTCCGGGTTGGTTGGAACATTTCTTTGGTACTCTAGTGACTCTCAGGTTTGCAGAATGGGGGCTGTATAATAAAATGTTTCCTTAATTGATTTATGCGTAGGCCTGGAGGTAGCCTAGTTTCATAGAAAAGCTTGGACTCTACCTGGTTCTAGGAACATTGGGCAAGTCTCTTAGTCCTGTGAACCTGTTTCCTCATCTGGAGAGGGTGTTCCAGATGCTTAGTTTGCAGTTGAGTGTGTTCGAAAGAGAAGGAATGGTCTAGTCTTGAAAACATCTACAACAGTATGTGACATACAGGTGTTCAATATATGGATGCTATTTTCATTATTGTATATGAATGGTGCCAGAAAGCATACAGTATGTCACATGAAAATATGGTGGCGCAGTGGGAACGTGAACCCTGTCAGTGGTTTCTCTTTCCCCAGCACTAGGACAGAGATTAATAGATGTTCGTTTATACTTTCTGTCAGCGAATGTTGAGCTCGTACTAGGTATTGAACAAATTGGACAAGGTCCCAGTCTAATGGTACTCATTCTAGAAAGGGAAGAGGTAGATAATTGAATAAATAAAATGATTTTGTTGATAAGATTAAACAGGGCAAGTGACAGTGATATAGGAGTTCCTCTTCAGATTGGAGGGGCGGGGAAGGCCTCTTAGAGGAGGTGGCATTTAAACTGAAATCTGAATTGGAGGAAGACGGGAGAGCAGTGGGAACAGTAAATGCAAACATCCTGCGGTAGAAAGGACTTTGGTGTGTCTGAAGTACAAAATGAAAGCGGCAGGTGTGACTGGAGTGGGGCAGAAGGGGAGAAGCAGGAAACCAGGTGAGCGAGACCGGCAAGGCCAGATGTCAGTGGCCTTGTGTATTTTGTACACCGTGGGCCTTGGTTCCACTCCTGTGAGTCAGTGCCTTTAAATGTAGGTACATTTTATTTCATCCCATTATATTTGCAATAAAGACCCACTTTTAGAATGTGTGCAGTGACAAATGTGAAACTATCTGGTAACCTCTCGTGTAATAGAGAGGTTCTCAGTTTGGTTTCTTCTAGGATAGGAATTCTCAGATGTGTTCTGGTGTCAGAACATCTGGACCTCGTGGTGCCTGTTTATGAAACACCATGAAGTATTGGAATAGTTCCATCTCTGCACAAGGAAGCATTTTTCCAGTAGGAAAATCTGACTATATCACAAGAAGTAACCATACATAAAATTGTTTATCCTCATTTCTAGGTTTTCTTACTGGTATTCATTTGCTAGTATTTTCTAACAGACAAGCTGAAAACATGATTGAAGTAAAACTGAAATTTGAGGGGGAAAAAATCAGTTTGTTTGTTTAACTTATGTTGGCACCGGAAGATCAGTATGTTCCCTGAGCATGGTTTGAGATTCTCTATTCCAAAGATAGGCAAAAGTTAGGTAAAGGAGGCAAGTTTGTGCTTCCCACGTTTTTACTCCCAGTAATAAAATCTTAGAAGAACTGTGTGCTGATGTAGGCACTGAAAAATAGAAGTTACATTTTACCTCTTCCATGGCCTAAGAAGAATAGAAGCCCCTTCAGAGGCTCCAGGTGAAAGGAGAGGAATTTGGGGAAGCAGAATACTTTAGCTGGCAGAAGAGAAGAAACGGGTGACCAGTCTTCTCAGGCCTTCTCTGAGAAGAATTTTCCCATAGAGTTATATTAATATATGATGCAAGTTCCCTCTCAGCTCCTAATCCTGAGTCCCTAGAACCATATTCTTGCCATCAGAGCCCACCTGCTTTCTTACCTGAGAGGTCTGTCTTCACCTTCACCCCATGGCAGCCATTATCCATGACTGAGAGCTGGGGGAGACCCAGGCTCAGTGTGAGACAAGTGGGATGGAGGGAGTCGCTGTGTTATCAGTTGGCATGAGCTGGAACTTGGAATTAGTTTAACTGTAGAGATGGTGTCCTAACAGGGTTAGATGCTATATCACTATTAATGTATTATTTCAGCTACTTTTGAGGGAAGGGGAAGGTAGGGAGGACATAAGTGATGTGGAAACTGTCAGCTTTGTTAAATTGACAAAAATTTTGATTCTCTGTGTTGCCCCATTGTAAGATATTCTTCTTCATAAAATTGGAAAAATAACTGAAATAAATGAATATCAATCAGTGAATAACTGATGCTGTCTGGGACCACCTATGCATTACAAAAGTTTAACATTCTGCAGTTCTGTGCATCTCATTCATGTGGTCTTTTACAACCATGTTATTGTAAATGACTGATTTTGTTTACTGGACAATTCCAAGGCGACTGTGAATGCTTTATTTTATACCTGGTTACATACTGACTGCTAATTTTTCCAGATGCCAAACCATGAAAAAACTCAACAAGCTGGGAGTTTCCAAAGCTTTGTACCATATAATGATATCTTTTGAAAGGGTCGCACAGAGAATAGGACGTAAACATTCTCAGTTTATAGGGTTCTGCGGGGAAAACTCGAAGAGACACATAAACATTTTTGTTCTTGTAGCCATCTGGAAAGAATAATGTCTTCATCATGTTCTCATTTCTACTGAAGATCTTAAAGAAGAATACCACATTATGCTGAAATTTTCACATTTACAAACCAATGGAGAATGGTAGACATTCAGCTTTCGGATGTCTCATTACTGAGATGAGAGGAAAGGCAAAATTAAAACTCACTCTTTTTGACAGTTATATACTTCTAAACTACTGAAAAATGACTAAAGGAAAAGCATGACAATTTTTATTGGAAAACATTTTAATTGCATTTTATGTTATGTGCCTCATTTAAATCCCATAAAAGAGCCATAAATATTGTGGATTATAAATAGCTGCTTACATAAATAATGTATCCTCTCTCCCTTCTGTCAAGATTGAAAAGGCCAAACCCATTAAATGTGGAACATTTGGTGCAACATCTTTGCAGCAGAGATATTTAGCTACTGGAGATTTTGCTGGAAACCTTCAGATATGGTAAGATTAATCACTATTAAGACACGAGATAAGCAATTTATATGATAGTCTTGTTACTCTTCCTCTGAAAAAGAGAATTCTGATTTTTCTTTTAGCTATTTCACAAATTGTTACCAATATTTATTGCCACAAATACTGTTTGGTGCTAGCATTTAATACCTTGTGTTTGTAAATAAAGGGCTGTTCCCCTCCACCTTGAAGGATACAATATATGAAAAAGTACATTATAACACGGAGAAATATTAGATTATTAATTGTTTACATTTCAGCAAGACATTTGGCATTACAGAATAATACACTCAATTTTTGTCTGTTTTCATTTTTTAATGTAGAACTCCCAATTCATTTAAAAATTTTTAAATGTGTTAACTAACATTGAAGCATAACCTTTTAGGATCACATCTGTTGAGCAAATCAAGATAAACCTGTTTTTGAATGAGCAAAATTACAATTGTGCCAAATGCTTTTAATTTTAATGTTTTACCTAGAGTTATTTCCTCATATTTAAATTAGAGTTGAATGAATTCAAATTTCTCTGTAATTACTTTTCAGGAATATCTCTTAATCATCTAAGTTACACCTAAGTTAATATTCTAGAGAGAAACTCTTCACTACCTCATATTTTGTAATGTGACCTTTCTTGATTCTCACTTGGAATCTACTATTTTGTAATTAAATTACTTGGACCTATTTATTTGTTGTAGAATCATAATATAAAATAGAATGAAGCTATTTTAATTTACCCTTACTGTAGCTACTTAATAATTAAGTTAGCAGTTATTAGAATGCATTTGTTCTTACATGCTGTGTCATATACCTTCAAAGAAATTGAGAAAGACCAGTCTGAATGTTATTTTTTAAAATATATATATATATTTCAATACAAGAATATGCAACAAATTATCTTCCTAATAAATTCTTAGTATAGAACAGGTATTACCAACTTATTTTCATTGATAAGTCTTATAATTTCACATTTTAAAAAGTAATGTTTTAAAGTCTGTAAAAATAGCAAAAGTTGCTTTTTTTTTTTAAGTAGAACCTCTGTTCTGTTTAGTCTCTTGATTCTTTCACGATAATGCTACAAAGATAAACATTATCTCTAAACTAGGCTGAACTATCTCAAATTTGAAAAGTGAGATTTTACTAATCTTGGCTCATTAATAAATTGGGATTGCATTTCATGAAAAACTACATTCACTCTTTTTTTTAAAGCATAAGTTGTTGAGAACTGACTTGTTAAAGAGAAACGTGGATAGAAGGAAGCTCCAGTAGAAAAGCAAAAGAAGGGGGAAGTGCAGGAAAAGGAATGAATGAACATAACCTCCTTGAGCCATTCATCACCCAGCCGTCTAGTGTACACTCAAGCACACACAGTTATAGGAGTTATAGGTACTTCCCTGCATTCCTTTCCCTTAAATAACCTACAATTAGACAAACTTCAGCCAGTTTGACTATAATATTTGTGACCAACATGATGATGCACTGAAAAATACATAACTAGATGAAAATCAGTATGGAATTCAGTGAGAAAATAAAACATTATAAAGGGAGAAATGTGTACAAAGTAAACACTACTCATATTCCTTAGAAGGTCTCAAGACGACACTATCAAGGGCTCCTTTGGAAACATTCTAAATCACTTTGAATTTCCTCTACATTTAAAGCAGTGATGATCAGACTTCAGTCAGCAGAGCGTCAGCAGGTTTGGGGCCCCATCCAAGAGCTCCTCATTCATTGTGTCTGGAGAGGAGCCCGTGAATCTGCATTTATTCATAAGCACACTTCGTAATTCGTGTGCAGAGGTCCTAGATAGATCATTTTTGAGGAACACTTAAGTAAAGTGGGCTCAGGAGTTCAAATTCCAAGGCGAATGGTGACCGTTCTCATTGAGAGCTTAAAAGATGTTAAAGCGGAGAGAAGAAATGGGAAGTATATGTGTAAATTGCCTTCATAGCAAAACCCTTGTTTTTAAACAAAAATCTAACCATGGCATGCATTCTTAAATTTTAGTAGTGGATTAAATGTTTGGGACATGTGGTGTAAGTAAGAAGCTATCTTCTGTTGTTTAGGAATTTGGAAGCTCCAGAGATCCCAGTGTATTCTGTAAAGGGCCATAAAGAAATTATAAATACTATAGATGGTGTAGGTGGACTAGGAATTGGAGAAGGAGCACCTGAAATTGTGACTGGCAGCCGAGATGGTAAGTCAAAGTATTTTAACTTTTTTTCAAAAGATAAATCTCTATACAACAGTATATCCTCTATCTGGAAATCCTTTTTGGTAAGTAAGCTTGACCCCCTAAATCTGGCAATCTACTTTTTTAATAGGCAAGTTTGATTGCATGTCCCTAAATTGTTTCAGACTTTGGGGTATTTTGAGATAGAGGCATAGCACTTACTATTTTAGCTTTGAGCCACTTCAACTACTAACAACCATCATTTCCTGTGAACCTTGAAGGATTTAAAAAATTTTTATAGGTGTTTGAGGCAGCTGATGATGCAATGTGGGTGGCAGCTTTTCATTTTCTTTTTTTAAAAAGCCTTCATAGCAAAACTTGTGAAAATTGTACTTGTGAAAATTGTCATATCAACAGCTGGTTGAACACTGAAGTTCTGTGACCCTTCTGCTGAGCATTGTAGAAACCCCCAAGGGCACCAACTCTGCTTTTCCACTCTACAGTCACTAACAGCGACAGGTCTTAAAAGAAAAGTGACATGGAATTTTCTAATAGTTACCCAAGAGCGACTGTGTTTTAGAAATCAAGTATTTTTTCCAATTCTGAAAACAGTATGTAATATAGAAGAAAAAATAACATTCAGTCTACCACACTAGCATAACTAGTATTTTGTTTTCCTTTCCGGTCTTGTGTACAATTTTGTATAGTTATTAGTTGTGAATATGATTTTCTATCTTACTTTTTTCATTTATGTTTTGTCGTATGTAGATGTTGCTGTTTCCATATGGTTTTCCCAATTATCATTTTAACGACTATGTAACATTCCACCCTATGGGTGTGTCCGAGTGTCCTTAACCATGCCTGTCAATAAGCATTCAGTTTGCCTTACATTTCTTGTTTATTGCTTTGGGAGAGTGACTTAAAAATAATGAAGAAATGTGTATCATCATGTATATAACTCTTTTGGAATACATGTATTTTGTGGTTTTTAAAATTTACTGTCAAACTTTCCAAAGTACCTATTACCTTAATCAACTACTATAGATGAGGTAGGTTTCCAGTGTACGCTACCAGCATTTACTTTTCCCCCCCTAATTTTATAGATAAAAGTGGTACTCCATTCCAACTTGTGTTAACTTCTTTCTATATTTGTTTACTAGTTAATTTTGCTTTGTAAATTTTCTGTGTTCTTAGCTCATTTAACCATTGAGAAATTAATATGAATTTTATCAATTGTGTGAACCCTGTAGAGTAATACAAATCTCTTGTCACATTTGCAGGAAATTTTTTTCTCCTTAAAGCAGCCTTGATAGTGACCAATTTTATTTTATCCTTGGTGATAAATCTAGTAAAATTGCGCCCCTTTTCCTGCACTTATTATCCCTTTTAAGGACTTTTTTATACCCTTTTCCTACTCTTTTTCAGAAACCTACGCTTTAGCCATTTTATTACATGCATTTGTATTTCTCACGAGCAGTGACATCACTTAGTAGTCCTGTAATTTGCATTAAAATGAGGAAGTGGAAATTAAATTGAGAAGAATTATTCCTTAATTTTATTTAATATTTCCCTCTTCTCTATTGCCACAGGGAAACTCAACTTAATTGTATATGAAATAGTATTCTAAAACCTCGTATAAGAAATCAGAGATGTAAAAATTAGTTTATCATTAGTGTAAGAAAAATACCAACGATTATATGGATAGTAAGGAAAAAATTAAAATGGCACTGGTATTACTCTAAATAAATAATACATTAGTTTTAGGCTTAAGCAAAGAAAATAAAGCATGATTTGAATTACGTAACGTGTGTTTGCCTTGTCAGTCATATCTTATCAATAACTTAGAAACAGTTGGCTTTTCTGTGTCTCTATTAATTTGGAAATTTAAATCAGACAGTAACATATGGGCTATATCTCTGCTATTAAGTACAACTTACCCACTTAGAAGTCAGAAAATTTTTCGGAAGTGAATATTTTTCAGATGTTATGATGTCTAGTATCATATCACGGTGTTTCCAGGAAGCCATACGAAGAGAATACAGAAATGAATGTCATGATTCACTCTTGAGTTTTGCCAACTCACTTTTATTCATGACAGGAACTGTGAAGGTGTGGGACCCAAGGCAGAAAGGTGATCCTGTTGCTAATATGGAACCTGTACAAGGAGAAAACAAGCGAGACTGTTGGACAGTGGCATTTGGTAAATTACTGAAGAACTCTTAGATTTGCGGTATCGGATGGTAAAAGGCACAGTGCTTCAAGAAAGCCCCGGTAGTCTCCTTCTAGTCTGTTCTGTGGGTTATTCTGACAGTTCATTGAGGCAACTAGACGGTGGTTAACGTCAGGCTCTGGGGCCTGGGTTTCAATCCTCATGCTGCTGCTTATTGTCTGTGTGGCCTGGGGCAAGCGCTTCAGCGTCTCTGTTTTTTGGTTGCCTCGTTTATAAAATGGAGGTAATAATGGAGTTTAGATAATAGTGTGGTTATGAGGAGTCAGTGAGTTAGTACCCTTAGAAGTGTACTTAATTATGAAGTGCTCAAAAATATTTGCTATTATTATGTACTTCTGTTTAGCTAGATACTACTGACCTAGTTTAGAGCCAAATGCCCTTAATGGAGCTAAGGAGAGCCTCGGAGGCGAGTGGTAACCTAACAAATGTTATATTGTAGTCTACACAGTGTATATATATTTTCTAGAAAATAGTTATGCCATTACAAAATTATTTCTTATAAATTTGATAACCCTGTTCCTCTCTTTTATCTACTTAAAATGAATATTGATTTTGTAGGACAAATTGATGTTTGCCCTTGTGTCTCTTGCTGAGCACCACAATTAAAATAATTTTTGCTAATAAGGGATATGGGCCATATTTCGGTTTGAACCTCTATTTTCTTTCCCCCGTTTCTTAGTATAATCCTGTGTAGATAACAGACATTAAAAGTGGGATTTGACAATATATGTGAACTGTTCAACTTTTTATTTATAATTGGACTTATTTAAATAGAGGAAGAAAGTTTTAGACTTCTAATTTAAAAAATAAGTTATCGTATGGGAATTACTATGTGTGTATATATTATGAACAATTATATAAACTTAAGACACACACTTGGGGAGAAATTTCAGGATTAGTATTTAGAATCCTCATCTGAAAATTGATATAATAATTAAAAACTAATTACCATTGCATCCATTAAAGTCTTTTCATCATTGATCTAAGGGAGATAAGTACAATTTTAAATATAGGACATTAAGTTTTAAAAAACTTCATTGATTTGACAGTTTTTTATAAATGCCATGTAGGTGCAAAGCTGTGGGCGTATAAAGGCGAAACAGACTCATATTCTAGCCTCAAGCACTTTATAGTTTAGTAAAGAGGACATGATAGCTACATAAATTATAGTACAGGGTGGAAGTGATGAAAGGTCACGAGAGGCAGAAGGAATCCCAAGGTGACTGGGGGGTGAGGGGTGGGGGGTCATTTTGACCTCAGACCAAGGATGTATAGAAATAGAACCACTGAAATTGGAAGGAAATTTCAAGCATAAAGGAACACCTTGAAAAGTGCCCAAGAAAGAATGTAGAAGGAAATACTGTAATGGTCGGAATAGCTATAAAGATGGCTTAGGGACATGGCCAGAGGTGTTTAGATGGTCTGGAGGCAGTGGTGAACCTTTGAAGGTTTTTGCAAGGTTGAGATAAGATCAGAACTTGAGGAAAATTAACATTGTGTTGTGTAGTGGGGAGAGAGATGAGTGGCAGAGGGAATATGAGTTCTGAAACTCTGCAATATTCCAGGAAAGACATAGTTTAGAAGCAATGAGAAAGAGGCAGAAGGAATTTATTCAAAAGATAATATTGTGGCAAAATAAATAGAGTTTGACAATTTTTTGGAGATGAGGAACAAGGGAAAGGATTATGTCCAAGGTGACTGGATTTTGAGGCTGATTGTGGGGTGAATGACATTATTAATTGAAAAAGTTCCACAAAAGCTGTGATGGTTTGTACAGGAAGATGGTGAGGTCAGTTTTGGACATCCTGAGTTTAAGACGCTGCTGTATCATCTAGGTGGCACCCAGGGCTGGAGTTTATGAGAAAGAGGGCTTTGGAGGTAGTAGAGAACAAAAGCACTGGGATGAGGTGCCCAGATAGCCTGGCACAGTTACATGGGCCTCCTCGCCATGCTTTCCTCAGCAGGAGGTACTCCAGAAAACAGTCTTTGCTACCAAGCAGGATGCATCTCACTACAGATTATAAACTTGCTTCAGGTGTGATCATCCATACAACTAAACATAGATCCCAGTGTGCTATAACTTATGTCAGGTTTCCTTGCAAAGAGGAGATAATAGCAGAGCAACATTTTCAAAATAAATAAGTTTTACAGTAGTTTCTATTTGCATTCAAATAAAGTTACTGCCAAAGAAAGCAATGGAAGGGGGATCAAATATATGGTGATGGAAGGAGAACTGACTCTGGGTGGTGAACACACAATGGGATTTATAGATGATGTATTACAGAATTGTACACCTGAAATCTATGTAACTTTACTAACAATTGTCACCCCAATAAACTTAAAAAAAAAGTAGGTGAAATAAACCTATCTTAAAAAAAAAAAAAAAAGAAAGAAAGAAAGCAATGGAGGCGTAGCTGTATTTATTCTAAATACCAAACCCTACTATGTTTACACTATGGTTGTTGGCCTTAAAGTTTTCACATATATAGTATAGAGAGAACATTTGCTTTCAACTCAGAATCTAATAAACACTTTCACATATCCCTTTAGTGTAGCATGAACTTTAAAAAAAAAAAAATCAGATACCAAATTTATAATCTTCGTGTTCTGTTAGGATTGATAACATGAGATTCTGCCCATTGTGATTTTAAAAATCTGATTTCGTACAAGTTATGTGTGTAGTTTCATAAGATTATTTCAGCAGCCTTCAGATGAGCATTTATTAGGGCCTGACACATGTGTCTTGACTTCCAGGCAATGCTTATAATCAAGAGGAACGTGTTGTTTGTGCTGGCTATGACAACGGGGATATCAAACTGTTTGATCTCAGAAATATGTCATTGCGGTGGGAGACCAACATCAAAAATGGGGTAATGCACATCTGGATTCTTTTCAGTTTCGCTGAGTGTGTTTTCCTCTGCCTCTGAACCATGGCAAAAGGAAAGCTCCTCCCATAACTCATCTCAGTCCAACCTGTCTGTCTATGAGTGGTTCTAAACCTTTTGGGGCCATAGAGCCCTTTGGGATCTAATGAAAATCATAGAACTTCTCTTGGGAAGTGAACACACACCCAGATGTGGGATGACAATGGCGGGTGAGTCACCACACCCTGAGGCCCGTCCGGGGACCCCTGTGGGCCATGCATTGTGATACCAAAATAAGAAAGTGAAAGGACTTTTTCTGCTAATATTAGAAAGCCAGAAATAGTAATAGCCTTCCCAGGTACTTTCAGATTTTTAGTTTCTGAGTTGTATGCCTTTAGTAAAGAATGGGGTTTCCTCCTGTTTTCTAAAGTCGGCCTTGACTTAACTGTGTACAGTAATTATGTAATAACTGTGAAAAATTACATTATGGCTTTCCAAATGTATCTGATAGGGGAACTCAAGATGGTTTTGATCTTATTAACCAAGAAGGAATTTTTTTATGGTTTAAAAGTATTTGATGAATTAGTTCAGAAGACAAAATTATTGTTGAAATGCTTTCACACGAGCTGATAACTTTAAAGTTGTTTTACTTAGTTTAAAAGCACCTCCTGAATAATAATCAATAATAAATATTCTCTATTTTCAGGTATGCAGCTTGGAGTTTGACAGAAAAGATATAAGTATGTTGTTTTACTTAGTTTAAAAGCACCTCCTGAATAATAATCAATAATAAATATTCTCTATTTTCAGGTATGCAGCTTGGAGTTTGACAGAAAAGATATAAGTATGAATAAGTTAGTAGCTACATCTCTGGAAGGAAAGTTTCATGTTTTTGACATGAGAACACAGCACCCCACCAAAGGTTTTGCTTCTGTTTCTGAAAAGGTAAATATGAGGGAAATGTCTTTCTGTGAAGAGGAATGTTCATAACTTGTTTTAGACTAAGAAAGAGACTTAGTCACCAGGGTTCCTTCCAGGTCTTTATGTGAAGGGAGCTATTTTTAATATATTCTTGTGGGATCTTGACAAGTTTTTCTCTGCAAAGAGTACTTTCCAAAAGTTCTTCAGAGACTTCTTGATTATAATAAAGGCCTCAGTTGACTAGGTATCTTATTTTGTGGTTTAGGAGCAATCACAGGAAAACTAGCTGATGTTAGGAATTCGATCAACAAAAGCTGGCTTTGTGTTTCCTAATAAATATTTAATATCTGTATTAATACCTAATTATATACTTTTAGGTCCATATCAACATATACCTTTCTATAGTACTAATTATATACTTTTCAAAATATATCAACATATATATGTATATGATATAAATCATCACATTTTATTTTATATTCCAGTTTGCTATATTAAATGAAATTATGTAAGTGCTAATCTGTGTGATTAGTACATAGTAGATGCTCAAAATTTTATGTATTCATTTATTCATTCATACATGCATGCATACATACATACATACCGTGTTTCCCCAAAAGTAAGACCTAGCCGGACAATCAGCTCTAATGCGTCTTTTGGAGCAAAAATTAATATAAGACCCTGTCTTATATAAGACCCGGTATTATATTATATTAATATTATTATATTATTTATATTATATTATATATTATATTATAAGACCTGGCCTTATATTATAGTAAAATAAGACCAGATCTTATAGTAAAATAAGACTGGGTCTTATATTAATTTTTGCTCCAAAAGACACATTAGAGCTGATTGTCCGGCTAGGTCTTATTTTCGGGGAAACATGGTACATACTTTGCCTTAGTCCAAATAGTATTTGAGGTAGCTTAGAAAGAAACATATGGTATTACAATATTAGAAAAATAGATGAAGAAAGCAGGGCAAAGGGAAAATATTGGTTAAAAAAAATGTGATGTCTGGAGTAGGGAATTACATAAAATTCATGCTGAACCATCCTGTCCTTTGCAAGAGATGGATTGGAAATGTGATTCTGAGCTTCCTGGAGTATAAAAATAAAGAAAGATCAGTTAGAGATTTGTAGTTTCTATGAGATTGGAATATGTAAGTTGTTCAGGAAATAAAACTTCACTCCTTTGCTCCCTCTACCCTGGATTCAGTGGTACTTCTCAAACATTCCTATTTTGTCTTATTTTATTATTACACTAATGATGGCTATTGCATGTAAATTACTATCACTTCCTGATGAACTAAATTCTTAACAAGGTAACTATATACATTGTAATATTGTTTTGCTTTTGTCATTCCAGAATATATTAAGTATCAACAATATAAAGCACTTTACTAAATTGTTCTATAGACAATTGCAACATATTTCTCATTATCTGTAAATTATATTGTCCTCTCCAAAGTTTTTTTGTTACATTTAGTTAATCTGTCAAATAAATAACTGGTGTATTTACAGAGGTCATTTTCCCTCTTGCTTTTTGTGTTTTTATGAACTTCCAGGAGAAAAAGAGAAGTTTAATCTACAAAACAAAATGTTTTAACACTTGAACCTAATTACTTGAGGACTCTTAACACACTTAAAATGTGTATTTTGAGATAATGTGTATTTATCTGCTAACAGTAATTCTCTTAAAATATTGTTAAAATCAAATGTCATGACTAATCACTCACTAAAATGTGAAGTGTCTTACGTGTGGCTTAGATCAAGTTAGCCAGACTCCTTCTACAACACAGAAGTCTTTCATCCCTCCCTCCCTCGGTCCCTCTTTCTCTCCTCCCCTCTGTCTTTCTCTTTCTCTCTCTCTTTTCTTAAATTCCCCACAGTGAATATAGCACTGCCAGTTTCCCTGAAAATAAGACCGGGTCTTATATTAATTTTTGCTCCAAAAGACACATTAGGGCTTATGTTCAGGGGATGTCATCCTGAAAAATGATGCTAGGGCTTATTTTCCAGTTAGGTCTTATTTTCGGGGAAACACGGTATTAGGCTTGATTTATTGGTGGTTGATAAGGTGCTAACAAGCTGTTAACCTTCATCCAGTTGCCATTTTTATCTTTTGGTTTAATATGACTGATAAGGCCTTGGCTTATTGGGACCATAAACACTGTCTATAAATCCTCATGGTCCTTATTTTTAAGACTAGACAAGCCCAACAGTGTAGATTGAAAATAAGGCTCTGGGAGCTTTAAGTAAAAATTCGTTCTGTATATGGGAACTCTTCTTTCCACTCAGTTTTGCTGTGAACCTAAAACTGCATTAAAAAGTAAAGTTTATTTTTAAAATAATTCAATCTTTTTTTTTTTCGCTTAGGAAGTATATGTGTTTGTATTTTGAGTCTTTTCCTCCTTGGTGAGTTGGAGATATTTAAATGCATAAAATCTATTTGCATTTATGTGATACTCTAAATTTAAATGGACTTTTAATTTGATGACATCATTTTTTTTTAAATCCAGTAGAACTTTGCTTCATAAAGTAATAAAGGAAAACGATGCTTTTCCTAATTTCTGATGGGCTCCTATAAATCTCTAGCCATTTTAAAGAGAAGTGCCAGAAAACACTTTTAATTACTTTTATAACAGTTGAAATTAGAGAAAATTCTTTATTTATAGGGTTTCTATTCTAGGACAGCCAGTGTTTGTCCTATAAACTTATAAACCAGTTGTGTGTCTCTCATCCTGTTTAGGCTCATAAATCTACTGTGTGGCAGGTCCGACACCTGCCACAGAACCGAGAGCTCTTTCTGACAGCGGGGGGTGCCGGCGGCCTTCACCTCTGGAAGTAGTAAGTCTGCCAGCATACACGGCTACTTGTTAAGTCACTTGAGGCTGTAAAGTAGGATTAGATTGAACTAAGTGTTATTTTCTAAGCATTTTTTTTTTTTTTTTACCAATCTACTTATTTTACACTTAGTAAATATTAACCATCTTTTGACATTAAATATGTTTGTTATTTTAGTGGTGTCTTCTATGTGGTGGAATAGGCCAGGAGCACTTCTTTTCATAGGTTTGAAATCATGGTTTTTTGCTAGATTTATTTATTTTTTCCTTTAATAGGAAAACTTTCACCAAAGGCTTTTGTGAAATATTGTCATCAGATCAGTAGAACACTATCCCTAGAAGATAAGAAAAGGGTTGGAATTCTTAGTTTTAGGTCCTGATAAGTCACATGACGGAGTTCAGATAACATCCTTGTGATGGAACTAAAATAGAGCCCAGGGCCGCTGATTGGTGTCCAGGAAAAGCCTTGTCCCTGAGTTTGCTTTCTGCACACTGTGGGCAGAGTGAGTGACATGACAGCTTCCCATGCACTGCACTCTGAATGCTAAGGGCCCAGCGGTGGCAGATAGGAGCTTAGCTGCTCATTTAAAAGGCCTGGTAAAAATTGGGAGTTAATGGTATTTCCTTCCCTAAATGTCACTTAAGGAAAAAGAACAATACAAGCCATAAATAAATGAAAGATATTTCAAAAAATAAAGTTTAAAAAAATATAGAAGAAAACCACTCTTCTCAGTATTTCTGGGACTTTTACATTTACAAAATACCTCTCTATTTAGTAGCTCCTTGGAGAAGCTAGAAAAGGTTCTGAAACACAGGGCTGCCATTGAAAAGTACTTGTTAAAAAGTATGTACAGAGAGAGCTGACCAAAAACCAAGCGTGACTACTTCAGATCCAAACTACATAGTTTCTGAAACTACATAGTTTCTGAGAATAAAAAGCAGAGGGAAAGTTATGGGGATCCCGGGAGAATGATCACTTCGTAATTCCCCTTTTCCTGGTGCCTTTGCCCATTGTTCTTCCCTGATTCTTCCAGCTCAGACTCCACTCCACAGTGGAAACCATACGCACCACTGACCTACTTGACCAAACTCTTTAGGCTGTTTCCCTGAAGCTCTAGTCCCAGTTTTCTTTGTAATATTCATATGGAGTTGTTTCCGTGTGACACGCGAACACGTTTGCAACTAGAATTTTTTACTATAGTGGGTTTAGTTAGTATCAGTAAAGTTGGGTCTGTATGCAATTAGAAATTTGAATTTACCTCAATCTGAGCATTAATCCTTATCACAGATATCTAGTCTAACCTCCCAGTTGGTTTGGCGTTTTGCTATCAGGTATTACGCCAGAAAAGGAGAACTGATTTAAGTAAAATGATGTTTAGCTTTATTTCCTGTCACCAGTCTCCCTTGATAGTGATACAATTAAATTATAAATATTTATTGAGCACCTACCCAAGAGTTCCTAAGGAAAATCATCTAGTTATTCAGAAATTGTTTTTTGAATGAATGGCCCCCAAGATGCTGATTTTTTAAATATTTGAAACACATACACAGTCTTAAAACTTTAATAGACAATATGGAGGGTTTTTAAAAAAAATCTGTGTTACCTTTTAAATGCTAAATAACTACAGCCTTTGCCGAGAGACATAGAAAAAAAATTCCATAAACTTTTATCCATCTGAATGTTTTATTCCTTTTAATGAAAAGAAGTTGTAGAGTCTGAGAGGAAAAAGAATAGTAGGTATCATCCTGTCACCTCTGTTTCCGCTCTGCTTCTGAGTAGCTTTATGTCTCTGAAACTTTTGTGTTAACATTTATGAAATACAGGGAGCATCACAGTTGATACCTACCAAGCTTTCAGAGGCCTCCTGAGGCTGGCGCATACCCTTGTATTTCACCAGGAATACATCTCCGTCCGGGAGGGATGTTTCCTTTCCCCTCTCTCAAATCTAGACCAAGTCGTGTTTATGAGTTCCTCACCTACAGCTCTTGTTATTTTATAAATTTATGTTTTCAGCTGAAAGAAAATCCAATGTCCTCAGAATTGCTTTTGTCTTTTTTGAAGCGGTGACATTTAGGTCTAAAATCTCCCCCAGCGTGCCTTCCCATAGAAGTGGTACACAAGGGACCTGAGACTTGGAGCTACATATCGGAGCTCTGGGGTTAGAAACCAATGTCTGTCTTCCATTCTGGAAGTGTTTCGATGGGGTTCTGCAAATGTTACTCACAGCTTTTGCCTTTGCGCGTGCTATTTGCCCGTGGCATCTAGCAATCCCAATCTAGAGGAGAATTACAATAAAATATTATCAAGAGCACCAAGTAAATTTATAAAAGATGCTCGATCAACCTAGAACTTACATGTTAAAAAAGAATACACAGACTCATGTTGAATAGAAATGATGTGTAAAGGGTTTTAGTAAAACTCTCTCTTTTTGATGAGATTTTTTTTTTTTTAGGGCTGAGGTTGAGGTTGAAAGAGTGTCTCTTCATGTGCATACAGCTCAACCTTAGAACCATTCTTTAAGTATTTGTCAGTTCTAATAATCAACTGAGAAATGAAAATAGAGTTATTGGAGTATGTGTATAAAAATAAAATGGTGAATGCTAAGATGCACCTGTCTCTTCTGACCATTTGGATCTTGTTTTCAGCGAATACCCTACTCAGCGGTCAAAGAAAGATTCTGAGGGAGTGGAGATGGGAGTTGCGGGGTCAGTCAGCCTTCTGCAGAACGTGACGTTGTCCTCCCAGCCCATTTCCAGTCTGGACTGGAGTCCAGATAAAAGAGGTCTCTGCATCTGTAGTTCATTTGATCAAATGGTAAGAGTGCTGATTATTACAAAACTCCATAAAATTTGATCTGAAGACTTTGGACTTGAGACCTTTCAGCAGAACACTCATAGAATTTAAAATGTGTTGTGCCTTGTCGGACCCTCCTTGAGCAAAGTTGGATTTGCCCGATGGAAAAAGGCCCCCGATGTAAACTTCCAGGCTAGCCTCTCTCTGGGTGTGAAATGCCCAGCAAGCAGTGTGTTCCCGTCACCTGGCCTGTCCCTGGTTTGCTGCTGTACTTTGGGGCACCTCTGTCTCCAGAGCCAGCTCTGCCCCTTTCCCTCCATTTCAAAGAAAAAATTGATACTTGTCTGTATTTAAACATATGTTACACTTGTTCGACATCCTCAACGTTCCATATTTTATAATAACACTTGTGTTGCATTTTAGTGTTTACAGGGTTGTGGGAGGGATCGCTGTTCTGGTTTAAAATTTGCCTTGGTAAAACAGCTGTGAAAATTAACCTTCATACATAACACTTTGCGAGATTTCAGTGTCACTAAGTTTCAATACAAGATATTACTTTATAAAATACCAAAGTGGCATAGTCAGACTAGATTTGGGTAACTGGTTTTAGCAGTGCAACTTGTAAAATGAAATACTGTGACTTACAAAGACCTCTTTTTTACTTAAACAAGAGTTGAATTAGTGAGACTTGTGGTTATTGACTATGTATGGTAAGTGATGTTGAGATTATGGGGGTTTTGTAGCCTTAATTTTTGTCAAACTTTTTAATATATTTTATGAATAAATTTCTGTTTTTGAAATCTGTGGTAGCTTTGATTCTTTTCACTTAACAGGAGTAATAAAGCTAACACCATCACTTCTTGTGCTTTATACATGCTTAATAAGTACCTCTTAAGTCACTTTGTTTCTTCAGTGTTCACCATCTCTTAAGCAAAGCTCAGAGAGGTATAAATTTTATCACACTTTCATTAGCTTACCCTCCCTCCTCCATTCAAGAGACAGAGCCACCTACAACATTCGTAATATGTGAAATTCATGTGATTTCAGGGGTTCTTGGAAAATCACTTGTTTGGAATATTAAACACTTCTGTTCTCATCCCATTGGCCATGGTTTGGTCATGTGACTACACCCGCCATTGTGAGGCTGAGAAACATAGACTTTATTCTGTACATATATTAAGTGATATACTTAACTCACATTTGGGAATTCTGGTACTGAGGAAGACAGGGAAATGGATATAAGGAGGCATAAGTGAATTCTGCCAGTGTGACAGAATGGTTCAGCATAAAGTCTCCCATGAGCTAAAAACTAGGAAGTGATCAATTCATGCTTCTTTAGGCTGAATCTGGGTCTTGGCACCCAATTGGCACTTTTGGCTTCTCAGCTATAAATAGTATAGATAAGACACTGTGGAATCACTTGTTTCCCTGCCCTGTTGAATCAGTTTTACTCTCCTTCACGTACAGTCAGTGAAAGTCCTGCCCAGCACAAAATTATGAGAGGGATATTCCCCTTAAAAACGCAAACTGATCTTCTACCCTAAATTTCTTTTCTTGGGAATTTATTTTTACTTAATAATTTGTTTTAAATCCTAAGCACCGGTTCCGTTGAGGGGCAGTCCAAAGACACGTGCAGTAGAACATGAATGGAGCACATTACCTCATGCATCTCTATAAATTCACAAAAGAAACTTGAAGGGAAAACAATGTTTTATGACTCAGTGTGTATTTGTTCCTACTGAAAATGACTTTTGGTGGTGACTTAGATGGATACATTTTGTTACTTATATAGGAAAAATAATTTTTCCCATTAATGTCTTAGGATTGTCCCATACACAAAATGATTTCATCCATTTTCTGCATGAGAACAGCCAAATGGTTTCTGGCAAATACTTAGAGCTTTCGATTATGCCTATGCAAAGGCACTATCAGATGAGCCTCTTTTTTCTTTTCTTTCAGTTTCTCTGTTTTTTATTTTAAATGTTACCATTCCATTATATTTTAAATGTACTGAGTCTAGGGTCCGTGTCACTAAGCACTGTGAGACGTGCCTCTTCACTTGTAGTGAATCGCCTTCCCCTGGAAAGAGGCAGGCTCCTAAGGCTGTGTGTGGGGAATCTCAGGACTTGGTTGTTAACGACAGACCCTGTGATGCACTGCCCCCTTGTGGGAGAATGGGCATTCACACCTTTTATCACAAAAAAAGGGATCTTGCTTTTCAAGTGCAACTGGAAAAACTGCCCTGTTTAATTCCAGCGAGGCACACAAGTCAAACTGGACCTCGAGAAAGATTTTATCTTATGTAAATTTCTTCCCAAAATGTGAGTGTGTTTATGAAAAGTAACACTATATACGATAACACTTCAAAAGTTGTATAATTAAAATTTGTATCAAAAGTTGTATAATTAAAAAGTTGTTAATTAAATAAAAGCTTTATTACAGATTCAGCCTTATTTTTAGTGCACCATAAAAGCCGACTTCCAAGAGGAAACATTTGGCTTCTTATAAAGCAAGGCATTTTCTTGTAAAGTAAATAAATAGTATATAACTCTACTTCCCACCACTAATTCATTTTATAAATTCTAATTGTAATATGAAGTAGTATGTCTCAGAGTAAGAACTTCTTTATACCATCATTTTAACTTGCTGCAAACATTCTAGAATTTTCCCCCCACCTTCCTTGCTCCGGATTTGCATGGGATATAGTCATTGTTTTTACAAGCTATTTCTGCACCAACAAGTCAATGAGCAGGAGGCCTCCATCTGCCCACTTTTGGCGCTGTGGACCACACAGCTAAAATAAGCAACACAAATAAACACTGTGGTCAGAGACTCGCAACTCTCCCTCACAGCAGGCTGAAGACACACACTTTCTCCTCGTTTTGTCTTCAACTTTTCTTCTTTATCCCTCAAAAGCTCATACTAGGTCTTTTGTAGCAAACTGGAATGTGGGTTCTGGAAGAGGCCTTTGAATCAGCTGAGCCCAGTCTCCCTTGGAGACAGACTGGTGCTGCATCTTCTGACGCCCTGGTCCATCTCTCTTCTTCCTGCATTGGCCCTAGGAGGCCACTCTGCATTCCATTTCCCCTGAGAAGCAGGGCACCTCTTGGTCTAACCACGCCAAGAACAGATCAGGTGCGCAAACAACACCACCATCAGAGGCGATAAGGATTAGCAAATAAACGACCTGGGAGGAACAGAAGCAGAGGTTTGGTTCTCAGTACCCTGCAGATAAACAAGTGTTTGATCTGGGCTGAGCACATCCCTTATCTGGTGAGAGATAACATTCACACTCAGAGGGGATCTGTGCTTGCTGTAAACACATTGGGAACCCTTTGAGTGCTGGCCTGGTCCTCACACCGAGGGCTTAAGGAACAATGGACTAGGGGAAATTATTACAAAACAGATCAGAGAACCCGAAGAATTCCCGGGGTCTTCACACAAGAGTCCTGGTGGCCACAGTCTCTACTCATCCACCAAGGGCCACTGGGGCCTGCTGTAGATTTTCCAAAGCTGCCCAGTAAAGCTTCTTAGGAGAAATGTCACAAGCCTCATTCTTTTTCTCCTTTTCAAAAGGTGGTTGAAGCTGAAGAAAGCATTGAAGAGTGAGACCAGAGGGAAAACCACTAGCATGTCTCTAGACAGACTTGATCAGGATAACATATATAAAGATAATAATGTTGACAACGATAGCAGCTAATATTTCCTGAATACTTACTTTGTGCCAGGCACTATACTAAGTGTTTGTCCTGTATTATATTCTTCAATCCTCACCATAAAACTTTTCAGTACTATTGTTGACATTTGCAAATGAGAAATAGGCTTTAAGAGGTGAAGAGACTTACCCAAAACCCCACTACCAGGAAGCAGGAGATCCAGAAATAGAAACATGGTTTGTCTGTCTCTAGTACTCAAACTCTTAACCTCACCTTTTTTATACATAGGAGGAACCTGTTGGATGCATGTTTTCCCCCATCAATTTCACTACTTTAAGGATATAAGACTTTATTTAAAAATGTTTCACAGTCAATTTGGAGGGATTCTGATGAAATCAGGAGAGAGCAAAGAAGCACTGCAAGGGAAGGCAGGGAGGGGAAACCACCGCTCGTTAGTGGCCTGGTGTGAGCTGGCACGGGTTTCCCTCAGGTCTTCACCACAGCCCTGTTACTGCCTCCCACTGTGGCAGGCAGCAGGCCTCCCCACGCCTACTTGTTCCTCCTTCCTCCGAACCAGAGCTCCATTTTTATCACAGCACATAATAAAGATTACACCTGCCTGCCTCCCTTTCAGCTAGGTGTGGCCACCATGGACCATGAGCTTGGGCCTGTACTCCAGGGAGGTAGAACCAACCTGGAGAGTGAGGAGCCCGATGCCTGATGGGTGGGGGCCACCGGGCCTGCCTGACGCTGTTTCCCTGGACTGCTCTACCTGACAGACACAGGAGCTTGTTTCTTGTTTAAACCAGTGATCACTTGGGAGTTTCTTGTGTATGCATGGATACCTAGTCCTCACTACTTTTTTTCCTTCTTTTTACAGAGGGGGAAAGAGGCTCAGAAAGAGGAAATAACTTGGTCCAAAGTCGTACAAGTATTATGTGGCAAAATTCAGATTTGCATTTATCTGTTTGAGTTCTTTGCTTTTCTAGGACAGTCTGTATTAGTAAAAGTAATAAGAACATGCATGTATTCAGTGCTTTGTAATTTGAAAATCCTTTCTTATGTGTTATGCAATATGTGTGGTTTGGGCTATTGGGGCTTTAAGCAACAGAAATAGACTCTTGATAGCATACTAAAGAGGACTCCATAGGAGGGTGTGGGGTGGTGTATCAGTCTGCGTTCAGAGAAGCAAAATCACTAGGGATTTATTACAGGAACCTGACCTTACCCAATTGTGGGAGCTGATTAAGCAGTCTCTATAAAGCCGCTGTCCTCGGTCTGATGCTGGAGCTGGAGTCCACAAGGCAGGCAGCTGGGGAGGGGAGACGGATATAAGTGGGGAAGAACAAGAACCAGCCGGGACCCACACACACCAGCTGGGAACCACAAGGATCAGCTGAACCCCGTGCCTCTGGCATACCTACCCTGCAGAAACCAGGACCCTTCATCTCCGAGCTGAGCACACATGCCTGGCCCAGAAGTTGGAGAAGCTGAATGAGGACCCAGGGAAAGGCATGGCAGTTGCAGGCTGGCCACTGCCTCGTGCTAACAAGGTGAGCAAGCAGATAAAGTGCAACACTTGCTTGGCGGGAGGGAGAGAAGTCTTGCCCTGGGCTTGAAGGGTGGTTGGACAGGTCAGGGGAGGTTACCTGAAGTGAAGATGCTGATGATGGAATGTGTGTGGCAGGTTGGGGATAAAGAAAGACAGCACAGTAGAACAGAAGGAACACTGATCCCAGAATCAGAAAGCTGCAGTATGTTAGTCATGTCTCTTTGGGTTCCAGACACAGGATCTCAACTGACACTGGCTTAATATAAAGTGGTGTGTGACTGTGAAATCTGAGGGCAGATTATCTTCTGGTGTGGCTGAACCAAAGCTGCAAGGCTCACAGTGTGTTGCCAGGCAGTGTCTGAGTCTCGGCTGGCTGTCCTCTGGTTGACTGCATTCTCAGGCAGGCTTTCCCCAGGTGGTGGCCAAAATGACCAAGTGTGTGTCATCCCAGTGGGCAGAGGGCACATTCCCCCAACAGTTCCAGCCTGGCAGGGCCGGTGCCCTCCCTGAGCTAATTGTGATGGTCAGGGAGAAAGAGTGTTCTCATTGTTTAGGCCCATTTATTGCGCCCACAAATTCCTAACAACGTGAAGTTTGAGGCGGTTCCCACAACAAAGTCAGGCTACCATTATCACGAGATGCAAGGGACCAAGAGCTGGGCAGCCCAAAACAGCAGGTGCTTTTAGAACGCTCAGTCCCAGGCCTGCCGTGCACGTAACCCGTAAAACAGACCCATCGAATGGGAAAAGGCAAGCATAGGCCTTCTGGAAACTGAGACGCCCCCCCCCTCAAATCTAAAGAGCTGTTGTTGAGAGAAAACCAGCCTGGTCAGACAAGAGACAAGATATTTAGAGCAAGACTGTGGGAAACAGAGTCACCAGGGTGGGTGTGGGCAGAACCCTGAAGAAGTTATAGGGACAAAGACGGCAAACTCCCAGAGCAGGGGACATTCCCCATGGTGCTGTGCGCGGGAGCTGAGTAATTTTTGGATGTTGGATACAAGGGCATACATCACCAAAGGATAAATAACTTGCAGGAGAGTCAACACAGTACCAGCTGCAGGCCTCAGAGACTCTCATTAGTAACCAGCAGGGATACAGGGCTGCAGTTCTGGGCCCCCGGGCCTCCCTCCCCTCGCTGTTCTGTCAGGGCCAAACTGGGAAAGCAAGGAGAAAAAAGCAGACCTGTTAATTAGTGTGGCTCGTGTCTAGCTGCCTACCTGCCGTGGGGAAAGGGCACCAGAGAGGGGCTGGTCCCTCGGGTTGGCCTGTTATTTACCAAGCTCAGTGAGGCCTGAGGCAGAAGCATTCCAGTGACTCTGGGGATGATCCCAGGAAGGAGCCGTCTCTGAAGTCAAGCTGCAAGGCAGCGGAAACCCAGTAGGTCAGGCACCCAGCAGCAGCCAGAACATCTGCTTGCACACAACACGCGAAGGCCTCCAACAGAAGCCACTCAAATCTACGTACCAGTTCTGCCCCCATCTCAGGGGACCACTTGCCCTGGGGTGCTGCTGGGCTTCTACTCTGAAAACCAGAAAGTCCCAGGCAGCCCAGGATGAGTTGGTCACCATACCCCACCTTTGTAGGACAGCATTGTCCTCTGAGGAGCGTACAAGAGGGGCCACAATGTGTGAGAGGGGAGGCCTGACAAATAGGGACTACTCGGATCTCGCCTGCTCATGCTTTGGGGACTTTAAAACAAGGAGAGAAACCAAGTTGTCTGCCCTCTGGTGGCTTGTCATTTGCTTCAAGGTAGTTGACACCTTTGCCATCAAATATAGAAGACTTGTTAGCTAAGAGAGGAAGCCTACAGCAAATTCAGAGGGGAAGCCAAAATGCTGCCCCCCAATCATTCATGGGCCAAAAAGCAGGTACTCCCAACCCAGGCCCCATTTTACTGATGAGAAAAACCGAGGCTCAGAGCTGTTACATGAATTGCCTAAGGTAATGCTGCTAAAATATAGTAAAACTCTGATTTCCCTCTGTTCTTCTGGTTTCTTGTCTGGAATTCCCTCCCCTACAATAAGTCAGGTATCAGTGACGCATGCTCATAACAGAGATCCCCTGGGTTCGCTTGAGATGGCTGAGCTTTGGCCACAGTTGATTCCCATTTGACAAGTTCCACAGGACGTCCTGCAGATTGGAGAGGATTTTTATTTGTTGTCTTTACTAGGAAAAGTGGAATTTGGTGTGAGACACATTTGTCAAGCACTGTCTGAGACACCTGTCCCCAGAGGGGTGGGTGTTCCCTCTGTGGAACAGAAGACCCTGGTGAAGGAGGTGACGGGCCACCACAACGGTCAGGAGGGATCCTGTGGGGAAACGTGAAGCAAATCCCCCCTCCCCAGGGGTAGGAGCAGGCTCAGCTGCCAATACTGGCCCGTTAATCTTTGGAAGGCCCCAGTCATCACTTTTATTCAATAGCATATATGGATTGTTAGGCCAAACTGACCACTTAGAACAGCAGTCTCTCTCTACATTGTGCAGCTGGTATTCAGTCGTGTAATCAAATTGTCTAATTGAAGAAGTCCATATTGAACAAACCGACAGGAAGTTCACTGACTTAGTAGTAGTTTTGAATTCTTAATTCTATAGTTTTTATCGCATAAAGATGTTACTTTTTTAAAAATCAGGCCTTCTCTTATTTTGGAAAATTCCTGAGACTGACGTAAGGAAGTTTTGTGGGTGCTATAAAAGCTATTTGGTTTTCTGTGTGCCCTGGTTGTGTGCATACACCATAGATGGATTAAACTGAAGATTAGAAACAGCTGAAAAGAGAATTGGTAAACTAGAAAAAAGAGCTAAAGAAATTATCCATAATACTGAACAGAGACATGGGGAGATGAAAACATCGACCCATCAATTAAACAATACGGAAGATAAATAAACAAATAGAGGACAGACAATATTTGAAGTGATCATGGATAATAATTTTACAAATGTGATGAAAGCCATGAATCCACAGCTACAGGAAGAGCAACATATATATCAAGTAAGTGCTCAGTAAATGTAGGGAGCACATTATTATTACTTTCATTTCTGGACATACCCTCCCTCTGGTCACTGTGCAATCAAGTTCATTGATTATCATATATCAGGGTGTAATTTCCTCGTTCTCACTTCTGCCTCCCTAGTGCATCTCACCTTTTCTGCCTGAATCCTTACCCTCTCCCTTCCACTGCCACCTCACATGTATAAATGTGAGCAGTGTCCAGGCTTGTCTGATAGGGCATTTAAAAGCCTGTAGATGGATGCCAAGAAGGACATCCTAAGCATAAAGAGCCATAATCTTCTGTGTGTTAAGGCCCAGCAGATGTGGCTTTTGCTTCTAAATATGTTTGGATAGTTCTCTTTGGTCTTTTATGAAACTCTGTGTAATATCTAAGTGAGGCATTCTGAGGGCTCCAAACAGGACATTTAACTCCAATGAAATAAAATCAAGAGACAGCCTTATGGGAAAATTTGGATGCTGATGGGGTCTGAATGGCTTATGGAAAAGGCCACCAGAACTAGGGTTCCCAAAGAATAATGAATGCACATTTACTTCGTGTATTTTGACAAACCCTACTAGAATCCTGGCAGCTAACGTCTCAAGCTAAAAGTGTCGATTTTCATTGTGCCCTCAGGACCGTAGAGAAATAGTACAAAGTCATCCTCTTCCCCCATTTTCTTCTTTTTTTAGCTCCAGTACAGCACAGGCCAACTGCATTTGGCTCAGGAATGAGGCATTTTGCAGCATGTTTTGAACTGCTTCCAGAATTGCAGTTCGTTTCCTTGGCTAGAAACAGATGGAAAGAGCTCATATCTAACTACCTTCACTCTCCCCCAAATGCCTGACTCCCAGCAAACACAATCCACAGTGCGATGCCTAATGTGGTTCTTCTGTCCACAGCTGCCAGCTCCTAACTCTTCCTCAGATTTCTGTCTGATACAATGGCTGCTGCTATTGTATCATGGAATGGGTTGATGGGTGTCCCCCTAAAAAGATATATTGAACTCTGTATTAAGACACAGAATCAATAGGATATGCAGAGATATACAGAAAGAGATTTATTATGAGGGATTGGCTCACATGAGTATGGAGGCTGAGAAGTCCCACAATCTGCAGTTGGCAAGCTGGAGGCCCAGGAAAGCCGTGGTATAGTTCCAGGCCCGACCCGAAGGCCTAAGAACCAGGGGAGCCAATGGTGTAAGCCCTGGTCAGAGTCTGAAGGCCCAAGAACCAGGAGCACTGATATCCAAGAACAGGAGAAGATGGATGTACCCTCTCAAGCAGAGAGCACATGAGGGAGAGGGCAGTTACTGATGCAAATTTCTCACAGAAAGTGAGAAATTCACTCACAGTAAGTCCCTTCCAGTAGGTCTGGAGTGGGGCCCAAGAGTCTGCATTTTTAACCCGGTGGTTCAATAGGATGTCTGCAAAGTCAGGAATTGTAGGATAAACTTACTTTTAAATAGTATATTAGTTACTAAATTCCAATATGGGGAGGGAGGTTTGCCCCACACCACCAAGCTATGCTCCAGACACCAGCTGTGTGTCCTAACAATTCAACTCAATTCTGACGGTCTGTCCAGAGACAGCTTCTGGTCTCACAGGGTAAGGTCTCAGTCCTACAACCACCCACTGCCCCACCCCCACGCTGCCCCACTTGAGATGCCAGTGGAAGGTCCAGGTTGTTACCTGGACTTCTGACTGACTAGCTACAGATCAGAGGTCCCCACGACCTCTTCCTTGGGTTCAATTAATTTGCTAGAGAGCCTCACAACAGAACTCAGAAAACCCACTCACTCACTAGATCACTGGTTTATTACAAAAGGGTATAAGTCAGGAACAGCCAGAGAGAAGAAATGCAGAGGGTAAGGTATGGCGGAAGGGTGTGGCTTGAATTCCCTCGGAGCAGAGCCTGAGACAGGGATTCAGGAGCATGTGGTTCATTGAGGGAGTGCTCTTCAGAAGCAAACAAAAGGAGGTAGAGGAACAGGCCAGGGAATGAGTGAGCAAGGACACTGCCTGAGGTAAAACCTACCTTGGCCTGATCCATGGGGGGTAGACTCTGGAGCAGTGCTGTCCAATAGAGGTTACTGCAATAATGGGAATGTTCTATATAATTGGGAATGTTCTGTATAATTGGCACTGTCTAGTACAGCTACCACTAACTACATAGGGCCATCAAGCATTTGAAATACGGCTAGCATAACCAATGAACTGAATTTTAAATTTAAATAGCTACGTATGGCTAATGACTACCATATCAGACAGTATAGTTCTGGAGTATAAACCTCAAAACAGAATGAGGTGAGAGGGCTGGCTTCTTGTGGCTCTTCGGCTGGGAGCCACCCCCGCCTTGGTGGGGCAGGGCAAAATGACCCAGGCAAGGCTGTTAGGACATTCACACAGTGAAGGGGTGTGTGTACTGGCCAAGTAAAGGGGATGGGCTGCACCACAGTGCCCACTACATGTTGGTCCTCAGCTGAGGGAGAACTATTTTCATCCCAACTCATCGATTTCTCCAAGAACTGAACTGTAACCATAAAACAACCTGAAGCCAACAATGGGCCATGTATTTCATACAGCAGAACAGCCTTCCTAAGTCCCAGAGATGTTGGTTCCTCTCCCACCTCAGTCTTAAATCTTTACTGGCAATTCTTCTACTGGTTTGCTGGTCTCAAGAGGAGGGTCATGATCTTTTGCATAAGTACGCAGAGGGAATTTTTCTGTAGACTTCCGATTATTAGCTGTTTCAGCCATAGAAAGGACATCTATTTGATTTTACAGTATCTCCTGCAATCTTTGAGATGGCTAGCCCAACAGCTCTAACGAAAAAAGAAAAAACAAAAACAACTTTGCCCTTTCTACACTGGAGTGTCATAGATACAAAGTTATAAATGAGGAAACCCAGTTCATGTTTTATTTATACCTATTACACATAATTTATAGCGTTGAAAAATGCATCCAGCCTAATTTATTCAGGAATTAACTCTGGGAGAGATTAATTTTGGATCGATGGCCCTTTCCTAAAGTATATCATCTCTATTCATAATCTTGGCTTGCAGACAGAGATGATAATTAAAAAAAAAAAGAAAGAACGAAAAACAAAACCATAAGCAAAACCAAAAATTTCCAAAAGGATACTTTAAGTCCTTAAAATGAGGATAACAAGATGTTTTGAAAATTAGGATAACTTTGGAGTTTACTAATACAGCCAGAATTTAGAACTCATCTTAACTGTTCTTTCCACTGAGTTTGGATGTTTAGTAGAGAGTTTTATATGGAAAGACATAAAACAGAAGAAAATTAAAAAACAGAACTTTGCACCTATCAATTATTTAATAATAATAAATTAGCAACTCTAAATATTTAATTAGCATAACACTTCTATCACCTATGTCACATCTTTCCAGACTACCAGGCAAATGTGTGCATATGTGTGTGCGCATGTGTGTGTGTTGGGAGAGGAAAGGATGGAAGGACATAATATCGCTGTGAGCCTCTTGACAGTCAAGGGGAAAAGGGAACAATAGAGCCTAATACAAGAAAGTACATGACTTTGCCAGGAGGAACTAATTTGGTTTTTGTTTCAGACCATTGTCTTTTTTTTTAAAGAAAGCTATCTTTATTTTTAACAACAAGCAAATAAATAATATAGTAGATAGTCTTTTCTTCTTTTTTTTCCTTAGATCCCAACCATCTGTATTGCCTTACACCTGGCCCATTTCATTCACTTACATTACCTGCCTGGCGCCGGCTGACACTGTGTTTGTGACCTGTTGTCCTGAAGATGCCGTGCAGAGCTTATCATGCCTGCCTCTTCCTGTTTAAGCCTCTGGCCAGTCAGAGTGCCACCAGGTGGGTAGAGGAGGAGACAAACTGAGTTGTCCGCCACCCTTCCCATGGCCGATGAAGCCCTCTCTCCACAGCTAGTATGGTTTCATAACTCTTCTTTCCTGAGCCCCCTGGCACTGTCGTCACCCCAGCAGCCAGCCAATGCCCAGAATTTGAGGCCATCTCTGGCAATAGATAAGGGTACCACAGGAGGGAGACTGGGGAAAGGATACCAGAAAGGTCTCCCTTACAGATGGGGTCTTGTTTGGTAGTGTCTACTTGAAAAAAAAAAAAAAGAAATGCAGGGGCATTCTACCTAGCTATGTATCTTACTGGACAAAACCAGAGAGTATAATATTAAGTCATCGGCCTTTAGATTATCTGACCAAGTGAGTGATTCCGGCTTGCCTCTGGACTGTCCCTGGAAGCTGCATGATTTAGTTCTGAAAGGGAGAACAAATCTCGCTCCTTCGCCAGCACTCCACAAAAAGCAATGCAGGACGTTTACTCAAGTGCACAAATCTCTAAACTTTGCTGCCACACATGGGGGAATTACTGGCCCTTGAAACCTATCACAAACAGGTAAGAAGGAGCTTATAACATGATTTGACACGGAGTTTTGAAGGACCCCCTCAGAAATGTGGAAAGTGCAGCTGTAAAGGCACCATTTCAGGAGATTAGGATTTCAAATTGTGTTGCTTTATCTTGGCGTTTTTCTTTTCACAAGCTTTTCCTTAGGCCTTGCCGCGGGGTTCTTTTTTTTGTCTTCCTTTCTCTCCTCAGTCTACATATGAAGGTTTGCAATGCTTCATGCATGAAGACGTGTGCAAAACTGAGTAAATTCAATATGACCAACTTTGTAGTCACTGGCTCCACATGCATTTGCTTGCTGCGAAGAGGAAAGCATGTGAGGAAAATATACTGCCCCTGAAGGAACGAATCGGTCTCAAGGATAATTGCTCATTTTTAACCGTTCCTTGTGTCTTACCAGAGTAGATCAGTAAAGAGGCTGGCCCTGTGGCACGAAGCGCTCTCAGCCACAACTCTTTGCAGTGGGCCCATTTCTAGGCCTTCTCGCTCTCCATCCTGGTTATATCAGCAACAGCTCACCACTACCAGCTCTCTGGGTCTCCTCTCAATTCCCTGATATTTCTTGAGGTTCTCACAAGGCTCGAGCCCCTGGGCTCCTGGCAGCTGAAATAAAACCTGAAAGAAATCCACGTAGCTCTGCAAACAGTGCGCAAGGAGCCAAACCCTTCCATTTTTGGTCATGTGGCTACTGGAGTCCCTGAGCTTAGAACTCGGAGTTAATGCTGTTGGAAAACTTGGGACCAAACTCTAGGCCTAGAAAGGGAAGAATAGACTTAGTCCCCAGCCCAAAGACCCTTCTATTTCCTTCAGAGAAATCATGAAACAACCACTCGCCTTAGATTTTCTGGAGCAATCCTGTTTTGAGCATTCTTGTTTTGTGGTCTATAAACATTCTTCTGTCCATATTAGAGCATGTGTTCTAACTGTGGCTGGGGTTGAGGAGACGCAGAAGTTGGGAAGATGTAGGTCTAGGAGCTAACAGAAATTGGGGTCAAATTGGGTTTATATTGTTTCTGGGCAACTATTAGGGCAATTTGTTACAAAGAAGGTCCGCAGACTGGGACAGAAGTCGAGACTGGTCCACCAGTTTAGCCCGTTCTCAGTCTTGTTAATGAAACAGAAATCAGAGTGCTGATGAATGGAGGAGGAAGAAGAATGGCAGGATGAGGAGCTGGGAGCATTAGTTGGGGCAGAACGCATTGCACTGGATGATGTATAGGCAAAGACGGTCCAGATGGCCCTAGGGACCTGCGATAGAAGTTAAGAGGGAAAAGATTGGGACAAGCTTTGCCTATTCCCCTATTTTGCTTAAGCCAGCCTTAATCCTTTGGGATTTAACTTCTGAATAATCAATGAAAACTCTTAAATATTGTGACACTTTACTAGGGAGAATGGCCAGTTCTTAACATTTTTACGTGCATGTGTGTCTGCAGATGAAAAGATAGCACTCTGGTGTGACCCAAAAGGGTTTGACGACCTGGTCCCAGTCTATCTTTCTCAGCTCATCTTTTCCAACCTTCCCATCAACCCCTTGCTCTTGTCCTTCCAATCTCTTCCCCATTCTCAGGCACACCAGCACCTACACAGCAGTGCCGAGAGTCTTCTCACTGCCCAGTATGGGTCCTTCTCTCTACTCTCTGGAAATTTCTTATTTTCTGTTCTTCATGTTCCCTGTCAAGTTCCTTCTATCATGACTTTTCTAGCTCCCCAGAGAAAATTAATCCTACAACTCTCTGAACTTCCATTCTTATGCTACTATAGCATATGCACAATGATAATTATTTCTTCATTGGTATTGCTCTGCTATATCATGTATGTTTTCAGCAGGGAAACCAAAGTCAAATTGAGTTGCCTTGCCCTGCATTAAGCTAAATGAATAGTCTGAGATATGCAAATACACTGTCAGTATTTGGTAGGTGTTTATAAAAGAGGGGAGGAGAACGGGGATAGAGAAGCTCTATCTCTGCTATCAATAGTGCATACTGGAATACATACATATGCATTAAAAATAAATATGTGTATATATATACACAACATATATAGATATACAGAATTACTTACTATGTACCATGTATGTGCTAAGCAATTTTACATGGATGTTTTTATTTAATTCTCACAAGGGCCTCTAAGGCAGTAACAGTACTTCTTCTGTTTTAGAGGTGAACAAATAGAAATGATTAAGGATTTAAATAATTTGACCAAGGTCACATAGCTAATAATAGAGCATAAATTCAAATTCAGATGTTCTGACTCCAGAGCCCAAGATTTCATCTGTTATTCATAATTACCTCACTTTTATCCTACCTGTATTTATCATAACGTACAGCTGTCATTTTCTTAGGTGCCTGCCTCCCATTTTCGAAGCTGAAAAGTCCAGACATTGTCACAGCCTTCTTTGCAGGTAGGGTGCAGGCACATGACCCAGGACTTGACTATATAGATGCACCTGCTAGTGACGTTGAATTGGGAGCTGGTGACATAACAAGGCAGAGGCAGTGGAGAATCCAGAGGTACCAAGGTGATGGTAGCATGAGCAGTACCACCCCGAGTTCAGGGTCTGTGTCTGCTGGGCAATCGACAGCATCTGTTATTCGGTGGTGGGGGCAGCGGTGCTGATTTCCTCTTAGAGGGGTTAGCGGCTGTGTTTTTGGCTGGGTTCCACCTGCTTCCCAGCTTTCTTTCTCTAGTCATTTTGAGCCTTGTCCCAATCATGTTGAACTATCCAACAACTCAACAGCAAATGCTTCTTTTTCACTTAATCAGCCAGAGTTAGTTTCTGTTCCTTGCAGCTAACAACCCTGACTGGTATAATATGGAAACTAATTATCTTGTATATAGTTTGATCCCCACATACATCAGTCCTACCGGGAAGGGAAAACCCAGAATTTTATAAAAGTTCAACAGAGTGGAGGATGAAGGTGGCAGATTGTGTATCACTGGGAACAATTTCTAGCTGGTCTATCTGACTACCTATTTATAATTCATATTGCCATTTGCATGGATGACTATGAGACTTTTCAGTATGTTGTTATAAAACTAGTGTCCAGAAATGGATTTTTATCTTCCAAGTGTAATTTGATTTCCAAGTCTGACTCTAGGTTTAAAAATATTTGTAATGAATTTGGCTTTTACTTTGCTAAATACTTTATTAAATCTTTCCTGCTCATTATAGGCAAAATGCCTTCCCCAAATTGTAGTATTTCAAAAACTAAGATCACAGAGGAAGTTGAATTGCTGAATTATTTAATATAATCTGACTCATTCGACCCTTAGCTTCTGAGATGGAAGAAGATATGATAGCTTACATAAAGGTTATTGATAAATTCCAAGATGAAATCCACTTTGAAGAGAATGAAATGTGGTTAGGGGAGTAACCAGTCTCTGTGGCCTAAGGCAAGGAGAGAGCTGAGTTTATAGTTTGACAAAAGGGTTATAATTACAAGGCATTTCTGAACTTCTGGAAGAAGCTACCGCTTCAGATGGCCAAGTGGTCTACTGAGATGTCAGATATTAGACAGGAATAAACCTTACAGAGGCCAGGGATTTGACCTCAGTAAGTCTAGACATGCTAACACGATTATCATTACTCTAATCAGATTATAAAGTAAACACACACTCTACAAAGCAAAGAATCTCATGGGGTTGTTATTTAGAAAACAATGAAAGGCTGCTTTCTATCTACTGAGGATACAACTGGAAGGAATGAGGTGGTTTTGCAGCATGAGAAATTTTAGTTATATCAATGGCTCTCGATCAGGAATGATTTGGAAATGATGGTAGGAGGACGGGGAGACAGGGCGCTCCTGACATCTCCTGGGTGGAGGCCAGGGATGCTGCAAGGCATCCTACAGTGTGAAGGACAACCGCCCACAACAAAGAATTATCTGGCATCCAAAATGCCAGTAGTGCAGAGGTTGAGAAACCCTGGGTTAGATGCAAGGAAGAAATTTCTGAATCTGAAGTTATATAAATATTGGAATGGATTTACAGCTCCAGGGGTATTGTGAGGTGAGTGAAATACTTGCCATAGGGTGCAGAATTTAAGAGTGCCAGTAACTTCAGTAATCAAGATGAGTAGTATTTTCAAATATCAAAATAAGTGCAAAAAGTCCCTGATGAACAATATATCAAAATTTTAAATAAAGACAGGATCCGACAGAGATGGGATTTGAGTAGGGGAAGTTAAAATATTATTTATTTTGATTACTGAGGTTTTGGGCACCAACTCCCCCCTTAAATTTTGTGCCCCCGGCAAGTGCCTCAATCCCCTCACCTTAGTCCTGGCCTGTTGGATTATCAAGGGTATGGAACCATTTTAGCTAAAAGGTGATTTGATTTGATTATTACTAAACTGGGAGTAGTTAAGGCTGCTGAGGGTAATGAGAAGGTTTTTTCCAGCTCTAGAATTTTAGATTTTTATAACAATGTTAAGTAAGGAGGCAACCCTCACAATAAGCCACATAGCATTTCCCTAATATAGTTTTTTAACTTCTCTGATTTATAGTCCGATCTTGACTAGCCAATATCATCTGCATTGTGAAGGATAATGTATGAATGGCATCCCAAAGAAATATGTGGCATTAATAGTGATCTTTCGCAGCACTCTTTTGGTGTAACTCACACATCCAGAAAAATAACCACTGTCTGACTTTTTCATTTTTCTTAGCAAGTAAAGTATACCTCCTCATTCTCTCCCTTCCCCAATCCCACTTCACCTCAAAAATAACTTACTATTCTTTTCTGGGCTCCATTGAGATTGACATTATTCTACACTACTTGTCCCTTTTGCCTCCCAAAATGCCATAAATGGAATTTTTGGTGTGTTGGGGAGGGGGTGGATTTTAAATATTTTTCTTTCTACTAGGCTTGGGGAAATAGTCTGTCTATATGTAATTCAGTTTATGTATATGGGATATCAAGCACTTACATCATAACGTTGACCCCCTCAGGAATGTCACATGAAAGTTTCAAAGATAATTTACTATCCTGGGCATGGCAAGATAGACTGTTATAAAAAATTACAGTAGTATTACTAATTAGGAGAAATGTGGGCTTGGATGCATATCAGAACAAACACTCTAACCATTGTAGATTGCCTTCCATTAATTTCCCTGGTTTCCATCTATGCACGGCAGCCTGTTAAGAGTCCCTCATTCAGCAAATGTGCTCATGCATGAAGTAACTGGATATAGGACTCAGCACTTCCCCACATCCTGTCACTTAATCTAACTGACATATGTACCATTCCTTTTGATCTATGCTAAACATCTTTATCTCAGTGCAGATCTCAACTTTCTATCTGTTATTTTTAAAAAATGCTTTAATCAGAGGGTGGCGACAAGTTGGGTTGAATTATAGGGTTTGAGTTTAGGATTTTTTTTTTTCATTCTGTTAGAAACAAGGCAACATCAAACTTAGGCTTCTTCTTCCCAACCACTTAGTCATTGCTATTTTGATGAGCCATTTTGTGTTTATTTCTTGAAAGAAAGAACAAAAAGAAAGAAAAGAAAAAAAAAAAGAACTAAGGAACTAAGTGGTAGATGGGTAGATGAAGAACCATTCTAATTTAATTTGAATTACCAAAGCTAGACATAGCCAAATGTCTTCTTCTCTTTCTTTCTTATTACTTTTATTTTCTTTTTCCTTCTTGGTCCAGAGGTGAATGGAAGTTCATGTATGTCTGCCCACTGCTTAAGAAAAGGATGCATTTAGTTGTCTAGACTAGGGTTTGGGACTCTTGAGCTGCCAGGATGTGAACTTTGTTGTACCAGGAGAGGGCAGTGTAGAGCCCGAGTGGAAATCCTGTTGCCTTGGGCAGAAGAAGTCCGGCAGCCCATTTAGGATTATGCATTTTGACTAACAACAGGTCATAGGATCTAAATTGTATGTGCCTAAGATTTCCTATGCCCAAAATGGTGATGAAAACGCTTAAAGGTTTCTCTATAATAAACTGTCTACGTGAATATTAGGTTTGTGGGCTACCTCTTATTTTGTGGCAGAAAAGAAAACTATGACCCGGGAGAATATTAGTTAGCTCTTCAGAAAGAAGACCAAATGAGATAAATGGGGTGTTTGTTCTCTTTTCTATATTCCTGTCCTCTAAACAGATGTTACTCCACCATTTTATATAATTGTATATAGACTGGACAAATGAAGGAGGAAGTGAATGAGTCAGAGTTCATTGAAAATAGTAAGGATTCTTTTATGACATTTTGGTCTTGGTCATACTTAAAGTATAGGTCATGAGGAAAACGTATTTCTTACTGTGGTTCGTGTTCATCACTGCTGCGAAGAGTGTGTTGTACAACATTTCAAATAGAATCCTACAACTACAGGTGACCCTTAAACAACACAGGGGTTAGGGGTGCTGCCCCCTGCACAGTCGAAAATCCGTGTATAACTTTGGACTTCCCGATATCCATCTATAGTGATGATACGTAGTGGTTGCCGAGGACATGAGTGGGGGATTCACTGGGAAAGGGGCATGAGTAAACTTTCCAAGAAATGTTTTATAGCTTAATTGGAATGGTCTCGCATTTGCCAAAACTCATTGAATGGCATAGTTACAATGAATACATTTTATTATATTTAAATTATACCTCAATAAAGTTGATTTAAGAAATCTTGTGACCTTAAGTACTTTGCAATGTTCTCAGCTTTTGATCCATTTTTGTGTGTGGGCAAGCACACATTGGTTTTAAGGTTAAACTTCCTGTTTAGGCCATCTGTACAACATACAAAGCAATGGTTAATGGTTATTGTATTAGTTTCCTAGGGCTATCCTAACAAAGTACCACAAACCAGGTGGCTTAAACAACAGAAATTTTTCTGACACTTCTGGAAGCCAGAAGTCCAAGAGCAAGATATTGGCAGGGTTGGTTCCTTCTGAGGACTGTGAGGACGAATCTGTAAAATAAGATTTTACACTTTACTTATAGTAAAATAAGACCGGGTCTTTAATATAATATAATATAATATAATATAATATAATATAATATAATATAATATAATATAATATAATATAATATAATATAATACCGGGTCTTATATAAAACCGCATCTAATCTAATCTAATCTAATCTAATCTAATCTAATCTAATCTAATACCAGGTCTTATATAAGACTGGGTCTAATATAATATAACATAATATAATACCCGGTCTTATATTAATTTTTGCTCCAAAAGACTCATTAGAGCTGATTGTCAGGCTATGTCTTATTTTCGGGGAAACATGGTAATATAAAACTTTCACAGAATTTTTGGGAAATAGAATAAAAAATTCACCCAGATGTCATTACCTTATAGAACTATCTACTTTTCTCTGAAATTCTATACATGTTATGTTTAGATGTATTGAATGAACACAACATAGTATTTTCCTTCATAATATAGATGTACTTCTCCCTGCTGACAGTTTTGTTGTTGTTTGTATAACACTTCCACTGTATTTTTGTTCATGGTCAGGGAAATGATGCCAGGTTTCTTTCTTTTATACTAATCAGTGTACACATTTTCTAACCTTTTCTTTGTATAATAGTTACAAGGGTGAATCTAATTATCAACTAACCAATCAGCAGCAAGATGGGATTATAGTAATGTACCAGGCACAGAAAAAGAAATTAGAGAGGTAGAAAGAGGTCACAGTCCTTAAGAACTTGAAATCTAGTTGAGGAGTTTGCAAAAGAAGTGCCAGATCTGAATGCAGATCGAATTCCCTACTGTGTTTACCTGCACATTATACTTTTATGCCACCTGCTCTAAATTGCTCTTAGATGATTGCAGTGGTCAAAGACACTGAGGAAAGGGAGAGTGAAAAGGAAGCAATAGAAGAGTCAGCCCAGGGAAGGTCCCCCAGGACCAGTTGTGTGTTGGCTGCCATAGGAGAGAGTCAGTGCGACTTGATCTTGTCAAGAATTTTGCTCCTGCGACTAACAGGCGCTTGGGGGAATGTAGTGAAAATAATACTAATACAGTAATAAGATACTGTTTATTACTTGATATGAAAAGAACAAATCGGCTACTGACATAAGACATAAAAACAGATTCTACCCCCATTTGGAATTAAACACATGTCAAGGATGGTTGCTAAAGAAAATGAGAAGTTTCTACTCCCTACCCTCTAAAACAGCAAAACGAGCAAATAAAATCACCCATCATTCTACCCTTCTTTCACATTATATACTCTGTTTCTGAATGTGGAGAATTAATTATG
Source organism: Rhinolophus sinicus (assembly GCF_036562045.2). NCBI lineage: Eukaryota > Metazoa > Chordata > Mammalia > Chiroptera > Rhinolophidae > Rhinolophus > Rhinolophus sinicus. Next base: position 48,546,900 of record NC_133755.1, on the reverse strand, counting down.
CTGTAGATGAGATTAAGCCAATTTTGGTAATTAAGATTTTTCAAACCCATTATCTCTTGTATCCAGATGCAAATATTTTACTCTAGGGACAAGGGTTTTACAAAAGATCTGTCAAAGAATAAGGCCCTCTTCATGGATAGCTATTTGTTTTCCAATTAGCAAAAGTCATAGCTTAGAGCAAGTCCAAAATAGTACAGATTACTATAAATGCCTCTACCCAAACATTTCCGGTCTTGTTTGTTATCAGAATAATCACTTCCACATTTTAGTTTACTTTGTAGCATAAACAAGTTTTTAAGTTTATCTGGATAATATTTTCACCTTCAACGCTCCTTTGCCTGCAGGGTCCCAGTCTTTCTTTGGCAAAGGGCAGGACTCAGGACCTCTTCAAATATCCATTGTGATTTATGATCCTATAAGTTAATTTGCTTGATAAGGGCTATTGGGGCTTGAGTTCCCAGGACGGACACCCCAAGCTCCCATTATATTGAAAACACTTGTGTTGACTTGCAGTCTTCACACGGTATTCCCCAAGCCCAAGTTATGGAGTGTGTGAGATCTGCTTCTCTAGCGGCTTTCTGCTGAATTAATCCTTTTTGTGGAAACTGTCAGATAAACCAACCCTCGCTTTGAAATTAGCCCAGTTACTGAACCACAGTCACAATTAGCAGCAAACCCATTTTCCCATTTATTTCGGGAACCAAAAGTACTTTCTAATCCTGAGTTACTTAACCACGCCAGGTCCTGGTATTGTTATCCTATTACTGTTGCTAAAAGTAGCCATACCAAGTCAACTGAGAAGAGCTGCAGTACAGAATTCCAGCCTTGCTTGAAACTGGGATTCAAAACGCTATTTGGAACTATTCATTAGTTGTTATTAGTGTTACATAACAAAGAATTTGGCTGGTCTTTGTTCCTGGTTCCTGGGACTGAGCCTTTAAATTATAGGCATTTCTGAAGGGGTAGGAGTGCCTTTGTAATTGACGGTGGGGCCCTCAGATCCTACTTGAGTTTATGCTAATGAGGTGACCCTAGAGGGCCCCTAGATAGTGTCAGGATGGGGGTTGGCCATGCTGGAATGACCAACCATGTGATTAGAGGGTTGGGGCTTTGAGCCAGATGGTACCAGCCTAACCTCCAGCGAGGGGAGGAGAACTGGAGCTTGACTTCAATCCCGTGGCCAATGATTCAATCACGCAAGTCTATGTAATGAACATGATATCAATAAAAACTCTGGCCACCTGGAGCTTGGCTGAGCTTCCTTGTTGGTGATACACATCGATGTGCTGGGCGAGTGACCTGTCCTGAGGACATGGAGGGTTTGTGTCTGAGACCCTCCCAGGTCTTGCCCTATGTGTCTCTTCATTTGGCTGGTCCTGATTTGGATCCCTTATAAGAAAACTGTAATCGTAAGTATACCACTTTCCTGAGTTCTTCAGTCATGCTAGTGAATTACTGAACCTGAGGAGCTAGTGGAAACTTCCGAATTTGTAACCAGTTGGTCAGAGTGTAGTAGCCTGAGAACCCTTGGGCTGATATTTGAAGTAAGGAGAGTCTTCTGGAAGACTGTGTCCTTAGCCTATTAAATCTGAAATAATTCTGAGTAGTGTCAGAATTGCATTGCAACAAGGAACTTACTTGTTAAGTTTTTAACAGAAGTGGAAGAATTTCTTATGTATATATGATAACACATAGCCTGGTCAGTTGTCCAATTAATTTTCTTCTCTAGGTTTTTTTCTTTTTTCTTTTTTTTTTTTTTTACAGACTTCCAAGTCCAAATGAAAGAAAACAGGTTTTTGTTTTGTTTTGTTTTTCGTATATTGAAATGTAGCATGATGTTCTATTAATGGGGTTACTTAATGCAGCCATTGTTTCAACAGGTTAGGGTTTATAACTAGCTAGCTTGTTTTTGGTTAAGTGGAAACGAAATGACTAGATCTTTTAAACAACCACTTGTAGGACTGGGACACTAAAGCTCTACAAGGTAGGAACTCCACAGAAGCACAGAGGAAAACAAGATATGTTCCTGCAGTTTCCTTGGAAACAAAGATGCAAGGGTGGTACCAAAGTGGATACATCAACTTATTTGGGGAACTTCAGAGGAGACAAGAAGAGCTTTGTGAAACATTTCCACGTCTCTCACCACATAGAGTCTTATAACAGAAGACTCTGCATATAGTAGGTGCTCAATAAATGAGATGCTATGAATAAGGTCCTTAAAGGTTATGTGAGGGCTTTGATGTGAGCCCATGTGTTTGATTCTGGCTTCTTGCTGTAGCCAGCAGGTTCTTTAGGTAGTTTGTTAAGCTTCAAGGAATGACAATGTGGAGACAGGGAACTAGAAGTAGTGTGAGGAGTCATGGCTTCTAAATTATGCTTCTCAAAATTCTGTTTATACTTTCTGTTTCAATTAGTGCTCTAAGTACTGACACTTCCAACGTGGCCCCTGTCTGGAGGGGTGGAGGATACAGGGCAAAGTCAAGCAGTCTTTTCTACTGAGAATGTCCCCTCCTGCCCCTTGAAGAATGGTGAGTAATCCTGAGTAGAGAGTGTGATGCTGGTGCCAAGATGAGGCAACTATCAAATATGATACGTGAAAAAATATGCTCAAATCCAAACCCTTATTAAATGATGAACACAATTATTCCAGGTCACAGGGAACTTACACCATTCCTTCATCTTTTTCCTCCTTAAAAATGACATTTCAATTTAATTATATAATTATTAATTTTAAAAAGGAGCTGATATGGAAACATTAACCTGGAACTGTATTCAAAGACCAATGGGAAAATGTTCACTTGAATAGTAAAGATTGGATTCTTCATGAAGAAATAAGACACGCTGGTATTTCTTCAAGTTTGTCTCTCTGCCCAAATCAGAGATGCAGTTACAGCTGAGCCTTCAAAGGGCAGTTGTGGAGCTCCTTTATAAATGATCCTACTTTATCAATAAGTGTTTTAAAAAATTTCAGGTAGATACCCAGAAGGATTGCTGGGTCATGTGGTAAATCTATTCTTAATTTTTTGAAGAACCTCCATACTGTTTTCCATAGTAGTTGCACCAATTTATATTCCTACCAGCCGTGTGTGAGGGTTCCCTTTTCTCCACATCCTTTCCAATACTTGTTATTTCTTGTTTTATTGATAATAGCCATTCTAATAGGTGTGAGTGGTATCTCATTGTGGTTTTGATTTGCATTTCGCTTATAACTAGTGATGGTGAGTATCTTTTAATATATCTATTGACTATCTGTATGTTTTCCTTGGAAAAGTGTCTATTCAGTTCCTCTGCCTAGTTTTAAATCAGATTTATTGTTGTTATTGTTCAGTTGCATGAGTTGTTTATATATTTTGGATATTAGCCCTTTGTCAGAGGTATCATTTGCAAATATCTTCTACCAAACACTTATTCAAAAAGATACATGTACCCCTATGTTCACTGTAGCATTATTCACAATAGGCAAGAGATGAAAACAATCTAAGTGTCCTTTGATAGATGATCGGATAAAAAAGATGTGGTGCATATATACAATGGAATACTAATCAGCCATAAAAAGATGAAATGTTGCCATTTGCAACAACATGGGTGGATCTTCAGAGTATCATGCTAAGTGAAATAAGTCAGATGGAAAAGGACAAGAATCATATGATTTCACTCATATGTGGAATATAAAATAAAAAGCAACAAACAAACAAAAAAAACAAACTCATAGATACAGACAACAGAATGGTGGTTATCAGAGAGGAAGGGGGAAGATGAAGACGGTAAAAGGGATTAACTATATGGTGACAGAAGGGGACTTTGGGTGGTGAGCACAAAATTAAGTGTACAGCTATTGTGTTATAAATTTGAACACCCACACACAAAAAATTGTACACCTGAAATGTACATAATGTTATTAACTAACGTTCCCAATAAATTTTTAAAAATAGCCATGCTTCTTGGTGGTCCTGGAATCAAGACCATAGACTGCAGTGAAAGCTTTTCCAGATACTCCTCCCTGAGGACGGAGCGAAGGAAGCCTTGGAAAATGTTTGGGAACAGAGCGGTAGAATTCCTTCAGCCTCAAAGGACCTACTCCGGGACAAAATCCCCAAACAAAACAAATTACAAAACGCCCACCCCTGGAACAAGAATAAACTCTCCTTTAAGGAATGTTTAATTGAGCCATTAACACATAGTGAGGAGCAGAGGAAACACATTTCAATGCTCACTCACTGGGCTTACCAGGCATGTCATAACTGGCCTCGTAAAGCACACCCAATTGTCTCTTATTCCTTAATTAACATCTTGTAAAGTTGACAGTGTGATTACAATGGAATCAAACCAGAAATGAATTGGCACTTTTACCAGTAAACACCATAGCTTCCTCATGGGAACTTAAGAAATAGTGTGGATAGAAAGAAAGATGCCCACTACATAAGGAAAAAGCAAAAATAGTGCTGTCAGGAGCTCCTTTAAACCTTTAAGGAAGAAAATAACAAAGTAAGTGCAAAGGAATGCTGTCAAATGGAAGGAATCTTAGCCCTATGATCCTTTCATCAGCTTGCCCTTCTTCACGTAAGACTGGCTGAGCATGGAGCACAAAGGAAGTGTAGGGAGTAGCAAATGCCAGGCACAATTTTACCTTCTGTTTGATTATCTCATTTAATCCTACCAACAACCTATGAGGAAGATGCTATTACCATCTCCTTTTACAGAAGAGAGAACTGCAGCACAGAGAGGGAAAGTAACTTGCAGAAGGTCACACAGCCGTTAAGTTCTGTACTGGGGTTACAAGTCTGGAATTCTGACTTTATAGGTGTACTTTGTACCACTATACTACACAGACTTTTCCTCTGCTACACTCTTAGAGCAATCTTTCTCAATGTGATGTCCAAAGACAAACTTTCAGGGACTCTGGAATTCTGTGTGAATTAGTGGTTTTTTGTGATTTTACCTTTTGGGATAATCTGAAAACAATTAACACAAGCGTGTTTGGGGGATTGCATTGTAATTGGGTATAAGCCTGTGTTGAATTTCTATTTGCCTAAGTGAATTCTTGCCTTCTCTGGAATAATGTTATATTTATGGAGAAGCTGCAACTATAATACACAGAATTCTTGTCTATCCCTCACCAGTTTCCCCTAATGTCAATATCTTAAGTTACCCTGGTACAATTGTGTTGAAACTAAGAAATTGACATTTGTACATTGCTATTAGCTAAACTCCAAATTTTATTCAGAGTTCACCAATTTTTTCTATTAATGTACTTTATATGTTCTAGAATCCAATTTAGGGTATCTTACTGCATTTAGCATCTAGTAATTTTGTCAGAAAAAATTTTAACAAAAATCCCAATCAGTATTTGATTCTGTCCTGATTCATTCTAAGAAAGAATAAGTGTTGCAGTTATAACCAGAATTTTGTTACTGTATGATAAAATCAAATTTTAATCATATTTTTTCTTTTAATTTTCAAATTGGACAGAAACCAAACCTTTTCTTACACAATTTATTATCAAATTTCCTTCCCATTTGTAGAAATTTAACTAATATTTTCATCCTGCAAACTAATAGTTTTGATGCACTGTAGAACCTTCAGATGAATATCCTAACAGTGATGCATTGTCAGATGGTAATTACTGTGCCGCTTGTTGCACAAATATATATACCTTTGAACAGATATGCAGCATTATAATAAACTTTTTTCCCATTAATTTCAATATTATATTTCACCAATATCCCTTTAAAAATGTTATGAAATGAGTCCCAGTGGATATATAGCTTATACATTAAGAGTAAGGCACCTTGACATTTTTTTAGTTCAATAAATAACTCTCTTAATATCTAGGAGAATTAACACTTTCTGAGAAACTAAACTCATTCCTCTTCTCTGGCATGTATTTGTATGGAATTGTGGCAGTTGGCTAGTGCCACAGAATTACGGTGTGACACAATACTACACGTTTATGTCTCAGGTGCCTGAAGACTTCAACTAAGTTGGCCTGCCTCCCTCTGATCTTGACTGGGCTCACTCGTGTTTCTTGGGTGTGGGCTTTGAGTCAGCTGGTCTAGGCTGGGCATGGCTGCGTGACTGGGCTCTGCTGCTGTGTGCCCCTCATCCTCCTCCTGGGACATCCTCAGTGTGATGACACAAGCACAACAGAGCAAGCCCAGATTTTCAAGCCGCCTCGTTCATCACATCCATTGTTACCCCATTGGCCAAAACAAATCAAAAGGACAAACTCAGAACCGAAGGATGGAAAAATATACTCTGCCTCCTGATAGAAGGACTCGCAATGTCATGTGGCAAAAGGCACAGGAACAGAGAGGGCTGAAAAGTCATCCACTGTCCCTTTGTTTCACTATCTAGCCTTGTCATAACAGGCGCCTGCCTGTCTTACAATACTGAAAATTCAGTAGAGCCAAGCTTTTCAGGAATAGACATGGGAATATTCTCAAAGCATTCAATTGCAAACAATAGCACCTGATTTCTGTCATAAAATTTAGAAAAAATAATTAGTAGGTTGGGAATCATAATTTTATAGATTCTACAGATTAGGTTCAGAGCACTTCACTGGCACGTATGCCCATACCTTTGATGAGGAATGATCTGAGTCTCGGTCCAAGGCCTTTTCCCTTTCCACCTTGAGCATCAGTCCAGAAAATTCAGTTTACTGGTAGTGTTGACGTGGAAATGGCAGGAGGCAGTTTTGAAATCAGAGCATAGAGCTACATGCAATTCATAGGAAGGATTCATTCTGAGTGATAAATGCATTTATTTTCATTATGTTATAAACATTGATTTTTTGGCGGGGGGAAGGATGTTATATGGCAAAGTTTCAGGGGATCTGAAAGGAGTACGACAGGAATCAATTTCTTAACTAAGCATTGCCTTATCACAATTATTTTTTCAAATGGCTTATTCTAGGAAGGTTTTCACATTCTGTCTTTATTCCATTTTTGATGTAAACTGTTTAGGACAATAAAACACAGTGAAGCAAAGGTGAATGCTATGGTTTGAATGTTTGTGACCACCCCCCCCAAATCCACGTGTTGAAAGCCGACGACTATCCAAGGTGATGGTATTAGGAGCTGGGGGCTTTGGGAGGTGACTAGGTCACGACGGTAAAGCCCTCATGATGAGATTAATGCCCTTATAAAAGAGGCCTGAGAGAACTCCCGTCTGCTTTCCCCAAGTGAGAATGCAAGAAGTCAGCAGTCTGCAACTGGAAGAGGGCCCTCACCTGACCATGCTGGTACCACTGTAAAATTACAGTTTTTAGCTCTGTGATTCAAAAATAATCTGTGATGAGATGATTTAAGTGTGAATGTTCTATTTCCATTTATCATCTATTGATTAATCTTACCTGAGTCCATTATTAGTATAACGGCTGTAAAATGGTGATTTTTCTTATGCTGTCATTCAGAAGATAGAAAAAAAATTCCAATATTTTACTCTGGTATTAATTGGGATGCTGATTTTGTTATACATAGTTTAACATTAACGTTTAAGAAACTTCTTTAATTCAACATCAAAAATTTTTCTTTGTTTTCATTAACATCAGAATTTTTTATTTCCTCCTGTTTTAGTGATATTAGATAGTGATGATTATTGTTACTAATAATATTTATTAAATGTTCACTCTGTGCCAGGTACTGTGGTAAGGACTTACAGTATCTCATTTGGTCCTCATAATCCCTAAGAAATAGGTACTATTATTCTCTCTATTTTCCAGGTGAGAAAATTGAGGATCAGAGAGGTTAAATAATTTGCCTAGGGTCACAGAGCTATTTTGCCCTGAAGAGCTGCTGTCTCATCACTCCCCATCATTTGTACTATACAATAATCAAAGGGAAGGAATTGATCTTCACTGGGAATGGGATCAGTGCCTTTATCTTCCACTTCTAAGGCCAGCTGTATTGTTACATATCCACTCTCTTTCACTGCAGCCAAGGGCTGGAGTATTCACTAGTACTTTGAGGTCAATTCAGCCTCCTGATGTGACATGGAGTAACAGAAATTGTGAGGTGGCATAATGCAGTGGTCTTGAAATACTATCAGGGGGAATTCCCCCCACCCCCTCCGTGATTTGAGATTTGGTATAACTTCTTTTTTTACCTAGTTTTATTGAGATGGCATTGACATATAACATTGTATTAGCTTAAGGTATACAACATAATAATTTGATATTATATATTCCAAAATGATTACCACAATAAATTTAGTTAACATCCATCACCTAGCATAGTTACAAATTTTTTCTTGTAATAAGAACTTTTAAGATCTACTCTCTTAGCGGCTTTCAAATATACAATACAGTATTGTTAACTATAGTCACCATGCTGTACATTATTACATCCTCAGAACTTATTTATTTTATAACTGGAAGTTTTGACTATTCTCACCTACGTCACAACCCCCTTAGTTCCCCCACCTCTGGCAGCCACCAATCTGTTCTCTGTGTCTATGAGTTTGGTTTTTTTTTTAGATTCCACTGGATGACTTTTCTTTCTCCATTGTTCCTTAGTGGGCTGAGCAACACTGAAGCAGAAAACACTAAGGTTTAAATCTTGAAATCAGGGATTATAGAAGAAGAAAGTGTGGTGAAGGAAAAGATGGGAGAGTAAAGTGGAGTAAAGGGGAGGAAAAGAAGAGGGGGAGGTATTCCTAGTGGTCCATTTGAATGTAAGCTCCTTGAGGGGAGGGACTTTTGTCATTGTTCTACCTGTAACACGCAGAAGATTTGGGATAACTTCTTTTTTACCTGGCACATAATGAGGACTCTGTAAATATTTACCAAATCGTGGGATTGTGGTGCTACTGTGGTGTGGATGGTCCAGTGCATGGCAGCTGAGGTGTGCCCATCACATTTCCTTTATGAAAGAATTTACCATTCAGTTGTAGAAGTGCAGTTGACTGGCAACCTCAAGCTGGTAGCGCCTTTAGGCTCTGCCTCAGCTCTTAAGCAGAAGCCATGATGTTGCCAATGGCTGAACATGGAGGTGGGGTACAATTGCCTGTCCCTTTCTGCCCAACATGGTCTCGTCTAAGAGGCACTCTTTGCTCTAGAGCTCACCATTGGGTTGGACAAGACCCTGTCAAATATCCATCATGGTCTGAGGCTTTCTGCCCTATCCTACTTCTTCCCTACTTCTCTCAAAGACCATCCCCATAAACCTCTTCTGTTCCTAACTCCATTTCCATGTTTGCTTCCTGAAGGACCCAAATGACAAAAGCTGCGACAAGTTGCCTTGAAGCCTCATTATCATTTTGGTCAGGATAAACTCTCAGGGTCTGATTTATTCTCAGTGATATTTCAGTCTTCCTACGCCTCAACAGTCTTCGTGGCAAGGTTATGTATCTAACTCTTCAAGGACAGTGCTCCAAAGTCTGTGGACTGGTGTCAGTCCATGAACTATTTGTTATTACCTGTCCACCATGAGATGAGTGCAGAAATCGAGAATAATCATTTAGAAACTTTAATGGCAATTCACCATTGCTGCAACAATCATGATTGGTGAACTGGTTTTCTTGAATAGGGTATGGATTAGTTTGGGTGTTGTTGAAATCACAGGGTGAGTTCCCGTTGTGTGAATTGTGCACTAGGACCAATATTGCACCTTGTGATATTTTAAAATTAGTTTGGTAATTGTGACGCTAACAATGTACAAAATCTGGAATTTATTGCTTTCAGCAAAAGTAATTTAATTTTAAAGATAACTTTAAAGGCTTATTGCTGGAATTGGCAACTGATGAAGGACTGAAGATGAATTTTGAAAATTCATCAGTTGTTTCGTTTTAGATAAAGGCTAAAAACGAATATTCTTACCTTGATGAAATTACTTAAAAAAACTCTTCTTCTAAATATTGTATGGCAGCTGTAATTGAATAAAAAATCCAAATAGCTCTTCTTCCATTGCCATCAATTTATCTCTGTGAGACTAATTTCTCTACTCTGGGTATAAAAACAAGGTTATCTTTAATTTGGCTAGATTAGAATAATAAACCAGAAGAAAGCTCATTTGCTACTTTAAAAACTTTAGGGAATGACATATGGGGTGTTCAAAGTTTTTTGCTAAGTTATAATTGTGGAATAATAAAAAGTTAGGCATGTAAAAAAGATGCTTAATCGCTTATACTACACTTTTAATGAACAATATAAACAATTTTTGTGATTTTTTTTTCCTTGTATGTTGGTTCTGATTGTGTTTACTGAAATGTAATTTTGTTTTTGAAACTAATAATTAAAAACCTGAGCTTGTATTTTGCCTATCTTTTCCCCCATTTTTCAAGTAACTCATTTTTACTGTATTTTACAAAAGCATCTCTTAGGGACGAATTGTAAAAATAATCTTTCACAAGGATAATTTCCACTACAGAAGCTGCTCTTTTGGAAAAGACTCATTTTGAGGGGTCCAATGGCAGTGTAGTTGGAACCAGGACCCCGGAATGAGATTCTGTGAAAGTAAAAACCTGAACAAAGCTTTAGTAACTAACATTTTTTCCTAGTTAAATACGCTCAACTTGTATTTGGAATGTTGAACAAATACAAAGTTAGGAAAAGGAGCCCAGCGCCTCGTTCCAAACGCCTCCATAACGTAGTCTATAAGCTCTTTAAATCACTGCCTTTGAGAGCGGAAGGAAAATAGAGGGGCGGGCTCAGCAGCGTGAGGTCATCACAGAGCGCCGCTCACGCCGTAGGCTGAGTCGGCGCCTCGTGACGTCACCGCCGGCCGACTGCTTTCCGGGAGACAGGAGTGGAAAGGCAGTGAGGTATTTTTCAAAGCTGGGGTTTGACTTTTTCTCATGCTTCTGCAGAAGTCCGCTTTCCTTGTGATGGGGTCCCTTTTCATTCTCTGGCTGGCTGTGAGGAGCGAGGTCGGGCCTCGTAGCCTTCCGCTTTCCCAGCCTTGTTGCAGGACCCCCCCTTCACTTGCCCTGTGGCTGCTTGCAGGTTTTGGCTTACCTGGCTGGGCACCTCACGTCTCTGTTAGTCTGGCCTTGGCGCTTTTTCTTCGCTCCTTAGTTCCGCCTCTCAGATCCTGGAAGGCGGAAAATTTGAAAGCACATGTCTTTACAATTAATTTTCAGCTGCCTTCAAGCCATGTTTAAAACGGAAGGCCAAAGGGAAAGATGTAGACGAGTGACTTTCCTATGTCATCCACTTTTATCGATTACATCCATGATCACGAACTTCCTGCAGTTGCTATATTAGCCCACCTGTGATGGTGGGCTGATTTCGACCTTCAGTCGCAATCTGCAGTGGATAATCTCAAGAAAGTAGTTTTACTTTATGGCCCAGGAAAGTTTACTTTATGGCCCAGCGTGATTCAAACTTCTGTTCGCTGTTTGAAAAGATCTTTAATGGCTTCCCGTTTGTTGACTGCAATTCAGTTTGGCTTGATAAAGATGCATCTGCCCCAATGAATGTTTGCTATCCACTTGTTAACATTTGGACTATGTGACTGTCAGAACTGAGACTTAACCGTATGTTGAGGTTGGATCTGAAAATAACCAGATAATCGCTATTGAAATTCATAGAACTGTTTGTGATTGGTTGAAATGATAGAACTCGTTGTTGAAAGATAAAATAATGACAGCATGAACAATGGTTTTTCCTCTTCTTTTCCATTTTCTTAAATAACTTAAAATAATTTTCAATTACAATATTAGTTTCATTTCAACATAGTGATTAGACATTTGTATAATTTACGAAGTGATCACTCAGGTAAATCCGTTACCCATCTGACACTATACATAGTTATTAAAATATTATTGACTGTATTCCTTATGCTGTTCTTTACATCCCCATGACTATTTTGTAACTACCAATTTGTATTTCTTAATCCCTTCTCCTTTTTCATTCACCCCTAACCCCCCTCCCAGCTGGCAACCATCAAAATGTTCTCTGTATCTATACATTTGGACAACGGTTTTTCAACATAATCACAAAAAATTTTTCAGTCAAAGTTGTTACAATTTCCTGCAAATAGCTGTGTTGTATATATTATAATTCAGAGGTGATAGTTTCTCAATTGCTGTTAACTTTTTAAATGACTCTTAACATCTGTTAGCTACTCTTTCCAAATAGTTGACCCTTCAAGTATGGCTCTAAATAGTTCACATTGGATTAGGGTATTTGATCATTTTATTATTAATATATTGAGTGCTAATTGAGCCAGTCACTGTTCCAATAGCTTTACCTGTATTATTCTTTTTTTTAATTTATTTTTTTTTATTGGGAATATTGGAGAACAGTGTGTTTCTCCAGGGCCCATCAGCTCCAAGGTCGTTGTCCTTCAATCTAGTTGTGGAGGGCGCAGCCCACAATCCCATGTGGGAATTGAACTTGCAACCTTTTTGTTAAGACCTTGTGCTCTAACCAAGTGAGCCATCTGGCTGCCTCTATTATTCATTTAATGTCAAAAGAGTCCTAGGTACTATTATAATTATTTTAGAGATGAGAAAATATAATAAATCCCATGGATTTTGGAAAGTAATTTTGCTGCTTTATATTTATAATTTGGAAAACACTTCAAATTAAACATTAGAATTAAACAATAGAAGTAAATTAATTATAATCTGATGTAATTATTCGTCTCAATCTTGAGCAATCTTTACAAGTTATATTTTATTCTATCATCAGACTGGGATAAATTTGTTTTTAGAGGTTAACAGCTTTACAACGAGGAAATCTATCTTTTCTCAGAGATTTTACTGTAAGTCTGAAGGAGAATTACAGGTGACACTAACATGGACTGTCTGCCAAAGACAGCAGTATTTACTGATTGTTATTGTTGTATGTACATTTCAGTATTATATTCTAAGATAATGCAGTGCAAAAAAAGGCATTACAATAATAGAATTCTGGTTGCAACATCTACAGATGTCTCTCTAGTTCCAAAAAGAATTATATGTTGGATTTGTTATCTAGCTTAGTACATAATTACGTGTAACTCTACTTGGCATAGGGATGGAAACAGACCCAGAACGTACATTATCATATGTTTTTCTATTTGATCTATGTGATGACTCTAATATTTATGTCTAAACTAATCCGATATTAAGATTCTCCAAAATTTGGTTCTAGTTTACTTTCATTGGTTTTAGTCAGTTAACAAATAGTGAACTAAGTAGCTAATATGTTGTAAGATATTGTGTTAGTCATGTGAAGATACAAATGTCATGCAACATTAATCTTGCCTTGAAGGAATAGCCTAGTGGGTAAATAGCCAGTGGAAAGTTCTGAACAGAGGAATGATATGATCTGATTCAGATTTTTAACAGGTCATTCTGGCTGCCTGAAGAACAGATTGCTGGAGATAGGGTAGTTTCATGAAAGCCAGGACACTTACTAGGAAGTTGTTGTGATAATTCAGATGAGATGATAGTGGCTTCACCGGGTGAAAAGAAGTGAATGTGGTGAGTAGCAGTTCAATTTTGGATGTATTTTGAAGGTAAAGCTAACAGATTTGCTTATGGATTGAATGTGGGTTGTAAGAGTTAAGATGATTGTCAAGGTTTGGGGCCTGAGCAACCAGAAGGGTGAAATTGTTATTAACTGAGAAGTGGAACACTATGGGAGGAACAGATTTGTGGGGGAAGATTAGGAGTTCAGTTCTGACACGTTAAGTTTGAGATGTTTGTTAGTCATCCAAGTGGAGATGTTGAGTAGGCAGTTGAGTCTGTTAAGTCTGGAATTCCGTGGGGACGTCATTGCTGGGAAAGAACATTTGGGAGTTGTCAGTGAAAAGATGGTATTTAAAATCTCAAAACTGGAAGCAGTCACCAAAAGAGTGAATGTAAACAGAAAAGACAAGCAGTAGGAGACCTGAGTCCTTAGGCATTTTAGCCATCATAGGTTTGGGAAGATGAAGACCCAGCAAAAAAGACGTAAGGAACAGCTAGTAAGGAAAAAGGACAATTTTGAGAGTCTAAAGTGGAATTCAGGGTGAAGTGGTGTGTTCTATTTTGTCAAATACAGTTGATGGATCAAGTAAAATGAGGATTGACACCCTTGGATTTATCAAGATACACAAGAAGGAGTATTATTGATGGATACACAAGTATGATAACTATGGAAAACCTTGGGAGCAAAGAAGAAGAGACTACTTTTGTTTAGATGATATGGGAGCTTTTATGGAGGAGGGGGCACTTGTGGGTTTAAAGGATTAACAAGTTTCACTAGGACCAAAATACAGGGGAGAAGGGTGGGCAGGGGTATTCCAATCAGAGGGAAAATCCTTACTTCTCTCCCAGTCAGTTGTTTTAAAGATGCTTTTGCATGTCGTTATCTTCCCTCTATGCCCACCATCCAGTTCCTCCTGGGTAACCATTCTTGTTCCAGGCCTATTGAACACTGCTGAAGACATTCACAGAAGACACAAATTATTGCTACCCAATCTCAGTTGGGTCATCTCTCAGTTGCCTGACCTTAATTGGGTCCTTGCTTGGTTGCCTGATAATTCCTTTACTTATCCCTACTCTCTTCCTTTTTCCGTGGAGAAGGCTGATTGGAAAATAATTGATTCATTTGAAATACGATGTTGGAGGAGAGCTCTATGGATCCCTTGGACCGCCAGGAAGACAAACAAGTGGGTCCTAGAGCAAATTAAGTGTGAACCATCATTGGAGGCAAAAATGACAAAACTGAAGCTGTCCTACTTCAGGCACATCATGAGAATGCAGGGTTCTTTGGAAGAGACAATAATTTAGGGAAAAACAGGAGGCAGCAGGAAATGACCAAATATGAGATGGAATGACTCCATAAAAAGCCATAGGCATGAGTCCACGGGAGCTGAGCCTGGCACTTGAGGACAGGACAGTGTGGGCATCACTCATTCATAGGGTCTCCAGGAGTTGGAGCCTTTAAGAAAACTTAACACGCATATACAAGTATGCCTCCACACTCATATATCTTTTTTCTTTAAAACAAATGGGATGTATTATGTATGGTGTTCTTCAATTTTTGTTCACTTTAATATATCTAAGGAATCTAAGCTCTACTTTATACTTGTTCAGTGCTGCAGAGTTTTTCATTGAATGAGTATATCATAATTTATTTAACTAGTCCTTATTAATGGATACATAGGTTTCCTGCTTTAATGTTTCAGTGTTTTAAAGAGTGTTGCAGTGGATGTCATTGAACATTATCTTGTATGAAAATACACATTTCGAGAAGTAAAATTTCTGGGTCAAAGAATTTGTACATTTATAATTTTGAAGCATAGTGTCAAATTGCCCCACAAAAATGCTCACTTTACTCTCAGTTAATAGTGAATGAGAGGCTGTTTCTCCTCACCTTTGACCATACTAGGGACTATCAATCTTTTTAATTTTTGCTTGTTTGACATGAAAAATGGCATCTTGTTTCATTGATTTATGTTTCTTTAATTATGAATAAGATCGAGTAACTTTATGCTTATTGGACATCTGGATTCCTTTATTTGTGAACTGCAGATTTTCTTTGTTCATTTTTCTTTTGGGTTGTATGGTGTTTTTTTAATTTGTTTGTTTTTTGTTAAATTGATTTTAGAAGCTCCTTTTATCTGTCTTTATGTTGCATGTATTTTTCCCTAGTTTTTCCTTTGACTTTAAACTTGGTTTGTTAATTTTCTCGTGCATACATCTTTATAAGGGCCAGGTAAAGATACAAGACATCACCATTTTTCTTTTTTAAGAAGGAAATTTGTTACATTCTTAATTAGACACCCTTGAATGTCAGACTTTGTTGGAAATGTTAGTAAGACAAACTTCATTTGAAGTCATTGGCTCTGTCTTGTTTTCATGAATTTTGTTTAGCAGTTGTCACCAAAGTGGTAGTACCCAGTAACCTATCTTCCCACTCACCCCAATTATATTTGGAATGAGATAAGATATAATAGAACTGCTTAAGTATTCTAGACTATACTTTTATTGACTTGTTCCCCAATTTATGAGCTGAGTTATATTCTAAAAGTTAATTTGTGAGTTAGCTATCTAATTTCACTATAGGAACAATATACATAGATTTTATAAAAATCTTTGCTCTCAAAGTGTAATTAATCCATGAAGACTAACTTTGCTTTTTAAAAGCGATTTCAAGATGTTATATATTTTACCCCTATGTATTTTAGTATTCATCTTTAAATTATAGGGATATTTTCAGGTATAAATCCTATAATGTTATTTTCATAGATGAAAAATTATCAGTAATTTCTTGGTGTTATCTAATACCCAATCCATATTCAGATTTTTTTTCTCTCAAAAGTATCTTTTTACACTTGTGTATCTGACCAAGGTCTCTACATTACATTTGGTTGTTATATCTTGTAAGTCTCCTTAATCTCTTCTTCTACCTCTCCTCCCTTTTTACAATTTTTTTTTCTTTATGCCATTTACTTGTTACAGAAGCCAGGCCAGTTGTCCTACAGAGTATTTCTCATTTCAGATTTGTCTGTTTTCTTTCTGGCGGTGTTAACTTGTTTCTCTATCCTCCATATTTCCTGTGAAATGGAAGTTGGCTCTAAAAGCTCAGTTAGATTCAGATTCAACGTTTTGGGGGAGTTGGAAATGCTACACAGATGGTGCTGGGTACATCATATTGCTTCACACGAGGAGGTTCATAACATGTGTTTGTCCAACATGTAGTGATTGAAGATACGAGTAGAACCATGTATTTAGGTGTTGTCACTCTCACCCCTCTTAAAACTTCCGTCATACTTTTATCTGTTTGTGATCTTTGCCTAAATCTATAACTTCATTGGGGCTGCAAAATGGTATTTTGAAAAAAAAAAGTCATTTCCTCCACATCTGTGAGCTGTAATTTGAAGTCTAGTTTTGTTACTTGGGAACCTGACAATCAGGAATAACAAAGCTGTTGTAGGAAAATGCTGTCAGAACGTCAACTTGGGATCCCAGGAGTGCACCTTTCTTTGCTGTAGTGCTGGTGGCTTAAAGGAGAGTCATGGTCTCGTGAGGGGCCGTCCTGGCTAGGCGGCAGCCCCCAGATATTCAGTGAAAACCATGCTAGCTGTTGGCTCTAAAGGCAGATGTCATTAACATCCACAATCAGTTGACTTTAAATTAAGGAGATTATTCTAGATAAACTGGGTGGGTGGGACTGACACAATCAGTTGAAAGGCTTTAGAAGCTGAGCTGAGACTTCCCTGACACGAGAAATTTCAGCTCTGAAAAGCAGCTTCAGCTGGTAGCCAGGAGTTTTCCAGCATGCCCTTCCTTCAAGGCCCACCTTGCAGATTTCAGAATTGCTTTGCCAGACCACAAGTGTGTGAAACAGTTTCTGGTAATCTCTTCATATATACCTCCTGCTGGTTCTGCTGCTCTGGTTGAACCCTGGCTGGTACCCAGAGCAACTCCTCTGACTCTCCTGTTCTCTGACAAAATGGGGTGAGGAGCGGTTGTGAGAGTCAGAGGACCTACTTTGTTGAGGGCAACCATATCATGGATTGCTCAGACTGGGAATTCTGGGGGAGAAATGGGGAGCTGAGCAGAGGGCAGGCTAAAACAACAGGTTTAAACTGGGGCTGTCCTGGGCAAATTGAGACAGAATCATTCTATGTGTCAGCCACTGGTGTGTCACCAGTATAACGCAGCTCCCTCATGGAGTGGACAGTCAAAGGGAAGTCAAGTAGATCAACAGATGGTACCAGATAGTGTTTTAAGTGACACGGCAGCTTGTAGTTGCGTTTATTCAGACAGATGGGAGGGTGGTACTCAGAGGGTGAAAGATTAGAGTGACTGAGCATGGCACGTTTGGAAAACTGCCGTCACAGCTATAACTTCAGGACTGGAAGAGGGGAGCCATGAAAGCTAAGGTTCATCAGACAAGCAAGGGCCACATCATAAGGGCCTTGGCACCCATCCTATAAGGGGTTTGGAAATCATATTCAAAGTGGTGGGGAACGATTGCAGCATTTTATGCAGGGCTGTACCATGGCCAGACTATCTCTATAGAAAAATCATTTTGTAGCATTCTAAAATTGAGAGTGGAGAAAAATTGACAGTAGGAAGACTACTCAGGCTCTCGAAATAATCTAGTCAGTGAGAGGGGGGGAAGCTTGTGGTGTAAGGAGATAGGCAGCGATACTGACAAGAATGAATGGATTTGGGGTCTGAGGAAGGAGTGCGGTTACTCCCAGGTTCCTGGCTGGACTGACCTCCCTGAAGTAGAGAATTGAAGGGAGGAGGTAGGGGCATGAGTTCAGTTCTGTGTGTGATGCTGTGCACCCCTCTTCTTCTGTGGGTACTATGGCTTCCATACCAGTGAGAGGAGCCGAGCAGAAATGACACCCTGCAGGGATTACTGGGCAGGGTTTCCCCACCTCTGCCCCTTAGTTGCAGTCAGATCTTCCTGAAGGATGAAGAGAAGCACATTTTCTCCTGTCCTCTTCCATGTTTCCACCTCTGCAGCTTTAGAAGGAGTAAGTGGAGGGGTGAGGGATACCTACAGAACCCCGGAGGGGAGTGAGAAGCAAAGGTGGGTGAGTTCTTTTCTAGTTTCTCTTCTTTGGACATTTTACTGGGTACTACCTTGGGCACATTATTGGAATTCACTGTGGCTCGGTTTCTTGTTTGTAGGAACAGGTGAGTTAATTTGTTTGGTGTGCTAACATAGCACCTGGCTCTAGGTGGTGGAGTTCCAATGCTCATACCAGACAGTCGCTGGTTCACCCTGGGGTCCCAGTAACAAAGGGAACTGGGGGAAGTTTCTGCAGCTCCCTCCCAAACTTTTCCTGAAGAAGGAACCAATATTCGGGAATTGTGTATATAAAATGTTAGAAGAAATCATTTGAATTAGGGGGGAATTTCTGATAATGGAAGAATGTGTATATTTTAGTCTGCCTTGCCTTTATTTTTTTGTTAGGTAAATGGCAAGTGGTTCAGTTCAGAGTTAATGAGGGTAATTATTCTTACTTACTGCCTCACTGTCAGTGTTCACCCTAACCCATTTTAACAATAAATAACTACTTGTTTATTGGGGCTTAGGGACAGGGAATAATTGCAGCAAAAATCCCCGTTATGATTCTAGAGAGGGAAAATATTTTCTAATAGAAAAATTGGATGAAAAAATTTACATTTAAATAAAGACCTTTTTGTGTTTTTTATACTTGCAGTATTTGTTAAAAGCCAAAGTACTTTACTAAAATATGCCTTTTTAAAGTTCGTGATTATTTTTATTACAAATTTAATACATGCTTTTTGAAATAAAATTTAATAAAGAATAAAGAGTTTAAGAAATGAGTCTGCTTTCATCCGACTCCCTAATTCCTGGCCCTTCTCAGAGAGAATGTCTATTTTTTATGTCTCTTTCCAGATCTTGTTCTACATATCTACAGATACAGGTTTAAAAAACACACAAATGGCAAATATTACACACATTGTGCTATATACAATATTCTATGACTTTTTTCCAGCTGTTTTCCAATTGATGAATGTTTAGACTATTTCTAGTATTTTGTTATACTCGTAGTGTATTTTTTCACCGTGTTTATTGACTGCCAGGTAGTGCTAGTGAACAAAACGCAAAAATTCCTGCTCTCATCAGGTAGTTGTCTTTGGAGGTGGACAGACAATAAACGAATGAAATAAATATGTCAGATGCTATTGAGGGTTGTAAGGTAGAGAAAGAGATAGGGAGTGCAGGGTGTGATGGGCAGGGTGGGCATTTTAAATAGGGTGGTCAGGAAAGGTTTACCAGTAGATGACAAGTAAAGCTCTGGCAGGTAAAGTAAAGGTCTGAAGCTATTGGGGTGGTGGGGGGACATTAGTACAAAGGCCCTGAGGAAGGGGCACGCCTCATCTGATGTGAGCGGAGCAGATGCCTTTGAGTCAGGAGGGACTGAGCGAGGGGAGGAGTGGGAGGCAACCAAGAGGGCAGGTTGTGGTGGGTTCATAGGGCATTGTAAAGACTGTCTTTTACTCTGTGTGAGGGGGCAGGCCTTTGGAAGTTTCCTAGTGGAGGTATGACATAATCTGACTTAGATTTTGAATAACCACTCATTTTCTTTCTAATAAACTTCGGTCAGAAACAAAGGAGGCCATTTAGGAGGCTATTGCAACAATAGAGGCAAGGCACAAAGATGGCTTGGCCTGGCTTGGACCAGGGTGGCAGCTGTAGAGGTGATAGGATGAAGTTCGATTCTGAATATGTTGTAAAGATAGGGTGAGAGAGGAGTCAAGGACCACTCCGACATTTTAGGGCTGAACAACTGGAAAGGCGGAGTTAACCATGAAATGAGATGGGGAAGATTACAGCCAGCAAGATTAGGAATTTGGTTTTGGGCACTTTCTGCTAGAGAATCTATTAATGTTCAGTCACAGGTATTGAGTACCGGGTTGTAAACGTAAATTTGGAGTTCAGTGGGGTGGGCAGGGCTGGGATACAAACTTGGAGATACAAACTGAGTTTATTATAATTTAAAGCACTGAGC
Organism: Rhinolophus sinicus; assembly: GCF_036562045.2. Taxonomy (NCBI): domain Eukaryota; kingdom Metazoa; phylum Chordata; class Mammalia; order Chiroptera; family Rhinolophidae; genus Rhinolophus; species Rhinolophus sinicus. The sequence continues at coordinate 48,526,483 of NC_133755.1, read as the reverse complement.
TCACCTAGGGAGTAAATTAGAAGAAAAGAGAATCAAGGACAGACAGCCCTTGGAGCATTTCAGGGGTAAGAGGCTGAGGATGTGAGAAGGATGCAGTGAAGGAGACCAAGAAATCATCCGGTGAGGTGGGAGGGAAACGGAGAAAATGTGATGCCCTAGAAACCAAATGAAGGGAGTCAAGGATGTTAAATGATGAGAACTGAAACTTGACCATTGAATTTAACAATGTGGCTGTGGGTGACCTTGAAAAAAGCAATTTTGAGTGAGAAATAGGAGACCTGTTTGTAGTAGATTGAAGAAAGAATGGAGAGAAATTGGGACTGTTAGTGTAAGCAACTCTTTTGAGGAGTTTGTTCTAAAATGGGGCTTTAGCTGTAGTGGGATATGAAGTCAAGATGTTTCTTTTGTTTCTTGTCTAAGATGGAAAAATGAAATGTTTTGAGCTTTATAGATAATGATCCAGCAGAGGGAAAAATTGATGCAAGATAAAGTGGAGGAAATGCAAAGAGTTTGAGGACTTCATTTTGATACATTTTTATGCGTGTGTGCGATTTCTTTAGACCAGAGGATTTCCTGAGTTAAGGGGCATGTGCATTTAAAAAATCTGTACCAATTTATATTCTATCTTTAGTGTATATACCCTTGCTAGCATTGAACTTTGATAATCTTTAAAATTATTGCCAATCTGATGGGTTATGTCTTCATCATTTTAATTTGTTTTATGCTTTGTAGGAACTCTGTATAATCTAAGCCTTTGTTATATTTTGGCAAATATTTTCTCCCAGGCTGTTTCTTTTAACTTTGCTTATGCTATACTTTTACTATATAGATGTTTTTTTTTCCAGTTTTTATGTAAAGTCTGTCAGCCATTTCCTTTTATAGCATTTGGGTTTCATTTTGGGTTATATAAATATTTTATATAATCTTTTAATATGTTTATTCTTTTAAATTCATCTGGAGCTTTTGTGTATGTTATGAAATAGGTATCGTAAGTTTTCCATCTTTTTCTGTGTTCTTAACCAGTTAAATACCATAGGAATTAACTATTTCTTGGGTTTGGAAGAAATAACCTATAATATCTTCTAGGCTTGGCTATTTTTGGAGGATAGATGTTTTGATTTATTTTCAGTTTTTTCCCCCTATGGTAATAATGTATTTATTTGGTTTGTGTACTTCTTTTTAGGTTAGTTTTAATAATTGATTTTTTTCCCCCAGCACCTTATTCTTTTTATTCATATTTTCAAATTTATTGATTTAAGATTTTACAAAAAGAGAAGAAATAATGAGTCTATATTTGCACTGTGTCCGTTGCACTTGCACCTTTATCTGGGCAGCAGATGCTGGAGCAGTCTTTTCACAGCTCTAGAAATTGGGTTAGCTGTTTTCAGCCCGCATGGCCCAGCTCTTACTGCCCTTCATTTTTGGGTTATTTATTTCTAGATTCTCCTCTTTTGTTTGTAAGGGATTGCAGGCTCCTTGGCTGTGTTTCTTATTGGTCTGATCCTGTTTGCTCTTTAGCTTGCAAAAATTTCTACTGTTGAGGTGTACTGATGGGTATGTGCCCCTCTTGGCTTCCAGCATTACTATGGACTTATTTTTACATTTCTTCTGTCATTTTTGGAGAGACTTTTGGGAAGAATGGGAGGCAAATACGGATTTCCAGTCAGCCTTTTGAAATAGGAAGTCACCATTCTTTCCTGTGTGGTTTTCTTTTATTACAGTTCTTTGTTTAATTGCTAGTTACACAGTAGTTGGATAGTAACTTTGCAGCACGACTAGTGATAGTCAGGTGGACTTCACTTTTTTTTTTAAATGAACCCAGATGTCTCAGTGGAATACATATACTCATTGAATAGAAATGTTGATATATTGTGACTAAATATTCAAATAGAACTTTTTAAACTTAAATGACATAGTCGTAACATTTAGAATTATAAGGGTCTTTACAGATCATTAGACCAACTGCCTGATTTTATGGATGAGGTATTTGAGGCGCAGGGAGATTCAGTGATTTATGTCAGGTGACAAAGTCAGTGATCGAGCAAGATGCAAAGCCCAAGTCTTTTTCCTTCAATTTTGTTGTGCTATTTGCTATTTTACACTTTCTTGCTGTTCTCCTTAACTATGTAATGAAATAGTTATTTTCAGCTATTAAAAGTTTTTAAACCTAAAGATGGTACATATGGCTTAGAATTGCTTCTGAAATTTGGTCTTAGATACCATCAGAAATACATTGATGTGGATTTTGCTTTTTCTCACGTTGATATTACATATTATGATATAAATGTGAATTTTAAAAGTATGGGCTGTCAAGGTATGCTCTAGCCTAAATGAAAACCATATAGTTTATTTCTCCCAAGTTTCTTCTTTTCTGTTTTTATGTGATTTGTTGACTCTTTGAATTTTATTAATATTTTAAATAAGCTTAAGGAATATATATAAATATAAATGTAGGCTTGAAAATGATTTTAGTGATAAAGAATCACGAGATATTTTAGATCTAGGATTTCCCATTTTTTAATTTAATATACCATGCTGCTAGATCAACGCCTAAATTTAGAAGGGCTAAAATATATAAGTTTTTCAAAAAGAAGAGCTTTGCTTATCATTTTTTTCAGCAAGCATTAGGGGATATACTTACCACACTTTCATTGCTTTGCTTGGTCTTTAACTTCAACAGAAAGTTTTTTAAATGTCGGATTTTGATTGTTGCTACTCCATGTTTGGTAGTCATGTCTTTAGTTCTTGAAAAGCATGGAGAACCTGATGTATGTATTGTTAGTGAACTTGGGTGGCTCTGTCTCCCCCATCCCCCAATTGTTCCCTGGCAACTTAAGAAGAGGGCAAATTTGAATGTAGTTGCTCTAGAATTATATTCTAAGAGTTGTTTAATTATTTTCAGGTTTTAACTCTTTTAGCACTTTTGAAATATATGATATGACCTATTGATTTTTTTTTGTAAACTGAAGAGCCGTCTATCTCCAGTATGAATTCTAAGAATTTACTTTTTTTCCAGTTGTTCATAATGGCAGCAGAGGAAATTAATGAAGACTATCCAACAGAAATTCATGAGTATTTATCAACATTTGAGAATTCTATTGGTGCCGTAGATGAGATGCTGAAGACCATGATGTCTGTTTCTAGAAATGAGTTGTTGCAGAAGGTACTTCAAAAAACATAATTTCTAAAAATGAAATTCATAAAACCAAGTGCTGTGGTAGGAAACATAGAAGAAGAAATAGATTAATGATATATGCTCCTTTCCCCTTTTATTTAAATTTTATAAGTGTTTAGGTATTTTTAGGGGAAAAATACAAAACAATTTTAGGAAATACCTCTTAACTATATTTTTATTTTGACTGTATTTGGTTTTGAAAAAAAAAGGAGCACTCACAGTATTCTTTTTGACAGACTCTATCATTGGCCTTTTAAGTATTACAATGATGTTATCAGGGTTTCTGGAAAGCCTATAGGACAAAAAGAGTAAATTGACTTTGACAGTCGAAAACAAATCTCATTATGTTTTTTCTGTCTTTGGTAGTGCCTAAGCATTTTAGCCTGCTTCTTATACATAAATGCATCATGTACCATGTTTATATTGATAAATTACTTTTGACATACAAAGCCCAGATCGTAACTCCTGAAATTAAAATAATTCAAAAGAATGTTTCTTGGATTATACACATTCCTCGTCTAACTAAAGATGGTACCCTGAATTGAAAATTTGTGGGGAAAAATCACGGGTTAACAAAACTTCTTTTGCAAATTATTTCCAGATTATTTGGTTATTGGATTATAGGAAGTGAAAAAAACATTTCTTTGATACATTGAGCCTGGTGAAAGTTTAAAATATTACGTGATGGTGCTGAAAGTTTTTATTTCTTTCTCTCTTTTAATAGTTGGACCCACTTGAACAAGCAAAAGTGGATTTAGTTTCTGCTTACACATTAAATTCAATGTTCTGGGGTATGTATATCACTTTGGAGTTAATCAGAAAGCAAATTATTTATTGTGGCAAAGGTGATTTATTTTTTAAATGCTAGCCATTTATATACAATTATACTTTATGACAACTTTAATAGTCAGATATTTATTTCTCTTAAATCAGAATACCACATACCTGTGAGCCACACATACATTTATTATTACATAGCAGTTGAATAATATAAGATTTAATCTATCTCTTGTGTGACTTTTTCAGTGAGTAACTAGAGTTTCTTTAATGAATGTTCTTAATTAACATACACACCATTTTATTTCATGAAATCTTTCTCTTGTAGTTTACTTGGCAACTCAGGGAGTTAATCCTAAGGAACATCCAGTAAAGCAGGAATTGGTAAGATTACAGTGGATTTCCTTTTACTTTGCATGTTTGTTTGTTGTAGTATTCCTGAAGTTCGTCACAGTGCCTTTATCACACTAATTGTGGAGGACAAAATTATTTAGAGTTGAAATTATAAAAGTGAGTCAGATTTCATCATGTGTTTAGTTTTTCTTTTTCTTACCTTTGTCAGAGAATTGGTGTTCCATATGGAATACCAATTACATAAATCTCTGGTTGGGAAAATGTTACGATTCTAGTAATTATTTATAACTTCCATATTATTTTTCCTATAAATTCTTGAAATCCTGTTCATCTCTACAACTGCCTTTAACAAAAAAAAAAAAAAAAAAATCTCTTACACAATTCTTAAAAGTATATTCTAGTTGATTTACTAGCAAAGACGGGAAAGTTTCTCCCCCACCTTTTCAATTCTTCCATTAATTCATTTTCTCAGCAGTAAAGAATCCAGTTCAGCAACAAAGCTAAAAGCTTTTTTGGCACCAGTTGTATGTGTACTGTCCAGTAATTCCGCATTAGTGACATATTTACAACCTGTAATAAATCTTCGAGGTTTGTCTTTGTATTCCATTTAGATGTATAAGTACAGTATATAAGGTCTGGTATCTTAGAGATTTGCTGACTTCAAAAATTAAATTAAATCATTCAATTTGGAAGAGAAAAAATTGAAATCAAACTTATGGTAACCTCCTCGACCTGGCTTTATGAATAAGAATATTAATATATTTATTTGTGTTTATAAAATATAAGGTAAATATATATGTGAAATATACTTGACACTGTATTATTGTTCTCAAGTCTTATGTTACATACAACCTTGGAAGTACTTGGTCATTTATTTTTTAAAAAATGGGTAAACCAGATCTGTTTTCTTCATTTTGTTAATGTGTAGACTAAGACTTCTTTTAAAGTTCTTGGGGGAAAAATACATTTATTTTTAAATACAGAAATTGTGAAGAATACTTAAAGCAAAAGTATAAAACAATGTAATATACAGATTTTGATTTGAGCAGTGATACTGACTTTAAATCCTAAGAAGTATGCATTGTGTCATCTGTTTTCAACTTTCTAATACGTATGGACTTTACATTTATAAAATTTCTCTTTTTTCCTTTAACACAAAGTTATTTGGAGTATTTTAATAGTTGGTTCTGTCTTTGGAAAAGGATAAATCAACTGTCTTCTTTCTCCCTCAGAACTCATTTTATGGAGGAGTACATTCATATTCTGGACAAGGGTTGACAAATAAAAAGCATACATAAGCCTATTCTCATTTTCTGACCTTGTGACAGACATCACTAATTGATCACAGAATTAGTGTGTGAGAGATCCATCGTGAATAGGGAAAGGCATTGAAAATAGTCAATTTATTCATACAAATATTTGAGTGTCTGTTAGGAGCCAGGCATTTCCAAGTGAGGTGATTCCTCAGTAATTAAAGCCGGTAAATATCCCTGCCCTGTGGCAGACACCAGGCTATCTAGTGGAGGGAGACGAATGATTAATATAAACAAACAAATGATACATCTATGAACATATAGTATGTTAGAAAGTATATGTTACGGGAAAAAAAATGTAAACATAGCACATGGTGGGGAGATTGGCGTGCTTGGATAGGATGCCACGTTAAATGGTAATGGCACGGCCTGTTCACAGGGTTAACATTTCAACTGACAGGAAGGAGTGGGGAGTGGCTGTGGGTCTTGGACAAAGGTCATTTGAGGCAGGGCTGGAGTGGGTGTGTTTTGTGAGGGCTTTGGCTTTTGCTTTGGGAGAAATGGGTGGCCTTGAGAGGGTTTTGAGCAGGGTTGTCAGTCTTTTACAATAAAAGACTTCTAAGGTTCTGCAATTTTTGTGTATGTTTATATAGCTATTTTGATTATTTTAATGAAACTTGCTTTTAAGCAGTGATCAATCATTTACTGTGCTATTTTATGGCTCTCATCACCTTTATTTCTCCAATTGAAGTATAGAATAGCTCTTTATTCTGATTAATGGCCTCAGAAGATTTTAATGGTATGGCAACCTATTATGTTTCTCACCTTGTTAAGTCTGATTAGAACTGTATATGTCATTAGGAAATATGTGCTTATCAATCACGGTTATGAAATTGAATAAAAGATCTTGCATTTGCATTCTGCTTATTTTAATTGTGTCACTAGAAGGTAACATAAAATAAATAAATCCTGCCTCATCCATTTCCTGTTTAGAAAAATTTTAAGAGAGTTTAATTTATATGTTGCAAGTATATGCGAGCTCTCTTTTAGATGGTAGACTTCAGGTAAATAAGAGTTAATATGTGGATTTAGGTTAATGCTAAATTAAAGAATGTATAACCACATATAAACAGTTCAATGTTTATCTTTGTAGTGATATCTTAGTATAGTTCTCCCTCTTTGGAAACACTGAGAACACTTCTGAAATGACTTTTTAATGTCCGTATACCCCCAGACTATGAACTCTAGAAGGGCATGGAGCAAGTTTATCCTATTCCCTTGAATTTACTAGCTCCACTCAACAGGCAATAAATACCTATCTATTGAGTTTAACTGAGGTATAGTATAATAAAGTTAGTGGTGGTGAGCAGCTTAATAAATCTATCGCCTTCTTTTTTTGTTTTGTCTTTAAGGAAAGAATCAGAGTATACATGAACAGAGTCAAGGAAATCACAGACAAGAAAAAGGCTGGCAAGCTGGACAAAGGTGCAGCTTCAAGATTTGTAAAAAATGCCCTCTGGGAACCAAAACCTAAAAATGCATCCAAAGCTGCCAATAAAGGAAAAAGTAAAAATTAACATTTTGGTTTTGATGTGCGCGTGTTCAAAAAGTACATCATTTTTATTGTTTTACACAAAAAAGGTGATGATTATGTGGCAATGAAAAGTTTAGATGTATTCCTTATTGAGTTCATATATAAAGTTTACAGTTAAATTTGTAATGCTAAATACTTTTTTCCCCCAGAAAGATTAAGTTATCTTTATTGATTTTCCTATAGAGTACTATGAAGTTTTTTAACATTGTGGTATGTTTTATATTTATAGTCTATCATGTCTCTTGACAGGACTTTTATTTTCTTATGTAGGTCAATCTTTCAAGTACCATTTTATAAGCAACTATGAAATTTAAGTTAAATGTTCTTTGTAAACATTTGTCTATTTTAAATGAATAATGACTTTATGAAGTATGCTGTCTGAAGGCTGAAGTTATAAATACATCTGTTTTCACTGTATATAAGAAAAAATGAAATGACTGAATGTCCTTTTTTTTTTCTGTGTCGTTACTTCATGTTTTCATGATTTTGGGAATTGCTTCTTTTGATATTTGAAGTGTGAATTTAAGACTTTAAGGTTATACTTTTATTCTTGGCACTTTTGCCTCTGTGTCCCATTTAAAGTAAAATATATTCTCATTAATTTTAGATGGGAAATGAGGTTGTGTATTGATGGCTGAATTTTGGCATAATGGCTATATCCTGTCAATAAAGGCTGTAAATGTTGTGGAGCTGACCTGTTTATTTTTCTCTTTTGATTAAACTTGCCCTTGAAATTAAGAAGATAGGTTTTAGAAGTCAGTAGGAATATAGACATTCATGAGTTTTTGTCGTTGATGCTTAGTGCCCACAGTTCTCTTGGTCTCACTTTTCAGATTGTTTGATCACATGTGTTTTGAGGCTCTATCAAGTGCACACAAGTTGTTTTGGAACAACTTTCTATGTTATATGCTGCCACTTAAGCAGAGGACAAATCCAAATGAGATTACGTTGTGTTTATATTCTGATTTTTCTAATATTTGTCACAGAATTCTGTGTATTAAAATTATTTTTTATGTCTAACCCATGAATTTTAATTATATTCCCTCAGTGCTTTCACTCTTTGAATCCACATCATTATATGTAGGAATGCCAAGAACAGTAAAGTACTTTAATTTTTGAAAAAAGAAGTTGTTAAAATTTTCTGTGTGATTAATTCTCCATAAGTAACCTTGAATAAATGGCTTTCTTGATTTATGGTAGTATATATTGGAAACGGTCTTAAAATGTAATGGATTTTGTGAAGCATGTTGAACTCTTTCTATGACACATGAAGAGGAAGTCACTGATAAATGCAGAAAGTCTTCTGGCTCAGATGTCAGATAGTTTTTGAAGTGGAAGAACATTTATAGTTATTTACTGTTTTTTCACCTTCATTCTCTCAAAAAAATTTTTTTTTTAAAGTAACTTTATGGGAGAGTTAAAGTTATTCAAATCAAGTGTAGTGTACATGTAGCCTTATTTATTGCAAAGAAACTTTAAACTTGCATTTCTGTTTGTTTTCTAATTTCAGAAATAAAAAATTAAAAATGTCATAGTTACAGAATATCATTAGCCAAATTATTAGTTTGTGAAAGTCCAACTCTATTTTGTTAAATTGGAGATTCTTAGGTAAATAAGCCTTTCACTGTTTATTAGTAGAAATAAAAAACAGTTTGAGTGTATTCCATTTTATTATATATAATTTTAAATACTTAGCACATAATAAGGAGCTGAATGGTAGTAGTGCATTGGGTTGTTTATTTCTTGTTTATTCACTTCACAAATATTTAATGACATTTATGTTGTCAAATACTGAGCTAGTTTCCAAATAAAACAACTCCAGCCTTTATTCTATTTTTATAAAGTGTTATGAAAAAAGTCTTTTTGTTCAATTCGGTTTTTCAGAGTTCCTGGAAAATTTATGACAAATTGTGCTCATTAACGTTAGTTAGAACCATAGAGGGTGAGGGGTTGATCTATTTGACTACGGTGCAGTTATTAACATAGTTTGTTCCAAATGACAGTCTGCTCTAAGTTTAGATGTTAATTACACCTTTTATTAATCTCTTTGGGAATTAACAAGTTGGAGAGGTTATAGCTATAGATATTTTTAAGGTTGGAATTATAGACTATTAATCTAATACTAAATAATGAGATTTTGTCTTTTAATATTATTTTAAGTACAATTTTCTTGTTCATAGTTGCAGGATGGGAATTCATTTTAGTAAAGTAGAATATGTTAAGAGGAAAATTGAAGCTTGAATTATGGTTCCTGGAATTAGGAGGTTATGGCGAGTTGATTGGTTTTTAAGATACCCTGCAGATTAAAAAATTGTTCTACTTAGCTATTAGAAATGGATTGGCATTATTTCTAAATAAGGCTTTGAAATTTTGCTACAAATGTAGGAAATGCTTCAAAAATGGACAGTGGATTGATATAGATACTTTTTTTCTTGAGTAAGTCATTGAAGAAAAAGATGCTTTAAGAATCACTGAGTTATGATACAGTTAAACTATAATTTTATGCAAAAAATTATCAGAAATTCTGGCTTTACAAAGTGACATTACCTGAGAAAGATTTGAACAGTGATTCTGACCCCCGTGTAATAGCTAAAGTTTAGTATATAAAGAGAAGAAAAAGAAACGCTGGCGTCTCATTTTTTCCCTTCAGAGCATAATTAGTAAACTTGCTCAGATAAATTCAATGGCTCTTTTACCGAATGACCTTGGTAGCAACCTATGTTATATAAACGTGATCTGAATGTACTTGACTGAAAAAAAAATCCTTTCCCCTGTATCATGGTCTAAAAATCTTTAGTTTTGGAAATCTAAACCATATTTTGTTTATTTTATGTATTAGCATTTTATAGTTGTCATTATCAATTATGTTAGGGGGAAAGTATATAGGGCTTTCTAATAGAATTTTGTAGATTTGTTCTGCTTGATTAATTTGCTATTATATTGCCTGTGAGCAGGATTTCAAGAAAATGATTTGAATGTTTTTGGTTTGCAGATTCATTTTCTTATCAGAGTGAGCTGTCATAGACCGCTCTTTGGAGTAGCCACCCTCTGATTCAATGTGCCCTTTTAAAGTGTTTATTTTATGGCATAAGTTTTAATATAGCCTGGAATATTAGTAAAACTATCCAGAAAAGGAGATAGCTATAGTGATATCTGCAATTGTGGTTTAATTTTCATTCTGTGCCCCTACCCCCAACCCCACCCCACAAGGCCAAAACCAAAACTGCCCTCATTCTCTATTGCTCGTCTGTTCATAAAAGGTTGAAAAACGAAGCTGCCCCCGTCCCTTGAAGTTTAGCAAATGTATCATGGCAGAATAACTGCATGCAAGATGTCAATTTTGTAAAGTGATATATTTCCGACAGTATACAAAATTTGATGGTGGGAAAAATAAGACTTTATAAATGAAACATTTAAGAGACTCTTTTTATTATTTGCTTCCAGTTTAGTGTTGCCTTTCAGGCACACCATTTCAGTTTGGCAGCTACAATAAATGACTGAAGGAAATTGAAGATGATAATTCAACATTTCAAGATGCTTCTGGCTGAAATGAATGTAGACCTACCCAGGGCTTGAATTTAAAGTTTATAGTAATACAGTATTTTAAAGCCAAGTACCCAGGAAATTCATGGTGATATGATTTGAATGAGATGATTAGGAGAAATAGAAAAGGATACCTTCAGTTCCTTGTTACGTATGCATTACCTATTGAGAGGCTCTGTTGAAAATGTTACTGTAAAAAGCATAGAGGCTTGTTACACACAATTTGTTAGAGTATACAATTCATCTTGGACCTTCTCCAAAAAGGTTTAAGTGTTAAAATAACGAGAATTGTTATAACAAGGAATCGCCTCTGATTTAGTGCTGTCGCAATGGATTGCCTATAGACCATGTTGTAATGTATCTGGCTGATAGTTTCATTTAGTGATCTTTGCTCCCTCAAATAATGCATTCCTTGACTGACTTAAATAGAAATCATTTACTACCCTATTTATGACACTTTATTATTTTTCCCTTAAGAAAGAAATCATTATTAAAGGATATACCCTATGTAATAGTTTCTGGGTTTTGTGTGTTTTGATATTTGTGAGTTTTAACATTTGTGATTCTATTTATGACTGACCTTAGAGATCCATGGGGTATATCGTATTTTGCAGTTTTGCCAAGGCACATGTTAATTCCTGCTAAATTCCATTCAGGAAGGCATTGTTCAGCTAATGATTTAGCCTGGCTAACCTCTTAGCATCCATGGTGTTTTTCCTCACTTGCCGTCTCATTCATTTATTTACTCATTCATTCAACAAATATTGATTGAGCTCCTCGTGTGTGCCAAGTTCTGTTGTAGGCATGGGAAATGCAGCACTTGCTCAAATAGTATGTAGTGATTGGAAAATACCAAACTTTATCATATGAAAAACGGCTGTGTTGAGTTGAATTGTGTTCCCCCAAAATGCATACGCTGAAGTCCTAACTCTCAGTACCTCGTATTGTAACCCTATTTGGAAATAAGGTCGTTGCAGTTAGTGAAGGTTGGGTCATTAGGGTGGTCCCTAATCCAGTATGACAGGTATCTTTATAAAGGGAAATTGGAACATAGGCACACAGGGAGAACATGATGTGAAGATGAAGGCAGAGATTTGGATGATGCTTCTATAAGCCAAGGAGCACCAAAGATTGCCAGCGCACCACCGAAGCTAGGGGAGAGGCCTGGAACACTCCCTCAGCCTCCAAGGTACCAACCTTGACAACACTGATGTGGGTCTTTTAGCTTCCAGAACTTTGAGATCATGCATTTCTGTTGTGTAAGCCACCCAGTTTGTGGTACTTTCTGGTGGCAGCCCTAGCAAATTATTAGGTTGGTGCAAAGGTAATTGAGGTTTAAAGGTTAAAAATTGCAAAAATCGCAATTACTTTTGCACCAACCTAATAATACAATGGCCATTAGATGAGAGGAATTAAAAAGATTAATAACTTGGGTGTGAAAGTACATGGAAGAAACTGATACAAGATGAAAATGTAATTCTAAAAACCAGGAACCTGTGTAAACTTATCCAGGAATAGTTTTGAACTTGGGCAGAGATTTCAGAACTTTGACCTTGAAATGTCAAGGGTCTGTGATACTCTTTCTGAAGCCAAAACGTTCAGACCTTTCTAGCAGACATTGTCAGTGATGATTGAGTGTGCCATCTTTTAAACGTTGTTATCTTGGTTTGAAGAAGCTCCTTTCCCTGAAGAAAAGAAAACCGTCAGGTTTCCATGGAGAAAAGATTTTCACCAAGCTTGTTATGTGGCATGGGGTCTTTTCCTCATAAAATGCAGCAGTCACGTTCAAATAATGAAAACAAATACTTAAAACATCTTACACAAGTTGTATGTGATTTGTGCTCTTAGATGACGAGCATGTACACTTTAAAAAGTCTCATTGAATTCATCTGGATAGATTAAAAACAATATCTTAAACATTTTTTTCCTCAAAATCTTTATAATGTGCTGTTCTGTTTTATTTCTTTAAAGTTACATATCAGAACTCAGAAGTTTTTGTTTTTGTTAATAATTTAGGCCCAGTTTAATCTTTTTTACTATTATACTGCTAATTGTTTTTCAGCTTTTAGAATCAACCAATAGATTAAACACTGAATACAAGAATGGAAACAAAATCAACCTTGACGTAAAAGTAAAGGTACAGTAGGCAGAAGTGAGTTAGAAATGAGCAGGAGAGAAGACGGCATCCTCGGAGGGTGAGAAATCCAGGTGCTCAACACCGATGGATGATGGTTTTAAGTTGTAAAGGTAATAACTATATTTTCTTTTAATTCTTGCATCAAAAACTGGAAGGAATAAGAGGGAGGGAGCAGTATAAATTAAAGCCTAATTTTTAGGATGAAGAGTCACAGATGAGGTCCAATGAATGAATCATCAATGTCAGTATGCGTCACTAAGGTAATCATCAGAATTAAAGACAAGTGATTTAAAAGATAATCCCTCATATGAGCAGAGATGAAGGGAGCACTGGCTTTTGGTGGTGGTTTTGTCACGTACATGATTTTTTTGGTAAAAAAATGAGAAAGTTGTACTAATCAGTAACAAAATTTGTTCAAAGAAGCAGCGTGATAATCACTTAACCCGGTGAATCCTAGTTAATTTAGTTTTTGAAATGTTAGGCAATAAAATACTTCAGTGATGGGGAAATAATATAAGAATGCTTAAGTGTAGTAAATATTTAATTGTTTAAAAAGAACTATATAAAACTGTAGGCATTTAATCATTTCCCTACATTTGGGCTCAGTTTATTTTTAATTTTAGACAAGTTGCATTCCAGAGATAGCCAGAAAAATAAGAATTATTATTTGGAAGTTGCTCTCTTTCTGATCTGCTTTCCATGCTCTTTCAAAACTGCTAAATGTTCTTCAGGATAAAGTTAGATACCACAGCAGTAGGGTTCTATGTAGATGAGTGTGATCTTCGCTAGAATGTCTTCATACTATTTGCAGGAGGAACTTTATTGTACCTAATTTTCATAAAAGGAGGCTAGTTCATAGGAAACATGCTTATAAGTTTTTTCAAGGTCTGTTTCTCACTGCAATCTATAATGGAAATTGATTGTTCAGCATCAGAAGAGATACATGTCAGAAGTGTAGCCAAATGTAAAAATCATTTTAGGATTTGTCCTAGGAACCATTAAAATCAGGGTTAAGGAGTGGAATTGCTAGATTTTTATCTGTCAGTTTTTAAATTTGTAGAGAATACTAAAAAGGACAAACCTAACAGTGTTTTCTTCATTATGGGCACTAAAAATTTTATTTTAGCACAAGTTGTTATTTGAAGTTACCCAGCTACATTACATTGCCAAATGTATAACAGTGGAAATACCTGTAATTAAATTTCATTCTGTCACTTAGCTTGATAATGAAAGTAGCTTCAAATATGTAACATTGAAAAGAAATGTTAAAGGAGCTTTAGAAATAGTATTCATGTGTGCTTTCTTCCTTTTAAGGGGGTACTATGTACCGTTTAGTATCTTCTTAGACTCTGTCTTGCTAAGCTTAATTCTTATGTGCTGCCTTGAAATTTACAGAAACATTTGAAATAATCATCTTAGGCTGTAATTGTGTGAGATGTATTTATGGCCTGTACTCACTTTACCCCTTATATGTAATTTTTAATAAATTAACCAACTTTACTTTTTAGAGCAGTTTTAGGTTCACAGTGGACAGTACAGCGAGTTCCCCTTTTAACCAACCCCTTGCCTACCCCCACACGCATAACCTAAACCATTATCAGTACCCCCACCGGAGTGCTGCATTTGTTACAACTGATGAACCTACACAGACTCATCATTATCACCCAGAGTCCATAGTTTACATTAGTGTTCACTCTTTTTAATTAAGGTATAATTGATATATAGGGTCCACTCGGTGTTGTACATTCTATGGGCACGGACAAATGTGTAATGACATGTATCCATCATTACAATATACAGAACAGCTTCGCTGTCCCCCAAATCCTCTTGTGTTTTCCCTGTTCATTCTTCCGTCCCTCCAACCCCTGGCAACCAGTTTCTCCATAGTTTTGCCTTTTCCAGGACATCATATGGTTGGAATCAGGCAGTATTTAGCCTTTGCAGATTGGCTTCTTTCACTTAGTAATATGCATTTAAGGTTCCTCTATGTCTTTCCATAGTTTGATAGCGCATTTCTTTTTCAGTACAGAATAATATTCCATTGTCTGGATATACCACAGTTTGATTTTCTATTCACCTACTGAAGGGCGTCTCGATTGCTTCCAAGTTCTGGCAATTATGAATAACGCAGCTGTAATTGTGTGCAAGTTTTTGTGTGGGCATACATTTTCAACTCATTCGTATAAATACCAAGGAGAGTGATTGCTGGATCGTATGGGAAGAGTATGTTTAGTTTTATAAGAAACCACCAAACTGTCTTCCAAAGTGTCTGACAATTTTGCATCTTCACTGGCAATGAATAAGAGTTCCTGTTCTTCATCTTCGCCAGCATTTGGTGGTGGTATTTATTTTTAAAGCTTTTGTTTGTAGATTCTGCCATGTATTTTGTAGAAGTTCAAAGCAAAAAAAATCATTGTAATCAAAGGCAATGTAGAAAATCTTACATTTATTAGTAATAAAATTGGAGTGGGACCAGGATCTGTCCCGAGAAGCTGGCAATTGGATCCTTTCATTCAGAATAAGATGTGGTCTTTAATTTAAAATGCATCTTCAAGTTCCTTAAATTTCCTGACACATTAGAAGACATTTTCGATATATTCAAATTTCTACAAGGCAAAAAAAAGTATTGGAATCATCTTCCACAAATATATATTTCTGTCAGAAATAAGAAATGCTAGTTAATAGGTGAATTGAGAAGCACAGTTGAATTTATTAGGGCTTTGTTTTAATGTTATGCTTATCGATTGTTTTAAATATTTTTGCTTTTTATCAAGACAAAGTGAATAAAATGGAATAAATGATATCTTAGAATTCCCACTGGATTGTCATTTTTTCACAGCTGGAACTCAGGCTCCATGTTCCCTATTTTTTTTGTACTAGTGTCTGTAATTAAAGCATAGGTTATTCAATTGAAAAAGTGGTATACTACTGAATAAAAAGGTTCTTCAGTCATCCCTTCCTCTCTGGAGAGTAATTGTTCCGTGTGTTAATGTTAGGCATGATCCGGGTGGGAGGGTCTGTGCATTTATTTTTGGCAGCCAGCACCAGCTAGTCAGGAGAGGCAGGCCTCGGGTTAGCTCCTTTGTGATCTATACCAGCCGGCTGAGGTGGGTGTTTATTATTTTCTGTTTGCAGAGTTACTGAGACTCAGAAAGGTGAGGCCTTGGCCAAGACGACACAGGGAGACGAGGCTATGAGTCTGTTCTGGAGGCTTCACCTCTGTCTTTGTTGCTCACGGAGGCGGCTTCACAGGAGATCCCTGGATGAGGTTTGCTGATTGGCCAAACTTGCACTGAATTTTCCAATACCGTGTAGCAGGTTTCAGTTTGGGTTTATGTTGTGTCAGTGTTCAATTTGCACACCCACATTTCAGCATGATTTGGAGCCATGCCACATTTCTGGCAGTGTGCTCTGCTGCTGGTGTCAGCAATGGGAAAGTCCTCCAGGTTTGACAAGTTGCCCTGCAGCTCAGACCATCTTGCACCTATTCAAGAAGTGCACACCTGGGTATGTTCCTCAAACATAATTTTCCGTACATTAATTTATTTAGTGTACTGATTTCCTCTCCTGGCCATGTAATACATGTTCTTTATAGAAAAGGAAAAGGAATTCTCCCCACCAGAAGATAATTAACATTCGAAATATTTTCTTTCAGCCTCTGGTCCATTTATACTTCACTGCCAATTCAGTTTTTGTATTGTGCATTCCCTCACTTGTTTATAATAAACATTTTAATGAAACAGTTTAAAGATATAGTTGGTTAAGGTCCACAAGTGCTTTCGGAGTGCCTGCTGTGTGCTGATGCCCAGCCAGCCTCTGAGAATACAAAGAGAGAAGCGCACTGCTCCCACTCTTGCTTGAATCTACAATTCTCAGGGAGTTTCCCTTAATAGTTATGCAAAACAAAGTCACCCTTTCTGATGTAACTGCTCTCTTCAAAATTTATCACTTTTAATAATTTGGATTTTCTTGGTGTATGTTTTCTTAAAGGGGCTCATGTCTCTTCCATGTTAGATTTGTCGTTGCATTTACTGATTAGAACCACTGGGTGGTAGTAAAAGAACATAGAAAATTTTCTATTTTGGCTTTTGAAATGAAGCGAAAGCTATTTTGGATTTAATGGGTGATGGGGAGAAAAAATATAGTGATTAAAACTTGACATTTAAATAAAACAGATAAAACCCCAGCCCAACTCATCACTAAATGTATGTTATCATAAGTGTAAAAAGTTAAATTTATGCTTTATTATTACCAAAACCATTATTGTGAAGTTCTCTTTTGGTTTCTTTTAGTCACAAAAATATCTTTCAAGATTCCTATGCAATTACTTTTCTATTTATAAAAGTTAAGAAGAAAACCTCCGAGCCAGATACTAAGAAAAACTTGTTTAGTAAGAAACTCGTGGACAGAGATTTTGAATGTCAAGGAACAATGGGAAGGAATTGTTTTCTTGATAGCCCGTTTTAAACAGCATTCTTGGAGAAAAAGTAATTGAGTTTGGAGATCTTGTTCATAGACAAGAGTTTGTTTTCCCTTTTCTTTTTAAAAAAATCACTTAGCAAGCAGATTTTAAGTTATGTGAATCTCTTTGAGGATTTCATCCCATTGCTATAAAGTTACAATGGCTTAGTTCCAAGCTGAGTACCTTACACATGATATGTAGCTTCAACTAAAAATGTGAAATCGTCATGAGAGAGTGACAAGGTAACAAACACTCGTTATTTTATTAGTTTGTAGGGATATTTGAAATCTGTTTAGGAGAAAATATAGCTTCACTTTGCTCCCAAATAGTGTTCAGTTTTTCAACATAATACTTAAAAAATATATTCTTTCCATTTTTAGACAAAAATGTATTTAGCCTGTCTGAAAACTTCTAAATGAATTACAAAAAGTAGTAAATACAGAATAGAAAGGTTGCTTTTGTTCAGAGCGCTGAGCATTGAGCGAAGCCAAGATCTCATTCTGGAGCCTTATTCCTGGAGTTTCTTCCCTGTTGAGCTCGGAACCTACCCCTAGTACTCGGAGCCTCAGCCCTTCTTGATTTTATTTCTTGTTGGCAACATTATCATTGCCTTTAGATATACATATGATATGGCTCAGTGAACCTTATGTTACTTGACTCTTAGTGGAAATGAAGTTTTGGAAAATAGAAAAGTTTTTCCCCCATAATGAGGTGTATGGCCAACAGAGTCTCACCTTCCTTTAACAGGACTCAAATAAGATGTCCCAGCTGTATTTACACGAACCGAGACCTGAAATGTAGCCGATAACCTTTCTGGGCTTGGACTTTGGCCACCACTGTCTGCTGCAAACTGAGAACAAGGAGAGAGAAATAATTCTCACCATTCCCTCCTTTGGAGCAATTTTTTTTTGGGGGGGAGCATTTTTGTTGTCCCAATGCAAGATAGATTTGTGTGAGATGTATTGAGTTTCTCCTTTAGAAACTATGTAGAGTCACCATGCTGAAAAAGTTTAATTCGCTATTTCTAATAGTCCAGAATATTTGGGGGCCAGAGGATTGTAAATTTTCTTGGAAAATTTCTAGGAAAGTTCTACACGCTTCCTCAGTAACAATTGCCTATAACTTCCCCTTATGTCTCTCATTTGGTCACATGATTTTGATTTATTTGTATTGGCTATCAATATATTAAGGGAAATTATAAATATAATGAAACAAAGTTGGTTATGAAAGTAAGTGATGGTAAAACTAAAGGCTAAAACTAAATATAACTTGTAGCTGTCTTTACAGACTAGAGAGACCTATCTTACAAGTTTCAGGATTTATTTTTTTACAGACCTATTATTTTTATGGTTATTTTAAATTTCATGGAATTCGATGATCCAGACTTAAATCACTCAGTCTTAAACTATATCTTGAGGTAAATATCTCAGTAGAATATGTTTTAGTGTGAATTGTAGACCATCAGAAAGAACATTTCAACACAGCTTTGACTTCTTGATTCTATCAGTGACCTCTGACTTTGAATAAATCACTGAAATTATGCAGCCGCTTCTCCATCTATAAAATGGGCACAACCACGTCTATCAACTATATGAATTCAAAATGAAAAGGAGTCAGGTTTTTGAAATAAAATGCTATATAAAATGTTATGTTGTTAATAGTAAAGTCAAGATGATGTTTTACATCAAAACTGGAGAAATTGGATGAAAAATTTCTCTTCTAGTTTGTTCTCTATCTCCTTTGTTCTAAATAAGGTTTCCAAGTTAATAGTTGAAGAGGTCATATTGAGAAGTTAGAGCTCTCAGACCTTGCACATATGAGGTTCTTTGCCTGAAACCTGACTTTGGAGTCTTTTTTTTTTTTTGTCAGTTTATTTTGTTCTTTAGATTCCACATATAAGTGAGATCATATGGTATTTGTCTTTTTCGTCTGACTTATTTCACTTAGCATAATATTCTCCAGGTCCATCCATGTTATCACAAATGGTAATATTTCATTCTTTTTTTTTTTTATGTCCGAGTAGTATTCTATTATTTATATGTACCACATCTTCTTTACCCAATTGAGTCTTGAATCTTATGTACTCTGTCTGGAGAGCTAAGGTTTTGCTTCGTCGTTTGAGAATGCAGGCCAATCCTTGAAGGAGTTAGGTGGTGAAACCTTTCTAACAAAGGAAAGGACATTATGTTATATGAAAAAGTGTCAAAAGTTCTCTAATTCATGTTGAAAAAGAAGGCCACACCACAAGGGACAGATTCCCCTGTATTTGTTACAAATGGAAATTGTTCTCAACTCCACAGCAGTGTCTAGAGCAATGGCTCTCAGCCCTGGCTCCATATCAGTAGCACTCTGGGAGCTTTAAAAGAAAATTCCCCATGCCCAGGCCCCACCGCAAATCAACAAATTCGACCTTCTGAGCATGAGGCTCAGCATCAGGATTGCTTACAGCTTCTCAGGATATGTAATGACCATCCAAGGTTCAGAAGCACTGATTCTGAGACTGCAGTAGACAATAGAAACTTTGCAAAAAGCTTAAACAAGCCAACAGTCTTCAATATCCGTTACTTTGTTCTTGCTTTTATTTACTTTCCCAAAGCGAACCTGTAATGTGAAGATAAACAAAAAATATATATAACAAAGATGTGCTCAAAGTCAGACAGTGAATCTTGTCAGTGAACCATGGTTCTTCCTGAGACAATTCTGACTTGGCTGCACCACTGTGAGGGAAGGGTGATTCCTTCCAGCCTAACTACTCACTGTGCCATTAAAAGGAACTTATAAATGAACTTAAAATTCATCTGAGCCATCTCAGGTACTGCTGAAGTTCTTAGATATTGACACAAATGAAAGAAATGGTTTCCCCAACTTGAACATAAGCCCATTGAATTATTATAGGTTTTAAGAAATCGGTGGTTTCTCTATTTTGCCTGAAGTGATTAAGAAAACAAGAAAGAAAAAATAAATCTCACTACTCAAAACATTCAAATAACAATGTTAAATAATTTGTATATAAACACAAACTAAAATGCATTCAGGAGATATCTGATGTAGAATAAAAGCTCTGGATTGACCTAGGAGATAGATGTAGCTTCTGGACCTGGGTTGGCCCTGCCTAGCTGGGACCTTAAACATGTCTTTCATTCTCACTCAACTTAGTTTTCTCACTTATAAAAGGGGGTTGCATCTGTGTTTCTGGAAAGCCAGAGACTTTCTCTACTACTACAATCCTATCCAGGGTCCTTGCTGTAGAGATTCGAAGTTCCAATTAGTTACAGACTTGCTTTAGAAAAATTCTAAGCACAGGTGATAATTTTTGCTGGGTGAGTAGAAAAAAAATTTTGATGTCATTTATTAGCAATTGCATTTGTCCCTGTTTATGAGGAAGATAATGCAAACATCGGATTAAATTTCAAGCCTGTCTTAGAAAGATACATTACACAGAGAACTGGGAAATATTCTTTTCACTGATTATGTTACAGACACTAATGTTTAATATGACACAAAAATCAGCAAAATACATGAGCGAGAGTCTGACATATTTTAAAAAGGAACCTAGCAATATATACTTATATGTTTGACATATAGTTGGTTCTCAACAAATGTTCATTAAATCGTAAAGGAATTTGAAAGGTTGAAGAGCAGTTTCTGAATCTCAAATGCTAATCTGAAGAGGTTCTAAAAAAAGTCAGTAGTTTTTTGGTCATAAAATATGTTTGTTTTTAAATTGAAATTGGATTTCCTTAAATGGTTAAAATTTGAGTGCAGTCAAATTGGAAAAAAGCATTATAGAACACGAATGACAGTTTTTAATTAGATATTGCTTGGGCTAATATACTTATATGGTCATTTTGAAAAGTTACAGCAAACTTTGAAATATCTTTAACCCATTGTTTTAAAAACCATAATCTCAATGAAAAACATCAAGGGTGTACATCTAGTTATTCCTATGGTTACATCAACTATGACAAACTTTGTGGCTATGAAGCACAGTTTTGTTTTAAAAGACATTGTTTTGGTCAAATGAGTACTTTGTTACTTTAGATTAAGTAATTATAAATTGAGAAACCACTTGGGAATTGAAGGAATTAGAAAACTTTGTCTTCTTAGCTTCTCTTATTTAAGATTGAAAAGAAAGGAGGAAGTTATGTTTAAGTGTCTTCTGCTTTTAATGACGGTGGACAGAGTAACTTGGACTGTCCCTCCTGCGTCCAACTTGGAAAGCTGAACCAAAACCAGAAAACAAACAGAACTTGCTTAAAGAAGGTAGAAAGTGAACAAAATAGTAAAGAATTCCAAGGCCAAGATTTAAGGATAGAGCAAGGCTCAAAGAGGTGATCGAAGCTGAGGTTGCTTTTCCCTTTTCCTCAGGAAATCACGTGATCGTGCAATAGTGTTGATGCCCCATGAAGACAAACAATAAGGATTGTTGTCCAGGACTCACCCAGGTTGAGAAAGAGTTCTAGTACTTCCCCCACCACCCCCTCCGACTTCGAGTTGGTACTCCAAAGGGTTGTACTCTAGGAGCAGAAAAGGTAGATGGGAAGTTGATCCGGGCACCCAGTGAAGAAAATATAAATAACTCTCTCCTGGAGAAACAATATCATTATCCAAGACCTCAAATTACTTTTGCAAAGAATTTTACAAATATAATATTTAAAGCATAATAAAAAATATCCAGACAGGAGACATGAATGAAAGCCAACAGAAACAACACAATGGAAATAGACTCACAAGGGCTTCAGATGTTAGAATTATCAGATATGGAAATCAAAATAAACATACTTTGGTAATGGTGGTAAAGCACAGGATGGAGAAATTTGGCTGATGTGGAAACTATAAAAAAAGACCAAATAGAATATCTGGAACAGAATATTTAATGATGAAATTGGAAGATGTCAGTACTTAGGTTTAACAGCGGATTGACACAGCTGTTGTGAGAATTAGTGAACTGCGTTAGGGTTAAAGAAAATACCCCTAATGAAACATGGAGAAACAAAATGGATGGAAAATCAGGGTAGAGAGTAAAAGACATGGAGGGTGAAGGAAAAGCTCTAAATTATGAGTAATTGTAGTTCCATAAGGAGAGGAGAAAGAGAATGAAATTCATCAAGCCACAAAGAATGCCTACAAATCTGAAACAAGCTAACTATAAAGAAAATATTTAGGCGCATCATGGTAATATTACTGAAACCAAGGTTAAACAAAAAGCCAGATTAAAAAAAAAGATAGATTGCACTCAAAGAAGCAACAAACTGATAGTTGACAGAAATGATAGAAACTAGGAGACAATGGAATGTGCTTGGCATGTGTTGGTTCTGTTGATTTCTCAGGTTTTCGCCAAGGTCATTGGTATGACACCATGGAGTCATATTTTAAAGTGCTGAACAAAGATTATTGCCAACCTAGAATTCTAAGCCTGTTGAAAATATCCTTCAATGAAGATAAAGACAGTTTAGGCAAGCACTAAATTTAGAGAATTTGTTGTGAGCAGACTCACACAAAAGGGAATTCTAATGGGTTTTCTTTAGACAGAAGGAAAATGAATACAGATGTAAGTTTGGGGATGGGAAGAATAAAGACCCCCCAAAAATTACGAGTAAATCTAAATTAATATTAATTGTATAAAATAATAATGTCTCATGAGATTTTAAATGATAATGTCTTGTAGGGTTTCAAATGTTTACTAATTGAAAAAAGATGTGTGAGTGTGGGTGTGTGTGTTTAAAGAATTGTTTTGAATTTTAGGGCTATCATCCTTATCTGGCATCACAAAAATCTCCACCCTTTCTCCTTCCCAAATATTCATGATTAATCTTTTAAATTAGAGCTAAGTAGCAAGTACACAAATATATACATCAATACATATTTTCTGAGGTACTTTTGAAATCTGAAAAATTTCTTTAAATTTACTTTGTTATTTTTATTAAGTTTAGAATAACCGAAAAACTTTCTTTTGGTGGGAAAGATGCTAAAATTAATCCTAGACTGATATTGATTTTTTCTGAATAACATTATAATTTAAATCAACCTTGTGTTAGTTAAGGCAATTGAAACAAGTACAGTTAGCTTTTAAAATATCATTTAGAATTCATACCTCCTTTTCTGCTTCTGAAAGACTGAATATATCCTGCTTTATCAAAAATAAAGCAGAGAGAGAGAGAGAGAGAGAGAGAGAGAGAGAGAGAGAGAGAAGAAAGAAAGGAAAGAAAAGAAAGGGAAGGAAGAAAAGAAAGGAAACAAAGGAAGAAAGAAAGAAAAGAGAGAGAGAGAGAGAGAGAGAGAGAGAGAGAGAGGGAGGGAGGGAGGGAGGAAGGAAGGAAGGAAGGAAGGAAGGAAGGAAGGAAGGAAGGAAGGAAGGAAGGAAGGAAGGAAAGGAGAAACAATACCGACAGCTAAGTCAGCAGTTCTCAAAATGAAATCTGGGCACTTTGGGCAGTTATGGTTTTAGGTGCCATTCTGGGCTCACTGATCCAGAATCTGGGGTTCAGGAGTCTGGTTTTAAACAGACTTCTCAGGGAATTCTTGTGCATGTGAAAGTTTGAGAGCCAGTAATCAAAATGGAGGAAAGAACATTGATATCATTGGTACCTGAGATAAATAATTTGATCCAAACAGTATGGCCATTTGGGCTGACATTGCCTGGCAGCTAAGGAAAAAAGAAATACCCCAAAGCCACAAAGAAATCACTTTGGCTGATGTGGTTTTTCTGTTCTGCCCACAGAATTATATAGGTTCATCCACAGATTTGTTACTTGAGAACTAAACTCATAGTCTTTTTACAGGAAACATGGGGAGAGGTTGTGGGCAATACTGTAGACTTTGATTTGGTACGAGTGACATTATAAACCTTTAAATGCATCATCTATTGACTGGCTAGGAAGGTTGAGGCCATATATTAAGTTTTAAGTTGGGGACAGCATTTCTGCAGGTGGTGATGGTATCATCCAGTTGGTTTGCTTTATGACAATCTAACTCACGAAGGGATGGTACTTGGGCAGTTTGGAAGAATAGATAGTTGGTACAGTCATTAGATCATTTTAAAACATTAAAATTTTTTTAAAAATTTTACAATATGAATTAGATATTTCGAGGGAGCACTTGGCAGAATTGAAGCACGGTACATTCATTACTAAATTTCCTATTAAGGGTCTGCTTTTGGTGAAAGCGAGAGCCTTATGCTTTACAATCAGATGTGTGTGTGGGGGTGGTGGGGTAGACTTATTATTTGATTGTGAAAGAGCTTCACCTGAAAAAGGTCCAAAGACCAGCATGCAGGCCTGAAAAGCAGGGAGCCTAGTAGTAGGTACCGTAGAAACATTCAGGTGTGTGAAGAGTTTAGAATCTTGTACAAGTACGTCTTTGGAATCAAAACACTATTTAGCAAAGAAGAAATGACTTCTTCCTGAAAACTTTTAGGGCATATGCCAACTATTTTGTAATTACCATAATATTTCTGGGAATGGACCTCAAGGTGATTCCTGTAGAACACATGCTTTTAAGAAGATCTGTTTCTTAATAAGCTAATCCCAAATAGCCAAATAAATTGACCTGGCAAGTGCGCTGTTTTATGACCACCAACCAAAACACACACCGAGGTGTCACTGACGCTGAGCGCATCCGTGAGGCAGTGACAGACCCCCAAACCCAACTGCTGCTTCTGACCTCTCATAGCCAGAGTAACATCACTGGGCCAGCATTGCCTGTAGGATATTTTGGTTGCAGGTAATACAAACTAAGTAAGTTACACTCAACCACATCACATTAACCAGTAGGAATTTATTATGAAGAGTCAGAGAAGGAAAAGAACACAGAAGATCCTGTGTGGTGTTTGCAGTTGACAGATGGGTTCCTCTTTGGGCGTCTCAAAAGTTGCTTAGAGGCTGGGTGTATGTATCCTGAGAATGTTCTTTTATGTGTTATTACATGAGTGGAGGTGCAGACTATTGGGCATTAAAGTGAAAAAAAAAATAAAAATAAAGCAGTTGATGGTTGATAAGGCCTGGACTTCTGAATTATGTTGTCTCTGAATCCACAAAGCCCAGACTTTGAAAAGTGAGGTCTCACTAAATGGACTGGGTAGCTCTGACGCTCCATTGTTGACTGATTGAAGCCAGCTCACTTTCCTCTAACATTCTTGTCTTTGCTTGAGTTACTTTGCTAGTAGTTTTTTTTTTTTTTTTTTTAATTGAAATTTGAGGAAATATTTTTTATAAGTCTTTAAATTTTCAAATTTTGTAGATGAGTGATCCAAAGCCAGGCATGCGGGTTGGGAATGTAGGAGCTCGGCCTTGGCTGCCCCATCCTGTGGTGTCCAGGAGCCTGTGTAGTCACTAGGAAAATGACCGCGAAGGCCCTGCGATTCAGTTTTGTGGCACAGGAGATGATGGAGCTGTATTGACCATGCTACCAATGCTGCAAGGAGGGCCACCTCTGTCTCATACTGGGTAAAATATGATTCTGAATCACCTTGTTGTTAGTTGTGAATTGGACGGCTTCACTGATATCAAGAGCTACATTTAATCCCATCATTTCTATCTATCATCTATCTATCTATCTATCTATCTATCTATCTATCTATCTATCTATCTATCTATCTATCTATCTGCTTTTCCCTCTGGAATTTTTAGTTATAGATGTTTTAGTTTTGTAACTAGTGTAAGAAATGCTCATTGTATATATTCAAATGGGAGAGAAATACAATGTAGGAAATAAATGTACCCGGCACTTCCATAGCAGCAGACTCTGGTGGTGCCCCATCCGTAACCAATTGCACATATCGGTTTCATGCACACCAGGCTGACTTTCAACTGCCAGCACCTGCCATTCTTTGCCTGAGGACTTTGCTTGAGAGCCCACTCTACCTGTGTTTGGGTGGCCTGGAAGTGCTGGGGAATTACTATCTCTAGGGAGCCCTCAACCAATAACTGTGTGAGTGAATACCTCAGCTTCCTTGCCTTGTAGTTGGGATAACTGAAGATAATGTTCTACAGTCTTTCCCAGCATTCCCTGGTGGGATTAGGCTCTAATTGCCCACAGTGGTAACTTGCTTGAAAACCCCCTCTAATGGCTTCCTCCACTTCCTGGTCTCTCTTCTCCATTCCTCTACTGAGGTCTCCAGGGATCACTTCCCAAGTGAACCTCTTGTCCTTGTTTCTTCCGGGAGGACCTAACCTAAAATACCCATCACCCAAGGAAGACGCCATGGCCTTAAATTCTCATTCTTTCCACATGGCTGTGAAGAAGCAACCCTGATTTAGGGGCTTTCTCAAGTGCTCTCAGGTTGGAAGTTTGACCAGAGATCCTGTTCATTATTTAGGAACTGAGTCCTCAGGAGTCGGGCAGCTCATTCTCTCTGGGAAGTCAGGGTTACTCCAGCTTAGCACTGTTGACATTTAGAGCTGGATAATACTTCGCTGTGGGGGCTGTCTTGTGCATTGTAGGATGTTTAGCAGCCCCTGGTTTCCTTCTGCTAGATGTTAGGAGCATCCGCCCCAGTCCTGACCACCCAAATGTTTTCAGACGTTGTCACCTGTCACTTGGGGCCAGAGTTGCTTGCAGTGGCACTGAGTTAAATCGAGGACATGTGGGTCTAATGTGATAAGTTTGTTCAGGGTACTTGAGGCTTTCTGATCACACAACAGGAAGGAAAAGACAGATTGGAGGTAATCTGAAAAAAATCTTTGAGGTAACCCCCTTGCATTGGAGCTACCTCCTCCCAATAAAAGAAGAACTCTTGTATAGCAGTGAAGGTTCACTGACTTAGGTGATACTTAGTCCGAGAGAAACTAACATCTCTAGCAAAGGTGGCGCTGGTGTCCTGAAGTAACTTGGGAAATTACCACTGAATTTCTTAGAGAGCAGAGTGGATGGAGTCCTTCAATAAGAGGAATTCTATGAAGATCTGGGTTCAGACTGAACAATCCAAGCTGTGAACTGAGCCTTATGCTATAATTATAACTTTGTGCTCAAGGTTCAAACCTCCCTGGGAAGGGAAGGGTACAAACCTGTCAGGCATGGCAGTGACAACACAGCTTAACCTCCCCTAAAGAGCAAGTCGCGTCAATGGTTGGAGGGTGTCTAGGAAACAGCTGGGCACGGCCTGGTGTACTTCAGAGAAATGGCATTGATTTCGAGGGGCCGAATAAAACTGCACCCCGGGGCAAACTCTTGAGAGCAAAGATCTCGAAATACACTGAGCAGGAGGAATTCCCTGGGGATTGCCTCCAGTGTGCAGGTGGATAAAGAGCATTTGAGGTTTTCACCTGCTGCGCTTCTAGTTTGGTGCAGTGGGAAACTGAATCCCACACACAGACAGGAAGCCACGAATTCGTTGAACAAATAAGAATCAATCAAATTATTTCCTAGAGCAACATGGGGGTGGGACTTGGACAAGTGTTGGACATATTTTGGTTTCACACCAGGTGTCAGAGATAAAACGAAGACTGTCTTAGGCCAGGGAAAATGCTAGGAAAAGGGATAATCATTTAGTTGACTATTTAGAATTCTGTTCCCTTCCTCAGTTCTAGTCCTAGTTCTCCAAGGCTTCATAGTTCCTTTCATATACTCTGGGAACATATTCCAAGCTTATTTGAGCTGTCCGTTTACTCACCTAAAATATAAGGAGATAGATATCATGTCTACTTTTTGAAGTGACAAGTGACTCCACCTTTTCCTGCATTGAAAACTGCAGTGGCTGATTTTATCATCAATTTGGAATCTTGGGGGAAGGCATAGATGTTACTGGAACGTCCATCTTTTATGAGATTATTGTATTGTCAGAGGAAATAAGGTAATGCAGCTTCTGCTTCACGGTCTGCACCAGCGATTCTCAAAGTGGAGTTCCCAAACCAGCAGCATTAGCATCACCTGGAAACTAGTTAGAAATGCAAATTCTCAGGTTTATCCCAGATCTGCTGAATTAGAAATGCTGGAGGTGGAGCCCAGCAGTGTGTGACTTAACAAACTCTCTTGGTGATTCTGGTTTACAGTAGAGTTTGAGAACTGCTCCATGTTATAGGGGAAAAGACAAGGTGAGGATGTGACCTCTAGTCACAGGTTCTTGCCTACATTCTTGGACCCAGGAGGGCCCTTATCTTTAGCTGGCTGCCAGGGAGGCCCTGGTACCAGGCCCTGAGGAAGAATATCCCTCCCGATACCTCAGATCTAGGACACAGACAACGGAGCGTGAAGGTTCCCGAGACCAGGTAGCAAGGCCTGGCTACCTCCCAGCCAAAGGTAACAAACTCCCGTGTTCGAAATATCATTTGCAACTGCTTGCCAAACACAACTCTGGATAAATGGTGGTGCTGGCCTGTGGAAATGCTTCTTCTGCCCACTCCCTAAAACAAATAAGAATAACGGCCATCTTTAATGAGCTCTAATGAGGTACCCCACACAGTGTTAAATAAGCCATGTGGGGGATACATTTCATTTAATCATAACAACTCTTTGTTGTAGGTGCTTGTTATGGACTGAAAATTAGTGTCCCCTCAAGTTCACATGTTGAAGCCCTAACCCCTCAACATGGCATTTGGAGGTGGGCCTTTGGGAGGTGATTAGGTTTAGATGAGGATGGAACCCCTTTGATGGCATGAGTGCCCGTATAAGAAGAGGAGGAAACCGGGGCTCTCTCTCTTCTCTGCTATGTGTGGAGAAAGCAAAGAGGCTACAAGCCAGGAAGAAGTCCTTCACCAAAACCTGGCCATGCTGGCACCCTGTTCTCAGACTTTCACCCTCCAAAACTGTGAGAAATAAAATCCTGCCGTGTAAGCCCCCCAATCAGTGGTGTTTTGTTATGGCAGCCAGAGTTAACACAGTGCTATTGTGACCCATTTTACAGATGAGGAAACAGGCTAAAAAACCCTGGGAACCTGTCCCGGTTCAGGCAACCAGTGAGCAGCAGAGTCGGTTTAGTTATGGCCTGTGTGATTCTGTCTTTGTCAACCTAAAGGTCCTAGATTTCCTGGGTGCTGGAGGGTTTAAATCCCTGCTTTTTGCTGGAACCTAAGTGAAGTGGCCCTTTGTCTCATCCGCACATGCGCAGTCCTTGGGACTTCCTCAAAGATCCAGGACTCAGTTTTCCTGGATGCTTCCTCCAGAAATTTGCCCAATTTGAAAGGAGCTATTATTACCCTGCTCAGCTGAGAAGCGCTATGTGGCCCTTGAATGGGTCTCCATTCCCTCCTTCTCCCTTGCACCAGCCCCACAAACCCACTCTTGTCCTCGTGACTTGCTCACATACCACGTTGCAGACTCGGCTCTGAGAAGGCAGTTCTTACTACCTTTAAAGATTATGCTTTCTCACCTTGAGGCTGCTTTTATTCACTGTAAGCAGATGGAGGCCACCTGGTCTGTCCCTTAAAAAGTGGGCTGCCATTTTTTTTGCATGTGTGTAGTCTGCATTTGTCTTGCTTCTCTGGTGATTGTGTTCCTTTTAAGAGCAAGGACAACACTGGAACCCCTGTGTATTGCCATTCAGTGAGGCTGAAGCAGAATTCTGAGGAGAAGGCTAGATTTTGTGACTGAGGAAAGGCTGATGTGTGTGTCAGGGGTGTGGAGGTGGAGGGTGTTGCTTGCTATTTGCAGAGGGAATGCCACTCTTCTGGGTGTATCTGTATTTGTGTTGGCATTTCATGTTTGCAAAACTCACAGCTTGATGTGTTGATCCAATAAAATCATCAAGGGAATGAAGTAAGAATACCCAGAAGATTGATGGATGGGAGCGCTGACTGTGTGAAAGGCGCCAGAAAACGACTTGTCACACAAAGCACTGCAGAAGGGAAAATAAACAAACAAACAAACAAACAAAAACAGTCAGCTGGCTGGAAAAAAGGTCCAGCAGGCAATAGGGTGATGGCAGCCCTCTGAGTTTGCCTGAGGTCTCTAAAGATAGGCTTTTATTCTATTAGAGCTGATTGACACAGAACTTATTAACACATTAAGAAGTGTTTATTTCTTGAAATATTTTAGACATTATACCAACTTTTTCTAGTAGGTTGTTGAAAGGACTCAATTATGTCAGGTTGGCTTAGAACCCAGGAAATAAGCTGGAGCTCTTCAAAGTTAGTAAAACATCATTTGTCATAGGATTTGCAGGTGTGACTCAGTTCCTGCACTAAAATATTCAATGAAAACCTAAGGCCGAGGAGCCAGCTCTTTGCTAAGCCTAACAAGTCTTCTACAGTTGACATGCTCCAAGCATTCTGGAATCTTTCGGGTGCTATCTAAGTTGGAAGTGTTTTGTTAGTGTGAAGATCAGACCGCTTCCCATCACCTCCATGTAGGCCACTCTCGCCACTAGGCCGAGTACAGGAGAATCCCCTGTAGTTTTCCTGGGGCTGGATAGAGATTACCCTACAGATCTGCTTTGACGTGGTGTGACTTTTGTCTTTATGAAGAAGGGAATTTTATGGATTTCATTTATTCATCCATTTGGATGGGCTCATGGCAGTGGCAATGGCCACAGTGGCTGAAACCAGTCTTTTTCTAGATAAAGTGAATTTCAGAGGTGACTGGGAATGGTCAAGTAGACTGCAGTTGTGTTCACCTTCCCAAACTATCAATTGACTATGGGATCTGCCCCACAGGGAGTCAGAGCAGGCTGATGTCCCCAGGATGAAGGGCTCCCACCCCAACATATCTCCCTCTGTCTTTCTCTACATCTGAATTCCTTTTAAAGATGAGGAAGTGTTCATACTTCAGGTAGAGCAGTGTTTTTCAGTCTTTTTGGTTGCAGAGCCCCTTTACACTCATACATTAGTGATGACTGCCTAGAGCTTTTGTTTACGTTGCTTATATCAATAGTTACCTATAAGATAGGGGTCAGCAAACTGCGACCCATGGGCCAAATCTAGCCCACCACTGTTTTTTTGTAAATAAAGTTTTATAGGAAAACAGCCAAGCCCATTTGTTTACGTATTGCCTATGACTGCTTTCACGCTGCAATGACAGAACTGAATTGTGGCAGGAGAGACTGTGTAGCCCATGAAGCCGAAAATATTTATCATCAGTACCTTTATAGAAAAGTCTGCTGATCCCAGATATAAAAATTAAAATGAGAAATATTTAAAATATTTATTCATTAAAATATCAATCATAAAACCATTACAATAAAACAGATTACAACCGAAATGCCCATCAGTAGATGACTGGATTAAGAAACTGTGGTACATTTATACAATGGAGCATTATGCAGCCATAAAGAAGAAAGAAATCTTACCATTTGCAACAACATGGATGGACCTAGAGAGCATTATGTTAAGTGAAATAAGTCAGACAGAGAAAGACAAATACCATATGATCTCAGTTATATGTGGAAATTAAAGAAAAGAATAAGTGAATGAACTAATCAGAAACAGTTTTGAAGACATAGAGGAAAAACTGAGGGTTGCTAGATGGGAGGGGGGTGGGGATAAGGGGAAGGTGAGGGGATTAGAAAACAGTAACCACAAGATGGCCATGGGGTTTTGAAAATAAATTTTGGGAATGTAATCAATAATGTTGTAAAGATTTTGTAGGGTATCCGATGGACACGTGTCCCATTAGGGAGACCAGCTCAGGGATGATGTAGATGCCTGAGCACTGCACTGTACACCTGAAGCTGAACAATAATGAATGCCAACTATAATTTTATATATATATATATTTGTATATATATATACATACATATATATATACATATATATATATATGTATATATATATGTATGTATATACTTACAAGAAGCGGAGTACAGCATTAGGAATAGAGACAGTGGAAATGTAAAGGCTCTGTGCGATGTCAGAGGGGTAGTGGATGGGGGTTCACACAGTGTGAGGGATATAAATGATAAACATCTAAGTATTACTTTGCCTTGTGCAACTGAAACTAATATAAAAAAATGCAGATTAGATTATTTTATTGAACAAATTTTTCTACGCTTTCCAAAACAAGCACTCAGTAAGACTCCGAGTGACATTGTTTTACACTTTTGTAAATTTCTTTGACGCCTGGCTTAATAGGAGGAGCTGGGTTCTCATTTGCTTCTTCATTTAAGCCATTGTGGTATGTTGCTTAGTCTGAAGTAGGTGAAGAAAAATCTAGCCCCAGAAAGGTATGTAGTTAGAAAAGGGAGGAGTGTTTTAATAGTCATCTCAGATATTTATGGATATTCTTCTTTGACAGTACAACAGATCTTGACATGTAATTTCTAGGAGCTTGCATGTAGAATCTGAAGCCATAGCAATGAAAATTTCATATTCTCTTCCATTAAAATCCACTGGTTTAAATGCACTTTGAATGGATCTTCTACCCATGTAAGATTTTGTAACATCATGCATTAATTATTTTGAAAATATTAGTTCACTGAGTTATTCGGCTCTTCCAAATGTTGACATATTTCATTTGTATCATATCATCAAAACATCACATTTGTTAATATCACCATCGAGCTCATTAAGAGTCTTTAAGCTGTCAAACTCATGATGGTGCATGCAAGTTTTCCAAAATTCTAATTTTTGCTTGAAAGCTCAAAGTTTTATAATTGACATCAAACCCTTTCAGTTGTTTTCTTTGTCGAGATATGTTCATTTCATTAGTTTTCAAGAAAATGTCTGCCAAATACCCAATCTTTATAATCTGTATAACCACATAGTTTGTCTGTCAGTCAAGTAAAATGATGCCCCATTAAACAAAAAGAGACCAGTTCAGCTTGCGAGTCCAAGAACTGCACAAAAGCATTTTCCGGAGACAACCACTGCACTTCAGTATGCAGAAGAGCTTTTCATATGTTTCTCATTTATTTACACAACATATTGAAAATATGTATACTCAAAAGTTGTGATTTAATCAAGTTAGTATTTTCCTGGCTTCATCAAGGACATTCTTAAATAAAACTGTTTTCGTAGCATACCCTGCTTTTGTAGCATAACTGCCAATGTTAACACGGGGAAGAAGACAAATAATGTCTTACTATTATTCTGAACACAGTTTTGACCTTGTGGATCCTTGAAAGTGGGTCCACGGATGAAAGTCTGAGAATGCCCTGGGGTAGAGAGGGAACAGACTAAATTAAATTCTGCTGGTTCTAGGAGATGCCATTGGTTAAAGCGTTCCATGACTAAGTGATGTGGGGAAATGCCATATACTGTATGACATTGTTGGAATTTCCCAGTGTTCATTAGATTTGAAAGGCTTTAAGAAGTCCTCAAGAAAATAACCATCTTTTAATTGGGGATTTCCCAAACCCATTTGGGCAAAACATTCTTTTCTTTTTTCAATATTTGTGAATACCCTTTGGGAAACTGTGGACCTTAGGGCATAAACATGGCTCTTGGGATCCCTCCTGAAAGCAGGCTTTGATGTGCTGGGAAGTGGTATGTCAAAGGGCCTGGAGGATAGGGGTAGGGGTAGCCTGTGGCCCTCAGGGACTGACCCCTGGCCTGAGGCCAGGTCTTTCTCTTCTCCTTCCGCTCTGGGCTGTGTTCCTGACAACAAAGTCAGTGAAGGGGCCACAGGGAGAGAATGCGACAGGCCTTAATCCTCCTGCCTAATTTGGGGGCCCACTCCTTGTAGAGAATGCCAGCAGATCTGCAGAACTGCATTTCTCACATTGCTGGATGGGTTTTGAAGAGCTGAGCTAGGCAGAAAAGGCACAGACATGTGCCCTGAAGGGGGCAAGGGATGCCACAGGGCACTTGGCAGCAAGGCGTTTCCTTCCTCTCATCCAGCCTGTTTGTGTTTGTGGGTCTAGATCCTCACCAGCCCAGTCCTGGGGTACTTGTGATAATAGGGTACACCCTTCATTAATCACGACAAGCTGGCCCTGGGAAGCTCTGAGACAGGCAGGTCCTTCCAGGGCCCATTCTCCCGAGGATTTACTCTGTCCTGCCCATTCTCAGATAAGAATATTCCCCTTCTGGAGGAAATACACCGAGCGAGATGGTTTTGTTCTCAGTGAAGTTGAACTTTCCAAAGCTTGTTTGTCAGACCCCCTCCACCCTCGCCCCCCCTAAATACCTCCCATCAATTTAAATACACACCCCCTTGGTTGTGGCTTCTACAAACTGTCCAAGGCTCTGTGCCTGCATAATTTAAACAGGTTCATGTCCTGGTTTTTCCTACAGATAAGGACACATCTGGCAAAGGAAGTGTGTGGGCTGTTTCTCTCTGAAGTCTTTCCAAACGCTCCACACTGAGACCCAGGTATTCCCACCCTCTTGTCGATGCCACTGATATCATGGTGTGTTATGGGCAGTCACTTCCAGAGCCTTTCGCTGAGCACCAACTGTGGGCAAAGTGCTGCCCTGAGGGTGTGAGTGTGAGTGAAACAAAGCTGATCTAACTGCCCAGCGTGGGCAGGGGAAGTGTGCATAGATGTCCCCAGTGCAGGAGAGAGAGAAACAGGGGCCAGGGGAGCCTAGATAGAGGGTGTGGCTGGAAAGACAGGACAGCAGGACTTTGACCGGGAAGATTCCCGGAGGCTGCTGGAGAAGGTGGCATATCTGTTGGACCTTGAAATTTGGATAAAATGCTGACAAGACAGGGTTTGTGTGACTGTGGGCAGTGCAGAGTGCGAAGGACCCTGCAGACAGAGGATTGTGTGTGTCAGGCTCAGGGGAGGGCAGGGAGGTGTGGACAGGGAATGGGCAGGGCCCGGTCAGAGTATTGGAGGGCTGCTATCCCAGACCAGATGAGAGGAAATAAGGGCGTCTGTGAGGGAGCTGGTTGTTGGAGTGTTGACAGTACCTGCTAAAGTGCCTTAGCTCATCCAGTCTTTACAACAACTGAAGGAAGTACGCATTATCTCCATTTTATACAAGAGGAAACTGAGGCACAGAGAGGTTAACAAAGTTGCTTATGGTCACACAGCAGCAGACCCAAGATTCAAAGTAAGAAGCCCATGCTTTTACCACCATACTGCCTATTGCTCACTGCTTTCCCAAATACAACAGCTATACTGTGTGTAATCAAGAAAAATCTGGGAATGAGTGGACAAGATATTGGAGGGCCTGAGTGGTGGTCTAACATTTGATGACATCATAATCTCTTGCCAGTGTTGTACTCTGATTTCAAAGCAATTTCAAGGGCAATTTGGATTTCAATTATCTTCTGTCTTAACAATCATTCTGACTCAAGCAATTTTAATCAAAATCAAAAGATCCAACTGTAGTCTGTTAATAGCTAAGAAAACAATGGCGAAAGGTAAAAGATTTTAAAGAACTACAAGGCACTTCTGTTGGCAGAATAATTGAGGGGTGGCTATTTGGGTGGGAAACAATGTAATTTGGATTTCTAATTCAGCAAAATTACTTAATTGGTAACATATGCAATCACCATAGGAGGAAGGAGGGTGGTGTTTAGGTGGGTACGTGTGGGAGTGGTGTAAGACAGCAGATTCCTAAGTATGGCAAAGGGAAAAAGTCTCCTTCCATTCAATGTTCATTCTTGTCCTTAGTTCTCTTGTCCCCTCTGCAGTCCTGTGTTCATGGGCTGCTTTGAGAATTCCGTGGGCTGACAAAACACTCTATAACTGTACCATGTCCAATGTAGTAAATGGTTGAGGGCATGTGGGGGGTCACGGCCTAGACTCACAGTGGTTCTCAATCAGGGACCATATCTTTCCCTTCCCAAAGGTTTTTGGCAGTATGGGGGGAATCTTTTGTTGTCGCAATATCAAAGGTGGTCTACAAGTATGGGGGCTCCTGGAATTTAGTTCCCAGTGGGCCAGTGATGCTAAATATCCTGTAATGCACAGGACAGCTCCACTTGAGGAAGGAGTCTCACTCTAAATGCTAAAGACACCAACTCTGATAAACTCTGGGAGGAGAAGTGATTTGAGAAAGAGAGTCATCTTCAAGTGTGAGACACAATGGCTTTGGAAAGGACTTACAGTTATTTCAAGTACCTCTGGAAAACCACATGTGAAATTGGAAGGAGACAGAGCATCTCAGCAGTTAGAACTGCTCAGAATGGAGTTGCCTATCTCAGGTAGTGAGCTGCCCATCACTGGAGGTATTAAAGAAAAGGTAAGAATTCTAGGTGAGATTTGGAAAGAAAAGAAAGCAGCGCTCACTGGAACCCAGCCATTGCTGGTATTCTGTTCTTGGATGTCTAGCCTGCAGACCTGAGAAAATAAACTCCTGTTGTGTAAGCCACCCAGTCTATGGAATTCTGTTATGGCAGCCTGAGGAGGCTATGGCTAACACATCCTCGAACAAATAAACTGCCATGTTGTTAGAGGGCCACACAGCAGGGATAGCAAGTCTTTAGGAGCTGAGGGCCTCAGTTGCAGAGCTGGGAGGATCTGAATTCAGCCAACAACCAGTGAGTTTGGACCCCGAGATCCAGATGAAAATGCAGCCTTGTGAAACCCGTGTGAGACTCTGCTAAGTGAGGTCCAGGCTCCTGATCCATGGAAACTGTCAGATAATAAGTGGGTGTGGTTTCAAGCCACTACGTTTGTGGTAATTTGTTACACCACATAGAAAACGAATTTATTGTACCTGTTGGAGGTCTGCCTGTGCTTGGGCACAAGACAAGAGTTGGGAGAGGCGGTAACCAGTTTTTGCTCTTTCCTTCTTCAGTGCCACTCAGCTGAATTTTTGCACCTATAGGATTCACAGTATATTTATCTCAGGCAAAGCAAGGAGACTCCCTGCCTTGGCTTCATCATTAAAAGTCCAGCGAAGTCGTGTACTCCATGTGTGACGGCATTGTGTGCTGAAGCACTCTCCGTGTTTTCCTGTGAAGGTAGCTCAGGATGGGTTCAATTAGGGATTGCAAAGCAGAGAGGATGAAAAGCTTTTATCAGCCACGGCTTAAAGTAAAGGAACACTGCCATGAGAGACCAATAATTCCTTTCTGGATAATATTTCCAATTCTTTTCTCCTGTTGCTGACAGTTGCTCTTTATTTGTTTTCAAGCAAATTCTACCAGTTGGCCTGCAGCTGGAAGTGTGTTTGGTCACCAGGAGGTTGTCTGCCCTGCTTTCCTCCTGGGGAGTTGAAAAAGCTGGGAACTTACCCTATTACTCTCAAGTTTCCGGACTTTCTGGACTCAACATTAGCTTGAAAGAAAGTTGAGTTTTGCTAGAAAAACATCGCTCTGACTCTCCCTCCTTTCGCGTTAGAGACAGAAAATGCTTTCACCAACTGGGGCTCTGGTCGGTGTGAATTGTGCAGTTTCAAGGAAACTTGACCTCGTGTCTTCCACATTGAGCTGCACTTGATTAAGGATTGTTTCATCCTGCTGAAGGAGTGTCTTTTCCTCATGACTCAGACCCACTTCGTAATCCTTCTCTGAAAGCTTCCTCCTTTTCATTATGTGGTCATAATTATTTCTCTGTCGAGTGCATAACCTAACACCTCTCTATGCACAGTTCCAAGGTTTGAAACTATCATAAGCTGAATGCTCACCTTCAAAGCCATTAATCCAATCATTAGAACAGTTTATTCCTCAAGAGGACATTAACATTTGGAAAAGAGTAAGAAATTCATCACAATCATGGACCACCTGCCAACTGATTAAAATACAATGTTCTGATTTTCCTGGATGTTTTTCGATGAATCTAACATCTGACATCAGTTTACATTTTTCATGGTAAATTGCTTGTGAAGGCCAGAGAAGTTTGATTTTTAAACAAGAAGCTAGAAAAGAAATGCAGCCAGAGAGGGCAAAGGGATCCACTGAGAGTATCAGGGCTGATGGAAGAGACTCGCCCCCAGTCTACGAAACTATTTCCATCCTAGCTGGACTCAGAGCTGGCAATAATGTCTGCATTTGGACACCTATCAGTCTGAGCAAAAAGGAGTCTGGTGGCTGTGCTGAATTTCTTAGAAGACTTTAATAAGATCATCGCTGCACTTCAATTGGTAAGGAGTCAAGGACAAATATTCCACTTCTGTCTAGCAAGAAGCCACATTTCATCATTAATATCATTGAAACCACTAGTTGAAAGCACCTAGCAAAAAAAATTAAAAGTGTGGGTTGGAAAGTAAAATATAAATTCCCTGGAAGCTGGAATGTGGGGGTTCATATTATGTCAACCCAGAGAGTTTCTGGGTGTTTTTTCATCAAGGTAACATTACTTCTTTCTATAGCTCAGGAGAAGGAACCAGCAAAATAAGATGGTGCAATTAGAGTGACTTTAACCATTCACCTTTCATTTTTGGAATGTATTCGAAATGGGTAGTATTTTTGATTAGGTGTTCCATAGCTCCTTGCCATTGAGTCCAATCTCTCCCAGTTCTCTAACGCTGCCTAACAAACCACCCAAATCTTAGTGGCTTAAAACATAACATTTACTTTGCTTATGAGTGTGCAATTTGGGCAGGGCTCAGTGGGGGCAGTTGGGAAATAAAATGGAATAGATTGAAGGCTGGGGTTGGAATCTTCTGAAGGCTCATTCACTCACATGTCTGGGGCTTAATCCTGGGGAGACTAAAACAGCTGGGGCTAGAACATTTGGTGTTCCTTGGGCATCTTTCTTCTTCTATGTGGCTTCTCTGGACTCCAGCATGGCAGCTTCAGGGTAGCCAGACTTCTTATGTGTCAGCTCAGGGCTCCCCAGGTGTATGTTCTAAGAAAAAACTAAGCCTATAGTGGGTAATACTATATTGTACATTTAAAAAGCTTTTTTAAGAAGGTAAGTGTTCTCACCACAATAAAATGATATAAAATAATACAATATAAAATGGAGAGCGCAAGGCAGAAGCTATCACCATTTAAGACCGTCTTGGAAGATAAGCTGTATTACTTCCGCTGAGTTCTGTTTGTTAGATGGCAGTCACTAAGCTGGCCCATCCAAGGACAACGAAATTCGATTCCACTTTTGATGGTGTCAAACAATGTGCAGAATGTTTTAAAAGCACTACAAATCACTAAATGTTTTTGAGCACTTATGCAAGACATCCATGTAGGTACTGTTGGGGGATCAAGAGACAATAGCTATGGCCCCCACTTTCATCTAGGAGCGTGCATTCTAGATATAAGGTCATTCAAAGCAAAATGGCAAAGCAAAATAACAATGAAGTACATATAAGAACATTATCTCTAAAGTTGATTAATTATTGAACAAAATCAAAGACAGAGCTAGGAAATCTGAGGATCTCAAAATGACTCCTTACTACCTAAGGAGGCCTGGGAGGGTAGCTTCGAACAAAAGTTTAGAAGTAGTACGTTTACAAAACACTTTCACATGGTATATAATCCCGTAATGAATGCATTTAATTTATATGTCAGCTTTAAACCTAACCCCCTCATAGGAGGAAACCTGTGGCCCAGGGTCTGAGCGGTAGCTCCATGATACCTGACAGGAAATGCGGGCTTGGAAAGACAGGAAGTGGGTGGACATGTTCTTTATTGCTTTTCGAAAAACAATGTGCCCATGGGTCTGACCAAGCCAGGGTAGATTCAAAACCAGCAAACATTTATCAATGAGCCTTGCCCGATGCTAGATGTTTTTCTATACATTATATCATTTAATCTTCAGAGCAACAACAAACTGATGTATTAACAGGTAACAAGGTTTCGGAGACTTAATATTAAAGAAGAATGGAGTCAAAACTGAAGGCAATCAGGAAGGCTTTAGAAAACATAGTTCCCACTTACCCTAGAGCAGAGGTTCCCAGTTCTCAATTGGGGTGATTGTGCATCCTCCCCAGGGGACATTTGGCAATGTCTGAAGACATTTTTGGTTGTCATAACTGCAGAGGGTTGGAGGAGTAAAGGAGAGGTTTCCATGGACATCGGATGAGTAGAGACCCTGGAGCCTGCGAAACATTTTACAATGCACAGGACAACATTGTACAACAAAGAATCATCTGGTCCCCAGTGAGAAAACCTGCCCTAAAGATTTGATAGGATCTGAAAAGCAGAATACCATAAATGCTCATGACCACTCCTCTACCTACATAGAGACTTTGCTTTTATTTCTTCAGAGATAGCTCAGTGTTTTTCAAATTTTGTGTGCAAAGAATTACTGTTCAAAGCTATATACATAAGACCATGTGCAATACACTCAATGAGTGTTTTAAGAGTTTTCCTGAAGGTAATTTTTCTCTGTGAGGGTAATTTTTGCCCTCTGCGTTGATCTCAGAACCTCCCTTGATGTTTACAGCAGCTCTGGGTGGTAGCCAGGGCAGAGTACAGCATCTCTACTTCATTGATGAAGAAAGTGGGACTCAAAGAGAAAAGAAAATGACTTGCTTAAGATCTTCTCAGCTAGTAAGTAGCTAAGCCTGTGCCTCCAACCCAGATTTGCTTTTTATTCCACCATTTTTTCAACTCATCTATACATACGGTATTCAATAATTTAACTGGCATTTGTTCAGGCACTGTGCTAGGTGTTGTATACACACAACTGAATATGATAATGACATTGCCACAGTAAGATTATTACAGAATGGCCATTCAACATTCTTTTACACGACCATGAAATGAGAACAGGATACTATAAAGAGGAACACCTAGAAAACAAGAAAATGCTTTTAGAAACAGAAATGTGAGAGTACAAATAAAAAAATTACTAGAAAGGTAAAGTTGAGGAAATCTTTCAGAAGATAGAAGAAAACGACAAGGAAATAGAAAAGAGGGGAGCAAAAGCAAGAAAAGTAGAGAAATACTCAGCATGTCCAACATCCAATTCATGGAAGTCACAAAAACATGAGAACAGAAGGGAGAAACTTATCAAATGAATAATACTGAGAATTTTCTAGATTTGAAAGACACATGTTTGTAAATTAAAAGTGTCCAGCCAGTGCCCAAAAAATGAATTTAAAAAGGTCACACCAGGCTTACTCTCCTGGCCATGGGCTAATAGAGCCTAGATTGCTTTCCTGCTAAAATGGCTAGAAAGCAGAACAAATTATATAAAACAACTGTTTGCAGACATTGGACAATAGGGAGAGCAGGACTGTGATCCCTGAGAGAAGGAAGATATGTCAGGTGAGTCCTACAATTGTCCAAGCTTATGCCTCGGTGTGATATTTGAATTGAAGCACAGAAAGCAGAACCTAACTAGGAATTGAAGTAGCCTTGTTGCATACACGTATGTACAGATCATTCAGTAGACAGCCCAGTAGGGTTATGCATTCAAAGAGAGCTAAATTAACCCTTAAATAAAGTATTTTCTACATCTGCTGTAAAAAAGTTTAAAAACAAGCCTCAAAAGGGTCAAACTAATATACAAGTGCCTTCTGGAACAAAGTCCAACACTCTTAAAATAAATAGAACAAAATTCAGCACTCAACAGTGTAAAATTCACAATGTTCAGTTTCCAATCAAAGAATTACTACACATATGAAGAAGCAAGAAAATGCCACCATATATAACCAGAAGAAAAGGTCACACTAAGTCATGTCATGTTAAAATTATAGAACACTAAGAATGAAGAAAATATCCTAAAATTTCCAGGGGAAAAATAAAAACATGACTGCCAATAAGAGTGGCTTCAGACTTTTTAAGAGTAATAGCAGCAGCCAGAAGAAATGGAGCAATGCTTTAAAAATTCAGCTAGAAAGTGATATCTAGACTGAAAATTTAAATTCAGTCAAATTATCTAACAAATTGAGGTTAATGACATTTTTTTTTCAGATATGCAAGTTCCCCCAAATAATGTATCTTCCATGCACTGTTCCTCAGATGCTCCACAAAAGAGAGGGAGTAAATTAAGAAAGAGGAAGATTTGAGCTGCAACACAAAAGCAAGGCCAAAGAATTCCCAGGATGATGGTGAAGGGTGATTCCAAGATGGCATCAGGACAGCTGGTTTGGAGAAAGTAGCCTGCCCAGATCGGAGAATGTCAGAAAGTTTAGGAAGAGCCTTCTTTAGGAAGATGAAACTGAAAGAAGATCTCATATGTTTGAACGTATTGAAAGATTTACACAGCTGGGAAAGAATTAAGGATTGACTCAATTGTAAGTCCACAGAAAACTATCCAAATCAAAAAGGAGACAATAACTCCAGGAAAGACAAAAAGTACAGGAAAGGAAAAGTAATTGAAATATAAAACATGATTAATCTGTGAATTTATTTACATAGTCATAGTAATATAAGCATTGAATATCGGTTCACTCAAAATTATAAAACAGCTTTTTGATGGAAGAGGGGATTGAAAAATGTGTGTTTACGTGGTGTTGGGGTAAGTGGCAGCAAGTATGGGTCATAAAAAAGAGCTAAGTCCTCATCTGAGATGGTTGGAAGACAGTACAGAATTTTAAATGGGAAAAATCAAGAAGTAGTAGTCGAGCATATTTAAGTATATTTATATTTTAATATAATATAGTATATAGTATTGTTTTTAGAGAAGTGAAGACAAATGGCAAAAGAATCCACAATAAGATTTGGAACTGTCTGTTTCTGGGAAGTGGGAGATGAGAGGACAGTGACCTCTGTTTTTCAGACAAACCTTAGGGAACTATTTGCCTGTTACAACAGATTTCTGATTCTAGGGCAATCACTCTATTTTATGTTCTTATTTTTAATACTCCCTTTGTTTTGCATCCTTTGCCATATACTGTGTGTTTTCTTTAGTGTCATTTCAAGTTGAAGATGAGTATTATTTCTAGTGGTATGTGTTTACATCTTATGAATTTATGTGCCAGCAGCTAAGAGGCTACATCTCCTTTGTCTTCAGCATCTCTTGGTTGGTAATTCCCTGGCTGTAGAATTAGCAGAGATGTCGCAGAGACTTCTATCTGAAAATGGTGAAAGGTGCCTTCTTACTGACACTATTGTCACCTCTCCCACCCCCAGTTCTAACCCCTAGACCCCTTCTGGACACAGCGGTGGTAGCAGTATCTACAAATAGAAGGTAGATGTTTCTGAAACATGTATCTTCCAAGACCGTTATTATCTGTTAGTACTCATAGACATTTCTAGTCACCACCAAAAAGCTTATACATTCAATAGCATTCAATAAATATTGGTTGGCTGCTTAACCACTTTCACACTTTGTACAGAGATAATAAAAATTTCATCCTTTTTGCTGATCTGAATCCTGCTCACCTTTCAAGGCCAAGCTCATGTTTTCACTCATTCACTGACTTAGTCATCTTCATTAATGCCTACTGTGTGCAAGTCATTGGGGGTACAATAGTGAGCAAAACATTCAGTTATTGTCCCTCATGGAACTTACTTTCTAGTTGGGAAAACAGGATTTAAACAACTAATAACACAACTAGTTATATGTTTGGTGTGTTTTTCAAGGATAAGTGTGGTGTATCAAGAGATCATTTATCAATGTAACTTGACCTTGTTTATGGTGTGTTTGGGAAGGAAGTTTAGGGAAAACATTTCTGAGGATGAGATATTGATGCTGAGGGCTAAGGATGAGCTGGAATGACCTAAACCAAGGTCGGGAAGGGGCATTGTAGACAGGGAACAGCTTATGGGAAGACTCCGGGGGTTAAAAGAAGCATGATGACTTTAAGGAACAGAAAAAATCAAAGAGGCTGGTGTACAGGGCT
The DNA here is from genome assembly GCF_036562045.2 of Rhinolophus sinicus. NCBI lineage: Eukaryota > Metazoa > Chordata > Mammalia > Chiroptera > Rhinolophidae > Rhinolophus > Rhinolophus sinicus. The sequence continues at coordinate 48,482,744 of NC_133755.1, read as the reverse complement.
TCAGAGAGAGAGGGGAGCATGAGATCCGAGTAGATACATAAACGGGGCCAGGTCATACAATGCTATGTAGGCTGTGATAAGAATTTCTGATATTATTCTCATAACAAGTATAGGTCATTGAAGGGGTTTAGGAACAGATAAAGGAATGACATGATATTTATGTTTTAAAACTCAACCTGTGTGGTTTCAGTGGTCTGTGTGGGTGCTGATGCTGTGTAGACCTCAGTGGAGGCATTGAGTTAGAGAGAAGAGTGTGTACCCAACAGGTACTGAGAAGGAAGGCTCCCTAGGACTTGGTGATTTAGGGGATGTGGGTGATGAGGGAGAGGGAAGTGTCATGATTTATTGGATACCCACCTTCCTTGTTTTGTGATTTTCTCAGGAAATACTGCTTCCTGGGTGCAGATGGTTGGGGATAGCAGGTAATTTGGTTCATTCAGGGCTGACGTTTTGCTAGCCAGGTGGAAAGAAATGAAGGCGACAAAAGTCTGGTAGTATTTACCAGGGAGTAATTGTAATGATAGACTGTGAACTCCAGGATGAACTAAGAAAGAAGTGAAAGTAAAGGGAACTGCCAGAAAGTGGAGGTAATGGATTCCCTAATCTTCCATAGGGAAGGACTGTTATGGGGGGGATACTTGAGCAAGTGACTTGAAAGGACTGAGGGGTTTGAATTCATGTTGGAGTGATGCAGAATGATTGAAGGAGGTGGTGGCTCGCTGGGCAGAAGAGAAGGTGACTGGAGATGATGTCAAGACACTGTGATGCTGCATAGGACCGGCAGAAAGTACAATGAACACCTCTAGGGCATGCCACTCACAAGTGTACACTGCTCGTTTTGCTCCTGGAGTTGGGCAATGTGGTGACTGTGTCAGGGGATGAAACCCCAGGATGTTAAATGGAAATTCCACATGGGTTTGAAGTCACCAGGAAAGATACCAGGAATTGGGTGAAGAGCGAGACTATGAGCCAAGATATCTGTGGATGAGAGCAATGAAGAGGGGAAGAGGTGGCAGGGTGAGAAGGCCCAATCCCCAAAGGAGCCATGACTGTGTCCAGAGGGCAAAGCAGTACCTGGAAGTGACCTTGGGAATAATGTTACTTCCTGACTGCAAAGCTCCAGGGGAATGAGGAGATCAAGTTTCACCACCTGCAAGGACCTTTCAGAGGAACTGTGCTCAGAGGACAGCTGACTCTTAGCATAGAAAAGGGGTAGAAGGAACTTTCTGAGATGGGAGGAGATGTGGGTATTTGCTGATCTTGGAGTAAGAGCTTCAGCGAGTACAGTGGAAGGGTCTGGAAAGAAGGGGAAGGATAGGGGCTTGGGCGTGGGGCAAGGAAATACAGCACATCCTGGGGGTTGGTAAAAATGCAGAGGAGAGGCTTTGGAGAGGGGCTATACACTTGAAGTTGATCAATGAGAGTGATGGGCAGTGCCCAGGAGGAGAGTGGGCATTGGGCCAATGAAGACCGGGCTTGTCTTACCAGGCTCATCAGGGTGGTGACAGCCCAGTGACAGCTGAAGCCCTTGGAGGTATAATGGCGCTCTCTAGCTCTGAGCACACGGGAGAATGAGAGGGCAGCTTCTTAGCTCAGGCTGCTAGGGAGCCATGATGGCTAAGTCACATCCTCTATGAAGGGGTCCCTGCTCCTTCCAGCACAGAGGAATGCCTGCTAATTTATCAGCAGTATGCCCTGTGATTTTCTCAGCCTTCACACACCTTTGTAATGCTAACCTTTTGCTATGTATTTGTCTGTCCACCCAACTAGATTGGAAACAGCTTAAGGGCAGGAACTTTATTTTTTCTTCCTCTCAGGGCTTGGCATGTTACCTAGTAGGTATTTGTGGGTTGGTTAGTATCCTGATACCCTGTGCTTTCTAACTCCTTTCACACAGCTCTGTCAGTCAGGGACCTTTAAGTTGTAAGTGATGGAAACCTAACTCAGACACATGTCAGCTAGAAACAGCTCATTGAAAGATATTACGGGAACACCATCTCTCCCTCTCCCTGCCTATTTATTGTCCCTTGTTTATACATGTTGATTCCTTCTTGGTTTGGTTTTTTTTCTTGCGTTGGCAAAGATAGCTAGGAGACGCTCCCGACTTACTTAGTTCTTCTATTTTCTGATCAATCCCAGAGAAAGAAGAGAATGTGTTTCCTGAAAGTTCTAGCTATAGTTCTCAGGATGGCCATGATTGCTCAGACTTGGGCTGTGGTCCCTCCCTTGAAACACATTCTGCGGCTAGCACTTGGGGTACTCTGGATATTGTCCTCACACCTGTGATGGAAAAAATCAGGGTGGTGGTAGCCCTCCCCACCAGACCAGAAGGTCTGCCCACAAGGAAGCAGAGCAGGTTTTTCCTCTAGTAGCTGACTCAGCAGTGAGGCAGAGGAGAGCGATTGCCGAGACTCAGCGGTCAGAAAGGAGGTTGTGTGAGGCGAGGAATGAAGGGGAACAGTCTGTTCTCTTACTGAGTACCCCTTGTATGCTAAGCAGTAGGCTGTTTGCAGGTTCTGACCTCATTTAATGCCCCCAACAATTCAGTAAGGCAAGTAGAAAAATTTTAAGTTTGAAGATGAGAAATTGAAGCTTGGGTAGGTTAGGTGGAGGATGAAGGTAGGATTCAAATCTAGGCTATCTTATTTCTCTTCACAGGCCCTGTGAAATTGCCAAATGTCCCCTGAGGGGAAAAATTGTCCCAACTGAGAAATGCTCTAAACACCATGCAGCTCAGCTAATTCAAAGTTGTGGTGCCTAAAAATCTGTACACCTGCAGCTGGGAAATACCATCGGTGGTCATGTCCTTACATTTTTGTAGGATTTGTGTGTTTTAGAAAACTGTAGCACTCAGGAGAGTGAGCTCTCTACTCCAGTGGGAGACAGTAAACGGTTTGCCACAGGAAGTAATTTTTGGTGTCATTGGTTTACAGAAATGCTTCTTCATTTGGAATACCCTTCTGGGAATCAGTCTCAGAATCAGACAGGGCTTCTAATCTTAAAGGGAAAAGACGGTAAATTGCAAAGTGTTCAGCTCTGCCTGACACAGTCTAGGTAAAATGGAAGTGGGGAGGGTCTCTGTTCCAACTGTCCCAAAATGCTATTTGGCGTATGTACAAAGTTCTCCTGAGAGCAGCTGAGATTCCTTTTCTGTGTGGAGAGACGAGTTAGCAAGGCCTGGGTGAACAGAGCCTGGAGAGGAACTTGGCACAGTCCCTGCTGACTTCATCCCTCCTGCCAGTCCGAGCTGATTTGTAAGGCTGAGTTTGGTGCCAGGGACGGGGTGGGGAAGGGGAAGTAAATTCAAACAAAAGAATGGCCCTGAAGTGCCTGAAAAGAGGCTTTTAGCACCATTCTTTCAGTGCTCTCAACCAGACTGAAGGTGCAAAAATTAAAAAAGCAGCCACAACCACTTTGGAGAAGGGGATAGTGTATCCAACACAATGATATTATCACATCTATTTGTTGGACAAAGGACTTCATTGTATCACAAAATAAAACATGTTTCTTCTTCCAGTTCCTGCTTTGTGACGAATCTTCAAAAATGAGCTTACAAAGGAACAGCCTGGAAACTTGGCAAGGGATGTTTGTAGACAAGCGCCTTCCAAAATATCTGATTGAAAGGGCTTTCTGATTGTTTTCCTGGCTTGCTGTTCAATTTGCAAACAATCTTTTTTTTTGCTCAGCTATGGGTGGGAGGGATAGACAAATGTATTTGAAACTCATTTCTAATATTTATAGATAAACCTCTTCCAAGCTTGTTAATTTCCAGCATGAGCAACAACTGAACACTCTTGTCATTAATTACTAAGCTCACATCTGGACCCTCAAATATCTTAGAGGGTCTAGTTCCAGGATTATCACCTGTTCCTTCTCCCTTCCTCCCATTCAGTATGCCTCATGGACACACCTTCTAATGTCCTGGTGAATCCTAATGCTTAAATCCTTTATCTGCTGAGTTTCTCAGATTTCTTCAGGAAGGAAACAAAGATGGAACTAATTCTCAGAAGAAATCTAGTAAAGAAATCCTTCCCAGTCAAGAAATTCAGGGTCAGCACGTAAGGCCAATTTCTCATGAGTGTAAAACTGCACAGCTTATCTCAAAGGGTTACATATTGTATGATTCTATTTACATAACATTCTCAAATGACAAAATTATAGAGATGGGGAACAGATTAGTGGTTGCCATGGGTTAGGTAAGGGAGGAAGGGTGTGAGCATAAAGCATAGGGGATTCTTGTGTGGTGACGGAATCGTTCTATATCTTGATAGTGGTGGTGGTTACACAAGTCCACCCATGGGATAAAATGTCACAGGATTATATCCAAGCACATACCAAAAAAGAGAGGCCATGCAAAATCTGATGAAATCCGAGGAAGGTCTGTTGTCTGGTTAATTGCATGGTGCCAACGTCAATTTCCTGGTTTTGTCATGTGCTATAGATATATAGGATTTTGGAAGAAGCTGGGTGATGGGTACACTGAACCTTCTTGTACTATTTTTACAACTTCTTGTGAGTCTATAATTATTGAAAAATAAAAAGTTAAAAAGATTAAAAATAAACAAACCCAAACTGTATGACTTTATAGCATCTAGCATGGCAGAGGTAAGATGACCCATAGTAGGTGATTAAAAAATGAATGAAATGAATTGCTGCATGAACAAAAGTTCATTTGCACTATGTTAGTGGCAGTTTAAAAGAATGACAACAGGTAACATTTTTGAATACTTATGTGTCGGGCATTGTGCTAAGCATTTTAGGCATTATCTCATTTAATCCTTATAAGAATTGTATGGAAAAAAATGTTTTTTTAAAAGATAATTCTACATATTTAACTAAAGTGTAAAGAATAACAAGGAGATTATTAATGACAAAAAAATCAGGATAATAGTTAATATTGGACAGTAGGAAAAGCAATGTGTTGGGCAGGCAGGTGGGCGTGGAGACACAATAGTGGGTATAGATGGGTATTTGTTATAGTATTAGTTTTAAAGTTGTACATATTCTTTATATATATGTGTGTATATATATATATATATATATATATATATATATTTGCATATATGTTATCTTTTATATATGGTAAATCAGGTGGGGAAAATATATACATTTGAAAACAACAAAACAGAACAGAACCAAAGGCGACTGGTGGTATGACAGGAGTTGTTTCACTGACAAAAGAGCAGACCAACCAGAGAGACAGCCACTCCCAGAAGGCGACACCTGGTTCAGATCTTTGGGTCTGTGACTGCTGGCCGGGGCCCACACCAGACCCTCACAAAGAGGCCCCCAACGTAAACTGTCAATCTGTCCTCCAAATGGGTGGTGCTGTCGGGGAAATAAAAATGATTCTCTGTGTACATTCTGACAGCAGATGAGAGATTCATCAATTCCTCATCAGCCCCTGGCCCCACATGGACTTATAGTCAAATCTCAACAATCTGTGCTGATGAAGGGAGCTGAACATTCACACTTTGCTGCTGCAGCGCCTTTAAGATGTGGAGAGAAGAAGGAGCCCGGAACATGAATCCCAAAGGCTAAGAACCAGAAAGAGATATTGAGACCACAGGGCCAGACACTGCATTTTTCAGATGGAGAATAAAAGTGTGGAGATGCTAGGACTTGTTCCGGGTTTCACAGCTACTAAGTGGAACTGAGTGAACTGGATCCCAGGCTCCAGACTTGGGACCCTCTACTGTTCATAGTTCTCACTGAGATTCTCCATAGGGTTTAAGGCCACACACAGAGATATATACAAAGCAGTCGGCACAAACACACACATGGGGCAATGGGAAAATAAAGCAGCAAAACACGATGAAATTGGAGCAAGGTTTTTGTTCACAGAGTGCATTTTAAGTTCTTTTCACAAAGCCATGTGATTTTAGCTGCCTTTACTGAACGGATGTGAGTGCTTAGGACAGGACCCAGTGGTTAGGAACAAAACAGGGAGTTCTGGAGATACTTGATCTTAATTACAGAAGTAATATGTGAATGCTTGTTCTGTGTAAAAATTTAAATGGTACAGATGGACATAGAATAAGAAGTCAAAGTACCTAATCTCTTCCTTCACTGATGCTGTTCTCCTCCCACTAGATAGCCACTGCTAACCCTTTGGTTTGTATCATTCAGACCTTTTTCTGTATATTTACATTGAGGTGTGATAAAAAAAACTATGGTGAATGCTGCTGCTGAGTTTCATCCAACGGAAAGGCAATGATCTTCAATACGGGAAGTGATGTGTTGAACGATAGTAACAGTGCGTGACAAGTTTCAGCTTGTTTGGTGCAGTCACTTGCATTAGAGCTATGGTTGAGAGAAGGTGTGCTTTAAAGTGTGCCATAAATCATGGAGCACGAACAATGCATTAACATGAAACGGGCAAACGGTTTCATCCTCCATCATGACAACTCTCTGTGTCTTACATCATTTCTGATACCGCAATTTCTGTCAAATAAAAACATTACTGTGTGTCCTCATCCTCAAAGTCATAATGACCATGAAAGGAAAATATTTTGAATCGGTCCAGGATATCAAGGCAGCCATGACAGAGTAACTAAAGACACTCAGAAAAGAGGACTTCCAGAACTGCTTCAGAAAGTGGCAACAACAAGTGTGTTCGAAGCGAGGGGGAGTATTTGGCAGTGTGTCTTTTATGGTAATAAATTTGTTTTATTTAAACATTTACCGTACTGTTTGATCACACAGTAGATATAAAACCTACATATATATAGTTTTTAAAAAATAAATGCATCCAGCTGTCCATTTGTATTATTCTGTGATTTGCTTTTTTCTCTTAACAAAGTGTCTTAGAAATGTTTCCTCCTGAGTACATGCAGCTCTGCCTCCCTCATCTTAGTGACTGCTTTGCAGCACAATTGGCATAACCATGCTAGTGGTGGACATTAACCTGAATCCAAGTGAACAAGGACCAGTGAGTATTCCAGTACACGTGGCTTGACTTGGGCCATCAGTATGAGTGTTTCATAGGATGTATTCTCAGAAGTGGAAGAGCCTAGTGTCTGCATTTTTGACTAGACGCTGTCAAGGTGGCCACCAAAAAGCCTGCACAGTAGTCCCTCCTTTTCTACAGTTTTGCTTTCAGTAGTTACCAGTGGTCAACTGCAGCCTGAAAATATTAAATGGAAAATTCCAGAAATAAACAATTCATAAAATGTACATTACATGCCATTCTGAGTATCATGATGAAATCTCCCACTGTCCCACCTCGGAGGTGAGTCATCCCTTTGTCCAGTGCATCAGCTCTATACACCCCCTGCCCATTAGTCGCTTAGTAGCATCTCAGGTATCAGATTGACTGTCTCGGTATCACAGTGCTCGTATTCAAGTCACCCTTATATTACTTAATACTGACCCCAAATCACAAGAGTAGTCACGCTGGCAATTCAGATATGCCAAAAGGAAGCCAAAAAGTGCTTCCTTTAAGTGAAGAAGTGGAAGTACTTGACTTAATAAGGAAAGAAAATGCTGAGGTTGCTAAGATCTATAGTAAGAATGAATCTTTCATTCCTGAAATTATGAAGAATGAAAAATAAATTTGTGCTAATTTGCTGAGAGAGACCACATTCACATAAATTTTATTACAGTATATTCCTATAATTGTTCTATTTTATTATTCTGTTATTAATCTCTCACTGTGCCTAATTTACAAATTAAACTTTATCATAGCTTTGTATGTAAGGAAAAACCGTAGTATATGTAGGATTTTGTATTATCTACCATTTCAGGCATCCACTGGGATCTTGGAACACATCCCTCATGGATAAGGGAGGACTTCTATACTGAATTGCATTCCCACCACAATGTATATTTATCCATTTTGCGACATTCTTTTCATAAATAAGTATTATGAATCTTTAAATATTTGCCAGTCTGAGAGATAAAAAATGGTATCATCATATTCTTTAATATTCATTTCTGTGATTCCTGGTGAGGTTGAATATACTTTCTCATGTTATTCGCCATTAGTGTTTCTTCTGTTAATTGCCTAATCATATCTAGTTTCCTTTTTTAAAAAAAATTGTTCTTCCCAATTTCTAGGTACTCTTTATGAATGGGTAGTAACTTTATTATAGTGCAAATCTTGCCTCTTGGTTTCTCATTTTTCTTTGAAGTTTGTTTATGGTGTTGTTTGCTTTAGAGATGTTCTAACTTTGTGAATCGTTAGATCAGGAACCTTTACTTTTATGATTTATACATTTTGTGCTTTTGCTTAGAAAAACATTCCCTAAATAAAGTTATTATCTTAAACTTTCTTCTGATAACTTTTTAATATTTAGATCTTTAATCTCATTAGGATTTATTCTTGCATATAGTATAAGGTAAGAATCTAATTTTATACCTTTTCTCCAAAAGCATAGTCATTTGTTCCAACATCATTTATTGTCTAGTTCATCCTTTCTTTGTTGCATACTAAATTTGCGTTTGGTTTCTGAAACTGTCTAGTCTATTTCATTGTTTGGTATCATGTCAATATCACCCTGTAAAACACTGCCACTTTTTACTTTTACTGCTTTTTGTGTACTTGATCTTCTAAATGAACTTTTCATTCAGCTTTTTAAGCTCCATTAAAAAAAAAACCCTGTTGATATTCTGACTGGCATTCCTTGGAGTTTATAAATTAATTATGGGAGAATTGATATTTATTGTACAAGATGCAGTCTTCCCATTCATTTGGCAAAAATTTTTAGTACTTCAGGAAAACAGTTTTATTCATAAGGTTTATGCATCTCCTTATTTGCTTATTTCTAGGTAGTTCATAGTTTTTGTTCCTCTGGGGATCTGTAAACTTGCACCCCAATTTCTGTTAGTTTCTTTTTTTTTTTTATGTACAAACCTATGGATTTTTATATATTGATCTTGTGATTGGGTACCTTACTGAAACTTCTTATTGGTTCTTTATTTTTTTTTGGGGGGGGGTGTTATTTTCTTTGCTTTTTAAAAATTGATAATCATGTAATCTGACAATAATGGCAGTTTTGTCTCTTTTTCTCCAATATTTATGAAATTTTATTCACTTTTCTTATCTAACTGCATTGATTAATGCAGAATAATGCCATATGGCATCTTTCTTTTGTTTAAATTTTAATCACATGCCTCTACTATTTCACCCTAAACTATGATGTTTGCTGTAACTATTTTCATCAAGTTAAGAACACTTTATTTACTAAATTAATACAGTGAGTTGCAATAGTAAATGTCCTAAATTTGAGCCTTAGTTGTAGTCCCAGTGTAAATACTACTTGGCAATTTTAAGAAATGATTTATTAGTAAATAAAGGCCTAACTTTAAAATAATAATAATAATAATAATAATAATAATAATAATAATAAAAGGAAACAAGAATTTCAAGTGTTTTTGACAAACAGAAGAGGATGCAGAGGGAAAGAGTAAAATAGAAGCATGATAAGCATCTTGCCTTGTTTCAAGAGGAGCTTATATATACAGTTATTTTTCAACCTTTAATTAAAGATTTTTAAATATGTGTTCAGTGTAAATTTAATCTGGAGAAAAGTAGAAATAGAACATGTAATATCCAAATTACTAGAGCAAAAAAGAAAACTTCTTTAGTCAGCAAAAAATAAAAGATGAAGAAGAAAAAAGAAACACACAAAGATAGCACATAAAAAAGAAAAAGATAGCAGGAATGGGAACAGTTATCAGTTATCAAATATCAGTTATCAAAGCTAAGATGGCTAGACTAAAATAACCTATGAAGTGATAGAAACACTTAAAGAATTTAGAGAATAAATTCTAGTTATTAGATGTTTACAAGAGACACAAAATGAAAAGGCACAGAAAGATTGAAAATAAAGGGATAAAGTTATACCATATAAATTATAACCAAAAACAAAAAGATAGATGGGTCAAGATTAATTTCTAGAAAAATAGGATCCAATATGAAAACCATTATGAAGTCAAAGAGGGATATAACGTGTTGTTGAAAAATATAGTCTACGGAGAAAATAAAATCATTATGAACTATGGTGAAGACATTTCATATTCACCTAGTACAATGTTCATGCACTCTCCTAGTTTTCCCAGCCCCTTGCAGTTAGATGAGGCTGCGAACTAAATCTGGACCGGCGGTCTCTAAGCAGAAGTGAGGTTTGCCACTTCCAAGCCAAGCATTTAAGAACTGGTGTGACTTCCACCTCTCTCTTAAAAATCATTTAAGGTTAACGCCATGCTTTTTAAAGTTATTTAGCAGTAACTATATACTTATGGTTTATTTTTACTCACTACTATTTTTCTTAATCCCTTCTCTTTCTTAGATGCATTTTCCATTTTAATATTGTACACACTTCTATAATTTGTTCAGAAAAGTTTTCTGAGTTTTAAAACATCTGAGTACTCATGTGTCTGAAAAAGTCTTTATTGTGCCCTGACACTTAAATGATAGTTGAGTCTAGAATTTTGGGTTCATCATGCTATTTCAGAAGAACATGAAGACATTACTCCATTGCGCTCTGGATCCTAGTTACGGAGGAGAAGCCCTATACCTGGAGGATTCTTGTTCTTTTGAATGTAGATTTTTTCCCCCTCTATTAATTTTTTAAGAATTTTCTCTTAATCTCTGGAGTTCAGAGATTCCTCCAGCCATGCTGAAACTATTTTTTCTTTTTTCCTCTTTCCTTCCCTCCCTTACCCCTCCTATCTTTCTTTCCTTCCTTCCTTCCTTCCTTCCTTCCTTCCTTCCTTCCTTCCTTCCTTCCTTCCTTCCTTCCTTTCTTCCTTCCTTTCTTCCTTCCCTTCATTCTGCTAGCTATGGATTTCTATTGAATGTTTGACAATACTCTATGACAACTCATATTTTTAGGTAAGTGTGTGTAAATGAACAGAATTGATAGCTCAGATATGTTTTCCTAGTGCACGTGGAAATGCCTGTTTCCTTTAGTTCTGGATGGAGGTGTTGGTGGTTGTTCTGGAGTGAAGAGCAATGATGGGTCCTGGTAGGCTAGACTTTTCTTTAGGGTGACCAGTAGTTTATCTTCAGATGAAGGCTTGTTTCTTCCCTTGAGGTAGCTTAAAGTTATTTAGGAAATTACTTTGTACCAGTCCTAACATCTGCTCTGAGAGTCTCCTGTGTCAAAATTTGCATACTGCAGAGCAAAAGCCGGCATTGGACACTCTACCAGCCTCTGGACACAATTCTTCCACTAGTGACCAGACCTGCCACCTATTCCTGTTTTTATCTCTACTGCCTCTGATCATAGGGTTGTTTTAGGTTTCTTTATTGGTGAGCCTCTCATTTGTTTTAATGGAATTGCAGATTCTTTAGATTCTCAAGGTTCTGATATTTAGTGGCAACTCTTGGTTTTTAAGCTCTTCTAAAATTTATTTTTGTGTGCTTTACTTTATCATTTCAATGGAATTTAGAGAATGTGGCCAGGTAACACTTTTATCCATTTAGCCATCTGATACCTTTATTTGATCTTCCTCCCTCAAATAAGTCTGACATTATTTTCTGCAGATGTCATCTCCAAAATATTCTGCTTTATAATACAGGGTCAGGCAGCAAGAGCTACAGAAGAAAACCAACCTATAACCCCGCTAACAACAACAAAAAAATTAAAACGGAATTAATGTCTAGAAAATAGAGAAAAATACAAAAAGAAAATTTTAAAAATCTAAAATCCCACCAACATATTCATGTTAGCAATTTCATATGAAAAGTTTTAGTTTTTGTATATACATATGGAAGTGTACTTTTCTTTGTAAAATAGGAGTGCTTTCTTCACTATAGCTAATATTTATCATGCACTTATATGTCTCAGGCACTTTGCTGAGATTTTTTTTTATTAATAATTTTGTTTTCACAGTATTTTATTTAATTAATCTTCTCACCCAATCCTTGTATAACAGCACGTTATATTTAGGATTATTATTAGTCCCTCTTTTACAGATGAGGTACTGATACTCACTGAGGATAAATAGCATGCCCACATTCATGTAACACTGTTAAAAACTACACTCTACTACATACTTTACATACTATTTTATAGCCTGATTTGGAAAACAAATGGATTCCTTTTCATGTCAATTTGCAAACAATGGAAACAATGCTGTATTGCAGATTATTTATTCACCAAATTGTATTGAACACTGATCGTGAACTAGGCATTGTTTTGGGCACTGGAGATAAGACTTGGTCTCTGACTTCATACAATTTTCATTCTAGTCTGGAACCTCGACAATTACAAATAATTACACAAATGACTATTTTATTACAAATGTGAGAGATACTCCATCCTAGTGTATGTTCCACGTGGGAGTTGGTCTGGCCTGGAAGGTGCGAGAAGTCATCTCTGAGGAACCGACATATCGTGTTTCCCTGAAAATAAGACCTAGCCGGACAATCAACCCTATAGCATCTTTTGGAGCAAAAATTAATGTGAGACCTGGTATGATATGATATGATATGATATGATGATATGATATTATATGAGACCCGGTCCTATATTATATTAAAATAAGACCAGGTCTTATATTAATTTTTGCTCCAAAAGATGCATTAGAGCTGAATGTCTGACTAGGTCTTATTTTCAGGGAAACACGGTAGCAGAGGGATGTTTTACTATTGCCCGCTGGGCCTGTGGCAGTCTTTATAGTAGCTCCAGGGCTCGATCTGTGAAACGGTGTTAAGTAGAACCCAATCCAAGATGCCTGTGAGAACTGTATTAACCTAACGACATTCTTACTAAGAATCCCTGAGATTAAGATCTCCTTGCTGTGCACAAATCATCTGAATGAATTAAACATGTAATTGAAAAGCTCGTTGTGTGCTACTCGAATGCTTTGCTGTACCAGAAATAAAATAAAAATGAAATCATTTTCTCTTTCAAATAAATATTATATACTACGGGCTTCACTGGCTCCATTAGCTCTGTCCAATTGCACAGAGGTGATTATATTATTTATAACACGTACAGGTACTAAGAGGCTCCTTCGACTTAAGGCAGAGAAGCACTGTAAGATCATTTCTCTCCCTACTTGCCCACCCAGTATTTCTTGTTGCCTCTCTCTCTCCTAAAACCTACAGACTGGTGGTGGTTTGGGTTTTGTAGACTCCACAGCAGGCAGCCATTTTCAAAGGGTGTTTCTTTTCTCAATGATTTGAGTAGGTCAAAGCTAGCATCATCATGAGACTGGTATGAGAATTCTTTGCTGTACTCTGGGTGGGTCACAATTTGTTTGCAAGTTACCTTCCTTGTATCAACTTAGGCACTCAAGGTGTGTTGTCAGTAAACAAAATGCCTGGCAGCTCAGTCACTGACCCTGGAATAAGTTCTCTAAAGAATGAAACACTGTAGAACTACAAGGGTACTCTAGTTAAGAAAGTCCTGATCATCTTCCTCCACAATAGGATAAAAATGGAAATATTATTAGGTTGGTACACAAGTAATTGCAGTTTTTGCAATTATTTTTAAACCTTTAAACCGCAATTACTTGTGCACCAACCTAATCGTTACCATTCACTGAGCACTCACAATGTGTCCTGGGTTTCACACACATTTCTAATCTAATGAGGAAGTTGAGGAGTAATGATGTTAAATAATTTGCTCAATTCCACTCTGTAAAAAATACAGCCAGGATTTGAATTCTGATCTTTCTGGCATCCAAACACAAGCTTTATCCACCTGTGGTGGTTTTAAAAGAAATGGCTGCCAAGTTCTTTCTCTTTGCACTTGGAGAGATTGGGTCTATGTCTGCTCCCTTTAAATCTGGGCGGGCTTGTGGCTGCTTCAACCGATAGAGATATGACTTTTGAAGCTGAGTTGCAGAAGGCCATGACCTTATGCCTTGTTTTCTGGAACAATTGCCCTTGGAATCCTGAACTACTAGGTAAGAAGCCTACTATCTATCCAGATGCCACCGTGTTAAATGGAAGCCCAAAACACATGGGGTGGCCATATATGTAAATATTGCAGCTACAGTTGACAGTTCCAGCTAAGCTCAAACTCTGAGACATCCCAGGCCAGGTTCTAGACATGCAATTGAAGAAATTCTAGAAGACTCCAGCCCCCATCATTCAATTACCCCAGACGAGTAAGTCTTCCTAGCTGAAGCCTAGATGCTGCGGCCCATAGTAGACTATCCTGGTTGTGTCCCATCCAAATTTCTGACCACAGAATCCTGAGCATAATAAAATCCTTATTGTTTCATACCACTAAATTTGGGGTGATTAATTGTGCAGCAGTATTTTGTGGAGCTGGAAGGAATCTGGACTGTTGTAAGTTACCTTCTATCTAACCAGAATCTCACCTATTTCACATTGGTGGTGCATGAACTAAATTTGGCATTCAGAATGATTTTGGCTCCCAGAATTTTGAGTTTTAACAATGTTTGAATTTTACGTGAGGACTGAATGTCCAGTTTCTCTGGGAAAATCAGAAGACCCGGAAACATTGGGTAAGAAAATAGTGCTGTTTCCGAATAGCAGCTACTTCCTTCTCGTGGGCCTTTGTTCTTCTGTGTGCTCAGCACTTCCGGTTGCATGACTGCCTTTCTTCCTCCCTGCTGAGTGTGGGCATCAGTGTTTGTAGACCCAAGAGATAGATGCTTCTGTAGCCTCTTTTTGAGTATTAAAAGCTGCTTAAGAATTCTCATTTCTTCCACTTTTATGTTCCAAAATTCAAGTACGAGTTGCATTATTGTACTCTACTTTGCATGTATAGTAATTATAGTGATGGCTGGAATACCTTGTAGTGCTATAAACTAATACAGCTTCAGAAGAGCATTAAATCCCAAATCTTATATTTAAGCATCCATCTGTCATGATAAAGAAAGATGGAAGAGAAGTTGATTAACTGTTTAATTAGGAGAAAAAAAATCTCTATCTTGCACTCAGTTTTGATAAAGAAGACTGTACTTCAATTGTGGACTTAATGCTTACTCTATTCAGGACTTATGAATGGATTTGTTCTTGGGGATGACCTTTCTTTACCAGAGCCCTTTCTGGAAAAGGATTTGGATTTTGGCATGGATCCATCCCTTTGTGGTTCCTGAGCTGAAACACAGCTCTTTTGTGCAGCCATGATAAATCATTTGATTTAGGAGAGCCATCAATGAAAGTAGCAGCTATTTACTTTGCTGGGGTTAGTAGAATATTAATGTGACTGCTTGCCAAGTGTCTGAACGGGTAAGAGGAAGAGAAGGAAAAATTTCATATTTTCTGAACATTTAAAATTCAGTTGAGAGCAGAATAGCCCAAATCTATTTTCATTGGCAGTATGGCAGAAGGGAATGTCTTAAAATGTTTTTCACTCAAATTTCAGGGTGAAAGAACGTAGGAAGCGAGTACCAAGGGAAGTTGTGGAAACTGTTCCTTGAGAGATGTTTAATTAAAAAACAAAGCTTTCTAGATAGGAGAAAGTCATTCCAATTTTTGAGGGAGGCAGAGGCAGAAGATAGAGAAGGCCAATGAAAACTTGGTGGCCTTTTAAATGCTCTGCTAGGGCTTTAATGGCTGCTGCATACTTTGATCAGTGGCTATAGATCCACAGCAGAAGGCCTTAACAAAATTGGCTTGGAATTGGGTGTGTGTTGGATGGTCATTACTTACTACAGCTGATAGGTGTTAACTGTTAGAATTGTGTTCTTATGAGGTTAATGCAATCTTGACACCCCTGTTTTCAGATTGTTCCTTTGGCCTTGATCGGCATGATGTAAATCACAAAGAGGACTGTCCACCTCATAGACAAAGCACTACATATAACAGCAATGCTATTGTTTTGGCTTCTGACTTTTATGCACAGGTTTCAAATTTTAGGAAATTTGTTAAAGTCAGTCTGTGGATATTGCTGAGAGGGGTTCCAGCAAGGGGCTATGGATCCTGATTATATGAGTGCCTTTGGCCGTTGTTATTAGAAATCAGCATTGAATGACTAACTCCACTAAATGAGCTGCTGAGAACAGTCATAGAAAATCATGGATGGACACATAATGGCACAGACAGAATCTATCCATGAAACAAGCATGCCATTTTCTAGTATTCCAAAAAAAAAAAAAAAAGGGGGGGGAGTAATATAATTTCCCCCCACCCCATTCCATGCAGCACTCTCCCCCTTTCGTGGCCATGTGAATGTTCTTTCTTTCTTTCAAAGAAATATTAATCCAGTCCTTTACATCTGATGACTAAAGCCTGTCCCATTGCATTGTATACTGTGATATATTTGCTATATATCACAGCTTCATTCCTCAGTTTGTGAGAGTGTTATTAACAGAAAACCCCCAGCTGCCAGGCCCCACTGGGTTGCCTTGGCAGAAGAACACCTCACCCAAAGTTACCATCCTTCTAGGGGCAACACACATTACATCCAATGATTAATCAAAGTAAGGATATACAAAATTCCACAAGACTGTCCTCACTTCCCATACCCACTGCAGAGTTTTGAGGTCTCCAAGACACCCCCTAAGTTTCAATAATTCACTAGAAGAATGCACAGAACTCACTGAAAGCTGGTATGCTCATGTTTACAGTTTACTCCAGTGAAAGGATACGGATTACAATCATCTGAGGACAGAACTCATGAAAGTTTCCCATAAGGAGCTCCAGTAGTCCCCTCCCAGTGGAATTGTGGACAGCACTAATTTCCCCAGCAACAATGTGTGAAAAACACATAGAGCCTTGCTAACCAGGTAAGCTCACATGAGCCTTAGTGACCTGAGTCTTTACTTGGGCCTTCATCACATAGACATGGTTGGCTGCCCACATGGCTGATCTCAGTCTCCAACTCCTCCAGAGGTCAACTTGATACCCCATGACACAAAGCACCTAACTCATATTGTTGGACTATATGCACTGGCCCAAACCCCTAGGTAAACAGAGACTCTTGTATCAGGTGGGGCATTCCAGGGGCTTCGAGATAACATCATAGGAGCTGAAGGCAAAAGCAAAATTTCTCTTTGGATAAGGTTAAATTCTTTACTACATAGGATGTAACTGGGGACAACTCTGAAGTGTCACACCGGTTTCAGAGCTCACGGTAGGGTGAGCTGAGTCCTCCTTTGAAACCGCAATGCAGCACAACTTGTCCCCCTACCCAATCCTGTTTCCCTCCCTTCCCTTCTGCATGTGTCAATTCCAAGATCACTACCTAGTCACTCACGTGCATGCCATTCTACATCTTAGGATTCGCTTCCAAGGGAACCCAACTTGCAGCAGTTGCTGCCACAAGTAGTCAAGAAATCAGATGCTGGAGTGGGATTTTGGAGCCAGATCACTCGATGCCCAATTGCCAATAAAGGGCCCATCACTAGTAGAAGGTAGAGCACAGATAATCCCTGGCACAAGTAACAACATGGTCATGCCGTAGTTAAAACTTTCACCGGCAGTGGATTAGAATCACATCCTGGTGGAGGAGAATGCATTTAGCAGATGTGACCAATCAGGTATCGAGAAATACTGGGGAAATAGTACCTATAAGAAGGTGGAATTGTGTGGCTATTGATAAAAGTAGCTGATGCTCTGGAAAATGATAATAAGAAGTGAGTAATTAATCAGCAATTAAAAACCAAGCACGAAATCCAGAGGGCCTTCTTGGTAGCATATCAATAGGCTTTCATTTCCTTCAAGGGGATGGTGAGGGAGGCAACACTAGGGTGAGCAACTACCCTAGTTTGCTTGGGACTGAGGGTGTATCCAATATGTGGGACATTTAGTTTAAAACTGGGAAAGATCCAGGCAAACTGGGATAAATTGGTCACCCCAGCTGATAATGAAAACTGAGGACCAGGCCCAGGGCTTCACCACAAGAATAGTTTTGCTCCAAAGTTTTAATTCTCAACCAATGAAGGTTGGCTAGGCCAAAGTTGGGAAAGAATCTTGCCACATAAGATGGTTACATCTAGGGTGATGCACCCCCAAATCTTGAAGGCCTCAGAATCCTCTAAAACTTCTGATACCAGAGAAGTGGGCCTCTTCACCCTAATAAGGACCTCTTGTTTGAAGATAGTAGATAGGACACTCCACACAAAACAATAGCTCCTTTCCAGGACCTTCCCTACGCCATCTCCTGGGTTTAAGTCTGGGCCTGATAAGGAAGGAAAGGCACTGTATCCTAAAGGAGTTCAGAGTCTAGCCAGCATGTACCAACTGGAGCTGCGACAGTATTCTTGGGCTGAATTCTTAGGGAAGCATGGAACACAGGGTTGGGTAAGGGACAGTTTATTGATTTGGGAGTTCTCTTTTGAGATGCAGAATTTTATACCCTGGTAAGGACTCTTCAGAGATGCTTTGAATATAATAACAGGATGGCTCCTAAAAGTACATTAAGTGAGGTAGAAATACAAGATTGTCACAGCAGATGAGTTTGGAGGAAGGGATTAAAAGGCTCATAGAAGGGCACATGTTAGAGTGGATATACTATAGGAGACAGAAAACCAATGAGAGGACCATGTCCCATGGGAGGGGGGGGTCACAGGATATACCATTTTCCAAAGCAGTAAGGGAAGCCCTGGTGAGGAATTTCCCAGCATCACTAGGAAATCCCATAGCAGGCCAGGGCTATGGTAGGAAATAACATTGCAGAATTGCACTTACTAGTAGCAATGGGCACACTAGGACCCTGAAAAAAATAGAGGTCAGGTGACAAGGCTTTATTAGCAGAGACAGATAGACGCAATTATTGTAATGACTGGCAGTCCTCATCTGCAGAGAATGATAGAGATATAACAGAACATGGCACCCCTAAGGGAAAAACAGATGGTAGCCAACAGGGGTACTATTCAAATATACAAATAAAAAAATTAAGAAAGTGTAATTAGGAGGCTGAAAGCAATCACCCATTAAAAAGTCACAATTCTTTTCCAGTTTCCTAACCTGAGAAAATTTTCTAATCCAGAATCCATTCCTTGAATGAGAAATCAAATTCCCAGGAGGAAGGACCCAGCAACATCATGGCAAATACACACGGTGGTAATTCCCCGAGTCCTTACCCAAAGCGACCTACAGCTATTTACTCGAGTAACTGTACACTGGTGATAAAAGAATACCCTTATATTCTTAAGGGTTCTTCTCCTTCCATCACCATATATTTGATCCCCCTTACCCTCTTCTCCCACCCCTCACCCCCCTTACCCTCTGGTAACAGATTATTTTTCTAATAGAATTATGGAAAGAGGTAACAGCTGCCTCCTGAGGAATTGAAATTTCCTTCACTGGGAGTGTCCTAACACACAGTAGGTACTTTTTATCATGGCTGTTGTGGAAAGGCCCCATGTTTCCGATGGAGATAGGTGGAATTGCCAACTTTGAGATTCTTTGATTTTGAAATAGAGGGATGAAAAAGAGTGAAGTAAGCAAGGCCGGGATGTTAACTTTTGAGTCAGGAGCCAAGAAATAATCAAGTTCCTCTCATCCAATGGCATGGGCTTAAAGACGTTTGGAGATAGCATGTGTTTCAGAAAACAGTTAATTTCCTAGCTGTGTACTTTAAGAACATTTCAACCTCTTCAGGTTGATAGCTTAGGGCTGTTCATAACTTAATATCATTTTGGCTTTATCTGTTCATCCAGTCACCGTGGTGATGAGTAGTTCACAGATTTCCACCAGTTTCATGGTTGCAATCCTCAGGCCCGCGCTATGTTCCTCTGTGTGCTTCTCCTCCATTGGTTGCAGCATGGGGTTCCTTCAGGAATTGCTTGGAACTCGTGCCTGTGCAACCCGAAATTGTGCAGGAGGTTATGCTCCACGGGAAAACCCTTGACCAAAGGGCAACAGGAGCTGGTGGAGCAATGCTCTCCCTCTTCTTCCCTGGTGGACAACATGGGCATTCTATGTGGTCCCACGGGATCCAGCACCCAGGCTCACAGAACAGTGGTCAACTCACTAGTGCATCCTTATGCCGACTCTTTCCTCTTCCCTAGTTTTTTCCTCTTGCCTCCCACTTGTTTCTCCTGAGATGTCACCCCCAAATCAACAGCTGGCACTTAAGCCTTTGTCTCAGGCTCTGCTGTTTTGGGCAATGCTGCCTGTGTTCTGTAATATAATAGTTTCATAAGTGCTCCCAGTCAGATATTACCAGGGACTACCTTGTTCGCTCACAGTCTCCATTGTGTGTGAGTGTGTGTTTGTGTCTCCTCAGTTTTCACTTGTTTTTTTAAGCTACATAAAACAAAGCAAAACAGGTCAACTTCCATGTCGAGCAAGAAACATACTTGAGGAATAATAGCAGTGAACATTGTTTTTCGATTGTTTTTTATCTGCCAAGCACTGTGCTAAGTGATTTATATACATTATCTAATTTACTCTTTAATCCTATGGGGTAGGCATTATCGTTGTTCAGGAAACTGAGGCTGAGAGAATTTTAGTGACTTTCTTTAAGTGGCTTGGTTGGTGAATGGTGAAGCTAGGCCATCTGATTCCACTGTCTGATGTCAGATCACAGCTCTTAAACACTAGAAATCCCAAGATCCAAATCAATATTAGCCCCCATGGGGGTGATTAGTGGTGTTTGCTTACCAGCATTTAATGTGCAAGCATTAGGATGGGATTGCACACTGAGTCAATTTTTCTCAGACAGTCCAGAGAGACTAGCCAGCCTCCTCCAGCGGGAGTTGAAGGTCTCATTCACCAGCAGATGAGGGTCAGCAGAATGGAGCCACTTGGCCTCCTCGCTGGCTTTGTCTGATTGCTGGAAAAGGGTGAACTTTATGGTTTTTATTTATGGTTATATATAATGTTTATGATTATTTATGATATTTGTAAATAGATGGCTCTGCCAGGTAATTTATGGCTGCTTCTTGAGCTTTTAATCACAGAGATGGCCTTAAAAATAATTTCAGTCTGTCATTAGAGGACAAATGGATGGTGTTTGCTGTGCTAGGCTTCAAGTAGGAGCGGCTGGTAACACCTGGGAAACAAAACAAATAGGATTAGGTAATTTACAAAAGTGCTTCATTTTTCAAAACCTTCTCACTTTCCTCCCTTCTTCATGTTATACTGAAGTATAATGTTTGTCTTAATTAGAAGAAACAGGTCATGACTCTGAAGGCAAACAGATCCATTATTCTTTAAGAAATGTTCTAATCCTCCAACCTGAGGTCAGGCTGCACAGATAAGGAGCACACTGGGAGGGGGACTATTTTTTGTTTCAAATGGCTGCCGAGCAAATTTTTCCTTCTCTCCACCACAATCCGCTTCCAAAGCAACTCACGAATGTCTTTCTAATGAATATACACAGAATTCGGACCCCAGGCGCAGCCCTGGTACACCTGTTTGGTCCTTTGATGATAGCCGTTATACATGCCACACATGTTCCCCAGAATTAAGCTCAGCCAAACAATAAAGAGTGCGGTTTCCTTCCAATTGTCCTTTTCAAAACATAGTCATTAATGCATCCTAAAGTTTCCAATATGTGTGTAAAATTTTCTTTGTCACATAACATGGAGTTATTTGCATGAACCAATTTTATTAGTTTCCTGGAACTCTGGCCCCAAATGAAAACAAAATAAAAACCACAGTGAGAATAACTATAACTAATGAGTTCTGTGTCCTTGGGCAACTTCCGTAGACTTTCTGAGCATGTGCCAGGAATGACAGGGATTCAAAAGATGAACCAGGTGGAGGATGTGCCTTCCAGAAGCTCACAGACTAATGGAAGGGGATGTTAACAAACATACTTCAAATAACTAAAATATGAGATAGAAAGAATCAAATTTCATCACAGATAGAGTGGTATAGTAGCTGAAGAAAGAGATTATTTCAAACTGAAAGGATCCAAGAGGATTCCAGCTTTGTAGAATCCTGTGGATTTAATCTTGACGGGAAGTGTCTGAACACTCAGAGGATGGGCTGGAAAGGGCATTCCAGAGGGAGGAAACAGCCTGTGCAAAGGCAGAGTGTGCAGGTGCCCGCATGTGTGGACAGCAGTGTGAGGAGGATGAGAGCAGTGAGAAGTCCAGGGAATGGAGGAAAGCTAGTGGAGGGATTTGCCCACCGCATGAATTGTGGAATTGCCTCGTGGATGACTTAATCCTTTGTCAATTGAGGCTGTGAGTTGTCCAAGGTCATACGGTTAGCAATTGTCAGTAGGGTGGATTTCATCCCCCATCTCCTGGTTCTCAGTTCAATAAGTTTTTTCTTCCTCACTTCAGATTACAAAGGGTTTCTAATTCTGCTTTCTTTTTTGGTCATCTATGACAGATACCTTGAGGAGCCCATTTTGGGCTATTAAATATAATATGCTCCTGAGGGCTTAATCTTGGAAATCTACCAGCTTGTGGTTAACTGGAAATAGGTTTACTCTTGATCTCCTTCCACCCTCACCTGTTAGGATACCAGTTGGGCCAGGTCTCTGCCAGTAAGGCCTTGGTAACAGGCACGTGGCTAGGGTAGGTGTGTTTGGGTAAGAAGGATGTGTGTACGTGCGTATATGCCCGATGTCTCTGTACCAAGGCCAAATATGATTCACCTTTGGACTCTTGTTCACTCAACTTGACAAGGGCAAAAAGCCAGGACAAAGAAGAGTTTTGGTTTGCCCCAAAGTGTGTTTACTTCTAGGCTTAGCTGGAGCTCGGGAAACAGGGAGTATTTCATTGACTAGGAAAGCCCTTTCTTGAAGTTGGCTGTGTGCTGGCTTAGCTGAGAGAGAGAAGCAAAGAATTCACAGCACTCAAACCTTGAAAGGGACATTAGAGCTCGCCTGTAGAAAAGCACCTCTCAGGGTTAGTCTGACGGGCAACAAATAGTTAGTATTTGCCAGTCAGGAATGTCTGAGGATGAAGTGAGGTAAAGCTAGTCAAGTGCTTAGCACAGTAAGGACACACAGTCAGGAAATGGTGGCTTCCACAGTGTGGAACAGTGCTCTGCAGGCCTCCATCCCAATGTACAAAAATGTCCTGGTGGGGGCAGGCTCAGTTTTCCTGGACTTCAATGCCGCCACATCATTTCTCTCTCGAAGTCCATGTTTTCAGCTGACAGCATCCTTATTTTACAAACTGAGCACCCAGGAAAACATTTGTCATTGCACCAAAACGAGGAGTCAGGTTTTAATTTTTCTGTTAAATCCTTCCTATGTTTTGTAATTTTTTTGGCGATCATTTTAAATGCGACTAGTTATTTCTTCTCCTTTTGTTTTTGCTTGGCTTTGAATTTATAATTTGTATTCATTTCCTAGGGTAGCTGTAATAAATTACCATAAACTGGGTGGCTTAAAACAACAGAAATTTTTTTTCTCTCCCAGTCCTGGAGCCTGGAAGTCTGAAATCAAAGTGTTGGCCGGGCCCTACTCCCTCCGAATCCTGTATGGTAATCCTTCCTTGCCTCTGCCTAGCTGCTGGGGGCTCCGGGCAGTTTTTGACACTCTGTGGATGTATCACTCTCACCTCTGCTTTCTTCATCATCATACAGTCCTTTCCCTGTGTGTCTCTGTGTGTTCACATGGCCTTCTTATAAAAATATCAGTCATTGGACTTAGGACCCACTCTACTCCAGCATGCCCTCATCTTAACTAAGTACATCTACAAAGACCCTGTTTCCAAAGGAGGCTACATTCTGAAGTTCCAGATGGACATAATTTCGGGGAGACGCTGTTCGATCCAGTACAGTATCCATAAAAGGAGCTTGGAACAAAAGGGAGGGGAGATAGTAGATGATGATTCACAGTATTGTCTTCCTTCTGCACTACATCCTCAACTCCAGATTACCTGGTGTGACTGGAATACCAAGCTTTGAGGAGTTGGCAAGTTGGTGGCAGGAGCTCCTGAGTGTGCAGGGAAAGGCCTTCAGGTTGGTCTGTGACACTGACTGGTCAGTTTGGGCCAAACGCCACTGGTTCACAATGGTTCCTTTATACCTTTAACTTAACTCCAAAAGGAGTTCAGAAAGGCAGATTCCTGGCTTGGCTCTGACATTTACTATGGATGTAACTTCAAACAATTCATACAATTTCGCTAAGCCTCAGTTCCCTCACCTGTGAATTAGGAATAGCAATAATGCCTGCCTGTCCCACCTCCACAGGACATGTAAGGTTCAAGGGAGAGGAAATGTGCAAGGTCCTTGCCCACTTGATGAGCACATCTATGCATCTGAAGTCAGGGGGAACTTCTAAAAACACACATGAATTCTTTTTGTTGTTTTTAATTTGTACTTCCCCAATTCCTTTTTTTTTTTAAATGAGTTTCAGGTGTACAAAACAATGTACTAGTTAGACATTTCACCCCTCACAAAGTGATAACCCCCCTCCCCCAATCTGTTGCCCCTCTGGCATTGTATATCTCTATTACAATTCCATTGACTCTATTCCCTATGCTGTACTCCATATCCCGTGACTATATACATATTAAATTATAGTTGACATACAATATTATTCAGCTTCAGCTTCAGGTGTATAGTGCAGTGGTCAAGCATCTATACCATCCATGAAATGGTCTCCCTGATAAGACACGTGCCCATCTGACACCCTACAAACTCTTTACAGCATTATTGATTATATTCCCCAAACTGTCTTTCGTATCCCCATGGCAATATTGTAGTTACCAATTTATGCTATATAATTCCTTCCCCTTCTCCCTCATTCTCACTCCCCTCCCATCTAACAACCATCAGTTTTTCCACTGTATCTCTGAGACTATTTCTTTTTACTTCGCTCAGTTCTTTAGAGTCCACATATAATTGAGATCATATGGTATTTGTCTTTCTCTGGCTGACTTACTTCACTTAGCATAATGTTCTCTAGGTCCATCCATATCGTTGTAAATGGTAAGATTTCATTCTTCTTTATAGTCGAGTAATACTCCATTGTATAAATGTACCACAGTTTCTTAATCCAGTCGTCTACCAATGGGAGTTTTGGTTGTTTCCAAGTCTTGGTTATTGTAAATAGCGCTGTAATAAGCATAGGGGTGCATGTATTTTTTCGAATTAGCATCTTGGATTTCTCTGGATAGATACTTAAGAGTGGAATTGCTGGGTCATAAGGTAGTTCCGTTTCCAGTTTTTTGAGATACGTCCATACTGATTTCCATACTGGCTGCACCAGTCTGCAATCCCACCAACCGTGCACAAGGGTTCCCTTTTCTCCACATCCTCCTCAGCACTTGTTGTTTGTTGATTTATCAATGATAACCATTCTGACTCTGGTGAGGTGGTATCTCATTGTGGTTTTTATTTGCATTTCTCTAATGATTAGTGAGGTTGAGCATTTTTTCATATGTCTTTTGGCCACCTGTATCTCCTCTTTAGGGAAATGTCTCTTCATGTCCTCTCCCCATTTTTTAATTGTGTTGTCTTTTTGGTGTTGAGTTGAATGAGTATTTTGTAAATTTTAGATATTAACCCCTTATCAGATGTATCATTGACAAGTATCTTCTCCCATTCAGTGGAGTATCTTTTTGTTTTATTGATGCTTTCCTTTGCTGTGAAAAAACTTTTAAGTTTGATGTAATCCCATATGTTTATTTTTTCTTTTACTTCCCTTGCCCAAGGGGATATATCAGTAAAAATATTACTAAGGGTAATGTCTGCAAATTTACTTTCTATATTTTCTTCTAGGAGTTTTATTGTTTTGGATCTTACATTTAAGTCTTTAATCCATTTTGAATTTGTTCTTGTATATTGTGTAAGGAGGTGGTCCAGTTTCATTTTTTTGCATGTGTCAGTCCAGGTCTCCCAGCACTATTTATTAAATAAATTGTCTTTACACCAGTGTAAATTCTTGCTTCCATTGTCATAGATTAAATGACCATATGTGAATGGATTTATTTCTGGGATCTCTATTCTGTTCCATTGATCTCTGTGTCTGAAAAACACACATGAATTATTTTTACTTCTTTGTTTTAAGCCATGTAATTTCTCCTTTATATTTAGGATAAAGCCAAGACTTGTTAACACAAGGTCCTGTAAGCTTAAAAGGTCCTGTAGAATCGGGTGCCCACATACCTTTTCAACCCCAGAGCTTTCTACTTGCCCTACCTCTCTTAACTACCATTCTGGGACTATTCTAGCCCACACTTGAAAGTTCATTTTCTGGGCCACTTATTTTAGCACTTGATTGTATTTTGTTTTGAATTATTTTTTAATTCTTTCTTATAGGAAAATCTAACCAACTGAAATCTGCAAAAGCACAATAATAAAAGCAAAGAGCTTTAGTTGAGGGGGGATATCTCATCAGCTCATTTTTCATTTTGGTGTCCCACCTTTGCTCTTTCTACTACCCTTTTCCCCATGAGCTTGGCTTTGTGGAACACTGCTTGAAAACCACTGTAGAAATTTTAGTTCAAAATGGCAGAAGTTTCTCTCTCTCTCTCTCTCTCTCTGATGACATTAAAGTTATAGTAAAGAATTTTTTTTTTAGAAAATGATAAACTTGTAAAAACTTAAAGGACTAAGTGTATACTATGAAGGTAGCAATGGTTCATATTTTTCAACAAGTATCTAGAAGGAAGAAAACATATGGAGAAATAATTGGCTAATGAAACACATTGAAGAAAGCTCTGGGGTTGGAATGTGCACCTGGGCTTTAGCAAAAGGAGAGCACCCCTTGCCAAAAGAATAATAGAGAGGCTCTGTCCTTGGAGACAGCATGCATGTCAAAGGGTCGGGGTAGGAAGTGGGGCTGAAGACAAATTGAAGATCCGTGGAACTATTGACCCCACTCCCTCCGTTTTTTTCGTGCAACCTAAAACAGTCCTTGTCCTCAAGCTGAATATTTTCTAAAGAAACTGAACATGCTCTTTGGAGGAGGACTATTGCGAGACTTACTGTTCCACAGTAAGGCTTTCTTCATTCTAGAATAGAAGCATTTCCAGATGTTATGACTGGTGTCCCACCTGTTCACCTGAAGCAAAACCTGCCAGTTGATAAACTAAACCCTTCTTCACAGAGCTCTTAGTCAGCTGTTCTATTGCTTTCTTCTTAAATGTGAAAAGACATTTGAGGATTATTAGAACATTTGAGCTGTAACATGAAAGAGAATGGCCAAGGGAAACAAACAAAAATGAGCTCGGAGGAAATGGAAATAATTCATGGGAAAGAGGAACACTTTAAAAATTTAGTTTCCTCATAGGGACTTGAGAAAATATTGCATCAGTAAAACAGGAGAAATCTCATCAAAATGGGAAAAAGGATAAAATAAGAAACATGAAAGATGATTACTAACAAAATAAGTTGATATAAGAGTTGAAAGACGAAGTGAAATAAACCTCTAAGAATTTAGAATAAAAAGAGTGAAAGAGTGAAAGAGTGAAAGAAAGAAAGGAAGGAGAGAAAGAAAGAATTTGAAAGAAAGAATTAGAAAAAAAAAAAGGTAAAAAGATAAATCCAGGATTTTCATCCTCTGAATAATAGATTGACTTTAATTGGAGTTTCTGAATTGGCAGAAGAAACCAGAGAAGAGGAAATTATTAAATAAATAAGAAAAGAAAGTTACCAAGAACTAGAAGGAGATGTGTCTTCAGATTAAAAAGACCTACTGATTGTTGAATGAAACAGATAAAAAAATATCCACACCAAGACAAATAATCATAAAATATTCCTTCATTGGGGATAAAGAGAAGATCTTAAAAGTTTTCTTAGAGAAAAAGCAGGCAATTTAGAAAGGAACAAGAATCAGTGTCTCAGTCTGATTGGACTGTTATAACAAAATAGCAAAGATTGGGTAGGTTATAAACAACAAACATTTATTTCTCTCAGTTCTCAAGATTGGAAGTCCAAGATCAAGGCGCCAGCATAGTTGCATTCTGATGAGACCCTCTTCCTGGCTCATAACTGGCCCCTTCTCATTGTATCTTTATATTGTGAAAAGGAGCTAACATGTTCTCTGATGTCTCTTTATTAAAGGCACTAATTCCATTCATGAGGACTCCACTCTCATGACCTAAGCATCTCCCAATGGCCCTACCTCCCAATACCATTACATTGGGTATTAGGATTTCAACATAAAAGTTTTGGGGGACACAGACATTCGGACCATAACAATCAGTCTGGCATTAAACTTTTTCTTTAAACATTTTTTATTTTATTTATTTTTTATTAGTTTCAACTGTACAAAACAACATAGTGATTAGACATTTATATACCTTACAAATAAGTCTATATTATATACATGTACAGTGTCAGCACTGTACATAATTGTTAGAATATTATTAACTATATTCCCTATGCTGTACTATATATCACCATAACTATTTAAACAAATTATTGTTGACATTCAATATTATTTTATATTAGTTTCATGTGTACAGCATAGTGGTTAGACATTTATATAATTTTTGAAGTGATTCCCCAATAAGTCTAGTACCCATTTGACACTATACATAGGTTTTACAATACTATTGACTGTATTCCCCATACTGTACTTTACATCCCGTGACTCTTTTGTAACTACCAATTTGTACTTCTTAGTCCCCTCACCATTCCTCCCATCTAGTAACCATTAGTTTGTTCTCTGTATTTAAGAGTCTGTTTCTGTTTTGTTTGTTCATTTATTTTGTTCTTTAGATTCCACATATAAGTGAAATCATATGGTATTTGTCTTTCTTGGTCTGACTTATTTCACTTATCATAATATCCTCTAGGTCCATCATGTTGTCACAAATGGTAAGATTTCATTCTTTTTATGGCAGAGTAATATTTCATTATATATATATATATATGTACCACAATTTCTTTATCTAATTGTCTATTGATAGGCAGTTTGGTTGTTTGTATATCTTGGCTATTATGAATAGCACTGCAGTGAACATAGGGACATATATATCTTTTCAAATTAGTGTTTTGCATTTCTTTGGATAAATACCCAGGAGTGGAATTGCTGGATCACAAGGAAGTTCCACTTTTAATTTTTTTGAGGAGCCTCCATACTGTTTTCCATAGTGGCTGCACAAATTTGTAATCCAACCAACAGTGCATAAGAGTTTCCTTTTCTTCACATGCTCAGCAACACTTGTTATTTGTTGCTTTATTGATGATGGTCATTCTGACAGTTGTGAGGTTATATCTCATTGTGGTTTTTATTTGCATTTCTCTAATGATTAGTGATGTTGAGAATCTTTTCTGATGTCTGTTTGCCATCTGTATGTCCTCTCTGGAGAAATTTCTATTCAGGTTCTCTGCCCATTTGTTAATTGGATTGCATTAAACTTTTTAACAGCAATGTTGGATGCTAGAAGATATGGAGCAATCCTTTCAAAGTTCTGAGTGAATGTTATTTTTGTTCTAAAATTCTATACCTAGCTAATCTATCAATCAAGTTTGAGGTCATAATAAAAACCAGTTTTTTCAAGGACTCAGAAAGATTATGATCATTCATTCTGTCTTAGGAAGACAGAAAAAAAAAAATCAAGGGAGTGAACTAAGAAAGAGGACTCCATGGAAGACAAAGGCTCCAACCTAGAAGAAGAGCAAACAGAAATCCCAGCCTGGCAGCTGCATCTCAGCACTAGGGAGAAATTAATTCCAACTGGAGAGGAAAGGCATGGGCTGCTGCGAAAAATGCCTTGGCACCTCTTTCATGGGTGACAGGGGAATTTGTAGGGTAAGCTGTATATAGAAAACTTTGGAAATTGTGAGACTTTTATAATATTACAGAAAATAAGGAAAAAGAATCTGAGGCTTCAGGAAAATAACAGCAACACTATACAATAAAGGAATGGTCCAAACTTAAAGCAAACTCATCTGTGGCATGGCTTTGTCCAATTGATGGAATATGAAGAAGAAGAATCCATGTGAATAGATATCAGAAATGTTATGTTACTTTCTGGTTTTCAGGTTTTAGAATTCACTTGTATACTTCATGGAGGTGTTAACTATAGTTTCAAAGAGACTATAAACATTATTTATTTTGATAATGTAAATATTACAGGTATAGTTGACAGAGGTTAGGGAACGGAAGAAAGGAAATAGTTGTGAATAGTTTATGGAACAAGAAATGAGGCTTTACTATGCCACTTGAAGTTGCAAGTGTTCAGTGGAAGAAATGAAAATGGTATGTAACTAAATTGGGATGAGGAAGTGGAAAGGGAAGAAGGGGAAGGGAAGTAAGGTAGAGGTGGTGTAGGTGAGTTACATTTTAATTTATCATAATGGAAGTCAGTATCTAATGTCTAAAGATAATAAATCAAGAAATAGAACTATACATCTATTATATAGAGTTTGGAAGTAACCACCTGGAAAAATAAAAATAGAAATGATTAAAAGTGCTTGCTTCTGGGAAGCAGGACTGGGTGAGGCAGGGGGAGGGTCATAGATTTTCAATATAAGTCATTTCAAATAGTATTTGATTTTTAAAATCATATACATGTTTTACTTATTTAACATTAAAATATACACATATGCCCAAAGAAAACTACTGGATGACCTTTGAAACTTGATTTTAGCCCTCAATTTCAATTATAATTAGCTGAAATTTCAGCCCAGTTGAATATAACTGTAATTAAAAATCTCAACTGCCTAATGGCAGACAATTAGTTGGAGCTGTCAGGAGCCAAAAAGAATGATGGGCACTTTGAAGACTTTGCTGTAAGGCTTGGCAGTGAACTACCAAGGATTCCCGCTCTCTGATGCTTCCTTCATGTCTTCTAATCCCAAGGAGGCAGCAGGATTTATAGCAGGATCCTTGGCTTTGGACTTCACAGGTGACCTGCATTCAAGTCTTGGCTCCACCACTTATTGTCTAGGAGACCTTGGACAAGTTATTTAACCTTTCTGAACGTATATTTTGTCAGCTGCAAAAAGGGGATAACACCTACCTTGCAATGTTATTATAAAGATGTAGGTACTGATATTACTATAGTGTCTGACACACTGTAGATAATGGCAGCTGTTAGAGAGAAACACGTTTTAAATGGTTGAAACACTTGCTGTTCTGGAAATATGTGGGGCTTTTCTACTTGGCAGAATTGGAAACGTTGATATGAAGTCTTCTGTTCTAGCCTTTGCAATCCTCTTGTCAGGAATAGCTAATAGGCAGCATCTACGTTACCTCTCTCACCCATGGAAGACATAGCTAATTGATTATATTTTGTCTGCTAGGTTTGGATGTGGCTTCACAATCTTTTTCAGTACATCTTCTGAGATAGTTATTACCAATCAATCAAAATTTGTACTTGAGGCAAAATTATTTTTCTTGTTTAACTGGACAGATAACAGATCTATCATGATGATCGCTCATCCTGATGACTGGGTGACCAGAGGATCGCATGCAGGTAACGGTGTGCATGAATTTTCTATACTGGGACACAGTGACACCCCCACTGGTGCCTGGACGGTCAGTGTTTGGAGCTTCATGGACAGGGTTGGTGTAGGAAGGCTTTAATGACTCTATGCCAGGTGGTATCACTCCCTAAGAGTTTATCATTGCAAGTAGGTTAAGAAGTTGGTGACTCTAAGAACATCATGGAACTGTTTGGGTGATAAATCACATGTGGGGCCTCAAATGCACTTGATTTTAATGATGGCATCTTCCAGATACCAACTAAATTTTTATTTCTATTAACTACCTTAATGCCAGTTGGTCAAATGTCTTTGAATTTCTCTGCTTGGCTGCTTGCCTCCCAGGTAGTCTTCTATCTAGGACACTTCCTACTGAACAGGAGGGACCAAGCCCTTCAAAGTGTCTTTTGTTAAGTTTGTAGAGTGCTTTCCCATTCACCCACACATGGTAACTTTTAAGTCTCTAAATTTTAATACTGATTTCACTATAGCATGGATCTGTAAGAATCCATGTAGGGAGGGAGGGAGGGAGGGAGGAAGGGAGGGAGGGAGGGAGGGAGGGAGGGAGGGAGGGAGGGAGGGAGGGAGAGCCCATGGATTGTGGGTTGATGGGACCTGTTTAAAAGAGTCCCAAGGTGCTGCACCTGAGATTAGAAGACATTGCTTTGTTCTCACAAGAGGATCACCAGCTTTGGACTTGGGATGGTTGGCCTTCACTGGTGTTGGTTTAAATATTATTTAACTGCTGCCTCCTTTCTGCTTTGTCTGAGAGAAAAACAAACAAAACCCAAAGGCAGCGCTTTGAGCTGATAACATTAGAACCAGAGAGGTTTTCAGAGAACCAAATTTTAAGCTGCAGCTACAGACAGCAAAAGAAAAGTGTAAACATGCACCCCTCCCTGATCCCTACACACAGTCAGAGTTGATTGATACAAAGGTGTACGTTTGTGTGGTGTACTCTTTTACACATCTACTTACTCCAGGCTCTCAAATGTGTTCTAATAAAGAGAACAACATGTGAGAAGACACACACACACACACACACACACACACGCACACATTTCTGTAGGGGCGGGAGGCATGTGAGTGTGGGTGGGGAGAATGGGAGTGTGAAATCAAAAGGATGATTAAGAGAATTTGACAAAGAAAACGACTTCTTCCACCCATTTAACACCCACATTAATCCACTTGGATGATCAAATGCAAAAGACAAAGAGAATTACAACCTTTTCCAGGCCAAGAAATAATAATTATTTAAAGGAAAATCTTGGCAAAATGAATAAACCAAAGAGAGAGAGAGAGAGAGAGAGAGAGAGAGAGAGAGATTGGTATGGGATTTGGGCAGGCTTTGTATAGTTCCTCTGCTTTCAGTTTAAAAGGAAAAAAATAGTAAGAAAAAACAAATCAAACTCTTTCTTTGAACAAGTAATGGAAAACTGGTGGTTGTGATAATCCCTGGCCTCCACTTCACGGTGGCTCTGTGCCATTTTCCTGGTAGAAGTAGCAGAGGTCAGCGAGGAAGAGATGAATTCTCAAGACAGCATATGGGAGCTGGTGTCGTTCTATACAAACCGGTCCTATTTAAGTGCTGGGTTTTATTTTTGAAGGCTCTGCTGTCTGCTGATAGAAGGAGGGAATGGAAGTGGGAAGAGGTAATGTGTGAACAAGGTTAGAAGCAGGGAGAATAAGGAAGGAGAAAAGAAAGAGGATAAGTCCAGCTTTCTTTGGAAGCATATTGCATTGTTAGGCTTACCTGGCTCTGTTCCAAAGGCTCAACTGAAAGTGAATTTCTCTTATTGAATTCCATCCAGAGATATCATAACCTCAAAAGGCTACTATTACCCAGAGGGCTTCAGATGGAACCATTTGTGCGTGACTCTTGAAATGCAAGGGGTTACAATTGTCATTTGACAACACGGGACCTGTCAGGCCATGTCCTTTCAGGGCAGTGGAATTGTTGACATAATCTAACTCGGGTCCCCTTTAGCAGGACCAGTTTCTCTTTCTCAGGCTTTTTCACTCAGCAGGTGCAGCCCCAAGAAAACTTGTGAGTTTCACAAAAACTAACAAGAGCAACAACAACAACAAAATAGGCTCAGTCTGATTTAAACATCAAATGCTTGCCCTGTGCAGTCAGAAGAAGGAGTCATAGGTCACCGTACAGGTCTTCAGGGTCCTTGGAACTAAGTTTATCTTTTTGAATCAATAAAGGCAGTAAAAATATTATAAAACCCCACAAAATTTGTAGAAACCAAAACATAGGCTAAATGAAGATACAAAAAGAAGGACAAAGCTTTGGGAAGAGAGGAAAATAATTGAAGCTGATGTTCTGGTTTGCACGCCCAATTTTTTCATTTGAACTGGCTTAGTAAAGAGAGTTGTATGATGTGAGCGATAACAGTGGCCTTTCAAATGCTTCCCACTCTGTCCCCTTTTCTTCCTATTTATCCATTCCCTTCTTCCTTTTTAACCGCCTCCTTCATTCACTGCAGCCTGTATTCCTCCTTTTTTTTCTCCCTTCCTTTCAGCATTAAGTAGTGGGAGTTGCTTCCCAAAGCTTAGCTCTGATAATAAACCTCTTGTGTGGTGATTCCATTTATTCTTAGATACACACAACCTGTTTTGAATGGGGCTATGGAGAGAAACTCAAATAGAATTAACCACTCTTTTCAGAAGTTGTTGAATACAAGCTTTGGTTCTCAAAATCAAGTTTCAATGACTGGTTTCTTTTGAACAAAGTGCAAAGGAATTCAGAATAATAAGTGTAACAAGATGGAGAAAATTTTATTCACCAGTATTCTTGAGGAAAGCACTGTATGCGTTTGGGAGAATTACTTTGATAAACCACTTTGGCCGAGGATTAAACTCCCAAAGTATGCTCACGTACAAAAGATGTCCACTAAACTGCCTTGGAAGGAGGGTGGGTCCTGTTACATGGGGAGTCCTTTGTTTTGCTGAATTCAGTGATTAGTTTTGTAGCCCCATCTGGAGCAGGAGGAGGGGAAAACTGGATACCAGAGGGAAGAGGAAGTTCAAGTTTTGGGATGTTGAGGGGAGAGAATCTGAGAAAAGGAAAGAGTAGAAGCACAAGAGAAACCCCAAGGCTCTCCCAGCTAAGGTGGGTGTGAGGGTTATATTTGTTTGTTTAACTTTTTATCACAAAAATTTGAAACATATTCAGAAGTAGGCAGAATAATGTAATGAACCCCATGTACCCATTACCCTTCATGGCCAATTTTTTATTGCATCTATATCTTCAGTGTACTTTTTCCTCCCTCTTTTTGTTTTGAAGCAAAACCAAGGGAAACTTGGAAGCGAAGGCATAGTTCATGGACTTTCTCCATTGTTTGCCATGGTATGTTCTGCCTCTTGTACAGTCTTCCATAAAATGTGCATTGGTCACTAATGCTTATGAGAGTAGATTCATCTTTAAGGAGATCAAGGACGCGCTGTTCTGCTCCAGGATTTAAACAAAGTGAAAACAGTCACAGCACATGTGGACCTGAGACTTGAGTGTTGAGAAACCAGCTGACAGATCTAAGTTACATAAATATCACAGATTTCAACTAAAAAGAAAAATATGCTTTAAAAATAAAATGCAGAAATATCTGTATATAAGTGCTTATGGAACTTTTCTGCTATTCACAACTGCAGACATACTTTCAAGGGTCCATTTACCAAACAAAGTGGCTTGAAGATGTGCAAAGAACACTTGACTGGAGATTAGAGTCTTCTGTGACTCAGTTATGAGAAAGTAGGCAAATCACCCATCTCTCTGGGTTGAGTATTTATTCATGCCTGCCCTGCCTAAGTCCCATTGTTGCTGTGATCTTCAAATGTGGGAAATGCAGATAAAAATGCTTTTAAAACATGGTGCTTTATCAGTGTGAGCGATAGTGTTAATATTACTGAAAAAGGGTGAGGTAAGATTCTTCCTTCAGTACTTTAGGCCGAAAGACCGTCATATTTTTGGTTCTCTTAGTCTATACAAAGGATTCATCTTTTAGGATTTGAGGTCTTAACAAAAGAGTTTGTAGCTATGCTGTTGTCTTCATCTTTCAACCAGGCTTTCCTGGGTGCCCTGATTTCATTTTTGCTCAGAAGCCATTTCCTAGTTTAAGCATTGTTGGTCATTTGGAGAGGCTGGGAATATTCAAAACCAGTAAGTCTTAGGCCTTTTGGTGGAACAGTTCTTTCAGCTTATCTCTTTTCTCTTGCATTTTACTATAAGCAGCAAAAAGAAACCACATGGCACCTTCAACATTATGGCTGACAATCTCCTTAGCTAGATCATCATTCCTTGAGTTGTATGTTCTACTTTCCACATTATTGCAGGTAACAGTGTTGCTAAATTTCCTGCCACTACATAATGAGGATCACCTCTCCTCCACTTTCCAAAAAAAAATTCCTTTACCTCACCAGTAACCTCCCCAAAGCCCCAAATTCTTCAAATAGTATGTTCAAGAAACTTTAAACCCTCATTGACATTCTCCTCCAAATGCTATAGCTTTGTAGCTTCTGCCCACTACCTGGTTCCAGAGTCACTCCCATATGTTAGGTTTTTGTTACAGCCAAACTCCACTTGTAGTTACCAAAATATGTATTAGTTATCTAATGCTGAACAACAAATCTTCAAACTTAGCAGCCTAAAATAGAAAACATTTATTATCTCATAGCTCCCATGGGTCAGGAATCAGGGTGTGACTTACCTGGGTGGTTTTGACTCACAGTCTCTCAAAAGGCTACTATCAAGGTGGCAGCGGGGATGCAATCACCTGAGTCTCGACTGGGGCTAGAGGGTCATCTTCCCAGCTCACACATGTAGCTGTTGGCTGGAGGCTTCAATTGCTTACTATGCGGGCCTCTCCATAGGGCTTCTCATGACATGGCAGTTTGCTTCTCAGAGCAAGTGATCCAAGAGCACAAGAGAGCACTCTCTTGAAGCACAGAATCACACCGTGACTTCTGCTTTATTCTAGTCAGTAGAAGGGAGTCACAGAGTTCAGTCTACACTCAACAGGAGAGATTACACAAGGGAATGCACACCTGGAAGCCATGATCATCGGGGGCCATCTTGGAGGTTGGCTATCACATCTATGTGCAGGCACTGTGCTCTCCTGAAGATATCACAATGCGTGAGATGCAGTTCCTGTTTTCAAGGAACTCGTAAGGAAGTTCAAGTTGTGGGAGATACAGAGAAGTAAACTGGAGGTGTCACAAGTACCATGGCAAAGTACAGTGGCTATGTGAGCACAGAGGTGGGGGAACCTAACCTAGACCAGGAATGAAGGCCCTTCTGTGGGATGCCAAGTCTTGAGCTTTCCAGGTAGATAAGTGAGTGCAATTCATTCCAGGAAGAGGGGAGAACCTCGACAGTAGCAGAAGTGTGGCCTTTTGAGGAAATCTCAGTAACTTGTGATGGTTGGAGATGGGGCATAGACAAGAGGGGGTGCATATTGACAGGAGAAGTAGGAAGGGGCCAAATTATGAGGGAGCTCATGTGCCAAGTTCAGCTGTTGGGACCTTATCTAAAGACTATGAGGAGGTGAGAACAATTTTGAGCACTCATTGAGTGCCTCCATAGTGTCAAGTAGAAAATGTTGAAGACGGTGACCTTGGTCTCCACAAGCTTACAATGGTCTAGAAGATAAGACATGTGCACAGTTAACTGCATTTCAAGGTGGTTCCCAATAAGTTCTATGAAAAGTACAGACTAGAAGAAGTATAGGAATTCTGTGGAGGGAGAGATTGATTTCTGGAGGTGTGATCCATGCGGTTTCATGGAAAAGATAGGATTTGACTCTTGAGATAGGGTTGGGGGTTTGTTAGATGTGGAGACATGGGTTAGGGAGAGCCATTCTAGGTGGAAGCAGAAGAGGAAGACGCATCATGGGGGCAACAAGTAGTCCAGTGTGGGTAAGAAAGAGTTCTGTGTGGGAGACTGACAGTAGAGAGAAAGGTAGGGACAGATTGTAGAAGACCCTAAATAAATACCATACCAGGGAGTTTGAACCATGCTCAGTGAACAACAGGGAGTCAGCCATTGATGGCCTTTGAGCTAGAAGTGTTTGAGTGTAGACTATAGTGGGCCAATCCCCTGCCCCCCATTTTTATCTCTCCTTTCTTTTGTTTTAAACCTAGGAAGGTGTTGAAACAGATAACACCCTTCCCTGGCAACATTCAGGGAGCCTAGAAAGCGAAAAATCTAGAACACAGGCCTCAGGATTGAGAGTCCAGTGCTCCGGCGTTCTGCTGGCTCTCTTTCCAGAGGATCAGCCCTGAACCCCAGTCATTGCTTGGGGTCTTGTGTAATAAGCAGTGAATCCCATCAAGGGAAAAATTCTCTCTGGCTTGGTGTTTTCAAGGCTCATATGATCACCACTTAGCATTTTGTCTAATTAATGGAGCTTGCAGATGTTTGGCAGAAGTTAATTAGCTATTAATCACCAAAGGGCTTCTCTGTAGCTTTTCTGGAATTGAAAGAATATCCCAGTTATAATTGAAATCATAGTTGTTTACTGAACTTGGGTGGAGGGAATGGCCAGAAGCAGATAGTTGTGTGTCTCCTGTTGGGAAGGTTTGGCAGAGGTGCCTTGAGATTTGTTTGGCTGCTGTTAAGCTGTTCTTTTCCTGAGTCCATCAGTGTCTAAAGAAGGCTGGCTTCAACAAAGAGAAGAGAGAAAAAGTGGGCTACATGGTATGCTTTGATGAACAAACTGGTCACTCCAGATGGTTCAGTGTCTACGTGGCCCTGCCGCGTTGGCCAAATCTCTTAACTTCTTGGGACTCAATGTTCTTATCTTTAACATCAGACATTTTGACCAGATTTGGAATTTCCAAAAGCTGTTCTGTAGACCACATGGCCCAATGGCTGCCTTAGTGAACAAACTGTTCCCGGTCAATGAATTTGGAAACACTGCATCCTACATAAGTCTCTTGGAGAGCCATGACGGACACCAATACATTAAAAAAGTGAAAATGTTGTGGTCAGATGCCAAAACAAAAACCTGTTTAATCAGCACATGCCCAAACATTTTTGATCATAGGATGCTTTATTCATTAAACATCTAGGAAAATTAGCAGAATGTGCTCCTGACTCTGACATCTGTCTGATTTTCTGGTTCCTGATTCAGCTTCATTACTTGCCATAGGTTTTCTCCCTGGAAGTATTCTTGTAGGTTCTTGGTAAACTTCATCACCAACTCGCCTGCCTCTCACCCTCAAAATAGTCTCCTGGATAATAAACAAAGTAAGACTCCTGTCTGATTGTGCAAACCTCTCCCTGACCCTACTGCTGACCTCTGGTGACAGAGGCTCAGGTGACAGAGGCTCAGGTGACAGAGGCTCAGGCCTACATCTCTGGTCTGTTCAGCTCTCACCCTGCCATCCATATCTTCATGTGGTAGTGTTACCTTCTACTGTATAAAAAGGTGAACGTTTATAATTTGGTGAGAGTTTTATATGAAGATCATTTGAAACGTTAATTACAGGACTTTTGAGGATCAAATTCTGATTTTTAAGTGACAACCTCATCTTGTGAAGTCACTGTTTAATTCAAGATACCTCCACTGTCCTAACTCCAACATTCCACAAAGAGAACCCACATATTTGGGGAAGTTAGCACAATATTAGACTGTAGAGGGTCTTTTTCTTTCTTTTAGCTACTGCTTACTTTGGAATTTATTATTTCACTCCAAAGCAATACTGTAGGTTTGTGGCTGGAATATGCTTTTTTTCGGAGACTGAATGTAAATTACCAGAATAAGGCAGCAGCACTCTGTGTAACTGTTAAGTTCCATTAGTCATGTTAAAGACCATTGATCTTGTGAGAAATTAGCTAAAGCTATAGAGATCCACGTGAAGTCAAAGGTTTGCAGAAATATCCAGTGGCTCATCTTCTCTGTTACCTTCATGATGAATTTTAGGGCAAGAATTCTCAAGGAGGGGAAAATGATTAAGGAATTATCTGGTTACTAATTTTGACTCAAGCCAATTCTGAATCACATATAATTCCAGATAAAATATGGTGGAGCTGTATGTCTAGTCCATTTTTGAAAAAGAAAAGCCCACTTAATTATAGACATGAAATATCCATAAGCATTTACCGTCACCAATTCATATTCTTAAGCCAAATTTATTATTGGTTTGGTTATATAAGCCCTGCAACTTTATATTTACATCTCTTATGCTGCTTGGGGCGTTTTTGGTTTTGTTGTTTTTCTGAATCATCAGAATTCTTTAAGCCTGTTGACTGAGTGTATACTTCTGAGCCCAAGTTTAGTTGAGGTATTGAAATGATAATGTGATAATACTTTTTAAGACTGTTGGAACCACAGCGGAAGAAAAAACTTCCTTCTACCCTCTTAGGATCTATGGCTGGCCTATGAATTAAACTGATATAAGATAGAGAAACAGGAAGTATGCAAGTTTATTTAATATTTGTACATGTACATGGGATTCAAAAGCTGTGAGGCCCAAAAGCTAATCAATGAAAGATGAATTATGGGGAGGTGACATGACGAAGAGGTTTGAGTGAGGGGCAATATATTTGAGAGAGTGACTAAGAAACGTATGGGTATAACCAATGTCACCCCAATACATTTAATTTTAAAAAAGAAATATATAGGGAGATCTAATGGAAGATATTTTTTTAGTAGGTTTTTTTTTTGTATGGGTCCATTTTGGTATCAACTCCCAGCTCTGATGATAAGAATATTCTTCAGTCCCTGTGACAGCAGCTTTTTGACGGGATATTTTATGACCTGCTTTTAGGTAGAAAGGGGAGGTCCGAGATCCTTTCCTGCATCTGCTGTTTCTCAAGGGCCTCAAAATAATCAATATGCCAAAGTGACATTTTTGGGGTGACCTGTTCTGAATCCCTTCAAAATCCTGTTATACACCAAACATGAACTCACTTCCCCTAGACTGTCAACTCGAGCTCTGTAGAAATCACTGACTGGTCAGTGTGGATCCTTGCCATCGTTATTTCACCTTCATGAGACTGTGTATCATGGTGTCAAATAAAGGAGTTGGGCCAGATGGTGTCTGATGTTCCCTGTAGCTCTAACATTCCTTGACTCCGAGAAAAGGAAATACCAAAAAACTACTTTACTTTCATCTCCACAGAGCAGGTAGGAAATTGGCCTTAATGTAGTAACCTAAATGATTAAAACGTCCCTTGAAAATAGGTATTTCAAGGCCCTCTTGTCTAATTTCTCTATCTTAAGCATCCATTGGCAATGGCTTTGTCCTTGTATTTCTTGTAGCAAAGCTGTCCCTGTTATCAAGGGCCCTGGTATCATGCCATACTTGGGTTCGCATTCCACCTGATTGGTTTTGTGACTTAAAGGCAATTATTTAACCTGAGTCTCAGTTTCCTCATTGTAGGAAGTGGATAACACTGGCACTTGCCTCACAGGGTTACTATGAGGATGAAATGAGTTAGCCTATACAGAGAGCACCGCTGAATGCCTGGCAGAGTGATGCTCAGCCTACTTCGGCTATGATTCCTGGTTTGGGGACCACAAAGCCTCAGGCTTCACCTTCTGTTTTGTGTCCCTTTTGCAGACTCGGTTTGGGGGCTGATCCTGAATTGGCTCCTATCTGGAGACTCTAGCCCTATCGTTATCATCTTAGGAGCCCTCTTGGATTTAGCTTCTTTACCACAGCTTCTTGCTCAACCCTCTTGCTTGGCACTGCCCAACCTCTGCATGCTCACACCCACGCACCTTCCTCTTGCTACCTGCAAACTCTCCTAACTGCTTCTTTTTTTTTTTTTTTCCTAACTGCTTCTTGATGGTAGAAAAATTATCCTGATTATCTTGACAGCATTTCCCCCCCAAGTGCTGGTTACCAGTCATTCTCCCTGATGATACTGTGCTCTTCCCAAGACTTTAAGTTTGCAGAATTGGGGTTTACTTTATTTCTTTTGGAAAGCATGGTGGTTACGTGAGGGCCACTTTCATCTGGGAATACGCTCGTGCAGAGAGTTATGATCTTTATCAAGAATGGCTGGATGAATAGAAAGTTCACTACAGTCACTGTAAGTCATACCTTTGTGTTTTAGCTCAGTGTCAGATTGGAAGAATTTGTTTATTTTTTTTTAATCTGAAACTAGTCAGTACTAAGCAGAGATCATTGGGGTGGTCATGCCATCAGAGCTAGAAATCAAAAAGTCTCTTTTCCTCATCTCTGGGATTAGGTGAACAATTTGTTCCCCCAAGGGAACATAAAGAAGTGGAGTTTTGAAGGATCTCCATGCTTTCTCTTTTTATATAGACCACAACATCCCCAGCCCTGGTGGGAGATGGAGTATCTCCCCTGAGATCGAAGTCAGGGGATCCCAGACATTGGGATTTAATCACCCAGCAAAACACACATAGCACAAAACTGGTACTTGTTAACTTTTAATTTTGGCTAGTAAGAATATTTACAAAAAGCAAAAACAAACTGAAAAAAAAAGACACCAAGTTCTCGTTTACAATCACAATCATTTCATAAAAGAAAGGACTTTTTAATACCAAAAGGTAGGTGTCATACAGGAGACCCTGCTCGCTGCGCCATTTGTCGTGCGGGGGAGGCCTGCGGGGTCTCTGCTCCCGCTCCCCATACAAGAATGCAGGATATGGTGAGGCCAAAAAGGAACACCCACGGAGCCATAGGTAGGGGAGTCATACCACTATATTCTCTCTGGCGGCACTATACTCTCACTGGAGGCTGGATCCACACTGTCCGCAAACTGCCATCCACACTTGCCAGCCCAGCCGCCATCTTCTTGCTAGCCCCCATTCTTCTCTTTTCTCCCTCTCCGCTAGCGTAGCCACAGCAGTTATATTGTGGCCAATGGCTCACTGGTTACAGCTGACGGCCAACTAGCCACAGCTGATGGCCATGCAATCACAGTTGGCCATTTACTACCTGAGCCAGCACCTGTCTATGTGAGGCCGAGAGCCTGGAAACTACTTTCTGAGGCTCTGCCCCCACACTCCACCCCTACAGGCTCTCGCCTCACAATCTACGCGACAAGCGTCTTCCGCGAGGGGACCTGTGCGAGGAGCCTGGGGGTGAATGCAATATCCTGGACATAGCCAGGCTCTCCGGGCACAGCCAGGGTTTCTCAGGGCACCACCAGTACTTCTGGGCACAGCCAGACTTCCTGGACTTCTTAGGGTACCACCTGTCTTCCTGGACACAGCCAGGGTTTCTCAGGGTACCACCAGTACTTCTGGGCACGGCCAGACTTCCTGGACTTCTTAGGGTACCACTAGTTTCCCCGGGCACAGCTAGGATTTCTCAGGGCACCACCAGTGCTTCTGGGCACAGCCAGACTTCCTGGACTTCTTAGGGTACCACCTGTCTTCCCGGACACAGCCAGGGTTTCTCAGGGCACCACCAGTACTCCTGGGCACAGCCAGACTTCCTGGACTTCTTAGGGTACCACTAGTTTCCCCGGGCACAGCTAGGGTTTCTCAGGGCACCACCAGTACTTCTGGGCACGGCCAGACTTCCTGGACTTCTTAGGGTACCACTAGTTTCCCCGGGCACAGCTAGGATTTCTCAGGGCATGGCCACTCTCTGTGGGCACAGCCACACTTCCTGGACACAGCCAGGGCTCTCAGGGCACTGCCACTCTCTCTGGGAACAGCCCGACTTCCTGGGCACAGCCAGGGTAGCTTCAGGGCTCAGCCAGACTTCCTGGACTCAGCCAGGGCTCTCAGGGCACTGCCACTCTCTCTGTGCCTGTCAGGGTACCCTGCTGGAACAACAGCGACTCACAATCAAGGTGCTTACATATTCTCAATGGCGGCCAGTCAAGAGACAAAAGCAAATATCCCCCAGTTCCACTAACAACAGTTCCCAAACAAACAGTCAAGCGGTCCATTAAATTAGGGATGGAAGGCAATTCCCCATAGTCCATAGTCATTCACCAGGGCTGTCCTGGGGGTGAGGGACGACCGTGACCTCACCCTCATCTCCCACGGAGGACTCAGCAAGCGTTACCTCCTGGGACTACAAGTCCTGCATCCGGGCTGCCTCAGCAAGCACTTCCCAGCCCACAGGGCCACAACGACCTTCGCTTTCTCAGGCCTGTGCTGGTTGGAGAACCATCCATGTCTTCCCACCCTTCCACGGGGGGTCCAGCTCTCCGGCAGCTGCTCCTCCTGGTCTTCCTGAGACTGAGTGTTCATACACACAGACTGCTCCACCGTCCTTTGGAGAGCTTTGGCTGGCACCATACCCTGCTCGCTGCGCCATTTGTCGTGCGGGAGACCCGCGGGGTCTCTGCTCCCGCTCCCCATACAAGAACGCAGGATATGGTGAGGCCAAAAAGGAACACCCACGGAGCCATAGGTAGGGGAGTCATACCACTATATTCTCTCTGGCGGCACTATACTCTCACTGGAGGCTGGATCCACACTGTCCGCAAACCGCCATCCACACTTGCCAGCCCAGCCGCCATCTTCTTGCTAGCCCCCATTCTTTCTCTCCTTCTCCTCTCTGCTAGTGTAGCCACAGCAGTTATATTGTGGCCAATGGCTCACTGGTTACAGCTGACGGCCAACTAACCACAGCTGATGGCCATGCAATCACAGTTGGCCATTTACTACCTGAGCCAGCACCTGTCTATGTGAGGCCGAGAGCCTGGAAACTACTTTCTGGGGCTCTGCCCCCACAACCCTGCACTTGTAGAAATGTTGGTATAACCTGTCCTTAGCTTGATGTTTGAGAACCAGAGCTTTGAGTCATACAAGGACACCAAAAGTGAGTGAGATGAAATGAATCAATTAAACAGAGATTCACTATGTCTTTTTGACAAAGTGATATTTTATACTTCATCTTGGTTGTAATATTTTGAGTCTCCAGTTCTTATCACTTGACTAAAATGTTGCAGAATAGCACACTTAAAATAGTGAGAGAAATGTGTTTTCCTTTGATAAAAAAGCTAATGATTTTTCTTCAGTTTATAGCAAGATGATTTGCTCTTAACTCATATGGCCTCTGCAGTCCTTACTGAGCGAGTTCTTGCCCTTAACCTGCGGGTAGCATTTGCATGCTAATCATTTCTGTAATTGATCTTCCCACCTCCCTTCAAACCTTGTGGCAGGCAGCTCTGACATTAACTAAGGATTGCAGAGTGGGGCCAGTCATACAGTGTGTGTGGGGGGGTTGGGGGCGGGGTGTCACGTGGGCATCCACTGCACTCTGCCCTGTGACCCCGTGCAGGAGAATTCTCATCAGTGTGCAGGTAAATTGGCTTTTATTGTAACACAGCGCTCCTGGTGCAGGTCAGCTCAGGTTTATTGTTGTCAAAATGGAACAAGAGAAGTTTAATCTGTATGTGTACGTTGGTAGAAAAGTAGGAGAGGTGCTAGTGGCCATGCTAATATGCTAGAAATGGCCTCCACCCACGCTGAGTCACTAACACATTGTTAGAGAGAGAGAGAAAGAGAGAGAGAGAGAGAGAGAGAGAGACACTCCTAATTACATCCCCAATTAGGAGGGTAACTTGTATTTATTCATTGATTATAGAGTAAAACAACTCCAAGGAACCACAGGCATTTCTTATTCTTACTCTCAAGTTCTCCAAAGTGGAACCCGAAATTCAGAGAGGTTTAAAGACTTGCCCAAGGTCACACCCTTGGAATGGGGTCTAGAGCTGCACTGCCCAATATGGCAGCCATTAGCCACATATGGCCATTTGAATTTAAATTAGTTAAAATAAAGCTCCGTTTCCTCAGTCTCACTAGGCACATTTCAAATGCCTAATGGCCACGTGTGGAA
Organism: Rhinolophus sinicus; assembly: GCF_036562045.2. Lineage (NCBI taxonomy): Eukaryota > Metazoa > Chordata > Mammalia > Chiroptera > Rhinolophidae > Rhinolophus > Rhinolophus sinicus. Next base: position 48,437,791 of record NC_133755.1, on the reverse strand, counting down.
CTCTTGATCCAACATTTTCCCATTATTATAGTAAGATTCTCCTCCTTCCCTACACACACAATCTGTGTCTAAAATTGTTGTGTATAGTGGGAAAGGCATATTTTGACGTTAATTTATCAATAAAGTGAAACCCCCTATTTCCTGTCCTCCTTTGAAAGTGGGAGCAACTTGAGTAAGCTTCCTAACCTTTCTAGAACTGGTGCTTACTTGTAAGCATTTTTCCCATCACACAGAATTAGAGCACGGTTTAGCGATGTGGTTGCTTTGACTTCAGGGTACAACTTTTTCTTTAAAGCTAATATTGATCTAACAGTGAATTCTTTAGAAAACCCATACAGCTCCTTGAGGAAAAATTGGCCAAGGTGGTGTGGTGTCACAGATGTCTGAGGGCTCTAAATTAACACTGTAAATCTCAGGATTATGGGGGAGAGCTAGCAACTTTATTGAATGTCTCCCATCTGACTGTGCTTCAGGCAGCTGCCTGAGTGGCAGGGGGAGTGGTAAGGAGAAGAGCAGAAATTCGGGTGTTAGAAAGTATTTAATAAAGACTCAGTTGGGTTCCTATGCCCAGGGATCCCATTTCAAATTGATTTTTCTTACTGAGATCAACAACAGGATATTATGCTCTTGGCAGAAGTGGGATGGGCCAGGACTAGCCTAGGCTGTGGAGCCCAGCTCAACCTGAGGCAGGGCTGGGGTGGCGTGGGGTGGGGTTTGGTGGGTATCACAGGATGAAGGACTCCTGAGTTCGGGGATATAATAGACTCTCCAGCAGAATGCGGTCTGATGAGCAGGACTGCCCTCTCTTCTTATGGCAGTTGGAGTTTGCTAACGCCTGCTGGGTGTGGGCAGCCCTGAGTCTTTGGGTGTTGATAATAGCAGGACGAATTACTATTCTGTGAGTAATTAGGATGATAGAACCATGTTCTATCAGACTGCCTTTAACCTAATCTGTTTTTCCTTTTAGAGACTAGCCTACCTAGGATATTTGATAGTATATATATTTTTTTCCCCAGAGTGAAGTAGAATCCCAGAATCCCAGTCAGTATTGGAGAGCTGGAGGTGACATTGAGATGGTCTATAGACCCTTGCAACTCAAACTGGGGTCCAAAGACCAGCAGCGTCAGCATCTTGTGGGAACGTGGAAGTGAAGGCATCACAGCTTTGGCATAAAGATTTTTGAAAGTAAAAAGATTTGAAATCTTATCTGAAGTTCTCTTATCTAACTAAAGTATAGCCTTCAGAAAATACAGCTGTCATCAACTCCACTCCAAGGGAGTTTCCTGCAAATTTTAGGAAGGAGACAGATTGCCCATTCCATTAGCATAAAAAACCCCAATAGAACATTCCATACTTTCTCATGAAGCCCTAAACCTTCCCCTCCCCCAGCTTTGTTAAACTGGTATATAAAAACCTTTATCCCCGGGGATTCAGTGAGTTACTCATTACTGAGTAAATCCCATGTGCATATATAAATAAACTTTGTTTTTTTTTCTCTTGTCAGTTAATTCACAGGCTCATGACCACTGGAACCAAATTGATAAAGGAAAATTTTACCTCCCAACAGTAGGAAAAAACAGAATGTTAAGCTTATCTCATAGCTATGGAATAAGAATCTGCATTTTAACAGTATGCCCTGGTGAATTATGTGTAAATTATAGTTTGTAAAGCAAAAGGCTTGGGAAACTTTCTGTGTAAAGGACCAGAGAGTAAATTTTTTAGGCATTGTGGGCCAAATGGTTTCTGTTGCAGCCTCTCACCTCTCCTACTGTAGTGCAAAAACAGTCACAGACAATACACACATGAATCACAGTGGTTGTTGTGATGGGTGATTTTATGTGTCAACTTGACAGGGCTGAGGGTTGCCAAGGTGGCTGATAAGACATGTTTCTGGGTGTGTCAGTGAGAGTGTTTCTGGAAGAGATTAGCCTTTGAATCAGTGGAATGAGTAAAAAAGATTGCCCTCACCAATGTGGGTGGGTATCATGCCATCTGTTGAGGGCCTAAATACATCAAAAAAGGCAGAAGAAGGGTGAATTTGCTCTGTATGAGCTGGGACATCCATTTTTCCTGCCTTTGGACATCAGAGCCCCTGGTTCTCGGGCTTTTGGCCATGGACTGAGACTTACACCATTGCCTCTCTTAGTTGTTAGGCTTTTGGGTTGGGACTGAAACCACAGCACTGACTTTCCTGGGCCCCAGCTTATGGATGGCAGATTGTGGGACTTCTCAGCTTCCATAATTGTGTGAGCCAATTTCTCATAATAAATCTGTGCTTGTATATCTCTAAATATCCTTTTGGTCTGCTTCTCTGGAAAAACTGACTAATACAGCTGTATTTCAATAAAACTTTATTTATGGACACTAAAATTTGAACTTCATATACTTTTCTGTTTTACGAACTATTCTTCTTCTAACCATTTAAACATATTTTTAAAAATCATTGATTTTTTCCCCCAACCATCCTTAACTTGTAGGCGTTACAAAAACTGGTGGCAAATTGGATTCAGCCTGTGGATCATAGTTTGCTGTTCTATGGTCTAGACCACTATTTCCTAAGTTTTTTTCAACCACATATGGAAAAGTCTATTGGTATTGTATGATAGAGTAAATGAATGAAGCTACTTGTGGTTGCCCAGGTGGGAGGGAGTGAGGGGGCAGCTCTTCTTACACCAAGAGCTGAGAAGAATGGGAAAACTTGTAATCCATTCATGGTCTAATTCAACCCCCTGCATGTTACAGATGAGGAAACTGAGACTGTCTGTTCACCCTTTTATCCCCGAGGTCATCATGGGGGTACCTGGCCTTGAAAGATCCTTCATAAGTCTTTTCTGAGTGAATACATGAGATGATTTTTCTGATAACTAACAGAGGTAGGAGATGACTTGCCTACTGGACCAGTGCCCTTTCCTCAAAATAATACCAGAACATTATGATTTAAAAATGTAAGTACGTGACTGAGCTAGAATTTATACTAGTTCAAGACAAAAACAACTTTTTGACAGAAAGCCATCCTGAGCCCTCAGACCCTTTTAAGGTAGGCACTAGGGCTGTTCCTCAGTGCTTCTGGTTCTTTCCATCCAGGCTCACTGGATGATGGTATTTCCCCAGACCCTTGGGGTTAGGTATGGCCACGTGTGGAAGTGAGATCCACTTACTTTGGCCATTGAGTGGAAGTGAGATGTTACAGCATTTAAAATAATATGTGAATCTCTAGGCTCTTTCCTTCTTTGCTTAGAGGTCATGAAATATGTTATGAGGTAGAGCCTTTATTAGCATGAGTCACTGAAAGAGTTCCCTACTCTATGAAGAGTTCCCTACTGATCCACATGGTTTACCTTGTTATAAGCTATTGAAACTTTGAAATTTTTGTTACTGCATCATAATCTAGGCTATCCTGATTGATATGCTCTTTCTTGGGTGACTTCTCTAGAGATAGTCCAGGCTTAGTGGTGAACGAGAGATAGTGGAGATAAAATTCTAGGGTCTGGTGCTAGATCTCTCAATCAGTTTTAAGATCTCTCAATCAGTTGTAAGCTCATAGGGACCATGTCTCAGCCAACTTTAAATCCATTGAGTGGGATCGTTGTGGGTTAAATTGTGTCTCCCCTCCAAATTAATCTGTTGAAATCTTAACCCCCAGTACCACAGACTATGGCTTCATTTGAAATAGGGTTTTCACAGAGGTTACCAAGCTAAAATAAGGTGATTTGGGTGGGCCTAATCCAATAAGTCCTTATAAAAAGGAGACATTTGGAAACACACACACAGGGAGAACCCCATGTGAAGATAAAGGCAGGGATCAGAGTGATGCTTCTACAAGCCAAGAAAGCCAAAGATTGCCAGCACACCACCAGAAGCTAGGGGAGAGGCCTGGAACAGATTCTTCCTCACAGCCCTCAGAGGAACCAACCCTGCTGACACCTTGATCTTGGACTTCTGGTCTCCAGAGCTGTAAGACAACAAATTTCTGTTGTTTAAGTCACTCAGTTTACAGTACTTTGTTATGGGAGTCCTAACAAACTAATGCAGAGATTAAAAAAGAAAAAGTTTTGATTATTTTTTACTTTTTTAACAGCTTTATTGTAATATAATCCACACACCATACAATTCACCCATTTAAAATACATAACTCAATTGGTTTTTCGTATATTCACATCACTACAATTACTTTAAGAACATTTTATCATCTCTAAAAAACCTCGATACCCATTAGCAGTCATTCCTTATAACCATCTTCCCTGCACTACTAGGCCCCCCACCGCACCCCAGCCCTGAGCAGCTACTAATCTATTTTCTGTCTGTATAGATTTGCCTGTTCTAGACATTTCGTATAAATGGACTCATTCAATATGTGGTCTTTTGTCACTGGCTTCTTTCACCTAGCATGTCTTCAAGGTTCCTCCACGCTGTATGTAGAAGTATCAATATTTCATTCGTTTTTCTGGCTGAATCCATTGTGTGGATATACCACATTTTGTTTACCTTTCACCAGTTGATGGACATTTGGGCTATTTCCACCTTTTGTGCATTATGAATAATGCTACTGTGAACATTTGTGTGCAAGTCTTTGTTTACATGTATGTTTTTATTTCTTTTGAGTATATACCTAGGAGTGGAATTGCTGTAACTCATGTTTAATATTGGGAGGAACTATTGCCCAAAGTGATCGTATCATTTTATATTCCCATCAGCAATGGGAGGGTTCCAATTTCTCCCCATCCTGACCAACACTTGTTATTATCTGTCTTTTTGATTATAGCCATCCTAGTGGATGTGAAGTGGTATTTTATTGCAGTTTTGATTTGCATTTCCCTAATGGCTATTGATGTCAAGCATCATTTCATCATTCCATGTGCTTATTGGTCATTCATATGTCTCTTTTGGAGAAATGTTCAAATCCTTTGCTCATTTTCAATGGGATTATTTGTCTTTTTATTGCTGAGTTCTGTGAGATCACTTTACAGGTAGGGATTCATTTCTGTAAGACTTGATTTTATTTTATTTTTAATCAGCAAGGTGAAAATACAATGTATATTTCCTGTACGGTTCTGAGGGCTATTGAAACTTGCTAGATATTTATCTCCTTCCTTGAAGTAAGTGTCTGAACATAGGGTAAAGGCCAGAGAATTTGAAGTTCAGAAGGAGAACAAAAACGAAAAGAATTTGGAAGCTTACTCTCCAGTGAAGAATTTTGTCCTTATGAAAGTTCTGGGGCTTTCTCTTCTGTGTAACCCCACCCAGGGGCCTCTTTCAGTATTCAGACCATCAGCCAAAGGGGAAAAAACTTTTTTTTTTTTTTTTAACTTTTTCTTCTCCTCCCCTTCAACTAGTTCTTTGTGCGATTTGTGACTTGTTATCTTTAATTGTTGAACTCTATGTAGAAGGTTTGGAGGGAAGTTGAATAAGTGATTCACCTCCTGCTGAACAGATCCTGTCTTTGTTACCTGGACCAAAGCAGAGAGCCTCCCTCCCCGACTATGCAAATCTAAAGCAGATAAATGTGAGCTATCAGGAACCAATTTGCTGGAAATCTTCGCCTTAGTAATTGGCTTCATATTTCAGCTCTTAGAAAAAGTCGACTCTCATTACCACTCCTGCCTTCTCCCCTCCAGGCCAACAGAAAGAGAGGTAGGGTCCATTGGCAACAAGGAAGAGGAGAGAATAAAATCTCAGATGAATTATTATTTTTTTCTCTCTATTGACTTTTTACTTCCAGGTGCCCCCTCTCAGTCACGCTTTCTCGGAAAAGCACCTCATCAGCGGGCCGGGGCTTCCTTGCCAACGGTGAGCTTGTCCTTTCCACCCCGGGGTCACTTTACCGAGATAGAAAGTGACAGGCAGGGAGACCTCTTGCTCTAGGGTTCTTAGGAGGGGAATACAAAGCATTATATCAAACACTGCCACCAGGCCAGCTCTTTTGGGTTGCATTAGGCAGTCAAGCATCTTGCTGCTTGCTGAATGTCATCTCATTTAACATTTTGTTAAACAACTTCTAAAGGTCTTAACAATATGACAGATGGGCCATTGACTGGGTACTTAGTAGCTAAGTACCAGTTTGGCTGTGCTGGATTGTGTTTATTGTTCATTAAGTGTTCTTTAAAGAACTCAATCTTGATGCCTCCAACCCCCTGCCCACCCCTCAATGCACACTTTCTGCAGGACCCCAGGGTGTCACTTTAGAGGTCTGTTTCTATAGAAAAGCACAGTGAAAAGGAGAGGGTGGAGAGAGGCTCAGAAAGGAGAAGAAATGAGACTACCAGTGGAAAGATGTGGAGGGAGGCAGAAAAAAGTGTAAGTGTGTGTGTGTGTGTGTGTGTGTGTGTGTGAGATGAGGAGTAGCTGGAAAGGGGTTATGGCTCAAAGGCAGACATAACAGCCAAATGAGACAGCGCAAAGGGGATTACTTCTGCAGAGGGCAGGCCCTCTTGGTTTCAGTTCCAGAGAAGATTACCTAAATTCAGAAGAAAGAAAGAGGGTGGCTCTGTGCAGTGGTAGCGGCTCCTTACACTGATCACGGCTGGCATTGCACTCTCCTGCAAGTATCTCGTCTTCCCAGTTTACTCTGGGTGATTGAGGGACAAGGACCCTCTTGGCCTTTGTTTTATCCAAGAAGTGGATGGCAATGCCCAGCGTAGAAGAAACACTAAGTGACTCACTTTTGGTTGATCATGGAGTTTGCTGAGGCAGCACAGTCCGGTTTCTGATGTTGAAAGATAAGGTGAGGCGTACTGAAATTTTTAAGAGTATATTTGAGTAAAAATCAATTTGAATCATACAGTGCCAAATTGGAAACAATTGGGAGCACCCCACCAACAGGAGCTAGGGGAAAGACATAGAAACGACATAGAAGCAAAGTAAGGAAATTACTGGTTAGCTGTAGCTTAAGCCTAGTTGGCTGTTTGTGATTGGTTGTTCTTAGGTTTTTATTTATTTATTTATTTTTTTTTATAAAGTTTATTGGGGAATATTAGGAAACAGTGTGTTTCTCCAGGGATCATCAGCTCCAAGTCGTTGTCTTTCAATCTAGTTGTGGAGGGCACACGCTGTTTTCAATCTTTACTTGCAGAGAGCGGAGCCCACCATGCCATGTGGGAACTGAACTGGCAACCTTGTTTTTCAGAGCTTGCGCTCTCACAAACTGAGCCATCTGGCCATCCCTGTCCTTAGGTTTTGATGTCTTAACTTTGAGGCATTTACAGCTTAGGTTTTGGTTCCCTTTCATAGGATGCCCCAGCACTAGGTCCACCTCAGTTGAATGACCTCTTTGTATAATTAATTTAACACTGCTAATTTGGTTCTAGATAATCAAGACGAGGCCGCTCGGGCCAGTACCATTTCATTGGCTGCAATTAAGGTAGTTTTAAATAACTTTGCCAGCCCAGTGCTGGGATTCCAAAGTCCTCCAATGAGGGAATGAGAGCTTTATATGGTTCCAAGAGCAAAACTACCAAAGACAAGGATATGACACAAAAGCACTGGACATTCACAATATGGCAGGTCAGTTGTAGAATTAGGTTCTTTCTTCCAGTTAGAGAATGGCTTTCTAGAATGTTAAGTCAGAGAATGACTTAGAGAAATGTCAGGGCTGGAAGGAACTAAGGGAAACAATGGCTTTGAGTCACCAGATGAACACGGTCTCAGGCGTTTATGTGTGGTCACATACTCAGTCAGGAGGGAACTGGAGTCAGGCAGCCTGCCCCACTGTATGCAGGATGCTTCCCATTGTTTCAGCCAGAACTCTTTTGATTGTGAGTGATAGAAACCTAATGGCTTAAGCAAAACAAACAAACAAACATGAAGTATGACAATTAAGTTCAAGAACTTGTTGCACTGATGTTGCTAACCTTTTTTGATATCAGAGGGATTATTCATTATGAATTTGTATCAACGGGACAAACAGTTAACCAAGTTTACTATTTGGAAGTGCTAAGAAGTCTGCATGAAAAAGTCAGATGACTGGAACATTTCGCCAACAATTCATGGCTCTTGCATCATGACAATACACCAGCTCACATGGCACTGTCTGTGAGGGAGTTTTTAGTCAGTAAACAAATAACTGTATTGGAACACCCTCCCTACTCACCTGATCTGGCCCCCAATGACTTCTTTCTTTACCCGAAGATAAAGAAAATATTGAAAGGAAGACATTTTGATGACATTCAGGACATCAAGGGTAATACGACAACAGCTCTGATGGCCATTCCAGAAAAAGAGTTCCAAAATTATTTTGAAGGGTGGATTAGGCACTGGTGTCAGTGCATACCTTCCCAAGGGGAGCACTTCTATAGTGGTGACCATAGTGATATTTGGCAATGAGGTGTGTAGCACTTTTTCTAGGATGAGTTCTTGAACTTGATTTTCTGACCTTATGTGTAAGCTCACATCCCAGGAAGCCCAAGGCACACTGACTCCAGGCATTGTAAGATCCAAGGACTCAATGACAGTGTAAAGACATTGTTTCTTTCTCCATCCCTCCTCAGCTGGGCTGTCCTTTGTATTGCCTTCATTCTTCGACACATCTTCTCCACACTGTTGAAAAAGTGACCACCAGGAGCTCCAAGTTCATATTCCACCAGCTTGGCAACCCCAGCAGATGGACAGCAACTCTTACTTGCTGGTTTCAGCATATCATAGGGTTGGCTTTTTCTGCCAGATCTTACTTCAGGCCCTTTTGCCCCTCTTGGAGCCTTGGGGTAGAGGGCAATATTTGCACTGGAACCATGTGTCAGGGAGAAAAATGAAAGGGAGAAAATTATGATGATCTGGCAAAAATAACAGAGGCCCACACCACCTGTACACCATGGGATAATGTTATGGACATTTTTCTAGTGCCCAGAGGCAAGGGCTCTGTGCTATAGATGTTCTTTTGGACAAGCCCACTTGTCCCTCTCAGGAGTCCCTGTGCCCTTCTTTCAGGCACAGCCACTCACTTTGGCCTCTTCTGTCAATAGGGAATGAAATCAGGCCATGTACTTCATCAGATCATGGTGTTACCGCCTTGGGAAGAAGAATTCAAGGCTGGAGATACCAGAAATAAATCCTGTTTTTTAGAAGCTCATCATAGACCTCAGGCATAGACACAGGAAGAGTTAAAACAATGTGGTACCGACTATCCTTGATATGAGCATATACTGTGTTTCCCCCAAAATTAGACCTACCCGGAAAATAAGCCCTAGCATGAATTTTCAGGATGACATCCTCTGAACATAAGCCCTAATGCATCTTTTGGGGCAAAAATTAATGTAAGAACCGGTCTTATTCTCAGGGAAACATGATAGAAGAAGGAGATGGAGGGATGCTGCAGAGACCTACTGAGTCCTGGAGAAGACATAGTTGTGCTGTGAAGGGCAGGCTCTTGGTTTGCAGTTTCATGCTGTGTTTTCTCCTAGAAAATCCAGACAGCTGGAGGTATTCTTTGGCTGCATCCAACCCATCGGGGCTTGCATGGCTGCTACAATATTTGCATTTTCTTCCTACTTGCCCACTGCTGGGGGTGTAGAGCTTGTTCTTGTGACAGTCCTCTACTTGGCTTACAATTAGGGGACACCTTCCCAGAGGGCACCTGGGCACTTGTCTATGGACAGATTACACCTTTCGCATTATTAGAAGCAGAAACACTGGGTCATCTTGCCATGCCTGAGCCGGGGATTGGGTAGGTTGCCCTGGGAGCTTGTGTCAAATATATTACATATGTGTATTCTGGGTCAGAGTAAATTGGGCCCTTAAAAGACATCCAACTTTCTGGGTAATTAACCCAATTTTGTCTTGAGAGTGAGAGCTATAACTGAAATTGAGAGATATCCCCCACAAATTTTTAGTGAAAAAGGCAGTTCAGAATAGACTTTGGCCATTTAGAGGAGGGAAGAAGGATTTTTTTTTTTTTCCATGGGGATCCACACGGAGAGTCACTCAGAAAGTGCCAGGTGGCTACAGACCTGTCTGAAGTCAGAGAAAGTAGCCCTGACCTCAGGCATTTTACAAAGATTTGCCTTGCAGGCAAAATTAACCAAAAATTGACTGTGAATAGTCTCAGTGCAGAGAGAAAGTAGATGAGATAGAAAAGGAGTGATTTCTCTTCATTTAATGTGATAGAATCAACTGATTGCTTTTTATATATACTTTTGGGGCTTATATTTAACACTGTTTTTTCTTTTCCAGTCCAGTGCCTCAAAGCCTAAACGACATTGCTGGCTGTTTCCCTGACACAGTGTGGCAGGCTCCTGACTTCTAAGCTGAGTTAGGGTCACAGACATGGCATCCTGCAAATTTTTTAAAAAAATTTACAAGCTTGTGTTGCTTTGGAGCTAGACTATTTCACATAAAAATGTGGAGTTTCAGAATCTTTTGAAAAATCAGAAAATATAGCATCACATTAAGTGTAGGTTCCAGCATGGAAGCAACCCCTATTGTCTAGTTCTCTTAGCCATCATCACCTATTTAAGTTACCTGTCTGACTTCTGTTGGTATTTGTGTTTGTGACGGCCACCCTAACAAAAAATATATGAAGTCATTGGAGATAGGGAATAAGAAAAAGGCACAGTCCAGGAAGAACTTGATGAACCCTTTTGGGACTTAAATCTACTCTTAAACATGGATAGAATGTCCTACCTCCCTACTGGATGCGAAATAAATATCTGTTATTGTTTATTACTTTTGGCTCTGTCTTCAGCAGGGGCAATGGAATGTTCCTATACTTCCAGGGACATGAATCTGGGGTTATGTCTTCCTTAGAGAAGGTTTAAACCCTTCAGCCCTGTTTAGCCTTGGCAAGTGAGATGGAAATAGGTATGCAGGAACATTTGTCATTGTCTTCCCTCCATTATTCTCAAAGTCTGAACAGTTCTTTCAATTCTCATAATTCCTAGCATGCTGTGACCTTCTCTTTCCCAAGATCTTTTTATTTCCTTAGGTATGTGGCGAAAGGGAGAGGGTAGGACAAGATTCTCATTTCAGCATTCAGCAGAATGACATATGAATCTGATTAATTTTCATATTTGGTTTTATTCAAAGCATCTCATTGCCTCCCTCCCAACTTTTTTGTTTGCTTGTTGGTTTAAACTTTGGATTTGAAGTAACAAAATATTACAGTTGAGGTCTGATTATTGCCCTTTAAAGTTTTTTTCTTTTTTATTTTTCTATATGACCAGGCTTTACAAAAAGCTATTTTACTCTAAGAAATTAGGTTTCTGGTTATCAGGAGCTCTAAATAGACATGAATTACAAGAACGTCCTTTGAAAACCCCATGCAGCACTTGTTTCATTAAATTCCATGAAGCGACCTTAATTTAGTGGAACACTGGATAGGCTGTTCTTTTAACCTATTATCACTTTGGCCAGGCCCATAAACCATATTCATGGATGATTCCATCAAGAAGGACAACAGTAGGATTAATATTATTTCAGGATACAGTAAATGCCACAGTGATGAAGCTGTTTAAGATCTGGTGCTCACGGTGTCACACTGAATGCATTGACATTTACTCTGCTATCACTTCATTTCCAATATTCCTTCCAAATCAGCCGATGCTAATGCTTCAGCATGTGTGCAGAATACAATGTGGGCGGGGGTGGGGACACTGGGAAGGGACTGCACAGATCCTTTGCCTTCCTTTTTCCTTTCAGCATCGAGAGTGGGGACTGACATTGGGATAGTATTTGACATGCAGTAGGCCCCACGATGTTGGTTGTTAGGGTTGCAGAGGCTCCCAGGCACTGGGCTTTCTCCTGGAGTTAGATCAAAATAGGTTGTGACTGAGCATGGGGTATGGGTCTGAAATGAACCGAGAAGCACTGGTTAGTGTTAGCATGATGGCATATTGGGATTGAACATATATGAAAATTCAGATGTCTGCAATGACGCACCATTTAGGAGGTCTTATTGTGTATTTCCTGAATCTCCTTGATCTTTTTTAAAAAAGATTTTTATTAAAAATATAGCCAACATACAATATTATATTAGTTTCAGGTGTATACCATAGTTGTTCAATATTTATAGACCTATAGAAGTGATCACCATGATAAGTCCCGCAACCATCTGACACTGTACCACGCTATCACAGTATTATTGACTATATTCCCTATGCTGTACATTACATCCCCATGACTTATTTGTTTTATACCTGGAAATTTGAACCTCTTATTCCCCTTCATCTTTCCCCCCTCCCCTTTCTATTTTTTTAATTACAGTTGACATTCAACATTATTTTATATTAATTTCAGGGGCACAGCAGAATGGTTAGACATTTATATAATTTAAGAAGTGATGGGCCTGCCCGGTGGCTCAGGTAGTTGGAGTTCCGTGCTCCTAACTCCGAAGGCTGCCAGTTCGATTCTCACATGGGCCAGTGGGCTCTCAACCACAAAGTTGCCGATTCGACTCTTCGACTCCCTCAAGGGATGGTGGGCTCTGCCCCCTGCAACTAAGATTGAACACAGCACCTTGAGCTGAGCTGCCCTGAGCTCCCAGATGGCTCTTTTGGTTGGAGGAACGTCCTCTCAACCACAGGGTTGCCAGTTCGACTCCCGCAAGGGATGGTGGGCTGCGCTCCCTGCAACTAACAACTGGCAACTGGACCTGGAGCTGAGCTGCGCCCTCCGCAACAACGATTGAAAGAACAACAACTTGACTTGGAAAAAATCCTGGAAGTACACACTGTTCCCCAATACAGTCCTGTTCCCCTTCCCCAATAAAATCTAAAAAAAAAAAAAAGAGAAGTGACTGGTCTCATACCCACCTGGCGTGATACATAGTTATTGTCCTATCATTGACTATATTCCCTCTACTTTACATCCCCCGGCTATTTTGTAACTACCAATTTGTACTTCCTAATCCCTTCACCTTTTTCACCCTGCCCCCCAACCCCCTCCAATCTATCACCCCAATAAATCTAGTACCCATCTGACACCATACATAGTTATTACAATATTATTGACTATATTTCTTATGCTATACCCTACATCCCCATGACTACTGTGTAACAACCAATTTGTACTTTTTAATCCCTTCCCCCATTTTCACTCACACCCCCAACCTTGCTCCCATCTGGCAACCATCAAAATGTTCTCTGTATCTATGAGTTTGTTTCTGATTTATTTGTTTATTTATTTTGTTCTTTAGATTCCACATACTCGTATAAGTGAAATTACATTACATCTGTCATTGTCTGACATACTCCACTCAGCATAATACTCTCCAGGTCCATCCATGCCTCCACAGATGGCAAGAACCCATTCCCCTCCATGGCTGAGCAATATTCCACTGTATATATGTACCACTTCCTCTGTATCCATTCTTCCATCAACAGACACCCAGGCTGCCTCCACATCTTGGTCATTGTAAATAATGCTGCAATGAACATACGGATATACATGTCCCCTCAAAGTAGCATTTGGCGTTTCTTTGGATAAATCACCAGAAGTGGGATTATGGGTCCTTCTTTGTCCCATGTTATGGCCTTTGTTTTAAAGTCTATTTTGTCTGGTAAGGCTAGCCCAGCTTCTTAAAATATTTTTTTATTTCCATTTTTGTAAAATATATTTTTCCATCTCTGTGTGTGTCTTTCAATCTGAAATGATTCTCTTGTAGGCAGCTTATGTAAAGGCTTTGTTTTCTTATCCATTCAGCCTTCCTATGTGTTTTGATTGGAGCATTTAATCCATTTACACTGAAAGTAATTGTTGATAGATATGTAGCTATTGACATTTTATTATTCATAATTTTGATTTTTTTCCCCTCCCATCTTAATAAAGTCCCTCTAACATTCCTTGTAATACTGGTTTGGTGGTGATGAACTCCTTTAATTTTTTCTTGTCTGGGAAGCACTTTAGCTGTCCTTCCATTTTAAATGATAGCCTTTCTGGGTAGAGTAATCTTGGTTATAGGTCCTTGCTTTTCGTCACATTGAATATTTTGTGCCAATCCCTTCTGGCCTGCAAAGTTTCTGTTGAGAAATCAGTTGACAATCTTACGGGAGCTGCCTTATAAGTTACTAGCTGCCTTTCTCTTGCCGCTTTTAGGATTCTCTCTTTGTCTTTAACCTGTGCCATTTTAATTATATTGTGTCTTGGTGTGGGCCTGTTTGGGTTCATCCTTTTTGGGGCTCTCTGCTCTTTCTGGGCTTATATATCTATTTCCTTCACAAGGTTAGGAAAGTTTTCAGTCATTGTTTCTTCAAATAGGTTCTCAATCCCTTGCTGTCTCTCTTCTCCTTCTGGTACCCCTAATAGTACTATGACTGCTATTGGCATGCCAAGATTGACCCTCAGGCTGATTGGCTGTGGAGTTTGGCCACATCCACAGCTTACAGGTTACTATACAGGGGGCTTCCCCTACTGAGTGGGATTCACCCAGCAGGCTCTGGTGCCTACTGAGACCTCCCTTTGGGTTTGTCACTTGTGGGGCTAACTGGGCAGTGCTCTGCTGAGGTCTGAAGCCAACCTCCAGGTATGTTGGTCTGGGGCCTCTTAGGAGGGGCTCTGGAGCAGGCCCAGGTCACCCATTGCCTGTGACTGGCCAGGGACTACTTGGTAGGAGATACAAAGTGATCCATGGTTTTTCGCTGCCTATGCTACACATGGAGACACGTGGGAGAGGCCATGCTGTAAATCAAGGGTGGCTGCCATCAGTACCATGTCTAGGTAGCTTCACAAAAAGCCAGGACACCCTGAGGTCTGCTGCCACCTGCCAGCTCCCTTAGGGTTCAGCCACTGATAAAGCCTCATGCAGCATGCAAGTTGGGTGAGGCAGGGTCTCAGGGAGTCACTGCAGTGGGAAGCATTGTGGTTAATGTAGACTCTGGTGACAATGCTGGGCCTGGAGCAACTCAGCAAAAGCCTCAGAGCACACCGAAGCCAGTCGTTGCCCACCTGGGGCCCATGGACTCTGGTAGTTTTCTAAGAAAGAGTGAAATATGGGCTCAGCTGGCTGCTTGTGGAGATAGTGCTTTTGGCGTTGGGGGAATTGGGTGGGGCGGGGTCCCAGTGAGTCAACAGGGTGGAGCCCCACAGCTCACCAGACCAATCAGATTCAGATTTGGCTGTAAGAGTAGGGGGTGGGCTTAACACATTAAAGATAGCAGCTGCCTGCCAGCTGCACGGGAGAAGGATTCCTCACAGGGAAAATGGGACTGTCCTGCAGCCCTGGCCTGGAAGCCACATACCTCAGTCTGCTCTCCATTTGCCTCTGACACTCCCTGAGTCACCATCCTAACCCCGGAGGCCAAGGTGAGTTCCTACAAGTGAGTGAGACTGTGCGGACCCTTTAAGAGGATGTCTGGGTTTCCCCGCAGGCTTCCATTTCACCTGGATGGTTGAAATCCCATTTTTCACAGGCAAATATTGTGGGGGCTCCTCTTTCTGGCACCAGTACTCTGTGTTGGGGAGCCTGGAGTGAGGCCGGGCTCCTTTGGTCCTCCAGGGGGGAACGACTGTGGCCAAGGTAACCTTCCCAATTTTCATTTGCCACACGGAGGTTTGGGACCAGCCCGTTTTGTGTCTCTGCCCCTTCTACCAGTCTCATTATGTCTTCTTTATATCCTTAGTTATAAAACTTCTGCTCAGCCAGACTTCAGATGGTTCTCCAGGTTGATTGTTCTATAATTTAGTTGTAATTTTAATGTGTTCATAGAAGGAAGCAGGCACAGTGTTTATCTACTCTGCCATCTCAGGTCTCCTTCAAATCTCCTTTATTTTTAAACTTGAAGTCTAATTATACTGAATATCTGAAAGCTCATGGATAGTTTTGGGAATCTCTTTGAAAGAAATAGCAAAGGTGTTATCCATAATGACATTACTAATTTCTAGTCTCTCACGTGGTCCCAGGTCCCAATTTTGAAGGCGAAGTTCTGAGGGTTGAAGGGAAATTTGAAGGTTATCTAACTCATGCTTCTCATAGTTTAATGTGTCTGTGAATCACCTGGAGGTCTAGTTAATTCTCATAACTAGAGTCTGAGAGATTCTAATCTACTCATTCTTGTGTGAGGGCTGAGAATCTGCATAGCATTTAACTCTGGGTGATGTAGGTATTGCTGGTCTATAAATCATGCTTTTAAGTACAGGGTCTAGTCTAAACATTTCCTCTATTCTCTTTAGATGAGCATTTAGTGTGTGTTTAAATCTCTCTTAGTAGGAGGCTACTCGTATTCTCTTATGAAGGCAGTCTGTTTCATCTTTGAACAATTCTGAATATTAGTTTTTCTTCATATTGTGACAAAAGTCCCACTCCCTAGACATGTCAACTCTGGCCCTGGCTCTAGCCGTTGGTGCTGTACAACACATATGGCAAGGCAAAGAAACATCTTTCCTATAAAAAGGAAGATTTCACCCTCCAAGTTTCTAACCTGAGGGAAATATCCTAGGTGGGAAGGCACAGCTGACCTAGGGGCAACTTCTGTCTCCTTGACATTCACCATTCCTGTTGACTTCACTGCCCTCTGTTGGCACACACTGCTTCTTGATTTAGTTCTCACTCACTGTCCCAGCAGGATGAGACCTTTCCTTCTTTTGAATCTACCTATCTGTCTATCTATCCATCCATACATCCATCCATCCATCCATCCATCCATCCATCCATCCATCCATCCATCTATCTATCATGTGTGCATTATAACAATTTATTTCCCTCTCATCAGATTATAAATCCATGGAAGCAGAGACTGTGTCTTAAGCTTTTTCAAATTCTCTACGGTTCCTTGAACATACTAAGGGCTCAAACCATGTGTATTAAATTGAGTAACATACAGAACCTACTTCAAGGGATATAGCACTAACACAACAAAACATAAAGAATGCAGTGTAGTGAATTGTCACACTAGCTAGCAATACAACAGATGGATTTCAGAGAAAGAAAAAGTTCAGTGCAGACAGGAACAATTTCAAAGGGCTTTGTGGGCAAAGAGGAGAGGAATTGTACATGTAAATTGGCTGTATATAACCCATTTGATTCAACTAAGGATTCTGGGGCCAGATAAGAGTCTAGTAGATGGCGTAGGAGTACATATGATTTCTTCCAAGGAAATTGGGAGAGACAGAGATATAACTTGTGTGGATTGAAGGCAGAGGTTAGCACACTTTTTCAGTAAAGAACTGGATATGAAACATTTTAGGATTTATGGATGATATGGTCTCGGCTGCAACTATTCAGCTCTGACATTATAATGTGAAAGCAGCCATAGACCATATGTAAACAAATTGGCACAGAGTGTTCCAACAAAATTTTATGGACACTAAAAGTTTAATTTCATATAATTTTCATGTGTCATGAGAATATTATTCTCCTTTAGATACTTTCCAACCATTTAAAAAAGTGAAAACCATTCTTAGCGTGGGTGCTGTACTACAAGAGGTGGTGGGTTGGATCTGGCCTGGGCTATGGTTTGCTGACCCCTGGCTGATGGCCTGGGTGTCCAAGTTGAACATTTCGCTAGCAAGGTTCTGTGGATGGGTGATTTGAGACAGATACCAGCCCCAAAGAAGGAGCTATCGGTAGCATTCATGAGACAGTGACTATTTCAGAAAAATGTGCGAGACCAGGAGTGAGATGTTATTTTATAGGCATAGCATATTCTCCAGATACTGTTTCCTTATGTGAGTGAGGTCTCAAGATATGGAGAAACTTTATTCTCTTCTACTTCCCTCCCCGCCATCCTCCTCCTCTTATGCCTTATCTACTTTCCCATGATCTTTCTGAGTCTACCTTTCCATAGCATCATTTTTGTTAATACCTCATCAAGTTTCCTATGGCAGATCCTCAGGCTTTTCGAAGTACATAAACAAAAATTTTTTCCTTGCAAAATCTCCCTAATATTTTGGAATATGATCACTATCCTTAAATGATGATATTTGATTTTTCTATGTGTGATATGGACATAACAAATGAACAGTCTGCACGGAATCTTTGGGAAAGCATGTATTTTTGGGGAGAAAAAGAGGTAGATGCGTGTCCAGAGAGAGTAGAACAAATTAGCTCTGGGACTTGGAAGAGACACTTTTTCTCAGGAGGAGGAAAAAGGCAAAGACAGTGAGTTCAGTGTTGAGTCTGGATTACCTGGATGAAGTTTGATAACCAATCAGGGGGACAAGTTTAATAGGCAGTTGGGTGATCAGATCCAGAATCTAGGAAAGACAAGTGGGCCAGAGACAAAGATTTGGGAGTCATCACCCACCCTTGCAACTGGATGGGCCTCCATGATGAATGGAATGTGGCTGAAGAGGGGCTGCGTGACTTCTGAGCTATGTCACCAGGTGATATGGCTTCTGACTGTTTTCTGTCAGGGATGTTCATCCTGGGAAGGTAGCCACCATGTGGAAGCACAGGCCACATGAGGCCTTGCATACATGTGGCTGACAACACCTGGTTAAGATCTCAGCTTCAGCCGCCATCAGCTGCCAGGGATGTGAATGAGGAAATTGGGAGAGACAGAGATATAACTTGTGTGGATTGAAGGCAGAGGTTAGCACACTTTTTCAGTAAAGAACTGGATATGAAATGAAGAATGCAGTGTAGTGAATTGTCACACTAGCTAGCAATACAACAGATGGATTTCAGAGAAAGAAAAAGTTCAGTGCAGACAGCTAGCTGATTCCACCTCCCAGCCCTTGGGTTTTCCAGATGAGACCCCAGTCATCATGGAGCAGAGACAAGTTGTTCCCACTCTGCTGTGAATTCCTGACCCATAGGATTCATGAGCAAAATAAATGGTTGTTTCACATCTCTAAGTTTAGGGTGGTTTCCATAGTAATTGAAAAGGTTGCATGAATGTATGATACATGTGAATGTGTGTACAGGCATATTTATGCACACAAGTATGGCCTAGGACCTCCTGGGTGGGGAGGGCCTCATATACCTTTTCCCTTCCTGTGCAATCAGAGAAGCCAATTCACGGTAAGGCAGTGGTAACTGGTAAGTGATAAATGGTAGAATTTCATGCAGTGTGGCAATTTGCTGAGGGTGGCAATTTGGAGGGGGATAAGGTTGAGGCTTCTGGGAACTCTGCTGTCAAATCCTTCTCTCCTGATGAAGGACATGGACTGCAGGGCTGCTCCTTGCTGGCCTTCTTTGATGTCTTTCTTTATTCTAGTTTTTTATAACTCTTGAGAAAGGACTGCCAGCGGGAGGGGTGGGGGGTGTCTCTGCACTGTCCCAAGGAGGCAAAAGCTACAGGAGATCCTAAAGGCTGGAAGTCAGTGAAGAGAAGAAAAGACCACCCCCTTTCCCTTTGCCCCTGCCCCCAAAACCAATGTGAGACCAGGGAGAGAGGAAACCTAGGGAATGACATCTGTACCTCCTACCTGAAATCTCTACCTGCCCCAGTGTGTGTGAGTAAATGCCCGGAGCTACCTGTGAACCCACCTCTGTGTCAGGCCTTGGGCTCCCCCAGCTCTGCCCTGGTCCCTCAGATGCCCGTCTCCTCTGGGGGTTCCAATGGAAGGTGCTTCTTCATGGCCTGTCCCCTTTGTCACTGCCTGTGGCTTGGAGGCTGGAATCCTGCAGCCCCTGGACAGCCCCAGAGTTGGCAGTGTGTCTGCCTTTTATAAGTGAAACCTTATTCTCATGAAGGATGAGATGAGGAAGAACGGTGTTATAATTCTCTCTCTTCCCTTTGCCAGCCTCTCTCCCCATCCTTTCTTCTTTCTCCCCACTTTCTCCTACACCTTACTTCCCCTTTCCACTTTCTTTTCTCTCCACTTCCCTTCCACCTTCCCACCACCTTCTCCCTTGCCCTTTTTATCCCTCTGTCTCCTGTCACTTGCTCCTTTCTTTCTTGAGTCTCTTTACAAACACATTTATTTTAATTTTGGCCCAAGTGGTGGTAAGCCGAGGCAGGGGACACCAGTTCCCTTTTCGTGGTGACAGGATCAGATTTTCACACTGGCTAAGATGACTTAGGAGGGAGAAAGTGGGAGGTAAGATTTTTGTGTGGGGGGAGTGGGGTGGGGGTGGAGGGGATAGGAGAGTGATGTTGAATCAGTAGGGGATGAGAAACTTTCTAACCAACCTCAGCGTCACAAGAGAAACAGTCAGAGAGTAGGAGCCTCAGCCTTCTGGGTCTTTCTCTATTGGATATAAGAATTCTCTGGCGAGTCAGCTGCAAGAACCTGGCTGATGCTGAATAAAACATAGAACCATGGGCATTATCATGGCTTTAAATTAATGCTTCTTTGAGGTGTCCTCTGGGAAACCCAGCCCACATAGTGGCTGTTGAGTTTGCGGTCACCTGCTTTGGGCAGGTCCCCCAAAAGCACAGAAGCATATATGCTTCAGACTGCTTTCTGATTCACTTTCCATTTCCAGGTGCTTGACTGGAACAAAGTTACATTTTGGCTTCCTGGCCTCTCCAGAGCTGCAGACAACACACTAATTTCTGTGGGAAGGCTACCCAGACCATTTCTGTTGCAGCCCAACCAGGCTGGTTGCTTGAGTTGATAGATGAATCAGGTGTTTTCAGCTCTGCTCTTCAACTTGGCTTGAGCCATGAGGCCCATGGGTTTAGACTCTTGCGGCTCAGCATCAGAGTGCGTTGGGGCAGGCAAATGGGTTCTGGATACCTGTCCCGAATAAGCCAGCCTCCCTGCTTCCCCTTCTGCCAGTTAATGAAAGGATTTGGCGAGTTGCAGTTTGCACTGGGCCCCCTCTCCTTTCCCCCTCTCTTTAACCCTCTCCAAAGCTGGGTGCATCCTCCTCTGCAACCCTCTTTGTTTTGGGGATGTTGTGGAGCAGTTCAGAGCTGGACTGACACACAGCCAGTAGCTGGGTGGCATCAGCTTACCCCAGGACCAGATGTGATGCCACTTTCTGTCACCGGTCCTTTGAGGAATGACATTCAGGTGCAGTGGACCAGTTTTAAGCAGATCTCTAGGTGTGGGGAGAGCCAAGGGAGTGGGGCTAGGCCTTTTCAGGCTTGCTTCATTTTCTGTTTCCTGTCGTAAGACCGCGGGGTTTGGGGAGTTTTAACAGTATTAATGCTTTGACTGAGTGCAAGCAAGTGTGTGCCTTCCTCCCTGGGCTGAGCTGGTGAGGGGTGAGCATCTGGCGTAACTGATGAAAGGCAGGAAATTCAGAATTACTTCCTGACACTTTCTGTTTCAGTTTAGGATTCTTCAGCATGGCAATGTGGTGGGCCAGCTGACAGAAGGCCTGCTCGCCTTCGAGGCCAAGAAACAGACTCGATTTCTGAGTTGAGGGCTTAGTGCTCAGGGTGGGTGGGGACTCAGGAGAGAGACCGGTGAGGAAGCTTCTTTTCCCACAAGGTGGCCTGGACAGGGGAGGTGAGTCTTGGTGGAAGCAATGAAGTCTTGCATGATTTTATTTTATTTTTTTTCCCCTGATTGGCTCTTTTGCCTGTTCTCCAGGGAACCCCTATGGTCTTTGCTTTCTTTCTAACAAGATCCCTAACCATGGAGCCACAGGTCTTGCCTCTGGCTGGCAGTGCAGCCAGATAGAAACAAGCTGAAGCAGTGCCTGGTGTCACACATTATGTTTACTAAACAAAACAGACAAGTTCTCATTGTTGCGTGAGAAAGCCCTGTAACTCTCAATCCCCCAGAGCTGACGAGGATCCATTTTATTGAGCTCTATAATGACAGCCCCACTGGAGCAGCTGGGTAGTTTGTATTAGCTCGAAGAGACTCGGGAGGGCAGTTTTTCTTTAGAAAAATTATGTTTTTCATTTAGACCAACACCAGCCTGACTGTCTCAGCATACCTTCCTACCATCTTAATAAGAGTGGCAAAATCATAGCTCAGATCGTTCCCCCACTACTTAGAGTGGCCAGAATTAACAAATAAAAATAGGGGACACATAGTTAAATTTGAACTTCAGATAAACCACAAACACTTTTCCAGTATAAGTGTGTCCTACGTAGCATTTCAGATATAATTATACGAAAAAAGTATTTGTGGGTTATTTGAAATTCAAATTTCACTGAGTATCCTTTATTTTATCTGGCAATACTTGACACCTTTCCCATTATTTCTGCTTGAATTTCTCTGTTGACAGGGAACTCACTATCTTTCAAAACAATCATTCCATCATTAGACAGCTGCAATGGCTAGAAAGCGCTTCTGCACGTTAAGATGACATTCTCACACATATGCTCCTCGTGTGAACTTCTGGGACCCCTTGGAATATGTCTAATCCATCTGCTATGTGACAACCCTTCAAATATTTATTAACGGCTCTGTGTCTCCTTGAATTTTTTCTTCTCCAGCCTGAACATCTCCTGCTCTTTCACTGTTTCCTCACTTGATGTGGTTTCAGGACTGCAGACCCTCCTGTGAATGTGCTCTGGCTTGTTTCGAGTGCTTGTCATCAGTCGGGAACTGGCAGCTTGCACGATGGCTGCGATTGATGTGACTTTGTGCCTGTTGTCACGGTCCAAGTCTATTATGCCCCGGAAGTTCCGGCTTCTTGAGCCAGGCTTTGACAAGTACCCTTTCCTGCAGCAGTACTGCTACCTGTCAGAGTAAAACTGGGGAGTGGGGGAGGAGGGGCGTTGGGGAAGTGTACAGTCCTTGCTAGAGATTGAATGTTTGTATCCCCCCAAAATTCATATGTTGAAACCTACCCCTAATGTGATGGTATTTAGAGGTGAGGCCCTGGGGAGGTGATTATGACATAAAGGTACAGCCCCCATAAATGGAATTAATGCCCTTATAAGAGAACCCAGAGAGCTCCCTTCTGCCATGTGAGAACACAGGGAGGAGACTGCCGTCTACGAACCAGGCTCTCACCAGATACTGCACCTGCCACCACCTCGATCTTGGGCTTCCCAGTCTCCCAAACTGAGAGAAATCAATTTCTGTTGTCTATAAGCCACATAGTCTGTGGTGTTTTTCTTATAGCAGTTCACATGGACTGAGACACTCCTATATATAGCAAATGTAAATTTGGTAGCCCTATTCTTATTTTTGATGATAGTTGGCAGTTAAGACATTAGCATTACCAAAAGTTACGTTAGATATTGATGAAACAGACTTAGTGAAAAGACTACATATTTCTGTTTCAGGTCAGTTTGCAGTTGTGGGTAAAAACATCAAACTGGACTCAGATATTTGCTACATACCAACTGTGGGACTTTGGGAACGTTGCTTAGCTCTCTGGGTCTCAGCATCTTCATTGGAAAAATGAGGCATTTGAGTTAATTGTCTAAGGCAGAAGAATGGTTCACAAAATCTATGGGTGTGGCTACTGACAAGTGAAGCTGCCTGGAATAAAACAGATTTTTAAAAAAATGACAAAGAAAAACAGTAGTTGTTTTAGAGCTAAATGACTTTTTGGTTCTCAGCTTTCCTTGGTCAGGAAACAGTCAGATCTTTATTACTGGTCCATGAAAAGAGGAACACAGAAGTGGAGAAGCGTTCAGACACATTTAAATGTACTTGGCGTTGCTGTGACTGAAAGTGTGTGATCAGCGCGTTGTTTCACTGAATAGGGTGTGGATCAGTCTGAGTGAACGTGTGGGTGGGGAGTGGCATGTGACGTGAGCTGTGTATCAGTCACTCGAAGGGGAACCATGTCTTGATCTGTAATGGATCAGAAATAAAGAAAAAAACAGGTTCATTACCACAAATAGTTTGAGGCAGAGCTTCCTTACTGGCGAGCCGTGCTCAAATTACAGGAGTGCCTGCTCTTGTGCCCTTGCCCTTGGGGGTAACTGGGAGAGGCCTGGGACTTGCCATCAGACCTAGTTGCCTCTGGCCATAGGTAATTAGTGCATTACACAGACATTATCATTTTCTGTGTGTGCCACGGAGTGAGTAAGTTTGTAAAGTGCCACCCTTTCTCCAAAAAGGCACATACACATAGAGAGGCGACTGGGCTGATTTTTGCTCAGATCACAGCTTCCAAATGAACTCCCAAGCAAAAATATCAAAACTGTTTTTCCCCTTATGTCTATCTTTCTTTTAAAATTAATTTTGTTATAGAAATATAGGCATGCCCTTTAAAGTCAAACAGTACTAAACTATAAAAAGTGCGAGCCATCCATACCTCCTCTCCCCAAGTCCTATTCAGGTTCCCAGAAGTAGCCACTTTCAAGTTGGAGCTTCAGTGTTTGTGGTAAAAGGATAGTGCAGGGAAATGCCCTGATTTCCCTGTCAGAACCCCAGGAAGCTCCGTGCTGGGAGGTACCAGGCAAGATCAGGCACCATGAGGGAGGTTGGATAAAAGTCGGAACACACAGCAGTAGGACCATAGATTAAGGCCCCCCCTCATCAATCCATCACAGCCAGACAACCTCTCCTTGCAACCTTTCTTCCCACACTCCCCTCTCCTTCACCCACCCCCACCCCAGAAGTTCAGAGGTTTAATCTCTGTCAAAAAGGAATCTGAGGAGCCCTGGACTCTGGGATGCTGGGCACAGTATAAGGCAGAGGTGAGGCTTAGACTGAAAACTAGAGTGAAGGGAATCTCCACAAGGGAATATCTACATATGGAACTGTGCCATCCCTGGCCCGCTGTCTGGCTTATTCTCAGAATTATCAGGGCTGGAGGTGCACAGCAAGGGAAATAGTCAACAGAGTGAAACTGGAGAAATTATTTGCAAACCATACATCTGATAAAGGATTACTATGCAAAGTATACAAGGAATTCATACAACTCAATAGCAAAACAAACAAAGAAAACCCTCAAATAACCTGATTTAAAAATGTTCAGAGGACTTGAATAGATATTTTCCAAAGAAGACATATAAATGGCCAACAGGTACATGAAAAGATCTGTAACATCTCTAATCATCAGAGAAATGCAAAATTAAAACCATGTGAAATATCACCTCACCCCAGTTAGAATGGCTATTATCAAAAAGACAAGTGATAACAAGTGTTGGTGAGGAGGTGGAGTAAAGGCAACTCTTGTCCACTGTTGGTGGGATTGTAATTAGTGCAGCCATTATGGAAAATTGTATGGAAGTTCCTTAAAAAAATTAAAAATAAAACTACAACATGATTCATCAATCCTACTTCTGAGTATCTGAAAGAAACGAAATCTCTATCTTGAAGAGAGAGCTACAACCCCATGCTTATTGCAGCATTATTTACAATAGCCAAGATATGGAAACAACCTGTGTCCAATGATGGATGAATGGATAAAGAAGAATTGATAGATATCAATGATGGAATACTATTTAGAAATAAAAAAGAAGGAAATCCTGCCATTTATGAAAACATGAATGGACCTTGAGGGCATTATGCTAAGTGAAAGAACTCAGAGAGGGAAGGACAAATACTGTATAATCTCACTTACACGTGGAATATAAAAAAGCTGAACTCATAGAAACAGAGAGGAGAATGGAAGTAGGAGAAACGGGAAGATGTTGGTCAAAGGATATAAACATTTATAAGATGAATAATTTCTGGGCGTCTAATGTACAACGTGATGACTATAGTTAACTTGAAGGTTGCGGAGAGAGTAACTCTTAAATGTTCTACACACACAGTAATTATGTGAGGTGATGTATGTGTTAGCTAATCTTATGTTAATCATTTCATAATATATAAATGTAGCATATTATCACATTGTACACCTTAAACTTAGACAATATTACATGTCAATTATATCTCAGCACAGCTGAGGAAAAGCTTAAAAAGAATGAAGAATTATCAGGGACTATACCCCACCCTAGAAGGAGATTTTTTTCCCCTGAACAAGCTGAATGTTTCCAAAAAAAGAGCCATATGCTGACATTTGGAGGCTCCTAGTGAAAAGGACAGCTATTGTCTAATTATATCCTACAGTAAACCCCAGCTGTCAACAAGCCCTGTCCTCCTACGCAGAGCATCTAATAGGCTTTCTATTGCCTCACACTTAAATATGAATGGACAGCCAAGGGTCATGACATATTTCGCATAGTGTTCCAGCATGAAAGACAGATGCTGCAGTGGATTGATTGCCTTAATGGCCCCAATTAATGTCCTTCTTGTCTTCATGCCTTTTGCTCTGTGACTCCTGCTCATCACCTGCTGGAGAGATGTGAGAGGCCATGGGCAAGAGCCCAGACCTTCATACTGGGGCCATACTAGACCGTCAAAATCCCGATAGTCCCACTAGCTGAACACAGGTGTACGAATGAGCACAGCCAAGATCAGCCAAGCCTGACTCTGCTGACTCTAGACCAAGCCCTGCCCTCCTTGAGGAAAGCAAAATGCTATGACATCAAATCTGTAATACGGTAGTGTGGATGATTATATCCCCTGCCTTTTCCTCGGCACCACCCAGTCCCAGGAACACTTCCTGGGCCCTGAAAATCTAGCTCTCCACAGAGTAATACCCTGAGCTCCATCCCAAAGAGAACAGAGCCATGGACAGAAGTTGGGAAAAGCCAATGCCAGAGGCCTAGCTGGACACAGGCTTCATCCTCTGACTGCAAGTCCTGCTTTACAGTGGTCTCTCCTGACCTATGACTCTGTGCTTACTTCTGTCCTTGGTTAGTGAGAAGTCCCAGAATGCCAAGTGAAATTGGTTAGCTGGATCCTGAGCACAAACCTTGGCCCAGGGAGGCCCTTGGGCTTGCCTATAAAGCTGGAGGCAGAGGAAATTGTGAAGTGGGTAAAAACCATCTACCACACCAGCCCTAGGCTATTCTTCCCATGGGCCCTTCTTTCCTGCCCTACACCCAATGTACATGTAACTCTCTTTCCACCAGTCTCATTTCAGGAAAGAATCTGCTTAACCTCAGAAAACATTTAAATGTCACTTTGCTCAGTGTGTTTTACAATTCAATCCTTATTTCTCCTTGGGTGGAGAAGCCTCTTACCATTTGAAAAGGATCTTCTCTAAATGGTGGAAATCCTTTTAGAGAGGGATGGGTTTGTGTTTTGAATGATCTGGAAATGGTAACCTGTGACAGATTCCTGTGGTTGGAACCCAGTGCTGGCACTTGACACTTGCCAAAACATTCCAGAGATGAGCCTGTGCTCCCTTGGGACTGGAGAAAAAGTAAATAAGAAAACTGCCTTGCAAACACATATTGCGTTTTGGAATTTGAACTTTTTCCCTGCTGATACTCAAACAGCACTCACAGGCACGCACTGTTACCTGAGTAAGAATCCTTGAGTTGGCATTTTAGGATCAAACAGGGTTCAAAGGAGCAGTTTCATTCTTTCCTGGGTCTTTGCCAGCTTTCTGAAGGATATTTTCCTCTTTTTGATGCTAAATAGAACTTACAGTCTCTTGGGAGGATGAAGTCTAATAAATCAGTTGGTATTGCCCTGGGCTTTACAGCTAAAGCAAAGGGAAAGCTGAGGTAATTGTCTGAATTATTTGGGCAAAACAACCAACTATCCTCAATGCATTGCAAAGTTTGCAGTTATCCAAATAGAATAATATAGCAAATCTGCTTAGTACTTTTTCGTTTCTAGGAAAAGTAGTGCCCTTTCTTTTGGGGACACTTCAGATGGACAGAATAAGCTTTCTTAGCTGTCCCAGTTCTCCTCCCGGGGCATAGCACACAAAAGGAACCTCGTGAATGTAGTAACAATGGTGAATGTTCATTGGGCTGTTGTATATTCTAGGCACTGTGCTAAGCATTTTCAATAGATCTCATTTAGATGTCGTCCCAATAACCCTGTTACCATCCCCACTCAGCAGATGTTGGACATGAGGCCAGCAGAGCTTCCAGGGCCTTGGGTGAGGCTCCCAGCTGGTAAATCACAAAGCTGAGTCAGCCAGTTTGACTCCAGATCCTATTATCTCCAACACAAAACCTCTCAGTGGCATTGTACTATGAGGACACTGGAATCCAGAGAACCTAATCAGGTCAAGGGAACTGAGTTTCTTAGTGGAAGAGGTGGGATATTCAAAAGCAGCACTAACAAGCTGGATGATATAAGGCAAGAAATGTTCCCCTCTGGGCCTCAGATTCCTCCGGGATAATGAAGGGGTTGGCCTTCATTTCATAATTTGTAAGTCTACCTCAGATCTCACCATCCATGATTTTTAAAGTGGCCTGGGTCTGTGACCCTCAGTATTTATTTCCTGAGGTCTGATTGGAGCCCCGTCCTGGCATTACGTGAGCTCTGGTGTTCTTGCAAGGAGAGATGAACTAATAGTTAGGATAGGCTGAGTTTTCCTGTGCAAACAACTAGCTTTCAAATCTCAGTGCTACGTCTAAACAGCACAGTGTTACATGTCCATTTTAGGTGTCTGGGAACCCAGTAGACCTCCAGAACCCAGGCTGATGGGGCAGCTACCATCTCTAATGTCGTGGGTCACTCTACCTGAGGGAAAGAAAGCTTTGGAAGGACGTACACTGGAAATTCTGTGCCACGGTCCCTAAAAATGACATGTGCCACAGTCTCTTCTAATTCATTGACCAGAGCTAGTCCCATGGCCCATCCAACCACATGGGACAGAAGGTACAAGCCTACCATGTGCCCCACAGGCAGATAACTAAGAGTATTGGAGAACAACATTAATGTCCACCTAAAATATGAATGCCACAATGTCCCTGTAAGATTCTCCATGACTGGGGAAGATAGCAAAGTCAGGCAGTGCTGCTAATATGGCGTTGTGGTTGGAAAGATAGATTGGCTGAGAACACTTCCTTTTTAATGAGATAATGGATACTGGGTTGGGGGTGGACATGGGGGTAAGGAGAGTTCCCTCAAAGTCAGGTTTTCTCTAGGGTCACCTTGATCACATTCCTTTACTGTTTCTTGTAACCCGCTAATTAAGATAGCTAAAACTGTTACCATGAGCTAAAGTCAACATCAATTAAAAATCCCATATATATATCATGCGAAAACACATGGTCTTCAAACATGTGTGATTTTCATCAGACCTTCTCATCTGTTTGTCATTTAAGGTTCAGGCCATTTTCCATATTTCTATCAAATGCTGCCTGCTGTAGATGAAAGCGTGGCAAATAACTGTGCAAAAGAAACTTTCTGAAGTTATAAATAATCAAATGCCCATGGGGGGGTTGACCTCATATGTAATAATACACAGAGTAATGATCAGAGCTCAGAGGGAAAATGGAGCCAAACAAGTGCCTTCTTAGTAAGGAGAAAGTTGTAGCTTTGCTTATGACAAGAGTGTCATTTTTCTGACCCTCTCATTCTCTGCAAGGAATAGGAGAGAGTGGAGCTATGAAGAGAGTTGGGAAAGGAGCTGATATACAGGTAGGGAGAGCAATGTGCTGATAAGTGCTTAACAATTGGCTCTGTGAGGGCAAAAGCCCTGATTTATAGTGTTTGCTAATTTCCATGGTATAAATACCCCCCCCACACTACATCTGAATTTTAAGGTACTAACATGATGTCATTGAACATGGATTTGGGAAGAGAATGGGTTTTTGCAAGCCAGTATCACTTGGGTCCTTCATATCCCTGAGTAGGGAAATGATGATGGTTTACTATCTCCTGTCCTGTACCCACCTCTAGTTCCAAAATCGGATCTGTGGAGATTAGGAGGCAGGAACTGTTCAGAAGAAGGCAGTGCTAGCAGGGAGGCAGATCTAGTGCTGAGGAACATTGGAGATGCCCGAATTGTATTACTTTCCTCAGGACTGTGGCAACAAATGACCACAAACTGGGTGGCTTAAAACAACAGAAATGTGTTCTCTCACAGTTCTGGAGTCAAGAAGTCTGAAATCAAGATGTTGGCAGGGTTGGTTCCTCCTGAGGTCTTTAAGGGAGAAACTGCCTTGCTTTTCTCCTAGCTTTTGGTGATTTCAAGCTGATCTCATCTTGAGATCCATAACTAATTACCTCTGTAAAGACCCTATTTCTAAATAAGATCACATTCTGAGATTGTGGGTAGACAAGAATTTCTGGGAAACACTATTCCTATATATACACACAGAGTACAGAGAGGATTGGAGAGAGGGGTAGGCAGGACGAGAGCCAGCCACCTGGCCCAAACACTTCCCCTGCCTTCCCAGAACATCCTTCAGGCTGTGATCTGTTTCCTGATTTATGACCACAGGTCAGCAGGGGAAGTGGTCTGTGATGGCTGGGGTGCTTTTCCACTTAGTCATGCTCCTCACCTCCAAACCCAGGTGGGTGAGGAGTGGAGTGACCCTGGCCCAGTGTTCTTTAAGGCTGTGTTTGGGCAGTTGTCTCCTTATATCATCTTACATCTCCTTTGAAGATAATTTTGGCAAAAATAGACACAAACCTTCAGGGAGTTCTGTTCTTTAGTAAGTGCCATATACTCTACCTACGGTGTTTCCCCGAAAATAAGACCTGGCCAGACCATCAGCGCTAATGCGTCCTTTGGAGCAAACATTAATGTAAGACCCAATCTTATTTTATTATAATATAAGACCAGGTCTTATATAATATGATATGACATGACATGACATGACATGACATGATATGATATAATATATATTAGGTCTTATATTAATTTTGGCTCCAAAAGACTCATTAGAGCTGGTTGTCCGGCTAGGTCTTATTTTCACAGAATTAGGGTAGTAGAATAGACCATTAACAGATACTGAATGAATGAATGAATGAATGAATGAATGAATGAATGAACACAGTTGAGTATTACTTAAAATGGGCTTTCTCTGGAAGAAAATAGATGAACTCTCAAGTTCAAAAATATTGTTTCACTCAGAAAGACATATTCTGGTCCATTAGGCCAGTGGTAGACAGTGACTGAGGACCAAGTGTCAAAGGCCCGGGGATATTAAGAAGGGCCTTCCTTGGCCCTGTAATGGGAGCTGCTGCCAGTGGACCCCAGCTCAGCTCCTCCCCGCAGCCCTGATGAGAAAGCCAGCTTGGCTGGGCCTCAGAGGGCAGGGAGAGGTCACTGAGACACTGCTGATGGCAACTTTAAACCACATTTTGTGTATCCCTTCAGTTTCATACGTGAAGCTCCTCTATCAGCCTGGAATGCAGAGGAAGGGAGTGGAAGGATCAAGTTTCCAGGAAAGGATCTGGCTTCTGTGTTTAAGTGCTTTCTGAGCTCACACCTAAGGGAAGCACCTCGGTTTGAGAGATCTGCTATACCAATGAGATTTTCACATCTCAGGCCCAAATTCCTCATTTCCACCAACCATGCTGGAGATTAATGGAATTTATGTGCCATGGCTTAAGAGTCCATAACAAACACCTTTCTCTCAGGCACTTTGCCCTGTGTTTCTGCTCCTTTTACTCCCCCAAGGTTGCTTTTTCTCTGGGGCGTCAGGTATGCAGTCGTTTGGCTGGCTGAGCCCTGTGATCACACGAAACAATGACCACATAAAACACACCTCCATTTAGAGATAAGCACTGATGCATGCCCGGCAGCTGAGATTAAAATCTGGCCCATAAATCTCTCCACAATGCGATATATTCCTCACATAATGATGAGAAGTGAGCTAGTAAATAAGTAGCTGAGGACAAAAATTCCTCACAAAATGCCTCATGATTAAGAGGTTTGATCTCATATTGCTGGGAACTATAGGAGGGGCTAAGATTTGTCACTGATGCTGCTTCCTCCCCTCACTGTGGCATTACCTTGAGGGTTCGATTTGACTCATCCCACATTTTTAAAGAGCCTAACTATATGTCCCCTGTGCCTATAGTAGGGGATGTGCAAAGGTTTACTTGGGAGTTCCGAGATAAAATTGATAAGGAACGGAATTTGAAAACATCAATTTGAGATGTAATTATAAAAAATATTCTGTGTGTGTGTTCGTGTGTTTTAGAGTTTAATGGTAACATTGTGTGAAAGCATTTGACATAGCTTTTCATGTATGGTGGAATATTATAAGTCTTCAAGGCACAAAATAAATAATAATGGAATGAACTAAGCATCGCCATGATCTTTATGACTCTATCGTGATGATAGATTTTTCTGGAAAAGGATTTAAGCATTCACTCCTGCTTCTTCATCTGTTAGTAAACGAACAATCTTAAGGCCTGAATGTTGGTGATGCCCTTTTCTCTTATCTGAGGCAACAGGGATGTGCATACATGCCGATGTCTGTTATGTGGGCACAACTGGGTCTGTTTGTGTGAGTATGAAGGTACCTGGTAGGGAGGCATAGGATTTACAAAAGAAAACCAAATCCAATGAGAATACATTCTGAAGTGGCAAATCAACCATTTTTGTCTGCAGTGTTCTTAGCTGCAAGTGAATTTGCAGTGGAAGAGCCACTACATTTGTATGATTTGGGCCATTGTAGTGCTCCCATATGTAAAGCGGACTCCCCTTCTGCCATGATGGCAAGGCCATGAGGTTGCAACATCAGATTAGGGGGAAGACCTGCTGGAGTAAAAGAGAAAACCTGCCCCTCTGGACTGCCTACTATGGGAAGGAGAATGAGGTTGACTAGAGGAAGAAAGGAGCCTTACGGATCTTTGTTCCTCTTACCCCCTTGGATCCCTATCCCCTGTGCCCAGATAAGCAGGAGGGAGAAAAAGAACACTAGTTAGTGGGCTGGTGGTGTGCTTTCTTGAGAGACAGAGAGATAGTGTGTGTGTGTGTGTGTGTGTGTGTGTGTGTGTGTGTGTGTGTGACAGAAAGAGACAAAGAGAGAGACAGAGACAGAGATGGAGAGACAGAGAGAGAAGTCTCTAGGAAACTCAATCATGGTCTGGGAGGTATTGTGAGGAGGATGCTAGGCAAAAGACGAAGGATAGATTGCAAAACCAGAGGCCATGGTCAGTTCCCATGGTCTGACTGTAGCTTGCGAGGAGCCCAGAAGCGCCCAGCTACTGGATGAGAACACGAGGGGAGATTGAGAGAGTCTATCAATGAGCTGGAGGCCTGTGGGCAGAGGGAAGAGGCTGTAGGGGGCGGGGCCCACACATTCCAGCGATGAGTGTTAGCATGGTGGTCTCACATGACAGTGCCCCTTTACCCCCCACCCCACCCTAAAAAGAAGCACGCCATCAGTCATTGTCTTCTCCATTCTCACTACTCTAGGGAGCAGGTCTGTTCTGGGTGATATGCAGCCTTCTGCGATCAAGGAGTATTCAGAAAACCTTCTTCCCTGCTGGCAAAAGGATAAAATGATCCCTTCATATATTAAGACATCTCAGGGAAAAGAAGGGGATATGAAATCTGAGAGACCAAAATTCATCTAAATACACCGATTCATCCAAAAAGGAACAACTAAATGAACCCCAATAGAAAATTCAATTTTGAAAAGACTGAGTGTCTAAGGGGACATGTTCTAAGGGACAGAACTAAAATTCTATTATTTCCAAAGGCTATGTTTTTGCAGCCACCCAGCTATGCAGGGGCCTGGGAGGAAGAACAGAGTCATTTTGCAAAATAAAGAAACTTCATTTTCTCTGACTGTGGTGTAACCCAGCAACCCTGATAGATATGGATAAAAATAAAGTGGTGAACTTTCAAATACTTTCATCTTAAGTAAACAACCTTAAAATAGTCAGGAAGCCTTTTGAAACTCTTTCGTTGTCTTTTGAATCTTTTTTATATGAGTACCCTGAGAGCAAGAATCCTGGTTGTACTCTCTAGCTATATCTAGCAATGTTGACCATGCTGGATTCTGCTGGGACACTGTGCTGTAGGCACGCAGGGACCAAAAAGGAGAGAATAGGAGACCCTGCGTGCCTACAGCACAGTGTCCCAGCAGAATCCAGCAGGCCGAGCACATTTGGAACCCTCAGCACCACGTGGGAACACTGGTCCAAATATTTAGGAAAAGGCTCTGAGAAATTTAATCTTCAGAGAACATTTCCTAATGGAGGGGCTCAAATCCCTGGAATTCAAAGCTTCTGCAGACAGTGACATTCCTTTCTCTGGAGACACTTTTTGAATAAGGGAGATAGGTACTCGTGTGACCAGGACAATTTTGGTGCAGATTGTTCTGGGCACAGGGGAATGGCCTGGGTGACCTTCCAGGGGTCTCATACCGAATCCATGATTCTGTAAGTAATGAGTTGACAGAAAATTGCATTCTGTATTTGGTCGGCCATCTGCTGTTTCCCCAACGCAGGCTGATAAAGGCATGGCTATGTGGGGAGAAGGTGAGCTGTAATTAATTATCTATGGCATTGATGAATTTCTTGTAAGATATTCCCCTGCTAATCCAGCAATATAGCTGCATCCATCCTCCCCTCCTAGTGTAACAGTCTATTTATGGACTCAGCTCCATAATTAAATGTTTCATTTGCAAGAAAATGGTTCCTAGGAAAATCCAAGCTCTCTTTATGTGCCTGCAATCGGCTATTGCAGACGTTACATAAGAGATTAGTCCGTGTTGGCCTGCTGCTTTTAGCTTTCTGGATAATCTAATGTATTATGTTTCTCGTGTATGTAAATTACTAAATGTAATATTCTTCAATATGCCTGCCGAATGAAGCCAAATGTATTGTGGGCATAATTTTAATTATTTATATGCTATAAAAATGGAAGAAATCGAAATTACAGAAATAGAGTTCTAAAAAAACCCCTCTGGTTTTCTTTTGGGCAGTAGTTTAACCAGATTAAAACCTTAATTGTTTTTCAACTCTTGCCTTACACTTGTTTTGGCCATCTCTTGTCAGCATGTTCTATGCCCCATAAAGTCATTTACTGTCAACCCGGAGTGTTTGCCTTATCAGAAAACAGCACATGCTAGACGGCTGGGTTCAAGGCAGGGACACCATTGGGAAAGCTCAAGGCTCCCTTCTGAGCTTTGCTTTTTGTTTTTTTAAATTGGTCCCCGCCAACTCCTGATCCATTTTCTTCTGAGTCAAGGAGGTAGTAGATAGGTAGGTAAGGATGTCAAGCAGAACTGGGCAGGAGCAAAGGTGAGAGGGACATGTGTATTTCTGGGTATAGCAATATGAAAAGAGAATTAAAACTAGCTATTTTTAATAACTAGCTAGAGATATGGAGGCCTGTTTTATTTCTGGATGGCTGATAATGATACAATGGATTTGGGTACCTATTCAAGCCCTGTGGACTATCATCTGAATGAGTTAGTCTGATGATTTTTATCATGTTTTGATACCATGATAGGACATGGGGTCTGGAATCAAAGCACCTGGTTTTGAATCCTGGTCTCCTATTTTAGGCGAAGCACCCTGGACAAGACACTTTACTTCTCAATGCCCCAGTTTCCTCACCCTAAGGTAGGGGGCATACTAATGCTTTGTGATTGTGATGTTATGAAGATCAAACGGAATGAAGCATGGGAATGTGAGTTGTGAACACTAATGGGTGGTACAAATGGATGTTTTTTTCTCATTACGTCTGTCTCTTGCCCTGTATCCATCATGTTTTGATTTGTGTGTGTGTGTGTGTGTGTGACTAATGAGTAGGAAAAATTTATTTTATGAGTTAATCCAGTTGCCTTAGGAGAATAGCAGAATTCCTCAGAGTGGGGAAATGCCTTTTCTTTGGGAATATACAATAATGGGATATTTTGGTTCCATATTGCAGACCTCCTGGGCCAGTCCAGATTAGAGCTTCTCAAATGTTCTTTGATGAAAGGCTAGCTTTTAAGATTCCTATCCATCGTGGACTGGTACTTTTGCAAAATACAACAAAATGTATTATTAAAAATAAAAAAGACATGCAAAGCACAAGCTCTACTTTTCTATTACTATTAGATTCAGCAGACATAAAATTACTCTAAGTTGATAAAAAAAAACAAAAACCTTAACATTCTTAACTCATCTTGTTAGGGACTGGGAACCAAAGTTTGTGGACCAACACCACTGAATGAATCTTACTTTAAAGAAAGCTGTTGTAGGTGGAAGAGATTTCAAATAAAAAGAGAACTACCTGGTGTTCATCGAACAATAATAGGCATTCTGAGTTTTTGGCAGATGAGCTGGTGAATGGGTGCAAAACTCAAAGAAGAAGGGATAAGGGGCAAGGACCTGTTTTGATACAGAGAGGTGGTGGGGAAGCCAAGAAAAATGACAACTGGTCAGAGTGTAAAGAGAAGTATCGTAGTTGAGAAATTCCATGTGCTGGGGACAACACACAATGACAATTTTAACTTGCTTCCTTTGTTGAGTGATGTGAATTCCCAAACTTTCGGTAAAATTTATTACACCGAAGGTCTGCATATTGGTGGTGCTTGGGGACCGAGACAGTGTCTATATCCACATCTGGGGGGTAGTGGGGAGCAGGGGTCAGCCACAGGCTGCAGTGGTGAGTAGGGATCGCAGTCTAGCCCAGCAGGGAAATTTAGAGCCGGAGCTGGTCAGGAAAGCCTCAGCCTTCTCCTGTCTGTGGATACATGAAGGTGGGCTCTGGGTTTTTAGTTTTATGTGGGATGGAAGCACTTTTACTTATTTGGTATTAGGAAGAAAGGGGACCCCAGAAGTTTGGAGGGTAAGAGACGCTCAGGTTCCTCCACAATCTCAGATGAAAAAGGCCTCTTCCCACATTTTGCCACCCAAGTCTCCTGCTCATTACATGTGGGGTCTTTTCTTCTTATGGAGGGAAGAGTTTCTTTCCTCTGGCTTGGTCTGAGCTGCACAGATGAGTCAGGTATAGGGCTTACTAACACATTCTGCCTTATTTCTTAACATCTAATAATTATCATTACATTTACTGAGAATTTGTTGTGCTAGTCTTTGCACTTTAGTAAAGTCGTCTCAAATCCTTATGGTGGTTCTGCAGTTGTATAGATATTTAATATCCCAGACTTACTATTGCTGACTATTATAACCTTGACTAAGATACTTTATCTCTCTGAGTCTCAGTTTTCTCATCTATAAAATGGAGATATAAAAATAGATATGATCTCATACTGTTATTGTCAGGATTAAACAAGATAATATCTTTAAGGCATTTAGTACACATTAGCATTTGCCTAATGTGTAGTAAAAACAGTAATAATAGTAATAATAATAATAAAATAATAATAATGAGAATATTAACAACTAACATTAAAGAGTGCTTGCTATGTGCCAAGCACTGGTTGAAATATTTTACTTATATTATCTCCTTTAATGCTCACAATAACCTATGAAGTAGGTACTATCACCATCCCTGCTTTATAGATAAAGAATCGGAGACTCAGCGAAGGTACTTGCTCATGTCATACAGCCAGTAAATGATGGCATCAGGTTGTAACCCAGATTCTTTGATTCCAGCGCACTCACTCTTAATTAATTACACTATACTTGCCACTCAATAAAGAGTTTATTATTATTGTTATCATTATTACAGAGGAAGAAATTGAGTCCCAGAGAGGTAAATAGCTTGCCCAAGGCGGCACAGTCATGGGCAGAGCTGAGACTGAAAGCTGTTGGCTTCTTGTGTCTCTAGTTGGTTATATGGCTGGGCCCTGGGAATTTGGATGGATCCAATGGCCTCAGCATGTCCTGGTGGACTGCACCAAGTGCCATGCCCTTTTCACAGTGGATGTGGAGGGATGAGGGTAGGGTTCGTGACCTCTGACATCCCCTGGAGGATCCAAAGTCTCTGCAGTGACTTGGAGTTATGAGGTTGGAGAGTAGACTTGTTGGAGCCCAGAACCCATCCACACCCAGCCTTGATTTACATGGGAACGTTTCCTCACTATTGGCATCGGGAAAGGGAAATAGCAAATTTTGGGTGTTTGCTTATTTCCGTTAGTAATTTCGGCTGGGAGGGGTGAAGATTGATTAATTATACAGCAGCTCATTAAAACATAATATCCCTTTGAAGGCCAGAGCAGCAAGTGGAGAGCTGTTTTGCAACGTTGGTGGGACATTGGGAGGCCTCCAACTTATCCAACTTATCTCATTGATGCAGTTGGACAGTGTGTCAACTCTGAGTACCTTTCGGCACAGTTGAGGCAAACTTGGAGTCAGGCCTGTGGGCTTGTGGTATAAAGAGAATTCTGGTAAGACATGGCTACTAAAGAATCCCATAGAAGGAATCCCACAGAGGCTGGGCTTACTCCATATCCTGTCCCCAGGGTCCCAGCAGGGCCCCTATTAGGCAGCTGCTACCTTCCACCATGAGCCAAACCTCCCCCAGGGAGGTTGGGGGCCACAGCTGGCTGAGAACCCTTGTGGCTGCCAGTGCCTCCACCTCAGGAAGACACTGTAGGCCAAGGAAAACACTTGGTAAACTTAGCCTGTGCAGCTCTCAGTAACTCATTTAGGATTTAATGTGTTTTTTTTTTTTTTTAAACAGAGCACAGAAGGCTTAGAAAGCAAGTTCAGTGACTCCTGAGAGGATAACCTAGTTCCATGTCTTTGCTTTTGGCACCTAGAAGGTGCTCAATAAATGCCTGTTCAATTTCAATCATCTTCTGTGGTTTTTCAAAAAAGTTTGGAAACACCCCAACCATCATCTATTGGATTGCTTAGATTTTGGCTGAGGCCAAGTGTTGAAATACTGGGTAGCTTAAGACTGATTATTCCCAATTAAACAAATAGCCAGTGAACATTTATTGGTCAGGCATTGAGCCGGATGCTGTGGTGGGAGAACGACATGCAATTGAGTAGGTAGAAGGCAGAGCAGGAGTTGCCACAACAGGAATATAGACAAGCCAATTGCAAAGAAAACACAGAAGAACAGAATAAATTAGATTAAGAGGTCAGGAAAGCCATCACTAAGAGGAGCACTGTGAAAAGAAATTTTGAAAGATGTTGGGTCAAGATGAGAATTTTTAGTTAGTGTGAATGACAAGAGCAAAAGCTTCTAGGCATGAAGCTGCACTGGGAAGTAGGCCGTGTGGTTCAGCTCTGGTATGAGATGCCAACATACAATTTTTTAAAAAGTTTAAAAATAAATTCTCGTACAAATATATGGTGAGCCGGTATCCAAGATGTGTTTAACTCATTAATTAGAACAGCAGCAGAGTAGTAAACTGGTTCATAGAAGAGTTTGAGAGACCAAAGCATATATAATCAAAGAAGAAATGCTGAAAGAAGACTGCACAGTTAGATCTGAATCTGGTTAGTGTTCTAGAGAACAATAAAGCCATAACCTGTGGAACTATTTTTCCTACCAGACATAATTGATTTGCAATTATACTGGATAAAAAATTATTTGTAGCTTAACAATTTTATACATATTCACCCAACTTTAAAGAATCTGGGCCAGATTCAATGTTAACTAGTAAGTCAAACAAAATTTGTATTTCTCTAGAGCATACGATGCCCCCAAAGTAGGCTTTTCCCCCCACAATTCTCTAGGATGACTTTAGAAAGGCATGCAGTAATCTTCTTCCCTAACTTTTCCAAAGGTCAGATTATAATTTGGCTAAAAGAAAAAGGTTCTGGCCAGATTTGGAGGACCTGGTGGTGGACTTGACCTTGATTCTTTATAAGTTTTAGCATAATTGATATGATCTGTAGTGTGTAGGAATATGGGGGGAAAGAGTGAATGGAGACGAAAGACAATGGAGGTTGTGGTCATAGTTCAGGTAGAGATGATGGAATGGCAGTAGGTTTAGAAAGTGGAAGCCGGGTGATATGAGAGACCATGAATTGATTTCATGAGGGCTGTGAGGGAGGGAATTCAATTCCACAAATATTTATTGGGCATTTACTATGTGTCACCTATGATAAACACCAGTAGTTCAAAGAAGAGTAAGATATTAATATTACTATTGTCCCCCAGGAGCTAACAGACATGAAAAGTTATTCTCAATTCCATGTGGAAAGGTCAATGTTACAGATATGTACAGGGTAAATGGGGTCAAGGTCAGATCAGAGAGGAATCCTAGAGAGGGTCTTTAAGGACTAATGAGCTTTACCTGGCAAAGAAGGAGGATGGAGGAAGGTTCTCAAGCCTTGGCTGCACATTGCAATCACCTAGGTAGCTTACAAAATGCCTGGGCTTGCCTCCCATCCCTTGAGATTCTAATTGAATAGGCTTGGGTGTGATCTGGTCTCAGAGAACTTTTCAATTTCCCCGGCTGATTCTAAGTTGCAGTCAAAGTAGGGAACGCTTGAGAGAGAAGAAACTACAGGAGCACAGGAAGGAGGTATTAAGCACCCTTGAATGTGTTGGGGAAAGAAATGTCTTCTACTTCAAAACTACTGTTGTGATGTGGGGAAAGTTGGGAAGAGAGACTGTCCTGGCTGGAGCTAGTGGCCACCATGGAGAGTCTTGTCCTGTCAGTGTAGAAACACAGATGGTAGGTACTACTCATGTTCTACTCTGGGAGATTTGGGTACCATTAATGAGCTGAAATAAGGACAGAGAATTTGGGGAAATATTCTAGTATTCACTCGGTCTTGAATTTTCTATGGGACCTCAGTTTCTTTATATGTAAAGTGAAGGATTGAGCTAGAGGGTATCTAAGTTCCTTTCAGTTCAAGAATGGCAACATTCTACATTTCTGTCATCAATTTGATAATACTGGTGTTGAGTTGAGTTGTACTTGAGACATCCATGGTCAGAACCTTAGGGAATACCTACTTTATAAGAATGACGGTATTTTTTTTTTCTTTTAAACAAAAGAGTATTACATACTTATACTAAAAAAAGCAAAAATAAAAACTGTGTAGAAGATATAAAGCAAAAGTTTCCCTTCTAGCATCCTGTGTCACATTTCCCAGAGCTTCCTGGGATGGTTTCCTGTGTATATACATCAACATTTTTTCTCTACATATATAAGCGTATATGTATACACATTTAATATTGTACACAAATGGGGCCATATTGTTCAGATTGCTCCGTAACTCGTGTTTTACACATTGCAATATGTTTTTGGCCTCTTTCCATGCTTGTGTATTTAGAACCACTCATTCTTATTGTCAGTTGTAGGGTAATCCATGGTTTGACACCATAATTTCCCTAACCTCTGATAGACAACTCGGTTGTGTTGGTAGTTCACTGTGTTACAATATGTTCCAGTGGGCTTTCTTATATCTATGTTTATGTAATGGTGTAAGTACTGTTTATTCATAGGACAAATCCTTAGACATGGAATTGCTAGGTTAAATACATGGACAATTTTTATAAGCATTACCAAATTGTCCTTCAAAATTGTTGTATTAATTTATATGCCTAACTACAAAAAGTGTATGTGCTTTTTCCTGCTACATGCTGTGAATTTTCAAAGTTTTAAATCACTTATTTTTGGAGATGAAAAATGGTATCTCATTGTTTTCATCTGCATTTTATTTAATAGGACAAGAGTTGATTATCTTTTCGTATGTTTATTGACTATTTGTTACCTTTCTGTTCAAACTGCCTGTTCATGTTCTTTATTCCTATTTTTTTTTCTTGTAATTTGGAATGCCCTCTTTATCATACACTAAATTCCCACATACATTTGGATTTATTTCTGGATTTTGTATTCGGTTCCAATCATCTGCCTGCCTATTCAAGCATTAACATGATACTGTTTTAATACTAGCTTTGTAATACATTTTAATATCTGGTCAAACTAAGTCATTCTCAATTGCCCTCCCTAGTTAGCATTTTATCACATGTTTACTTTCCACATGGGCTTTAATATTATTTTATCAAATTCAAAAAAAATCCTATTGGAATTGTTTGCAATTGGAAACGAATTGAGTTACTAGATAAATCAGGACTGACATCCTTGTAATGAGTCTTCTTGTTTAAGAACAGGTTTGTTTTATTTCTCAATTTTTTTGTTTTGTTATTCAATAGAGTTTTAAAGTTTTCTTCGTATAGGTCTTGCACATTTCTTAAGTCCATTGTTAGATACTTTATATTTGTTTTGCTATTGGACAAAGGATTTTTTTCTTTCTATTTTGCATCTGGTTTGATTTTTGTATATTTTGGAAGAACTATGATAAAAGGCATGCAGAGGAAAACAAGGAGAGAAGTGTGGGAAAGAATTGGGAGACTGCAGTGGAAAGTTGGGGAGGATGCATTTCATGGAGGAGGATGTTGACACTATCAAATCATGTCAAGGTCAAGTAGGAGGGAATCGGGCCTGTACTAATAGTTGGTTGAGAGAGTGATGCAGTAAAGATGAGAGCAGTTAGGAATCATTCAGGAAAGGACATGCCACTTCT
Organism: Rhinolophus sinicus; assembly: GCF_036562045.2. Taxonomy (NCBI): domain Eukaryota; kingdom Metazoa; phylum Chordata; class Mammalia; order Chiroptera; family Rhinolophidae; genus Rhinolophus; species Rhinolophus sinicus. The sequence goes on along the minus strand of NC_133755.1, from coordinate 48,395,953 downwards.
CCTTGTCTTTTGTGTGCTATTTATTGCTGCAGTCAGAGAGCCTTCCACATGTGATAGAGAAATCCGGAAGCTTGGATGCATATGTGGTGTGTGTGTGTGCGCGCGTGCGTGTGCATGCGTGCGTGCGTGCACATGTGTGCATGTAGCTGGAAAAGGAACACAGGTACTGGTCTCACAATCTGTGGGCTCACAGGGGAACTGGTTATTGATAGTTTCATCTGTAGTGAGTGTGCTATGAACCCTGAATTGGAATGCAAGACAAATGAGAGAAAGTAGGTCTCTCTGATGCTATTGAATGGGGTAAACTAGGGCACGGATTTGCTTTTCCTGGGAAGCAAGAGAAGTAGATGAATAGCAAGACATTTTTTTAAAAACTTGTTTCTAGTGAAAATTTGTTCAAATGGCACCAGAGTTCTCCAAATGGCCATAAATCCCTGACTTGGCTGGAGTGAAGCCTCCCTTTTCCTGGCCAGGCTAAGCAGCCTCCTGCCAGCTGTAAAGGTTCTTTGGCACAGCAGGGAGCAAGAGGAAGAGACCTATGATTGGCTTATGGCATCGCCTTTTCCCTGTTGCTTTCTGCTTATTCAGCCTTGTTCTTTAGCAATATGAAGACTTTCATTGGCTGTGTTGTTAGAATAATGATCTAGAAATGTCATTCCACGTATGAAAATATCTTTACATAACTGGATCCTGAGGGCAAGCCAATGAATTGCCAAGAAAGCTGATTTCTCCAGTTGTAGGGAGTGTGGTGTCCAGCTCTAAATAAATGAGAAGCATTAATATGGATGCTGATAATAAATCCTTGGTACTTAACTTTAAGACTGTAGAAAAAGTAGGGAATTGACCCATGACTTGGAGGAAGGCTCTTTGATAGAATGAAATCAACTCTCAAACTCTGGAGGGGGATTTCTCAGATTTCTCAGATAAAATACAGAAGACCCAATTAAATTTGAATTTCAGATAAACAATGAATAAAAATTATTCACATGTTTACTTTCTAACTCTGGCAACACTAAACAGCTTGTCTTTCTAAGACAAAGATGTCCACATAATATGGGAAACACATGAGCAAAGCTCAGCTGGACCTCACTGGGTGATCCTGTAGACTGAAGTCTCTTTGGAAAGAAGTATTCATGGTTAGATATCCTAGATGTCTACTGGATTCCAATTTTTATCCTGTCTGTATGTACTGAGCCTTTCACGTCCATCTTGTCCACTCCATTCCATCACCGCCAAGGAAGTCCCAACTATTAACAGCATTAACCCAAAATGATCACGTGCTCAGTGATTTACTTTGGGGGGTATTTTCCCTTTGCAGTTACCTCCTATTGGTCCCTCTGCTTGGTTTCTCTCCACACTCTCTTCATGCCACACCACTCCATCCTGAGCACAATCATCTGAAAACGATTCCCAAACTCCATTTGTCATCATGTCCCATGGGGATGAGCTGCCAGTCAAACCTGCCCACCTGTAGAGCTTGGACCACATCTGTATGTGGCCCAGGATTTCCAGCCATGTGATTTTCTCTAGCTCAGTCACATCTGTGAGTCTCATTCCCTGAGTTCTGGGGAGCTGATCTTTCATACCCCTTCACTGTTCCTTATTCAAGAGACCTTGCTGGTTGATTGGTTCTGGTGAATCCTATCAGAATTCGCCAAACTTATCAAGTAGGAAAGTTGTTTTAAGCACAAAGGTTCTTCTGCTGGAGAAGTTCAGAGTGACTAGAAAACAGTGAATCCTGTTTTCACTCTGGTGAGCCCCTTTCGTACTGTTGTTCCTAGTTCGGGGGCTAAAAAGTCAGAGTTCTCTGTGTTTGGACTCCTGATTGAGGTAGTTCGGTTGGCAGGTGCTCACTTAAACTCCATAATCAGCTTAAGCAGAGAAGGACTCAGCAAGTGCTGGTGAGAACTAAATTGAGAAGTTGACTCTTCAAGTCACTGAATTCTAGATTTCTATGTTGCAATTCGTATTTCTCTTTGGAACTTACTGTTTGTGTCTACACCAACAGGTCTTGTCCAACAGAATAATCCTCTTGGCTGCTCTATTCAAGAACATTAGAAAGCCTTGGTGGGAGTGACGGTGAGAAGTTGGCACCAAGAATAGTAACACTATTAAAATAGCTGAAAGCTATAATTACAATAATAATGATAATATAAAGTGTCCGCTGTGTTTCAGGTAACTTATACGTATTTTTCTTTAATTCATACAACATCACCAGTAGGTGCTTTTGTTACTATTTCACAGATGAGAAAACTGAGGTCCAGAATGGTTAGGTTATTTGCCCACAGATAAAAACGAGTTATGTACAGGAGCTAGGATTTGAATAAATGGCCATGTGGCTAAAGTCATCCTTGGTTTACCCAAAATACCAGGTCACGTTCCTCTTCTTATTGGTTGTTGGGGATTTTTGCTTTGTGATTACAGACTCAAGGGTCCAGTGAAGGGGAACACGAGGGTCGTTTGGGAGCCTGAAGCCCATAGCTGAATGGCACTCCATTTAGAGGATCACCTGACTGACCAAGAGGAATAAGGCAACTGGGCCCAGCTCCTGGGGGTCTGGAAGGTAGTTTCTCTGAAACCAGACCCTGCTTTGACCCTGGTTAATTACTCTGTAGTTATTGGCACAACCAAATTCCTGCTGTCAGTGGGTCCTGTGATGCACACCAAGGCTGCCAGCAAACGCAGAGCAGCGCTAATCCTGACAAGCTTACCCTGGGGCTGGGCAGGACGTCCTACCAAATGACTATCAGGTGATGAAGCCATAGTGCTCCCGGTCTGTCCTGGCTCTCTGGCTGCAGTGTTAACACACTTTTCTTCTGGGGCATCTGGGAGCTGGAAATCACTCCCATGGATCACACACGTGCTGCTGCCAGCCCAGCAGCTTTACCTAGCTAAAGACCACCCTCTCTCTGGCTTGCTAGCAATCAAGCCCTCCCAGTTGGCGCTTGTTACCTGGGGGCTGTCCAGATCCAATGATGAAAACTGGCTAGGGTGTAGTCATTATGGTCAATTACCGGCAGCCCATTAAACGAGGGCTGGCAAACTGAGAGCCACTAAGTGCCATTTCCAAGGCACTTTGGGTGCATTGTATTTCCAGCCTTTTTTCTCTTAACCTGCCCTGGCTCCATTCTTTTCTTTCATGTTGGAACTCATAGGACTATGAAGGGTGGTGGGACCCAGGGGGTTCTGATTCCCAGTGCAGTGACTCCTAGATGGTGGGATGGAGTGGGGAGCTCTGTGCTCAGTAGCACCCCACTCCAAGTAGGCTAAGCCTCTTTCACCTCTCAGGGAAAGGATGGAGACTTTGTTGAGAACCAGAGAGATCAGAGTATGACTAGAAACGAAGTGTCTGTAGGGGTCTTCAGGGTCTTCCCAGCACAAGGAGAGAGGAAGCCCCCTTCTATGAGAGGGCTGCATCCAGCCCTTCCCAGGCAGTTATCAAAGGCTCTCAGGTTGGACCACCTCAGAAGGTCACCTGTGCTCATCATTTTGGGGTAAGCTTCATTCTGGCTTTCTTTCTGGGGAATTCAAGAGTTTGCATCACCAGAATTTCTCTGGTCTGCTAGCTAGGGCTCATTTCTTCCTAAAGTCTAAGATCTTCCTCACTAATACTTTAGATCAGTGATTTAAAAAATGTGGCCTCTAGACTAGGAGCATCATCTTCTGGAAATGTGTTAGAAAATGCAAATGATCAGGCCCTACACTAGACTGAATCCGAAACTCTGGGGGCAGTCTGTTTTAGCAAGGCCTTCCAGGTGACTAGGAGGCAAGCTCAAATCTGAGGTCTACTTCTTTAGACACGTGCTACTCAAAGTGTGGTCTGTGGACCACAGATCAACGTCTCCTGGGTGTTGACTAAAAATGCAGGCCCTCAGGCCCACCTTTCAGACCTGCTGAATCAGAATCTGCATTTTAACCAGATTCCCATGTGATCTGATTGCACTTTAATGGTTGAGACGTGCTGCTTTAGAGCGATGGTTCTCAACCTTGGCTGCATGTCAGGCTCACCTAATGCCCAGGCCCCACCCCAAACCAATTAAACTGGAATTTCTTGGGGTGAGGCCCAGGTGTTGGTGTTTATTAAACATTTCCTTAGTGATTCTAATATATACTCAAGGATGGGAGCAATTGCTTCGGACCACCACAGGCTCCAGAATCACAGGGAGCTACGTCTGTTAAAAAACAAAACAAAACAACCAGCCAACTATGCAACCACCAGAACAAAGCTCTGTAGAGCAGAGCTTCCCGGCACTGTGGAGGGACACATTAGTGCCTCCTGGATGTGTTGGGTAGATGTGGAATTATTGATCCCGTCACCCCTGGGGGTGGCAGGATGGGAACTGGGCTGCCATGAGCAGTCATTTACCCCAGGGGTTATTACTAATATTATTTTCTATGTGTGCTGTGACAGGGAAAAGGTTGGGGTACATGCTGTAAAGAACCTAAATAAAGCTATTATTACTGCGTTACGGTGCTAACTTTGGTGATGGGGTATGAGAAGGTTTGGGGAGGGAGGTGCTGAACCTCACTAACTCTGGGACTGAGAGGGCAGGAACATGCCTCTAGATATTTGATGACTTTGGTAATTCAAATGCAGACAAATACTTTCTAGATCATCATTGCCACTTACTATTTATTTAGCATTCTTACTATTGAGAAGTTTCCTAGCTGTTATCTAATTGTTTCTCACAATAGGCATGATTATTTTCCCTTCTCTGGCGATGAGGAAATTGAGGCTCAGAAAGGTTGGGACTCCCTGAAGACCAGTTAAGAAGAGCCAATCAAGGGGTGAAGAGTGTTTCCTTGATGTCCGCTGGAAAGGTCTAGAGATGTCACCATTCACTTCACGATGGCAAATGCTACCTCTGGGAGGAAGGGGCTCGGCCCCCTGTTTTCAGGCAGGGACTCAGTGTTCCTGCCGCTGCCTTCAGTTCTGGAGCCTGGGGTTTCCTGGGAGTACCCCAGGAAAGCTCTAAAAGAGGAACTGTTCCGCTAATTACAAAGCAAGACAGTTGTTTGGCTGGCTTGTGTGTGTTAACACTTTTCCCTCTCGCACAAGTTTTCATCCTGGTGCTGGATGAACATATTGTAATTATGCTAATCATGCTGGCTGGGCAGCCTGAGGCCCAGAGGGAGGGGTGCCCCTCTCCCTAATTGTTTCCTTTCCTGGAGCAGTTGGTTGTCTGCCTGAGTCCCTAGACAGGCCCACAGAAGACTGCAAGGCTGGCAGGGCCGGGGAGGAGGCCGGTGTGAGGCTTCCTGTCTTGGGGCTGCCAGATTCACCTGGTCTGCAGAGGGACAGTTCAGGGATAGCTGCCAAGGATGGGTCGACTGGGCCAAGGGACTTCCTGCTGGATTCAGTAGGGACTGTATTCAGGACTGGCCCTTGTGAAGCTGTGAGAGACAAACTGATCTTTGGTATCCTTCACCTTCTCTTTGGTGGCTCTTGCTCCCTCCTTCCCTCCTCTTCCTTCTTTTTGCCTCTCCTGAACCTCCAGGCACAGTGTTTTACTGCTGGTTTGAAATATGTTGGCAGGCGAATTTATGATATAGACACAATTTTAGATATAGATACAGATAGAGATATTGACATAGACATAGATATAAACATTCTCGCAGATAAGAGACTTAAACGTTTGACTACAACTTGTTGGAATGCACAATGCTTAACCTGAGGCCGTGAGTAAGGGAGACATTTTCAAAGTCCCCTGTCTAGGTTTCTTTAGATGATATGGGTTATAACAAAAAAGTTGGCACCAAAATTGATCTCTTCAGGAAAGGACTGACTTTTGGCTTTATGAAATAATGTGATGGGCTCTTTGCTGGTGAAAAGAGAGGTTTCAGGGAAGTTTCTGGAAGGAGAGTGCAGCAAAACATGGGAGTGCTTCAGAAAATGGGAGACTTTGTTATCTCTGAGGCAAGAGGGAATGGATGTAGAGAAAAGAGCAGAGGAACAACAGGAGAGTCTGGTAAAGTTTTCAACATAGAACTGATAACTGGATTTATCATTAAGTTGTTTGTGCTCACTTTTTCTAATGCCATCCGTCTGCATGAACTCTGCAGTAAATAAAGTATGCTACACGGACTTCACTGGTGAGTGTGGCTCTGTGTGTCGTATATGTTTGCATTCATCCAGGGAAAGGAGCTGTGTCTCACATCTGGGTTGATGTAGTCTGAAAAGGAGCATTACCCAGGGGTGACCTTGAGATGGTTAGCTTCTGGGCACCCATATGGGCTTTCACAGGATGTGTGATGCTCATCCAAGCCCATTGGAAGCAGAATTATAGGGTAGCATGACACCAGTCCTCATTCGCGGTTTCACTGAAGTAACAGCTGAGAAGGCAAACACTCACTGTAGACTGTCCCTGGTTATAGGTATGCAATGGTTTTATTTTCCGATTACACGTAGTTTTGTATGTTTCCATTGGTAGCATGATATCCAGCTGTCAGGACGACCCTGGAAGGAGTTCTCCTTTCTTCATTTTCTTCTCTTTTGCATCCTGCAGGTCTTTATAGCTGCAAAGGACTCCAGGGAAGTAAGTGCTAAGCGCTGTGTAACTGGCTGATGGGTTCCATTTAGCACCATGATTCTTCTGTGGGATTCTTTGCTCAGTGTTGGTTGTAAACCTCATGCTTTAACCCCAAAATTTCTAGCTTCAAATAGACCAGTGCATGGTATCATGAACCAAGTATAGAATGAAGATCATTAGTTTAATTTGTGTTGTGTGTCAGTCAAGGGCCCTCAGCACGGTGCTAGGTTTTAAGGAGTGGGGGATGCACAGAATAGAGAATACAATCCCTGCCCACAGGGAAGCATATTTGGGGAGTAGTATATATAACCTCTTCTCCTTAAGTATCTCTCTGTAGTTTTCTGTCCTTGAACTTTCCCCTCTTTTCCTTTCGTCTTGTTTTTCTCCTTCTGTCTTGTCTCTTTTTCTTTGTTTCTATTTCTATTTCTGTAAGATTTGTCTTTACTCATATTTTTATAACGAAATATTTCTGCCCTTTCCTCTCCACTTCTATGATCTTATTATAGTTTATCTATCAGCTGATTTTCAAGGCAGAGAAACAAACAGGCAAACAACAAAACCATGTCGTCAGAGCCTGACTCCCGGAGAGTCAGCAGTGGGTTAAAAGGACTTCCTTCTGCTCAGACTATGTAACCTTGCCCAGGTAGAACTCAAATGATCATTATCTGAAAAGGTCTTCCTAATAGTGGGCGTTCTGACCTACTAAAGCAATATGAGCATTTCCCACAACCATACACAACAGGCTAAATTCAGGGCAGAATTTCAATCCTAAATCAGAATTACCCTGGATTCTTGGCACTTTAAGCCAGATCGCTAATAGAGTATCTCTTGTGTGTGTGACTTCCCTCTCCCTCCCGCCTCCCCATTTTAAATGCTAGTGGAAAGGGAAACATGAAAAGCTCATTCCTCTGACAAAGAATTTTGGCAGGCAGATAGTATGATTCTGGAACAGACGGTTTAAATATTATTTACATGTTATTTAAAGTCACAATTTGGGATTGTGCATATTCCTGCGACATTAAATAGCTATTTAACTTACTATTCATATCAAGATTAGATCAATTTAATTGGAAAAAGAGAAACCCTAGGGTGAGTTTTTATCCCTAGGAAAAGAGAAGCCTGCCACTCTAGTGCACTGTGTATGCAGCTGATGGGAAAAAGAATAACCAGAGCAATGTCTACTGAGGTAGGTAGCCTGTAACCCAGAAAAGGCTAGAAAGCCACTATCCCCCAACATGTGGCTCCTGACCTGTTCAAATGATCACTTTCGTTTGTTACTTTGGATCTGATCATTGACCCTGGTAGAGAACTGCATTTGTTCACCTTGTCCAATGGCCAACAACTTTCTCAACTTTGAGAATGGGACTGGGAGGTAATTAAATGGAAAAATCAACAATAATACAAACCACCATATAATCAAGGCCAATCTCATTCTACTTCCTATCATGATTTCAAGAAGAGCTGAATGAATGCATTTACCCAAGAAAACATGAGGAAAAGTCCTTGCTATGCTGAATCATTTCTTGCCATGTTTTAGCCAACAATACAATTGGATACCTAATGTGAAACTCATGGGGAAAAAAATAATGGTGCAAAGATGTATGAGTCAGGGTAGGTTAAGTTATGATGTGGTAACAAACAATCCCTAAATCTCAATGGCTTAACATATAAAGGCTTATTTCTTCCTTATGGGTCTTTTAGCTCTCCAGGAGGCTCCTTTCCAAGGGATCTAGGTGGCTTGCATCTGTTGCTATACCATCTGGTATACACGTCTTGCATTTGGTTATTAAAACATGGGAAGAGCTTTGCATATCAGCTCTTAAATGCTTCATCCCAGAAGTGACATACATCACTTTTGCTTGCAACTTCTTTTCCGTAATTAGTCACAGTGCCCCTCCTAACTGCAACTGAGCCAAGAAATGTGAGGGAACACACAGTGAGTGCTAAATGCCTCTGCCACAAAGCATAAATGGGACCCATGTTCTCTTAAAAGGGTCTCATTTTGCTAACAAGCAACGTTTGTGTGGTAGGAGTGTTTTACAGAAGCTTGCAGAGGCCTGACTGCTAGGAGGAGCAATGGCCAGGGCCCTCTCAGAGCGGAAGAGCTGGAGTCGGCAGTAGGCTTGAGGATTGTGGGAAACCTTAAGGGGCTGCATGCAGAGGGCCTGGTTGCCCTAAAACAAGGACCATACCATACAGGACAGGTCTGATACTTGCCATTTCGTGTGTTTAGGTTTGTGAGGGCCCTTTCCACTGCTGCTCAATGCACTGTAGACACCAACCATTCCTGCATCGTGTCCTCCCAGAAACTGAACTCTGAAGGCAGGGACCATACCTTACTGGTCAATGTGATGGCAGCAGTGTAACACAGTGACTTATCCAGAGAGTTCTAACTGGTTTTTAGCTGAATGAACTGCGTAGCTAGAGTAAGTCAGTAAATATTACTTCCATGGTATAAACTAGTGCTTCCCAAACTTTGTTATGCTTACAAACAACCTGGAGATCTGGTGAAAATGCATATTCTGATTCTGTAAGTCTGGGGTGGGGCCTGAGATGCTGCATATCTACCACGATTTCACACTCCTCATAAGGGTAGTAACTGAGGAGTCCATCTGGATATGTTCATTCATGGAGTTTCTGTTGTCTGAATACTTGGAAGGTTCCATCGTGGGAGTCAATAATCTCAACCTGGTTATTTCTATTGCCCAGGCTGACTAATGGGGATCATGCCTGGGCCTTAAGAGACACAAAGACCTCAATGGGCTGAGCTTTTGGTGAATATATGCATCCTCAATACACCTGGTTTTGTTTTCCCCTCTTAAGGCATCTGATGGGCAGGTAATAGCTCATGAAAAAGCCGTATCTAAACTGTACTTTGAAGGAATCAGAAAGTACTTCTTTTGAATGATTCCCTTCCCATTGCAACTCCCAAATCTGGTCCGGCAAGAGGCCTGGGCACTGAGTGGCTCCTCAGGCATTCAGATGTGTCTGAGCAAACACAAGAGGCAATCAAATTACCCTAACACCAGCCACTTCAGAGTACTCACTTGAGATGACAGTTTCAGCTTCAAGAGAGGTATGCAAACCGGAATAATGAAATGTTCCATTTTATTAAGTTCCTGGCCAGAGGGAGGGATTGTATTAGAAGAGTTAAAAGGTAGGGAGTTTTTAGCTTGATTTCTGTGACGCTGATAAGCAGTAATTTTTGCAGAGGGGGGAAAAGTAATCCACTGCAATAAAATCATTTTCATAATACCACGAATGAGTTATTGCTTGGAGTAAGGCATGGTTCCTAATGGCTTCCCGAGCTTCCTTCTCCATCTTTCATGGGTCAGTCCGACGTTTTTATAGTGCTGACACAAGAGAGAGCATTTATGTTGCTTCCATTCTCCATCTGTCAACAGTTAGGGTAGAGTGCCACTACCTCAGGTTCACTTTTGATCTGATTTCTGTGTCAGCTCGGCATGGGACTGCTGGGTACGCTGGGGAGCAGGGTGGCTCTGGAGGCCAGTTGCACCACGTTTTCAGACCATTAATGGTTAGAAGGTTTGAGAGTAAATCGTTTTCGCATGAGTCAGAGGAAAACGCTATTTCCTCTCCTTTATGGTTCATCAGAACCTGGGCCACGCTGCGTTGGCTTTGCTTGCCCTGGGCCTCCCAGAACTTTGTCCAAGTTCCATTTCCAGAAAGTGGGACTCTGTCTCTCACTAGAACTGGTGTACATCTGACCCTGGAACAGCAACTCAGAGAGCTGGTTCAATGCATGAAGAGAAGAAAACACTTATTTTATGTGTGTGTGTGTGTGTGTGTGTGTCCACATTTCTGCCCTTGCCAGTTGCGTCTGTGTGACTTGTGGTATAACACACTTTTCCTATAACACTTTTCCTATCACTTCACTTCAATCCCTGCAAGATCTATTGGGATTGAGAAAATGATAGAGATGACAAATCTTTGTAAGAGGATGACTGGATATAAATGAATGGGAGCAATTTGATTTCTTCCATCCTCCTGTGGAGTTTGATCGATTTTTGGTGCAATCAGTCTTGGTGAATGATTATCAAGGGGAAAATGTAATCTCTTAAAGATCATTTCTGTTCTGCATAGAAACACTTACAAAGAGGCCATATGGATAACGTAGGTCAGAGGTGAGTGAGTGGTACTCAAGGCCTAGTATAGGTGCAAACTTTGGGAAGTTTTGAAGAAAGCGGGGACTTGGAGTACACAGGGAATGTTTAGTTTGTTGAGTTTCTTCCAGTTTCTTAATGCCTGTTATGTGTTCAGTCTTTTTCCTCTTAAGAAGGCCAGATGAGATAGAGCCAAGAGAATTTTGAGTTTTGTTAATTATTGTGGGTTTCTTCTGCACACAGAGTCCTGTACAGCTTATCTGAGAACTTCATCTATTATAGAGGGAGCTGGAGAGGAGTAAGTTGAACTATTTTGTTCAACAGAGTAATGATAACAGATATAATTTATTTAACTTTTAAAAGTACCATTGCATACTTTACACTATTTCAAATCCAGACAACAATCTTGCAAAGGTGATGTTTTTCAGATGAAGGCACAGTAATTCAGAGAGGTTAAATAACTTGCCCAGGATTTATGGCTAAGTAATGAGACTGGGAATCTAACCCCCATCCTATCCTATGACCTCCCAAACTTATGCTATTTCTATGGTGTTATGTGATAAATCACTCTAGTTTGTGAGGAATAAGCCTCTAAACTTTTGCTTGCAAGGAGGAAAGATTTTCTGAAATAACAGCAACTCACGAACATGTTAAAAATACATGTGTCAGCATTTATTTGTCAGCACTTATTAGGTACCCACTTTGTGAAAGGTTCTTCCCATGTTGTGTCAGAGAGATAGGGGTGGGGTGGGGATTGGTTATTGTTTCTGGGATCCATAAACCCATAAGTGACTTCTCCTCCCTATTAATATCTCGACACTTAACTACCTGAGCCATTCCATTAGTGTGAGCTAACCTGTATTGTTAATTATGTAGGCTTTGAGATCAAAGAATGTGTTTTCTTTATATTTTCCTGTGGTGAGATTCCTGGCACTGCACATAGCAGGTACTTGATGCATGTTTAATTGATTGCTGATTAATACAGAGTCTGCTTGGATCTGCTTATACTTTAAAAGGCAAGAAGCTTTGAGAGTGAGACAGGATAGATAGCTCCAAATGCATGCACTGAAGGCTTTGTAGAAAGTACAATCTGAGGTAGCTGCAGAAAACTACCCACAAGCCAGTGGAGAATATTCTAGCGTGACGGAACGGAGTCTGGGTACAAATGCGAATTGCTTCTACAATGGATTGAAGCCTGATTGTGGAGCACAGCCATGTCTCCGATGGAGCCTGAGTGCCATTCAGAGCTTCTTGCTCCTAAGGATCTCATTCAGCTTTAGTTTAGGATGGTAATAACTTAAACTCCAACACTGGGATGGCCATTGATCAGTGAAATGAGCTGGCAGTTTCCAGACAGATTCGTGAAACGAAATACCTCAAATTGACCAGCCCGAGAACATTTTTCACAGCCTATCCATCCCTTCTGAGCTATTCAGAGAGCAAAGTAAAAGAAATTAGAACTTTGAAATTGCTGCTTGTCCAGTGGCAACCTCTTTGGGACACTGAACGAGTTGCAATTTATCTAGTTTTCCCACTTAGAGAATTGGCAACAGCAGCTGCACCAACCACACTTAATGAGTATAGATGTGTCACTTGCTGCACTAAGTCTCTTGATCTCATTTAATTTTCACAACAAATGGGTAAGGTGCAATGGTTAGTCTTATTTTATAGATGAGGAAACCGAAGCTCAGAGAGGGAAGTTAAGTTACCCAAAGTCACACAGCTAGGAGGTGGGAGAAGAAGGGGACTTGAACCCTAGGTCTATTTGATTCGAAGCCATGCTCTTAAATATTATATAAACACCTTTTCCCTTTCCCAACATCTCTGCTGTTTTCAAAGTGGAATTTGAAGACAATGGGTTAGGTCCAGATCCACAACCCATTAAGTGTTGTGTCCTTATGATGTGGGAGATAGGAAATATAAAAATAATGTTCTGCTATTTTTCAGTTTGGTAGCCATTTCAAATACAGTTGAAATCCTTTTGTAGGGGAACTCCATTCCCCTTTGAGGTCTGTTGTAGCAATGCCACTGGCAGGATTTAAATTCCTCCTAGGGGTTGGGCTGCCAAAGATACAGCCCAGATGGCCAGCAGAAGGGCAATAATATTAAGGAGGAATGATGAGGGGGAGAGGAGATGAAGAGGAGTTTGATTCAACATGTTTCAACTACTTGAAGAACTTCCAGGTGAAATGTTGAGCTACAAGATAAAAGAACATGACTGATGCTTTAAAGTGAAGTCAGGGTGTGGCTAAATAAATATGAAGGCCAGTTAAATGTATAAGGATAAGTGAGGTCACTAGAGGACATGGTGTAGAGAGGGAAGGAGGAAATCAAGAGAAGAACCTTGGGAGGAAGGGCAAGTAAAGGTGTCCAAAGCCAGGAGAGGAGGAATTATGCAGCACAATTGTTAAAGGGGCCTACCACATTGTCAGATGGTTAAAAGCAGTGTCTCTCACAGCTGAACTTGTGCATTCTCGTGTGACCTTGGACCCCCTCCTGGGTGTACGGTCCACAGGAATGGGTATGTCTGGGCACATGCCCATAACAAACAAAAAATACTCATGGAAGTTATATTCATGATGGCCAAATATACGTCAGTGGTAGAATAGGTAATAAATTGTAGCATATTCCTGCAATTACAATAGTACATAACAATTTAAAATGAACTATTATACATGCAACAACATGAATTAATCTCACACATATAATGTGAGTGAAAGAGTTTAAAAAAGAATTTATAGAGATAGTAAAATTGAAGAGGATTGATTTTATTTCCTCCCTTTAAGAGAGATTTGGGATTTTGATCATCCCTTACAGAGTAGCTATAGCAAGTGTACCCTGCCAGCTGCTTTCGAGGTAGTCATAAAGTATAGAATTGGCTCCTTTCATGTAATTTGCAGCTCCCCTTGCTCCCCAACCTACTAGAGTGAACACAAATGTTGACGTCACAGAAATTTTCGACAGATCAGACTTGACTCTGGCTCTTTGGACCAGGCCTTTATAGCTACACCTGCTCACAGACGGCTTGTCAGACTTCTTGATCACACATTGAGATTTTATGCTTGGTATTCATTTTTCAGTTTGACCTTCACGTTCAGCTCCAATCAGTCATTATTTGTGGAGGACTCCAAATAAAATACAAAAATAACAGTGTCCCCACTAAAAGGTTTTTTGTTGTTGAGTGTGAATTTCCTAAATATGTTTGCCTTATATGCACTAAGGATTAATGAGTACTAATTTAGGAATCTGCTTTGGTGTGGTTTGGCTGTGAGTCATGTCTTTTAGAAATTAGCATAAACCTCTCTCTCTCTCTCTCTCTCTCTCTCTCTCTCTCTCTCTCTCTCTCTTTCTGCCCCCCCTCCCTCCCCTCTCACCTCTCACCTCTCCCCTCTCCCCAACACGAGACTTCATTCCTTTTCTTTTCGCTTCTAAGGAGGTAAAGACTCCACAGGGTTAACTAAGGCCAGCTCTCATGTGATAAAGATTGAGCCAGCCGAGAGCATTAATTACACAGGGTGAATCCAGGATAAGGTGCGAGTAAAAAGAAGCACCCTTCAGCAGGAGAGTGAGGCAGTCGAGAATCAAGGAATCTGTGAGGCAGAAGAAAGATTTCTAACATCTAACATCTCTGCCAGTGGCGGAGGCTGGAGGCTGAGAAACAGCAGGACAGGGTTAGTAACAAGAGCTAGAAGTGGAGATCTCAGGGATGACAATGACAAAGTCTATAAAAGAGCTGGAGAGAAGGTGAGCCCCAGTAGAGTAGGGGTGAAGGTTCAGGCAATGTCCACCTGCCATCAAGACTTGCGAATGAAAATGAAAATTCTCCCCACAAGTAAAAGCAACTAAGTATATCTAACCATCTATGCATTTTGGGGTGGGTAAAACATCTGAAAGATGGAATTATTTATTCCTCAATCATTCATTTTAATTCAGTGGAAACAGTCTTTAGAAATGATTATTATTCCATTTTTTTAGTGTGGATATTTAAAGAGATATACAAAGGTGAAGAGAATATTATGATCCCCTTAACATGCCAATTACTCATTACCCTGTGCTAATAATTATCAATAGCTTGCCATTCTCTTTGCAGTTTTATTTTTTTTAAGAGTTTGAGCCAAACTGATGACAAATGCTGGGGAACAAGATCTCAAATGCTCTCAATAGCTTGTCATTCTTGATACATAATCATTTTTGGACCATGAGTTCAGGGGGATTTTAGTTATTTTTTTGTATTAAAGGAGAGCTCATGTCTACCTGTCAATCTCATTGGTTCTTCTGAATCAAAATAGCCACCAAATATCTATCATAGGGATATTTTGGAACTATATTTCTCTCTCAGTAAGCACAAGTTGGCACAGTTATGGGCACAGGCATAACTGTGGGGTTAGCATTTATATCTTCAGAAGATGTTTTGCTGGACTTATTCACAAAGAGAATGGATGACTGGTAGTATTTCATCTTTATTTGCTAGGGGGAATCTTCATTTTAACTGAGAATAAGAAACTGTGCAGAGGATAAGGGGGGAGGGGGATGGTAGATGAGGGTAAAGGGGATCAAATATATGGTGATGGAAGGAGAACTGACTCTGGATGGTGAACACACAATGGGATTTATAGATGATGTATTACAGAACTGCACACCTGAAATCTATGTAACTTTACTAACAATTGTCACTCCAATAAACTTGAATTAAAAAAAAAAACTGAAATAAATGAATCTGTAATGCAGAATTGCAGGTGTCAGGCAGGGAATTTTTTTTCAGGGTGCAGGGCTTGGACCCTCAAAATCACCTGGTAGAGGCTGCCACCTATTTCTATATACAAAGTGGCCTCAATATGTTGCTGCTGTCCCAGACCCAGGGGGGTAGACTCACCTTTGAAGCTCCCTGGGCACAGCTCCCTTCTCTGAGGGCGAGTCAGCCTCGTGCTTGCGCCTTCAGGAGCCCTTTCCACCGGCAAGGTCAAGGGTTTGCAGCAGTGGTGACTGCTGGAGTTTGAGAGAGGAATGGGCAGCTGTTCACTTTATTTTTACTCCCTCCTGTTCTTCCCCTTACACGGATTCTCCACCCTCCACTACCTTCTGGAAACGAGTATTAATGGAATCCTCTTTACTTTTTCTGAACTCTTGGTTTTTCCTCTTAGCTCCTGATGATTTTAATTCTTTTGGGCTCTTTTTCATGTCCTTTGCCTGTTGGTCTTTGATTTACAGTTTGGCCTTTCTCTTCCTCACGTCCTTCTCTGCTATTCCTATCATATTCTCTTTCTTGCTCTCTCTTCTTTGAGCTTGCACAGACTGGTGAAAATTAAAATATAGTTTTCAAATTTTACTGGCCCAATTATTCTATTTTAAATTAAGCCAGGACAGCAATCTCACTGATCTCTGAAACCCAGGCAATCCGAGGACGGAATAAAAACAATAGCTCTTCTCTTGCTTTCCTGGCCACTTGATTTCACATCATTTTATCTTAAAGAATATTATGCACTTAAACGTGTTGTAAGTCACATTAAACTTTTTCCCCATGAGAAAAAGGTAAATTACCAATATGATTGCATGAATGAATACATCTTTTGAGCATCTACCGGGAGCATGGCATTATGCTGATCAGCTTACAACTTTTGACTGGTATCTTTCCAAAAAGGCTGGTGTCCTATAATTGATTCATACATAGAAATAAGAAAAGAAAGAATGAAAGCATTATGCAAATATTAAGCCATGAAATTGACATATGTTTTATCTTTAATAGTTTCGCTTTAGTCTCATCTTCTCCATGATTTTCCCAGTCATTATTGTCAGAAGATCCATTCTTAAATTCATCCATCCTTTTATCCATCCATGTGTCCACCCATATATCTCCCTTTCCTTCCTTCCTTCCTTCCTTCCTTCCTTCCTTCCTTCCTTCCTTCCTTTCTTCCTTCCTTCTTCCTTCTTTCCTTCCATTCACCCATCCACCTGGTACTTATTCTTTGTTAGGCACTATGCAAAAGTTGTTTATACAAAGAACAGTATAATCTCTGCCCTTAAGGGGCTCACAATTTGGTAGGAGAGAACTTACAATAATAGCAGCTAACATTTATTGAGCTCTAACTATATGCCATTGCAAAAAGCATTTACAATGCATTATCTCATTTAGTTCTCAGAGGAACCGCTGAAGTACCATTTTAGAGATGAGGAAAATAATTGCTGGGCTAAAAATACAGGACATGAGGGCTAGTTTGACTTTAGGAAGTGGTTATCTAAAGCCCTTAAATCTGATATGCTGAGTGTCATAAAACCCCAAGTGCTAATGTGTCTAATTCCTACGAATTCGTCTTCCACCACAAAGATTTTGGAGAAGGTTTGGGGGCCACCATTGGATGTCCAGACACAGACAGCCCTCCCTATGGGGACATCTTCTGCAAAGAAGGATTAAGAGGGGGCTCTGCTACTCATAGTCACACAAGCAATGAGCTTAAGAATGGAAGGGAACCTGTCTCCTTGAGCCTAGGTTTGGAAAGAAGATTCTCCTGTGCTGACCTCTCATTGTTTTGATCTCTGTTGTGTTTTAAAGATGTGAACATAATTTTATATCTCAGCTTGAAGATTTTCTTGATTTATTATCTCCGAGTGGCAGCTGGCAGTCTTCAAGCAGTAGCAAGTTTAGGAATATAGAGAAGTGAAATAACTTGCCCCAGGTTACAGGGCCAGAAAGTGCCAGACAAATACTTGAACCCAGTATCAAGATATTTGTCTCTTGTACTTAACTTGTTCCACTTGGTACTTATTTGATATGAGCTTGTAGTATAAAGAGCAGATGCTTGGAGCCAGACCAATTTGGGCATGAACAGCATGTGCCCTCTGTCACTTGCTAATGTCATCATCTTGGGCCTAGTAAGCTTCCATTGCCTCAGTGTCATCAGCTGCAGAAGTGGGATTGTGGCACTTACATGGACAGGCCGCTGTGAGGATTATAGCAGATAGAGCACCAGTGTGGTCTCTGGCACGCAGACGACCCTCTGTCAATGTCTGTCCTCTAAATTCTGGTCTCCTCCTTTTACTGGATTTTGGTTCCCCAGAGGCATAGCTCTGCTTTGTGGGGACTCAGGAACTATCTCATAGAGCCCAGCGAATGAAGAGCGTGTTGCAGAGCCTTGTGAGACCAACCTTTGTTAGCTCAAAGTTCACAAATTAACTCTTCACTTTCTCCTTAATTTTAGGAGTCGTGGAGACATATTGTAGAACACTGGCCCCCCAAACTGGCTTCCCAACATCATCATCATCATCATCACTATTACCATCATCATCTTTAAAGCTTCCACAAAACAGGTTACCCGGTCACAATCTTCAGAAGGTAGAACCTGATCATCTTGACTCTCTCCCAGGTGATTCATGGGATCTTCTGGTTCGGGGAGCTACTGACCCCACCCAGAGTGGTTCATTTTTCTGCAGTTGCCAAATGTCCTATGTAAGATTGCCAGACAAAATACAGGATGCTTTGTTCAATTTGAATTTTATATAAACAACGAATGCTATTTTACCAGAAGTAGGTCTCGAATATCACACAGAACATACTTATGCTCCCAATTTATTCATTGTTTATCTGAAATAAAAATTTAATGGGGTGTCCTGTATTTTTATTTGCTATAATAGATCTGGCAACCCCAGACCCCTAATGATGCAGGCATGTGAGGAAAAGAGGCCAACATTGTCATGTACTTTGCATCGCCCTCTGAGATGCACACAGTACTCTTCTGGCCAAGTGTCCCCTACATAAAACAACACGAGTTGTTGACTGGGGCTCCCGAGATTTAATTTCTCCCACCACAGACATTATTTTGTATAATGCACAAATAAAGGTAGATTTAGGTGTTGTGGTGAAGATTTTTCTTTGAGAATTTCTCACCCTTGAGATTCCAGGTGGCCACCCTCTTGTCAAAAAAAAAAAAGCTCTTTAGAACTCCTCTCACTACTCACCCCTGGCCCGTTTCCCTAAGTTTGTGTCACTGTGAATCCTTAGCTCTCTGTCCTCTTAGTTCTCTGTGTGACCTGAGAACGCCTGGAAAGATGAAAAAAATGTTCTGAGCTTAATCGAAAGTCTATCGAATAATAACGAGCCCTGCAGCAGCTTGTAAAGAACGCAGATCAGACCCACTTAACCATAATGGTCCTACAAAGTAATGAAGACTCAAGTGGCCCTTATTAGATATCTAGCTGTGAATCAGAACTCATCTAACATTCTGACTGCTGAAGGAAATCAGTAATTGAGGTGACAGAATGGCTATTAGTATTATTTCTTAGTTTTTCTATCCACACGTAGCAGCTAGAAGCCTGCCCCCAGCCTCCTCCGGGTATACCAGGTGTGCGGGTGCCTATTGCCCTTCCATTAAATCTTCAAATGGGGGCTCTAATAAATTTTGCATTGAAATAAGTAATGACCACATTTAACGACCAGTTTTTCTGAGTGTTAACAGCTTGTGAGCCAACAAACTGGTCATTAACAGGTGCTAACTTCTGCTTTCTGGTTTAAACAATCCATTCTCATCTCTCTCCTGTTTGTGTTGGGGGCTTATGCAAATTCCTGTCTAGTTTTTTATTTTTCGTGGGATGCCTGGCTCTTGTTAATCAGTTAGATACTTCTCTGCTAATGGCTCCTCTTTTCTAGGGTCATTTCTTACGTAGTCCATGGGTGAATGAATTTTTTTTAATCCATTTTTTCCCCCCTGAAAGATGAACATATTCTGGCATAGGTTGGTCCCGGAATGAATTCGGTGACAAGTCCTAGAGAAAAATCCACTTTTGAAACATGAAACTTCCTACTCTGGAGAAGGAATGCAAATAGGTTGACAATATCACAGGGTCTGAGGCAGCTTTATGTTTGCTAAGGGGATTTGACAAAGATTATTGTCTCTGTGCTAGACACGAACAGATGTTTCTATTTGAAGAGTGGGATTGATCCACCGTTAGTCTTCATGTACTTGTAATGGGGCTGTGCCTTCCTGAGAAATCTCCTGCTCACAGTCTGCCTTGTTTTGGTTCTCTTGCTTCTGTCAGATTATTAGTCAGTTCAAAGGACACACTTTCTTCTCTCAAAGTACCCTTGGGGGGGATGGGGTTGGGAGAGAGGGTTTTGGTCTTTGGTCCTATCTATTAGCAGTGTTTCACTGCATTCGCTTCCTGTAGACAAAAGGGAAGACAGGAAACCAAAGTCCAAGTTCTGGCTTGTGGGAACCATCTCTAACATCTGGTATGGCTGGAAGCTGCACTGGACTATGCACTGTCCTCTCGAAGGCAGTGCTTCTCAAACTAGTTGTGGCAAAAAGCCATAAAAAAAGAATCCATTGCAAATTGATAATGGGTAAAATATAACATAATGTGCTTGGCTGTCCTGGCAATGTCAAATTGCTAAACAAATTTCTACATGCTTTCTCTCACTTTCTGTCCTTACCCGATCATGGTAACAGACAGTGTAACCAGTACAGGTCCATGGAGCATACTGGACAGCACTGCTCTCATGAGCTAGAGTTCTTCCTTTTTACAGCTGGCAGGGCTGGTGGAAGAAAGCTGGGGCTCAGCCACTCCTTGCAATGCTCATGTCTTCCATGGGGAAGGGTGGGGAATGACTCGACAGGTTTCTGAACAAGGGACATTTGTCTCAGCTCCCTGTGTTGGTAGCACAATCTCCTATGATATTTGACCAACATGAAGGAAGAGGCTTAGTTACAGTTGTTTTCCTTCCTGGGTGTTCTTCAGATCAGACTGGCCAGAGCACTTGTCTGAAATAATCAAAGTCCAGTAGAGTTGGTATTTGGGGGAACTGGGTTCTCTCACACATGGAAGTGATTCATAAAACAGGGGTTTTATAAGGTTCGGTGTACTTTATAAATGTTAGAATTCTAAAACTTAATCATGTCGCTTACAGGAATGATGGGAACAATCTGTAAAATGGCATTTAAAGGCACATTGAGGGTTTTTTCTCAGATGCTATGAAGTTTAATTGCATTAGTAAGCTACAAAGTACTATTTACCTTCTTATTTATGGTTATTTTCAGTTTGCCAGTAAATATGAAATTAAATGTGCACTGTTTAAAATTGTGAATGGGGTTCAACACTGTGACACATTTCTTTTCAAGGTCATCTACATATTGTTCAAATAATACTGGAAAGCAAAAGTATTAAAAGTTAAAAGTGAACATATACTTTATGAAGACTTGGTATTTCTTAATGGCCAGCTACCATCATATGACTATCAACTTTAATTTATATCAGAGGGTGTGCTGAATTGGAACTTAAATATCCCTGTGTTCTAATTCTAGCACTGTAACTCTTCTAGTTCCTTTGTCTCCTTGCCTATTTTCTTCTCATTAGTATACTGGAGGCCTCAAGAGTTCAATCTATCTCTTCAACTACTAACATGAATGAACCACTTGCTATAGTGAGGCAAGGTACTAGACACTGAGAAGCCAAAAGGAAATAAGAAATGTGCCCTTTCATTCCTGGTGCTTGCAGCAGAAACATCCAGCAGAGACACAGCTAGGTACAGTGGGATGCAGGGATGCAGACGAGGAGATAATCACTTCTGGGCAGGGGCCTGCAGTGAAGGTGGACGCTTGTGGAGGGAAGGGATGAAATTCTAGACAGAGGTCAGCACACGTTTTCACGTCTGCAACTATTTAACTCTGTGGTTGTAATGTGGCTGTGTTCCAATAAAATTTTTATTTACCAAAACAGGTGATGCACCAGATTTAGTCTATGGGCTATCGTTTGTCAACCCCTCTTGCAGACTTTGAAGGGAGGGTAAGAACTGAATAGGTTGAATGTAACAGTGGAACTGTGTATGTGTGTATGGGGGGCGGGTGGTGAATAGGTGATAGAAAAGACACATGTTAAAAGAGTAATTAATTATGAAGGGCAAATGGCCAAGCGATGATAAGGCAGAAGGTATTTTTAGGGAAATACAGGGAAAAATCTGGAATTAAATGTGGATCAGTTCAAAAAAAAATTTGCATGCTAAACTGAGTAATCTGAACTTTAACTTGAGGGTAATGGGGGGGAAATCACTGTATTGTCCAGGGCAGGCCAGGCTATGCAGCAATGAAAACAAAGCAAGAAATTATTTTCACAGTCTTTTCATACAATTGCTTACTTTTTAGCACACACAAACTGTGATGTGGTTGAGGCCAGTCTCCAGGATGCTAGCCAGTTGTCCTCCATCTGGCGATTCTAAGATCCGGGCACTTCCATCTTATGGCTCTGCCATTTCAACACTTGGCTTCCTGGGTCACCACAGCAGGGAAAACAGCGCGTGGAAGACTCACACTTAGTTCTCAATGCCTTGATCCAAAAGTGATTCCCTCTCTTTCATGAACAATCCAATGACCAGAACTCATTGCCTGGTTCTGTGCAACTGTAAGAGGGCTGAAAAAAAATTCAGAATATTCTCTACCACATTGTCGTAGGCAAAATGAAGCCAATGATAGCCAGGAGAAGGGTGGCACAGAAGTAACATGATCATCGCTCACCTTTGGAAGAGTAATCTAGAGGTAGGGAGAGGCAAGGAGACCACTTAGGAAGTTATTAAGTTGGTGCAAAAGTAATTGCGGTTTAAAAGGTTAAAAATAACCGCAATTACTTTTGCACCAATCTAATACTACACAAGTCTACACAAGAGTCAATTAAGGGCTGAACTAAGGTGGTGGCAAAGGAAATGGGAAGGAAATAAAAGATGTGTGGGAGTTCAGTCCTGATTGGTTATGAAGACAACGAAAAGACGGGGGTGGAAGGTGTGTCCTTGGGTAATAGCTCAGGAATATGCTCAGGGAGGTCAGAAAGAAGGGATAAGTCATAAAAGAAGATATACAATTCAATTTTGGGGGCATATTGATTTTGGAGGGCTGGGTGGACATTCAAGTAGAAGCTTCTGACAGAGTTGGAAATTGGGATGGAAAGACTTTAGATGTCGTAATTGATGTTGTAAGGGTAGATGAGATCACTAAGTGACAAAAATAAAGAAGAGATATGGGGCAGCTTGGAGGGGGATGAGTTCAAGGCAGGAAGAAAAGGAGCTTACAGAAGAATAGCCAGACGGGGATGCTGTCCTTTTATGACATCAAGGCGAGGCGGTTTCAAAGTGGAGCGTGTTCACCAATATCAAAAGCTGCAGACGGTTGGAAAGGCGTATTGTAACAAACACTGTGGATGCACTGCTAGTTTCTCAGGGGTGTCCTTTAGTATTTCTGGGTGTCCCTTGACCAACTTCAATGTGCTTTTGGCTCTAACTGCCAACACCTGCGACTCTTCTTGTTAAGAATGCCTTCAGGCTACTGGAGCAATTTTGCTGGCATGCTCAGAGGGGAGGAAGTGCCTGGGATTTACCTTCCCCCACTTCTCATCCCCAGCCCTTAGCCCATGACTGCCATTTGCAGAGTATGAAAGCCCAGCCCCCTTGCCTTAGGTTGGGACAACTCTGAGGTATAATTTACACTCTAGAGCTCCCCTGTGGGACTGCTTGGTTTCTTCCCCTACACTGCTCTGCTTCCCCCACTCCCTTACCTGTTGCCTCCAGGACCACCGGCCTATAAATCCTCATTGCAGGGTCTTCTCTAGGGAATTAGATCTAGGAAAGTGTGGTCTTAGGAGAACAGTCCTGAGATGCCAGGTTGTAAAGTGTTGAGGAGCAATTGGATAAGGAACTGGCTAGAGACCCTGTAGAGAAAATTCAATGGAGAAGTTTGATGGTGAAAATTTCAAGAAAATAACAGGATAATACAGTTAAATAAGTTGCTTGATTGGCTTTTAGACTGGAAAAAAATCCGAGCAGATGGATAGTCAGAGGGGATGAAGTTAACTGGAGGAAGAGACTAAAAATATTAGAGCAAATGAGATGGGAGGCAGGGGTAGAAGTAATATGGCGGAGGCAGTCGAGAAAGTCTCTGGACATGGGTAGGGAATGGGCGTTACAAAGGAGGCAGCATAGTATGTACTTTGACATAGATTTAGGACTAGAAACAAAACGATCTGAGGTAGAGAGTAACAAAATGCGTAGTGAGGATGATCACAGGTAGGTTGGGAAGGATTGGAAATGATGTAGTGTAACTCCTTCATTTTGCAGGTTATACAAAGGTTCAGAAAGCTAAAACCACTCAGCTAACAAGGGGCAGAGCTGAGACCAGAGGCTGGTCTTCTCATGACTCCTGTACTTTCATTGCTGTCTTAAGATCCCCTGCAGAGAGAAAGCCAGGTGCGTGTGTGGACTTTGGCCAGTGGAGGGGATGCTGATGGACCACCTCCTTCCAGTGACCCTGTGACAGTGATAGAACAAGAACAAGGTGTAGTCTTCATCTCTCTTAGAACAGGTCTTCCTGAGTACCGCAGGACACCCTCAATGTGACAACCTCAACAAAGTGCATTGTTACACGAAAAAGTACAGACAAACTGTGGATTTGGGAGAAAATACTCTGAGGACAAACTGGGTGCCAGTTCCCAGGACAGTTTTCAAGTTGATTAAAAAGTGTGTGAAAGGGGAAGGTGAGAGGTTTTGAAAAATAGTCGGTAACCACAAGATGGTCATGGGGGTTTGAAAATTAATTTGGGGAACGTACAGAGGGATAGTGGATGGGGGGAGGGGGGTTCACACAGTGTGAGGGATATAAATGGTAAACGTCTAAGTTTTGCTTTGTCTTGTGCACCTGAAACTAATAAAAAAAAAAGTGTGTGATAGTTTTAATGCCATTAATATGGGCATAAGCATCACTTAAAGAAGTTCATCACTAAGGAGAAATCTAACAAGTTTCCTGATTCTGGAAGGGGTGGAGGTCAAGGCAGCAAAGAGGTGTAAGGGGGTCTTACAAATTTTTTGTAAGGGTCTGGAATTTAACTTAAGTCATTAGCTATTGGGCATTAAAAAGGGACCTTTATTTTTACAAGAGGATTTATGGCCTTTTATATGTTTATTTTTCCTTTACTATTAGACATCCAAGGAGGAAAGAACACAAGGGTCAAAGACTCCCTCTGTCCAGCAATAGGTCACATCTCCCCAGATTTGCAAGCTTAAGGTATCCCCTGTGAAACAGTGATGGGAGAAGGGCATGCTTTCACTGAGCTGGACCAAGAGTTTGCCTCACTTCTCATCTAAGAGTCAATCCTCCTACTTTCATTCTCACCCCACTCAACTTGAAACCCTCCTCATCCACCCATGCCAACTGTCATTCACCGACTCTGTTGCTCACATTTTCGTGCCATTCACTGTGTGTCAGTTTCTCTGCTCAGTTTGTGAGAAATACAAAGTAGGATAAACTATAATAGTTTCCCTCAAAGAGTTTATCTGATAGGTGGGGAGCCTTTTATAGACCCGAGGAATTAAACAATGGCTTTAACTAAATCAACTCAAGGCAGTTTTGAGTGTTACCAGTGGATTGTTAGTTACTTAAAGTTTAAGCTCCTTGGACTGGATTGGGTGTTCTCTAAAAGTTTCTTAGTGGAAGTGGGAGGACAGCCAGGCCTGAAGGTTGGGCAAAATTTGGATGCAGAAGGTGAGAAGAGGCTAGGGGGGCATTTATCTTCATGTGCACTGTATGTATATATAATATATGATGCAAGTTTGAGCACTTTCAGTGCATAAAGGAGACATTGATCTGTTTTTATTCCCAAGGCAAATGAACTCGTACGGACAGCATGGGGGTTCATTAAGTGCTTGGTGAATTGTAAGGCAGTTTCTGAGAGGTTGGGATGCTGAGCATGGCAACCTTGAAAGGTCACTCTGTCAATATTTAGTGAAGGGCTCTGAGTTGCATGGATTCTACTAAGGAGATGCTATAGGAGATACAGGGTGAAAAACAATGTTGTCCCTGCCCTTGAGAACCATTCTGTCAATGATGGGAGATGGATACAAGCACAAAAGCAGAACTTTAACAGTTCAATAAGTGGAACACCAAAATTACTAGAGGAATTAGGAGTAGACGGTAATAGGGAGATGGGGGAGGAGGGTTTATCATACTGGGCAAGAATTTTTCTTTTTAAAAAAAAATCAAACTCTTGACTTTTTGTGAAAAAAATTTAAAAACAAAGCAACGATAACAAAGATACATGAAAGAAACACATGACTGCTCTCAGGAGCCTTTATATTGAATCTGAACATCTTTGTTCTTTCATTTTATATCAACACTTTGCTTTTATCTAGGGTCACGGTGGAGTAACCAAACATGGAGACGTAGCTCTTACACTTACCTCCTAAACCTGTGTTGAATCATTAATTTTCTGTTCTTGCTCACGATTCTTATGTCAGAGCCAGAACTGCTAATGTGTCTCCATAAACTACCGTTCTGAGTTTTACCTGTTTCCTCAGCATGTTGTCACTCACTTATGGAGGCGCTATTGAGTAACGGAACGGCTGGCGTACACCATGCAGGGGTGGGGAAAAGAAGAGAGGTGGAGGCATGGTGGGAAATTGGAAGGATTGAACCTACATTTGTGAAATTAAAAGTGCCTATCCATGGACAACAAGACATTTCATTTTGATGAATGGGTCTTCGATTTCTCATTTTAGAGATTGTCCCTTTTTGGCCTCAGACTTCGCTCATTCTTGACCAAAACCTGGGTGTGGATAAAAGTCCTTCTATGGTTGGAAAGATAAATTTCACAGATAACCCAGAGGTAATCCAGCCGGAAAGCAAAGAGTTGACTGTGCCATACCTAATTGACAGTGGAGGGGTAACCTCAGGTTACGTGCCTTTCGACTAAAGTTCCATATTAGCTGTTTGCTTGGAAGGAGCAGATGTTTTGGCTCTGGTGGTCACTGCTCACCTCTGTCTGGGAGGTGCATCAATCACTTTAATTATAATGGAACGTGGGGCCAGGAACTGAAGGAGAAAAATCAACCCAATCCCAAGAACAATCTTTCTTGATGAATTCTCCCCTAAATCGAAACAATTCACTGGGTATCCCAGCTGGGGTTCATATGCTTTTGATTACTGTGGGCTATTTAGCTCTACAAAATGACAGGCTGCTTAATGGACTTTTAATGGTTATAGGTTTCTCTCTCTTTTTTTAATGAGCTTCACCAGTTTGTTACTAATGCCCTGTAGAAATTTGGCAAGGGGCCAGACTTGATGTTACACATTTCTGGTTTCCAGGCAGCATACATACAACCATCATAGCCAGTGGGGAGGTATGTTGCCAATCGTAGGGTAATGCCATCAGGGCAGGGAGAGCAGGAAAGCTAACTGAGTACCCTGTAGTCCTAATCATTATGTCACCTAAAAGAAGATGGCTGCACTTTGTGACTGAAGTTAACCCTGAAGTCTTCAAAGGCCTTGGGATCCAGGTGGCAAGAGAATTTGAGATGCTGAGAACAGCTCTGCCTTCCTCTGATTTCCACATTGTTGGTAAAAGGTGCCCCTCATACATTCAATTGCATCCTGTCCACCAAAAGGCCTGTGAATATCTTAAGACCAGAGCCAGGTTTTATTCAGTCATGTTTGCATCCACAGTGCCTGGCACCCACGTGGGCCCATAGTAGGTATTTAATTCAAATCTGTTGCATGAGAGGCCTCAAGCAATTAGGAAAAGTGAAGGAGAAGAGCTTTTACTGAGGGGACTCCCTCTTCTTGGCAAAGAGCACAAAATCTGTGGTCAACGAAGAGTGAGGAATGAGGAAGAGAGAGAGGTGGTCCTGAGTCACCAACAACAATAGCAACTCCCATATTGTGTTAGGCACCAAACATTGTGCTAAACTTTGTATCTATCCCCTCATTTAGTCCTTCCATGATGCTGAGTGGTAGGCACTGGTGTGCTAAGTGTCTAACAACCAGCTTTGGAGGGTAGGGGGAAGATGCCCAACTTGGAGCATTTGCTGATTTCTGTAGTAAATAATCCCATCACAGCCTATTTCAAACTACCAAAGCGATGTTAGCCAGGTGGTAAAATTTCAGAAAATTTAAAACTGGCTTTTGTGAGCCTGCATGATCATATTGCCAGAGGTAGCTATCAGTATTCCATTTTACAGATGTGGAGGAAGAGGCTAAAGAAGTAAACAACAGGCCAAGATCATGGAGAAGTGAAGGACAGAATCCAGGTCCAGAATGACTGCAAAGTCTATGTTCTTCATCATCTTACTGCACTGCTTTCCTAAGTTCCCTTCCCACACTATCGGACTAGCCACAAAACTAAGAAGCAGGCAGCGTGGCCAGTGAGTATCTGAAGTTCACTCTGGTTTTCTGGGGCTGCCCCTGTGGGTTATGTATGATATTCGCTGTAGAGCTTCCTTGGTGGTTCCTGGGACACCCTTCCTTTCTCATCTCACTCACTCTGTGGAGGTTTTGCTTCTTAACTTCCAGTGATATAGACTCTAGTCCTATTGTGAGGTATTTACTGTTCCTCATTTTATGGAGGAGCAAATTAGGGGCCAGAGAGATTAAATGATTTATCCAAATCCACAGAGCCCATCAGTGACCATGTTCGAAGTAAAATTGAGATCTCCTGATTCGTAATCTAAGGTGCGTCCTTTGAAATGACAGTGCCTTCCACCTCTTGAGAATAATAAATAATAAAGACGTGGAGTTTTTTAAAAAAGTAGATGGGGTGGATTTTCCTGCCCCATCACTGATGTTCTTACTCACACCGCGTGCTCCCATTTTGAAAGATTCAACTTGACTTCCCTTGATTCTGGGGCAATGAGCTGAGAATTCAAGGACAGATACCAGGAGCTTGTTGTGAAGTGAACACAGCAAACATGAAAGACATTCCTTGGGAGCTTTAGTGGGTGAGGAGGAGGGGGAGAGAGGAAAGGTGGGGGCTCCTTGCTGAAATACCCTCAGGTTTCAGAGTCCCGAGATACTCCTAAATCACACCCAGGTCATATGGTGCCTCTACTTGTCTCTTGGCCCAGGGTGAAAACAGTTCACATTGTAAAATTAACTTTCCACATTTGGCTGGCCCACGCCCGGCCAGCTTTCTTTCAAAGTGAGTTTGCGAATGAATGAATGAATGTGTTGACTGGGTTACTGTTCTTAGGGGAACCCTCTTTGCATTGGACTTGGAGAAGGATTAAAGCTGGTTTTGAAAAGTGTTGGTGCTCTCCCAAGCACAGCATGCTGATAGAATTCTGGTTGTACTTTTATTTGCTATGGAACAAAATGCTCTAGTTTCATGGAAGAAATAGCCCAGCAGATGGTATTTGGTGGACGGCATGAATGTAGCCTTGTAAATAAGCATTCAAAATAGACCGGCTTCCCCCCAAATTTACCATCTGCCTTTTACCCCATGAGGTCCACAGGTGGTAAAAGAAAGAAAGGAAACGGACTCTTTTAGTTGTTATTGTTACTGCTCTAGTATCCCCCAAATTATAGAAATTCCCCCAAATTATGACATTTTAAAATTTTAGTTATAAAAAATTTAGATAGCAATGCTTCCATTTTAATAGATTTTTCATGGTTTAATCTGGTTTAAGAATAATTGTCTCAGTGGCATTGCCCTGTTTATCGTTTTTTTCTGCAGCTCTCATGGCTGAGGGTCTTCTCTTACACTCTCCCCAGGCTCTGGACAAGATTCTCAGATTCACTGTTGCTTCCAGTCTCCAAAAAGCAGGGGCAGTCTAATGTGCACAGGATCTAGAATCATCCATATCTGGATTTGAGCTCCGTTTTACAGTTGTGGAGCAATGGACAAGTTAGTTAACCTCTCTAAATCTTAATTTCTTCATCTGTAAAATGAGAAAACTGGTGGGTTAGTAAGACTACTGGAGAAGGTTGCTAAGATTAACTGAGAAAAGGCACCTCTTGCACTCAGGACAGTGTAGGTAATGTTCAAAAAGTGTTATTGCTCACTGTTTTCAATGGCATCATTATCACTGTCATCTCCAACCACAATACAAAGCTATCTAAACCGGAAAGTAGAAGGGACTTCTGGATATTGGTGATTTACTTCAGGGGTGACATAAAGGATTGTGGAACTCATCTGGCTGACTGTTTCCACTCTTTTTCCCTGCAAAAGATTTCTATAGGGCACCAGCCAGAATGTAACTCAGAGGACAGAATGCTTTATGAGGCTTTCAGTGGGTTGGGTTGACTATTGAAGCAGGGAAGATTTAAGTCAAGATTTTCTCACATTTTAAATGGTGGATGATTCAATGGGATGGACTGAGAGTTGGGAGAAGGAATCTGAGGTCAGAATCTTTTAAAGACATGATTCTATTTTTAACACCGGGGCCATGGGAATTCATGATTTTTGATTCTCTTCCATTTGTGGAGAAATAGAAACCTATAGAATTACTTTGCTCAGATTTGGGATAAGGATTTATAGAAGGCTGGATTTAGAAGACCCTAACTTTTGAAATTTTAGTTGCAGTTTCAGTGATGGCAGAGACTTAGAAATAAAGGGTTTAGGTAGAAGTAGGGGCCTGAGAGGAAAACCTTTGATAAGCTCCTTACTGGCGTGTAGTTTTCTCTATTTTTGGTGATTGTGCTTACATTGAGAGAATGCGGATTCTCTGGGGTGCAACTTACTGAGAGGAGGAAGAATAGGTATTCTAAGTGAGACCAGTAGCTCTTCGAAAAGGACCAAAGGAGATTTGACCTGTGACACCTCACCTCTCTACCATTTACCTGGTTCTTTTCTCAGAAAATTTCAAGTGGTAGTTAGAATCATGGAGTTGTAGCAATAAAAGTTATCACAGAAGTTTTCCAGTTCCCATCTCCTTATTAACATAAGAAACTCCAATACAATAAGGTCAAATTTTGATGACGACCCCCACACTACCACCAAGATGCAGATGTTAAGTTAGAGCCAGCGTCCTTGTATTCTTGGTAGAAAAGCTCAGTATCCTCCCTGTTTTTTTCAGGCCCTTCTTAAGCTAACAGTAGATGTTGCTAAACTCATTGCATGCTGGTTAGTATGTCATTGCCATTAATAAACGTTAATAGAGTGTCTAGCCTAGTATGTATAAAGTTCATGATGAATAAGACATGACCTTTGCCTTTAAAGAGCTTAAAATCTTCAAGAAGTAACATTAGGGTTCAATGAAGTAATGAAATCTAAAGCTTACAAATATTCTTTCAGAGAAGTCTAATCAAGAGTCCCAGTCCATGGGCCAGGACGGGGGTTTAGTGCTGGTTTTCTTTTCATTGTGACAACTTGAGTAAGTCACTTGGTATTTTCAAATTTCTTGCCCATCAATTTTAAAACACTGACAATAATACCTATCCCTCCTACTTCTGAATTTTGAGGCACAAAGGGGATCACAGATTTGCCTATAAAATACGAAATGTAGTAGAAATTGAAGGGATCTTATTCAGTGGGACTGTACCCACAGAGGGAAGAATTCTTTTATCATTCTACTTACTGTCATCCTCATAATGACTAGTTTAATTATTATCATCCAGGAGTTTTCATTAGATTATCTCTTTATATTTGGCATTTTCTTATTCTCCAGCATCCTACAAACCACACAACCACTTTCACTCAACCTGTCCAGGTAATTGTGACAGATCAGGGTTTATATCATCTGGTTAGATGTTGCCCATGTCACTTGTTGTATTTGTATGTGGCAACTTGTGTAATAGTTGTTTTTTTTCCTCCTTAGCCACACTGTGTTCATTGGAGTGAGACAGTGGAATATTAACCCAATGATGGGGCTTAATTTTTGTCACTATCAACTGCACAGATGTAATGTTGACTGCTGAAGAGGTTGACAGTATTATAGCCCAGGAACGATGTCCTTTATGCCACAGAATTTTATGGCGAGCTAGCACAAGTTGTAAATAATTTTAAGAAACAATTAATTCCTGGATCCAACAGAAGGCAGAAGTCTTGACGGTTTACTATGGCCTAATGTTTATAGTGATTATTGTTAATTTGGTTGTCAAGGCTGAAATACACATTCCAAGCTGGACCTAAGTTTCTCTTATAGATGTCTTAGCTTGCTTCTGAAGAAACTTGAGGATTCTCTAGTTACCTCCTTGATATTTATTTTCCTCTCCCTTACTTTGTAACAGAAATTGGATTTTATTTCAGGGGCAGTGTGCTCAGTTTCCCTTGTAGCTTGAAGTTAGCAATTAGGTTAAGAAGTAGTTGTTGGGTGGGGATCCAGGAAAGCTCCTTGAGAAGGGAACAGGAGCTGACATGTACTCCCTTTTGTTCTTATTGTTCCTGCTCCATGCCTGTATATAGATGTGACTACCGAAGCCTCTCTAACAGCCATTGTAGACCTGTGACAAACTTGAACATGGAAGCCACATGCTAAAGGTGATGGAACATAAAGACAGAAGGAGCCTGACACCATGGCCCTGCCATGCAATCCTGGACTGCCTCACTCTGGACTTCTTTCACGTGAAAAGGAAACAAATTTATTTAATCACTGTTATTTCCATACCCTGCTACTAGCAATCAAATGTAATTCCTAACTGATACAGATGCCTTACCCACAGTGAGTAGTGCCCTTGTTTCTTTTCAGCTAGCGCCTGGAAACACTGTTGGTCCATGCTGATTCACAAGCCCCTACAAGAGCAAAGTTGGACTTAGCTTCTGCTAATGAGCAGAGGAATTGCTTGTGAATACAATGCTGGGATTATAAGGTACTGGCAGCCATGCCAGAATAATAAGGTCAGATGGAAAATCATACCAATAAATATCTTCAGTAAATATCCTGTGCTACTCCAGTGCCCTTCAAATACCATAGCTCGGATCCACAGTTCATGTGGTAGAATCGTAGGCTCTCTTTCCCAGAGCAATCAGTTCTGTCTGTGGGGAGGATAATGAGGGTCTTGAGTACTACTCCAATTTTTTTTCTGTATAGCTATTCAGCAGGAGCCCATATTTGTTCTGACTTGTAACTGAAATCCTTCTGTGTTTGAGTTTCTTTTCCCTGGGAATTTCATCTGTAATCTCAAAGATGGTAGCTGCAATTTACGTTGCTAATCTCGTTCCCTTTGGCTGAGTGACGCACTACACTGGAAGAGGCCAGGGGACACGTGGACACTTCCTTGGCTCACTGTGTCTCTGTATAATAGGAGTGTCCTCTTGTCCATTCACCAGGGGCCTGTAATGCTGCACCCACCTTTGACACAGTTTTAAGGCTAAATTTCAAGGAAAGATTTCAGACAGAGTCTATAATCCCTAAATTGCTGTCTCATCACAGAGATAGTTAATCTTTCAGTAATATCATAGCACATTCCTGGGACCAAAGGAAAAAAAAAGGGCAAATCTAAGGCAGCAGATGTGGGAAAGCTGAATATTTTCACTGGCCTTCTCTTACTAGTGGGTTTGATGATGGTGGGCCAGACCTGAGTGTATTTATCAAAGGCAGTTGCTGGTATCACATAAATCTAATTCAGAAATTAGGATGACAATGTGGTACACTGTGATATAATGTCATATAAACATTATGGTGAATTTGTTAGTGTGACCATATTTAGGGTTACATATTTCTTACATAATCCCGTACACCTCACATATCCCCAATATTGCTTACAGGAGTGTGGATTAGGTGGGTGAGATTATAAGGATGTAAGCAAATACCTGCTGTCTTAGGACTTGACAACAATTTTGCAAGACTGTTATGGTGGGAATTTTTTTTTTTTCTCTTGGAGTAACTTGTTGTTAAATAAACATAAGGTATGGCCAGGAGAGGAAAGGAGTTTGTGGAGAGAAAACATGTCCTTACTTTTGAAACCTCTTTTCAACATATATGAAGTTAATCCAAACTGAAGACTTTACTTGCATTTTGATGAGACTTTAAATTAAACAAACTGAAAATTTCAGGGCAGCCTGTAATAGTATTTTTCCAACTTTCCCTTTTTTTCCGGAGATTCAGGTCTATGAATTGATTAAATGTACTAAAGAAAAAAAATCAACTCACCTGGCACAAATTACAAATACTGTAAGGTGAAAAATGTATTATTGTTTTTATTATTTTTATAAGCCTTAAGTTATTCTATAATATACCACTGTCCAATAGAAAAACAATGTGATATGCATGTTTATATAATTTAAAATTTTCTACTAGCCATATTAAAAATGTTAAAAGAAATAGGTGAAACTTACTTTAATATGTCTTATTTAACACATTATATCCCAAGTATTATCATTTCAGCATGTGCTCAGTGTGAAAAATTGACAAAGTATTTTACTTTCTTTTCTTTACTTTTTTACATCACATCCCAATGAGGGCTAGCCACATTTTAAGTGGTCAGTAGCCACAAGTGGCTGATGACCACGGTATTGCACAGAACAAGTCCAGAGGACAGAAGGTGTATCTGATTTACTCAGTTCCCTTCCTAGCTAAACAAATCAGTGCCTAACGAACTGAGTGTCACTTATGACTCTTTTCATCCTCACACATTCGTATTTCTGCTTAGGGTGCTAATGTCTCATAAGACATTTTGGGAGTAGAGCTTGTCAGCTTAAAACAGGGAAGTACCCCAAAGCTGCTGGAGACCCAGACTTTTGATCAGTAGGGTATAACGTCCCTAGATTACGCAAGTAATGGGTTCCATGTTTTCTGGAAGTTACCCCTTTGCAAACAAGAAGGTTCAAGGCATCCTTTTTTTTTTACCTGTAGGGGGAGCTCTTGTCCCTTCACTCTATAAATTCCAAGTCTGGTTCTCAGAGGCCGGTCTCTCCAGTTCTTTCACCTGGGTCTGTGGAGAGTTTGTTTTTGGCTCCAAACCAGCAGTGCTTTCGCAATCTCCACACGTTATGGCTGCTGAAATGCTAGGACACCAGCCGGGTGGCGGCTTGAGTCTTGTGATTCCCAGGCAGTCCGGCGAAATGATAAACAAAAGTCTTTTGTGCAATATTAATAAGCTTCAAGCACTCCCCAGCCGAGCCCCTTGTCATCCAAGTAAGTCATGTGTATCAAAAGCCCTTATATGTGAAAGTTTGTTTTCATATCTGGCCAGCGTTGAATGGGAGCCCCCTTTGCCATGTTGTAAAACAAACATTTGTTTATTTTGTGAACAGTGCTGGCAGTATGATACAGGAACCAGGGGCTGAATGGTGGGACCCCTTTCCAAGGAGGCGCCTTTGAAAACCTTTCTGCTGGACCATTCCAACTGTCAACTGATCTTGAATTCTGTTTACATTAAGACAATAACAGTGTTTCCTAAATAAATAAGTCAGAGGCACCCGTGGGCCTCAATGAAACCCTATAAATGGGTTGGGGGTTGGGGGTGGGGGAAGACTTTTTTGTGCTATGCAAAAAACAATGGCTAGTTCATCTAACTATGTATCCCAGGCCTGTGTTTTTAAGACAGAAGGAGGCCTTTGCGTTAATTGCACTGATAAAACTCTCCTGATAGAGCTTCCCCTGGAACATTGGGACAAAAGATGTGACATTTTGCCCTGTGTGAATGCCACACTGCCAAAAAGACATTTTGTAAAGCCGAGAAGTATTGGTCACCCATCTAGTAGATCAGCTAACCTCTCCTGGTGTGCAGAGAAAATAAATAAAACCTGTAAGACTAAACCATCTGCCTCTGGGGGGTGTCTGGCTTTTTTCTTGGTGGGTTTGGAGCGTCCAGGAATCCATTTCAGTTGCTGACCAGCCCAAGCTGTCTGCAGGTACAGTGGACACAGAGGCAGGCAGTGACAGGAGAGAAGGATGGGCTGACTGGGAGTTTGGGTGCCAGTGGGTTTTCCTGGGAAGCAGGATTTCAGCCTGTTAGTGGAAGTTACATTTCTGAGCAAAAGATACATTCCAGGTGAGGAGTGGAGGCTAAAGACAAGGCACCAGCAGGGCTCCCTGCACGTAAATTTAAAAACTTCTTATAAGCACTGTAATAGTATCATATGAACTTTAAAAGAGAGACTTCCTCATACAAGTATTTTCAATTATAAGGATCCTTATTTGTTTTGTTCCATAGAAACATGTTTTAATATGGGTTTCATCATAGCATTCATGTAATTTTGTAACTTGCTTTTAGAAAAAAGCATTATTTCATGTGCATTTTCTCTAAGTCGCCACCTAATCTTTATAATTACCATTTTCAGTGATGTACAATCCACTGAAGATGTACAATCTTTCAAGTGGATATACCATAATTTACATGTTTCCTTATTCTCGCATACTTAGAATGCTCACAATTTTTCACTATTATAAATAATATTATAAGGAATATTTTCATATCATAAATTCTTTCTTTTGGGGGGAACTATTAATCGGGATAAATCCCCAGGCTATGGATATGTCAGGCTTTTTAACACATAATATCATATTGTTTCCTAGAAGGATTTTCAAATAAAGCAGTGTATTTTTCGGGCTGTAACCACTACCTCTTTTTTATAGCACTTTCTTCTTTATTTGTACACTCCTTTGCCCCTCTTATTAGCCCAGGACAGTCCCTCCACCTTCAAAGGCTCCCTCAACTCCCCTGACATAAATATTACCTATTCCACCTCCTTATAAAGCTGATTCTGGCATGTTGTCCTTGGAGACCCTTAAATGAATACGTTAAATGCAACTTATTTTCATTATTATAGAGTGTTTCAGTCTGTAATATATAAATTCCTAATTGCTATGGTCTAGATGTGTGTAAGACATACTTAGCTTTAGACTAATTTTTAATTTATATACATTTCCTCACCCTCCAATAGCTTGAAGGTGTTGATGGCATAGATATCTTTTGAGAAGTCTGCCGAATTTCATAGCCAGATCTCAATCTATGAGTTATCACCATGCTGGACCAGGGGACTGCCGACCCCATCCTCCCACCTCATGTCTGATGGGACCAATGAGGACACTTGAAAGAGACTGAGCCATGTTCTACCATGAAGACTGAGAGCAAACGGGGGTGGGAGGTGGGGAGAAAGAATGAGGGGGCAGAGAGAGAGAGAGAGAGAGACAGAGAGACAGAGAGAGAGACAGAGAGAGAGACAGAGAGACAGAGAGAGAGAGAGAGAGAGAGACAGAGAATGTAGCAGACCCACAGAAGAAAACAGAGTTGGGAGGTGGATAAAAATTGTTTTCTGTGTTCCAAATGATTTTATAGTTTTTAGTTCCCGTCAATTCTCAGGTCTGGCTACATATTCTTGGTTTGAATTTGGAGAGACACCTCAAATAATAATTCTTTTTTTCTTTCAATTAAATTTATTGGGGTGACAATGGTTAGTAAAATTACATAGGTAAGAATTATAATAAATCTCTCTTCCTCTTTCTTTCTCCTCTTCTTCCTCTCCCTCCTCCTCCTTTTTTATTTTTATTTTTTGTATATGCTAACTTGGTTACTGATACACTCTATGAGAAATAGAACTGGAAATAGAAATCCCTTGGTGATGTGCAAATCCTTATAGTTTAATACTAAAATAATGGATTTGGACATTGACTACAGTTTTAGTTATTTTCTCCCGCTGACATGTGGGGCTGTTGGGTTGAAGCATGGCATAATTCCATTTATGATTCTGAAGAAATGGAATCTTTGAGAAAAACATTTTTTTCCCCTGTAAATGATTGACATTGTAAAAACTAGCTTATCACAGCTGCTGAAAGTGCTGAACAGTTAGGATGATCTTACACAACGACTTTGATTCAAGGTTTTGGGTGACCACACACTCAGACTGATCCAAAGAACAGAATGGATATAACAGTTCCTCCTGCAACCCTAGCTGAATAAATGAGGTTCATTCTGGAGGCAGAGAATGAAACTTTCGGGGGCAGGGGAGGCTATTTGGTTTTCTTTGATAATTAAACCAAAGACCCAAGGAAACCTTAAAGGCCTCATACCTTCTCATCTATGTCTTTGATTTTTCCCTCAAAAGACGGAGGATGAAATATGAAGAGGTGATACAGATTAGAATCTTATGCCTAAAACTGACACTCTCCAAAGGATGTTTGGGAAACCTGGCTGGACACCTTGGGCTACTACTCATTTTATATTTTTTCTTTCTTGCTTCTATTTACTTGTTTATTTTTAAATAATGGAGAGAAAAGCGAAACATTGGAGGGTAGGAGTGAGATACATTTTTACAATCAGCAGAAGCCTTTCACAGTGAGAAACAAAGGACACAATCCTCACTAATTGGGATAAATTGGAAATCGTGCCCTCTCTCGACCTGTTGGGTGGTGTTCTCATACTAAAGGATCTAACTGACCCTGACAAATATCCTTTCTCCTGGTCTGAAATGCCTCTCCTTTTAGAGCTTTGGAGATTCTAGGAAACTGGTGAGGCACTGACATTTCAGAAACTCCAGACAGAGCTGTCCCTGACAATGGAGTGTGTGTGTGTGTGTGTGTGTGTGTGTGTGTGTGTGTGTAAATTACAAACAATTGACTGGCCTTTTATGACTGTGATTGTACAATGAGGAGCAATGGGCAAAGCTATCAAATCATTTTAAATTGGCCTCTCAGTATTTTCCTGTTTGCTGACTAGATGGAGTTTATCAGTGGATTGACATATTTCCTAGCATATGTGACCTCGGGCAGTCACTCTCCATTTTTTTTCCTGCCAGTATTTTGTTCATTCATTTAATTAAAGTGTGCCGAGTGCCCAGAAAATGCCTGGAACTGGGCTGGACATGATGATCGCTACTTAGAGCAGCTCTGCTGCTGTTCCACGGACCCGCCACTCTGATGTGGGCATAAGGCAGCTCACCCAGCCAGTGTGAGCCAGAGCACCAATCGGTCAGCAAAGGAAGGACACAGCACCCAGCCTCAAACAACACACAGTCTCCTCAGTGACATGAGGGAAATGCCTACGAAGGTCTCCCTAAGCCGTGCGACCCCGATGGAAGTGGCAGACGGAGAGCAAGGACTGCCCACAGACAGCCAGAATACGTCTGGTTGGAGTGGTGACCCACATCATCACTAAAGGGGTCTGACTTTGTCTTCAAGTGACAGAGAGGGCTGGAGGAATGGGCAAGCGGCTGCTAGAGAGAGGAGGGAAGTGGGGAGGAGCAGTGGTGGAACTATCCTGGGGAGAAATGGGCTGGATAGTGGGAAGTTGGAGAAACGAGGTTGGCTTTGGACGGAGATGGAAGTGCCTCGACTACCAGTATATTGAGGAGCCTGGACTTGATCCTAAAGGCAATAGGATGCCGATGTTGGACTAGTTCACAACCTCTCTAGGCCTTCTTTGACCCCATCCTGAAAGGTTCCAAACTTGGGCATTGTTGTCTCTCCTCTTTTTCTTCAGATAAAGATCTGTGTTGACCCCCATCAGACTCATCGATTTCTCTCTCAGTTTTGTAGTCTGAAAACCATGAGCTTCAGCTTTGGGTTGAAAGCCCGGTTAAGGAAGGGACTTAGAGCTTGATGTAAAGTGGTGTGCAATCGGTTATTTGCCTGTCGTCGGTCTCCAGCTGGTTTTCCAGAAAACCCCCTCACAGAGAGGGCCTTGTAGAATGCATGCTTGGGCAGGGGCTTTGTGTGTGTGTGGTGAAAGCAGATTTCTAAGGATATCAGGCAGGGTGGTGGTAAGTTTGCCAAGTGTATGTATATATGCTGTCTTTCTTGGAGCCCAAGATATTGAAACAACAGTGACAGCTCTTTTGCAACCAACGTGTGAAGAGTTTTCTAGGAGGACATATACTCATATACATAACACACACGCACACTCACACACATAGTCACACACACACTGTATCCAAGAAAAAAGATTTAATTGTTTTTCTAATCTTCTTGAATACATTTATTTTGGGCTTTAAGACAGATTCTTCATCTTTCAGGATATCCATCTGTTAAGGATATTTCTTCTTGAATAATAGATTGAGTCTGCAAAGGTCTGTCTCTCTTTCCCTTGAATTATTTCTCTCTTCACCCAATATATTTTTCACTCGGACTGCATCTGCTTCTCCTCTTCAGGGGTTGCATACATATTGTGGAATGGAGATGGGCTGGGGAGAGATTGGAGTGAGCAAATCATACCAATTTGGGTAAATGTCATACTCCTAATTTAGTCCTGGTCGTGGAAAAGGTTTTATGAATGGAGCCCCCAAAGGATGCTTTCCAAACCCACCAGTGCCAGAGAGACGAATCATGGCTGTAAATGCACCTGGTCAGGCAGCAAGTTATGTAATTTTTTTTTTTGACTTTTTGTTTCTCAGGTAGAGCTTCTACCTGAAGGAACTGAAGTGTGTGCAGGATGTCCCAAGTGGTGACACTTGGGGCTGGTTGGGGGAGCTGTGTGAAGACGGCGGACGGGCTGCAGAGGGCAGTGTGAGATAACAGTGCTGTGAGCGCTGTGCTGTGTGGCAGGGCCAGCACCGCCCCTAATACAGGCCACCTGTGGTGTTTCCAGATAAATTATTTTAGATGGGGAAACTAGTCTATTGCATTGACAATAAACGTGTGCTAGTGAGCTTCACCCCAAAGAAAGTCATTCTAAGATTTTCCTCTCTACCCCAATTTTAAGACATCAAATGTTAAGACTGGCTGAGTGGCAAACTTGTATTCTCTTTTCTGCCGGGGTGGGAATGCCTTGTGTCAATTCCTGTGATGACAATTGAGATGATATTTAGTGCCTTACAATGCATTGAAATTTAACTGCACTGGAGCTAGTGTAACTCTGGGTGTGGAGAGACACTTCTTTAACAACGATAATAACCCAGGCAACTTCTAAATCTTCTGGAACAGTAGGAACCATAGCCAGTGCTTAAGAACTGGACCTAGGTGCTCAGGGTTCTTTGAAGGAGGCTTCCAGGAGGGGAGGAAGTTGGTGGGTGTCAGAGAGTGGCTGGTCTGGCATAGACGTTTCGTGTATGTTTTAGAGTCAGATAGATGGGTTCAAACCTGACGACTCTAATTTACTAGCTACCACCTCAGTTTCCTCCTCTGTACAGCTGAGATAATCATGACAGCAATTTCCTAGAGTTGTTGTATTAAGTAAGATAGTTAAACATGGGAAATCTTAGCACAGTGACACATAGTAGCAGAGAGTATCCAGAACATGGTGTCATTACTGGCATTTGATGCAAACATTTATTTTTATTGAGCACCTACTAAGGGATGTGACAACAAGCAATGTCAACATGATCTGTGTACCCTCAGGTCTAGTGAGAAAGGCAGACATTGAGCCCTTATTCCATCAGGGCAGCTCTTGGCGGGGAAGTATAGCAAAGTGATAAAGAGCATGGACTCTGGTGCCAGAGTGCCTGGGTTTGAAGCTAGCACTGTTATTTCTAGCTACGTGGCCCTTGGAAAGCCTCATTCCCTACTAATACCTACCTCATAGGGCCTTGCAGGGATTCAATGAGTTAATACTTACAAAATATTAAAAAGATGCCTGGCATGTAGAAAGTGTTAGCAATATATAACTACTGTTTACTATTGAGTGTGATGAGCTTTGGAAGGGAGAAGAGCAGGATGCTGTGGAAGAGTATTATAGAAAGAGTTAAGTGAAGTTCCATGAAAGTGGGGAATGAGTCACAAAATAAACTGGGGGAGGGGAGAACGGTAGGTAGATTTACATGTGTCCTTATGGAATAATCTCCAAGATATATAGTTAAAGAGCAAAAGCAGTGGGGGCAGAGTAGTATACACAACATGCCCCCATTTATGTAAAAAAAATTAAATCTATCTATCATCTATCATCATCATATATGTTTATTCATAGACTATTTTAGGCAGGATGCACTAAGAGATTGTTAATATTATTGCCTTGGGAAATGGTCTGAGAAATTGTAATGGCAAGGAGACTTATTTTTGGACTGTTTGAAATTTATGAGTATTTATTTCTTAGGTTAAAAAAGAAATAAACTAGAAAAATGACCAAGTAAGAAGATACATATCTTTATGATCTTCAGGCTAAAAGACAAATAGTAAAATTAGAGTTAGTCTCAAGTTTCAGGTCGTGGAGGCCACACTCCCAGGTCTCTCTGGGAGTGGAGAAACCGCCTTCTTCTACACAGGCATCTCCGAGCCAATCAGCAGTTCATAGATTACTCCTAAGGCACAGTTTTTCCTCTTATTCTCACATGTTTCTCCGGTTACCCTCTGACCTGCCAGATTCTTTTCTCTTATCACACTGTTCCACACCACCCACTTTAACCTGATTTTACTATCTCTGTTCCTTTTTAGACTAAAATAGACAGAGATAGCACACATCGAGTAGAAACCTTTGGACCTCAAACTACTTTAGGCAGAAAGCAGGCTAAAGAATATATCTCAAGTGCAAACACAGGCTATTTCTTTTGGAAAAAAGATAACCCAAAAGGCAGAATCAAGAGCCCAATGGGTAGAACCAAGGGCTGAAAAGAATCTTCTCCCAAGAGCAGTCTTGGGCCCTAATCAAGAAGCAGGCAACTTGTGCCAGGCTGGATGTCAGAACTGCTATGGACCAGTAATTGCTGCGTGCCTTGCATTCCCATGCTTTTTGAACAGGAGTATGTATTTTATGATTCTAGCTGGGTTTCGCCATGGCATGTACATAGGTTGGGTATGTTAGAGGCAGATAATTTGTAATAATTTGTGATAATTAGTTCACAGGTCTTTAAAAGCAACTGGAACTGTACCTGACAATGACACTTGAGAAGGTTCATCCACACCTGGGTCTGGTCTAGGTGACTAGATACTGGATTTGAGTCTACGTTTAATACTGTAATGGGGTGAGATTGGCTCTTGCATGTCACAGGAATGTAAATGATCTATGGCCAGAGGGTAGAATGTGGAAAGTAAAATAATATGACTGAAAGTTCTTTGACACTGTTCCGATTGGGAAGTTGGTCTATGCCTCTTCCTCAATGGTGTGCTAGAGCTGGCTCACATCAGCTTATGAGAACCAATTTGCACATCTTGTTCCAGCAACATGTTCAGTGATATCCTGTTCGTAGCTTGAAATCAGCCATAGTGGAAGTTTTTACACCACCGGAATTGGGAAATACTAAAACCCAGGAATTTATTTCTTTTTCTCCCAGAAAGCTGGTTGTAAAACAATCACCAGCACACCATTGCTTGTCCTGAAAAATGTCCAAGATGTTGGTAGGGGCAGGAATGAGAAGTTCATACAGAGTTTGCTTGGCTCCAGGCAGCACTCCTGGTCCACACTCAGACACATTCTCATTTTGGATGCTTTGGAAGGAGAAGCAGTAGGCATTACCTAAGTGGGGTAAGTCATTTACCTAGGGGAGGTGACAGTTCTCTAAACTACACACCCACAGCTATTACTTTATGTAATTGGTTAATTCAGCATTCTCACAGTGGTACCCTTGTGGTCTGCAAGGTCAAAACTTTCATAATAATACTAAGATATTATCTCCTCTTTTCACTCTTAGTTTCTCATGACTATAATGGAGTTTTCCATTATACATTTGGAAGATCTGCATAGCTCAGTAAACCACTATT
Organism: Rhinolophus sinicus; assembly: GCF_036562045.2. Taxonomy (NCBI): domain Eukaryota; kingdom Metazoa; phylum Chordata; class Mammalia; order Chiroptera; family Rhinolophidae; genus Rhinolophus; species Rhinolophus sinicus. Next base: position 48,353,063 of record NC_133755.1, on the reverse strand, counting down.
TTCCAAATGACCAGCACATGATGTTATAAAATTACACACATCAGTAAAAGTTCCATTCAAAGTACAAGATACGCTAATGAACTTTAATGTAACAGTTCTGACATGGTTTCAGAACTGTTTTCTCAGTAGCACTTGTTGAGTTTTAGTGTAATATTAAATAAGTACTGTTGAGTTTTGATGTAATGTAAGAAATGAACATTTATAATGATCTGAAAAGAGTATTAAAATACACATCCCGTTCTCTCTCCTTACACATTTCTGGGGGGCCAGATTTTCTTCACATGCTTCACACAAAACAACAGAGCTAATGCAGAAGCAGGTAGGGGAATCCAGCTGTCTTCTATTCAGGTAGACCAAAAGATTTTTAAAAATCTAAAACAATACCACTCTTCTCACTAGTTTATTTAATTGTGGTAAATACAGTTATTTTTATAAAACGCTATTTATGCTTAAATGTAAAAGTTTATTGTTATTTTTCAACAGATTAGTATTTAAAATACTTATTTTAAATTTCTAATACAGTAAAGGTAATAAATATATAACTCATAAATAAAAGTTATTTTGGGACATCATTTATTTTGAAGAGTATAAATGGGTCCTGGGACTGAGAGGTAGGGAACTTCTGGGTCACCATCATCGCTGTCTCCACAGGCACCATTGGTTGTGGCAGGAGGAGGTGGGGGAAGGGTGTCAACGCCATTCCTGGATGCCTGGGAGGGGGGAAGTGAGCAGCACTACAAAGGGGGTGACAAGACTCTGAAGACAGATCTCAATTAAGTTGTCAGGAGTAAGAAACTGGGTTCTAGGGAAGCTAAAGGACTTTTCCAGAGATACTTAATACTCAGCTGGTCTGGGGCAAGTGGGGAGCAACCTAGGAGTTTCCACATGCAGTGCTCATCTTGCTCAGTCTGCTCTCTTGGGAGGCCCATAGGGTGGCACACCCAGTCTAGTGGTTGGCAGGTGACTTTGATCATGGTGCTGGTGGCGATTCTGAGAGTAACCCTGGGCATCTTGTCTTCAGTGCGGGAGCTCTGGTTCTCCTTTGGCTTCTCATCAAACATAGGCCACCATTGTCCTCATCAGCTGTGATACTTTATGGATCCTCGAATGCCAAGTGATTTACTCACAGATGTAGTAAATCCTCTGCTCTCAATACTAAGTTTTGTGGGGCACCTCAGCAATTCCTGCCCACGTGCTCAGTGTTAATATGGGCTGTCTGGGAAGTTCAACAGTTCCATGGCCACTTAACTACTCTCACTACTACTACTTGACCTTGAGCACGTTGTGTTTTCCAAATAGTATACACAAGCCCAGCCCACATTAGACACCAGAGGTCACGAGGGGGCTGGGGAAGAGCCAACTGTCCTCACAGCCAGTTAGAGTTGCCGTTTGGCTGGGTGGGGGAGGGGTGAGATGGGACAGTGCTGGGCAATGACCCACGGAGGTGTGCAGATGTGCTCACCTTTTTCTGCTTCGTCTTATTTGATTCAAAAAACAAAGTAAAACTGAGCCCAGCCTAAAATACAGATTTTCAGCATGAGGCTGTCTGGTTTGAGAAACCTTGTAGCTTAAAGGCCAATGTGAAACATTCCTCTTTCTCTCCTGCTTGGAGAAAAGCAGAGGACGGCCCAGGGACTTTTCCCAGTCTCTCTCAGTGTCATTTCAATAAGAAGGAGGGATGGGGAGGAGAGCCTTTTCTGGTAGCAGGAGGTCATCTTCTATGTTACGTGTCCTTACTGAAAACTTACAGGTATTTTGTTTCTTCAATTTCATTAGAGCGTGGGACAGGTACTGCTTTCTTGTTATGTGAAAGCTACAAAAAGGTCTGCATGACCCAAAGTATTTTCCTCCAGACCTCCTGAAGACCCTGTCACGTCCACCATTAGTAAGACTCCTTGGTGGCCTGCAGCAGCTGTGTTCATTTTAACTGACTACATATGTTTTCACTCTCATTTGCACAACTTAGTCCCATGATTTGGTCCCTGTTCAGCCTGTCGCCCAGCACCCAGGGGTTGGCGCCCAGCACCCAGGGGTCCAGCTGGCCTGAGTCCTTTGACGAGGCCCTCACCGGCTGACACTTAACCTTAATTCTCACATTAAGACTTACCTGACTCGTGTCCCAGTTCTCTCGACCACTTTTGTGGCCTGTAGGTTATTTGTACCGTGTTTCCCTGAAAACAAGACCGGGTCTTATATTAACTTTTGCTCCAAAAGATGCATTAGAGCTTGTGTTCAGGGGATGTCATCCTGAAAAGTCATGCTAGGGCTTTTATTCCGGTTAGGTCTTATTTTCGGGGAAACACAGTACGTAGCTAACAACCACAGCTATTCATTAGACCTGGGGTTTCACAGTGTGTTGTAAGAGCCCAAGAGGTTCTGTAAACATGCCTTTGGGGCCACTGTAAAGCCTAACGAGGAACCAGATGGTTAGCTCCAGGTTTGCAATTTGGTTACACCCGTGTAGTGCCACTTGCATGTTTTATATAATGCTACGTCCTTCAAAATGTCTCTTTGAAAGGTCTTGCTTGGAAACAATACTTAGGGAGCACTTCTTAGACTAAATTAGATTGTGCAAATGAGCCTCAGAATGAGTCCAATCGGTTATTTTTCTTCTCTGATAACCTAGAAGACAGGAAAGGGTTGGGGAAGGCTTGCCCATAGCTTGACCTTTTTGAGTTGTCTGTTCTTATTACTAAGGGAATTCTAGGGGGAAAACAATCAAATAGGGTTTCATACAAGTAAAGGGCCTAGTGACTGAGACACTTCCTTTTAACTTGGCCTTTTTTTCCCTTTTAAATTGTTTTATTGTGACATAGACACACAAATGAAAAGGTGCACAAAACAAATTATTCAAAAATTGATTACGCAATGAACACTCATGTAGCCACCTCCTAGGTGAAGAGACAGAAAATGACCTGTACTTCAAAGTCCCCTCCCCCCGCCCTATGCTTCTACCTATCACTGTCCCCAAATTAACCACTATCCTAACCTTTAGGGTAGTCACTTCCTGGCTTTTCACCTTAGCAGGCATCCCCAAACACTATAGTTTAGTCTTGCCTGGTTTAGTCTGCCTACTTTATATTAATGGAATAATAAAATCTGGCTTCTTTGGCTAAATGTTATCATCTTCCTTTCTTTCTCTCTACCCCCCTCTCCCAAGAAATACATTCTGTAAATCTTAGGATGGGTTGCAGTAGCATTTCTATATTATAAGACTGAATAATGAGAAAAAGTAGTTGAATAACAATTATTCTTCACAAATATCTCTTACTTGGAGGCAATTATAGTGGGTGGGTATCCAAGTAAATGTAGCATCACCATAATTGGTATTTATAAAAGAATGTTTTTATAAAAGAATGGGAAGGACTTTTTATTTTAACTGCACAGATGCTTACGATTCTTGAGAAGCAGGTATATGGCAAACAGAAGTGTCTGCTGCTTCTTCATCTTTCTTTTTTCCTTTCCTCTAAAATCTGATTGGTAAGGACACAAAGGCACATATATTATTCTAGGGTTGCCTAGAAAGACAGGGGCAACTGGGAATGTGAGCAGCTCCCCCCGACTTGGGTCTGGCCTTCTACTCCTGTGGCCCCCACCTCTTTCTGATGGTGAATGTTGAGAGATGGTGATGGATGGTTAGTCACAAATAGTTTTCAATTTACCAAAGTGCACCGGCTTTCTCTGAACCTCTTTGAAATGCTTTTAGAGAAACATGGAGAGTGGAATTCAACAACAAATCTCCACAGCTGCAGTCAGAATACAGCGACCCCAGGAGCAGCTGGGGGCAGTTGTTTTCATATTTTATATTCACTGTTTTCTTAAAGCCCTTTCAGAAAGTTCTGGAAGGTCCTGTGGCATCCATATTGTGAGAGACTGAGTCTGAGGGAGACCGTTAGGTTCTAGGCCCTCATCCAAAGTTTGGCAGATATTTGTCTCCAATTCTCGCCAGCGACATGTTCTATCAGAAGCACTCTCGATATGCCCTCCCACTTCCTACCCTAACAGCCCCACATGCAGGAGCATTTGTCATGTGGCAACACTGTTTAGCTCCCTCACAGAGAAGTCAGGATCCATGGGTTCTACGCTTGAATCAGCTCTGTGACCTTGTCTCAACGTCTTCTCTCTTTCGGCTTTTAGTTTCCACATCTGTAAAATCAGAGGTTGGACTTACCTTAGAAGGCCCTTTTTGTAGGGAGTTAGCAAAGATATTTCAAGGTTAGGACTTGATTACAGCAGAGGTAGAGATGCTTGCTTTGTCAGGGCTGCTTTTGTATATGGAGACAAAATAGTAGACAATAAGTAACCTCTTGCGAGGCAAACTTTAATAGATGATGAGGGGCTCTGTTATAAAACCAAACCAAACATAACACCCCCCGCAATAAACACCTTGCAACAAATGAACAATTCTTCCTTCTCCAGCCAACTTTTCCAGTGCCTGTCATGTCACCAATAGAGACGTCCCTTTTTTTCATTTTTGCAGATGTTGTGATTTTCTAGAGTTTAGTATAAAATGATGTAAATGACTCTAAGAGAAGAATAAATAATGCTGTTATCATGGGATTAGTGACAAGAGACTGAGTTATCAGTGCTGTCCACACCTACATGCTTGTAATGCAGTTCAGGGCAGTTCCCAACTTGAAGGACTGTCTTCTATATCAGCTCTTTTCAAATTTCAATGATCCACAAATCACCAGGGGAGCTTGTAAAATATAGTTTCTGATTCGGTTGGCCTGTGAGGGACCTGAGACTCTCCATTTCTAATAAGCTCCCAGGTGATCTTATGCTGCTGGTCCCCTCAACACATCTAGAGTAGCAAGTCCATAACACATGACCCTGTCTCCTGAGCACAGCTAATTTGACGGCAGAGGTTGGACACCTGACTCCATGCCCTGACCTCTGATCAAAAAGGGATGATTGAGTCATCAGGAATTTAAAAATGAGAGATGGGCAGTGGTTTCAGGAGTAACAATAGAAAAATCTGAAGAAACCTAGAGACACACAGAGAGGGCCTGACTCGTTTTAATGACAGAAGATGAGAGGACTCTGTGAAGATGATCTTCTAAGGACATGACCTTTCAGTCTGGTTCTTGAGCACTGAATGACTTTCTGGTTCTCTCTCTTCCTATTCATCCCATCAGGCTTGGCTGCTGAGGTTTTTTTCAGGGTTCCTGGGGTAACTGGGGTAACAAGTACCTGAGATTCCTATTGAATCCTGACTCCAGGTTGAAAAGAAATATCTGGAGTTTGGGTGGGATGTACATCTGAGTAAGGTCTCATAGTGAGCACCATGGATTGCTGCTTGTATTGTCTTGGACACCTGAAGACAGAAGTTTGTGGTGTGAGAAAGGGTGTAGAGATAATAGAGAATAAAGAAGAGCCAGATCTCACAGTTTGTCCAGGGCTGTTCACGAATTGTATCAGTATTGTCATTCTCTTTGTGGGATTTAGATTGTCTGCTTACCTATTGTTTTCTAGAATGTTTTTCGTCCCCTCCATCCTCATGGTCGCTGAGAGAGCATTTACATCCACACTATATGACTTCCACCCCTTGTCATAGTTGATCGGTCCAGCAGTGGACAGTTGACCTAAATCTGACCAATTCCAAATTGGAATTTGACCTGAGACTCAATTTAAATTCTCCTGGTACCAACATCTGTATTATGTAAAACTTAGGAGTCACTGACAGGTATTTACATGTTTTGGCAAATAGGAAGAATGGCTCTATAACACAACAAAGGAAAATGAAAGCAGATACACCGAAAAAAAAAAAGAAAGAAAAGAAAAGAAAACAGATGCACAGAGAGAAAGAAAATTGGTTCCCTACATGATTCTAGTTCTTGTTCTAAATGGTTTCTTAGAATGAATTGTATTGATCCTTGTATTCCCTGAGATATTTCAACATCCTTTCAGCAAATTACTTGTTGTGGTTTAAGCCATTGCAAGTGGGGATCTGTCACTTATAACTGAGAAAGTCCTAACTAAAACATTCTTCTAGAGAAGCTCTCCTAGGACTGAGGCATACCCTCCTGATTCGATTGTAATGATGGGTAGAAGGTGGTGATGCGGATCAATAAGGTGCCATAGAGAGAGCTGCTTCTCTCTTGTTTATTAAGTTTCATGATTGCTGTCTAGAAGATTTTTCACCAGAGACTCCATATGTTTAACCATTCATCATCCATCCATCCATATATATCCATCTAACATTTATTGATCTAACAGATATTTCCTGAGCCAGAATCTGTGCTAGTGGCTACTCTGTCACCTTTGGTTACTCATATTGGTATCATGTCATATTTAATATATGATATTATTACTACTAAATTTTAAAACTAGAGTAACATAGAACAGGAACCTTTCTTCCGAGCTCGATTCCTTTTTCTCAATATTTCTTTTTACTTTGTGAAAATATGAAAGTGTAGTATTTATAACTCCTTCTTGGGATGTGTCTTATATTCAATATCACAAACACGTTAAGTACTTAATTTAGTGTTTTTATTTAAGATAGATAAGAGTGGCTCAGAGTCCTGTCTAGAGACAAAATTGCAGACACCCATTCCTGGTGTTGTGTTTCAAATCCATTGGCTCTCTGCCCGATGGTTCTTCATTTCCTTTCTGTCTTTGAAGGCTTACGTGGTGGTTGAAACAGTGATGTAGGTCAACATGGTTTTCAGTCATCCTATCTCTGTTAGAACCAGAAATCTTTTGCAAGTACCCTGGAGTCGCCAGAATCACTCAATTTTATTTTTCTTCTGCTGAAGAATCCTGAGAAGGAAATTTTTTATCTATGAATTTAAACCTGGTTCCTGAGCGAGAGCTACTCCCACAAATAGAACTTCTCAGGAGTTTCTACCAAGAGACCTGGATTATGAGAGTAAAGCAGAAGAGAAAGAGGGTCATGCCTTGTGTTAACTGGTTGTAAATTATCTCAGAATTCTTAGACACCCACATCACTGATAGGTTTCAGAGCTTCTCTCACTGCTGAGATCCAGAGAGTTTCCTTGAAATGTAAGCATTCAAGCACTTGGAAACTGTCATGTGTATTGGGTGATGAGTTAGGTACAGCAGTGTTTTTCAACCTTGAATCACTTGGGGAGCTTTTAAAAGGTACTGATGCTAGGCCTCACCCCAGAGCAAAGGAATCAAGAATCTTTGGGTGTGGTGTCTAGGCATGGTCCTTCTGGAAGCTCCCCTAGATGCTTCTGAAACACAGTCAAGGTGAGAACTCTTAGTCTAAGAGATAAGTGAGAGTTGGCTATGTAATATGAGCAAATGGAAAGGTTTTATGATTGTGGCTCTTTTCCCTAGAGATTTATATTTTTGAAGTCTCTCTTGGGCAGACAGGGTAACCAGGAGAGCCTGGTGCATAGGAGAACCTGAGGTTGCTAACTTACCTTGAGCCCACAAGTTGAATACTTATTATAATAAAAGATAGATTGGAAAAATCCACCCACCAAAGAGACTGTGCAGGCCAGGAGAGAAGCGGATAATACATTCAAAGTGCAAATAGAAAAAAAAAAAAACTGCCAACCAATAATACTTTACCCAGCAAAGTTGTCCTTCATAAATGAAGGACAGATAAAGACTTTCCCAAATAAACAAAAGCTAAGGGAGTTCATCACTACTAGACCTGCTTTACAAGAAATGCTGAAAGGAGTTTTTCAAGTTGAAATAAAAGGACACTAATTAGTAATGTGAAAACATAAGAAAATGTGTAACTGGTAAAAGTAAGTATATAGTCAGATTCTGAACACTGTAACACTGTAATATAGTGGGTGGTGTGTTAACCACTTAACTCTAGTGTAAAATTTAAAGGACAAAAGTATTAAAAATAGTAATAGCTACAATAATTTGTTAATAAATACACATAAAAAGATGTAAAGTGTGTCATGAAAAATATAAAATGTGTGGAGGGGGAATAAAAGTGTAGTTTTTGTATGTGATTGAAATTAAGTTGTTATTAGCTTAAACTAGACTATTATATCAATAAGATGTATCAAGTATGCCTCAGGGTAGCCACAAAACAAAAACCTATAGTAGATACACACAAGATAAAGGGAATCAGGATATACTACTATGAAAATCGTCAATTTCTTTCATTTCTCTGAGCGTCTTTAGAACAATTATTTTGAATTCTCTGTCAGGCAACTCATGTATCTCCATTGCTTTGTTGTCAGTTACTGGAAGTTTACTGTGTTCCTTTGATGGTGTCCTGTTTCCCTGATTTTTCATGATCACTGTAGTTCTATGTAGGTGTCTGTTCATTTGAAGAAGCAGTGACTTCTCCATTCTCTATGGATTGACTTTGGTAGGAAAGATCTTCACCTGCAGAAGGGGGTACTCTGGGGCATATGGTGACTCTGGGTCTTAGGGTGCCAAGAGCACGGGTGTGTGGTGGCTGTGGGTACAGAGAGGTGTGAAGTCTCTTTGGTTCAGGCCACTGGAGTCTACAGTATAGACAATTGTGCGATCCTTGGTGAGTGCTATAGCGGCTACAAAGCCAATTGGTATCCTCATGGCACCTCCACATCAAGCAGCTAGGGACCAGGGCAGGTAGTGGTGGTAGCCAGAACCAATAGTGTGCACACATTCAGTGGTGTGGTCTGGCTGCATGTGCCTGTATAGTGGCAGGGGCTGGTTATAGACACAAATGCAGTGAGCAGGAGGCAGGGCCAGCAGCAAGAGCTTGGGCAATCTGCAGGCACACTTTGAGCTGTGTGGGCCCTGGCTGTCAACATGTACTCTTGTGATTGCAAGGTCTCCCCATGGGTGCATGCTAGGCAGTGGAGGCTGATGAAGGAAATCAGGCTGGAGATGTGCAGGTGCACAGCTGGAGAGACTAGCAACAGGTGAGTCTAGGGTGCAGGCCAGTGACAGAAGACAGGGCTGGATCCAGACCCATAAGCAGGCGTGGGTGCCCTGGCTGTTGATGTGTAATTTCATGGCTACAGGACCTCCCCCTGTGTGTGCACATAGCAGTAGAGGCTGGTGATGAGAATCAGGCTGGTGGTGGGCAAGTGCATAGCTGGAGAGGCTAGCCTCAAGCACACACACGGCAGGAGGACTCAGCTGTGGGCATCTAGGATGATGTCTTGTACTTGCACAACTGCAGAGGCCTGAGCCAGCTGCTGATGTATAGCCCACTGATTTCTCAGTGGCAAAAGCTATTGTGGTCCTCTGTGTAACAGGACACTGGGAACCATGGTCTCTTCCACTGTGTGGCTGGTGCTGGTAGCCTGTGGTCCTCTTCCTTTTTCCTAGACATCCCTATACGTCTCAGCTTTGCCAATCACTGGGTGGGGTGAAACTGAAACTGAAATGGGTCCTTTGTGTGATGCCCCCAAAGGCTGGGGAAGCTGGTTGCTCACCCTGCTCTCCCTTTTTTGGTGAGAGGAACTCTTTGTAGCTGGAAGTTCCCCACTGGCACTAAGCAATGCCAACCTGGGGATGGGATGATGCAGGCATCATCCTTCCCTTTTTGGGCGGTTATTCTCAGGTTCTTTTTTTTTCTTTCCTGCTGTGTTGCTGAATATTTTTGAAGTGGACCCTTGAGCTCTCTCAGAGCTTTTTTGTTCATGGATAGCTGTCTAATTGTTGATCTTTGGTGAAGGACTGAGGCTAGGGTCTCCTACTTCTCCAGCTTAGAGACAGTACTGCCAATTTTCATCCTCTGATCACACTTGATCCTCACAATCCCTGGGGAGGAAGTCAGAGAACAGTGCAGGAGGAAGCAGGAAACTTCAGCTCTGGTTGACTAGTGGCCTCTTCTATGTGACTTTGGCTAAAATATTTTTCCTGTATTTTATGTTACAGTTACCCATGTAAAATGGGCATAATAATGCCTTCTCTTTCTAAAGGCCCAAAGACTGGATGTGTGGCTTCTCTTTTGGGCCTAAGACCAGAGCTTTCTAAGAAGCCCTAAGCATTGAAAAATTTTAGTACTTTTTACCTTTTTTTTTTTTTTTTTTTTTAGTTATTTTACACTTTTTAAATTTTTTTTTAATCCTTGGCATTGCTGGTGGCTTAGGCATGTGCCCAGAGGCCAAATGGGCTTGTTGGACCATCTGTCATCGGCATGTGGCGATGTGCTATCACTGAGATCGGCAGGAGGTCCCCTTTCCCATTGACAATGCCCAGCCCTGGATTGAATAGGGAATGGGCCTGCCTGGCACTCGAGACTGTCTCCCACCATTTTTCCAATAACAGACAAGAAACCAACAGGACAGACCTTGCTCTCCATTCACCCCTCATTAACTTGAGGGGCAGTGTAATCTGCTGGAAAGAGTTTAGAGACAACAGACCTGGAGTTCAACCCTGGTTCTGTATATATTTCTATCTGGGGGACTCGCCTGAGTGTCTTTACCTTTCTTTATTGGCTAAATGGTGTGGCTACAGACCTCAGGAGACTGTGAGAGTGAACTACACAAAGGCACACTGCCCGATCCTCCAGTTTATCAGTACATTCATGGTGCCTGCACACCGCCTGGCATGTACTGGGGACTCAAAATTCACTGAGTATATCATCTCTTCATCCCCAGTGTCTTAGAGTCATAATTCTCCTTGAGAAGGTAGGTAGTAGTGTGGAATGTTCTTGATGTCTTGCCAATGAATTGGGAAAGTGGGTGGAAGGCTGGCTTCCCCAAGGTGGCTAAAGTGTCTGAGGACAGTCGTCTGAAGGAATGGTCCTTTTGCAAATTTTGTTTGGAGGTCAGGAATTAGAAATTGTGGTATTGAATCTGAACTTGTGCTGCCAAGCACTTTATACCTATGATTGTAGGTATTCAAATAACTATTTACTGATGGATTTACTGCAGACTCATGGACAGTGTTGTTGAGTAGGTTGTTTCCCAGCAGGGCACTGGGGTGATCACCATAAGAGTATGCCCTCAGGTGGTAAGAGATCTACAAAGTATTGACATTTATTTTGTTCTATTTTTACCCAGTTGTGGAGTGGTGGCCATGTTCTCTCAACAGGTATATGTTGTAAGATGGTGAGACCTGGTTTGGGGGTCCTGTCTTCTATGTTCTAACACTTTACTCTCACTCAGAGAAGGGGCGGGCACAGAGCAAAGGTAGAAAGGGGGTGGTTGGAATGGACAGATAGGAAACGGACCCCTCTTGGAACCCTATTACTGTGCAGCCATATTTGGTTTTGTGGGCTGGACTTTCTGGGGTAATATGTACTCATTGGGAGTAAGAAGGAAGAATTCTAACATCTCGTGGAGAACAATGATACTGGCCCTCCACCGAAAGCCATTCAGAACAGTCTTCAAAGTCTTTAACATGAGCCACTTCCTGAGAAGTGTTAAATTTCAGGGGTGCTGTAGAGCTCCCTGCTTTTAGGGGACATCGTGTGGTTAGATATTTAACTAGTGGTTCTTCAGAGGAAAAGAGAAGGACATGTTGGTGTTGGCATTTAAGAATTTGACATTTATTTTGCAGCTGGGATGACTGAGCTGCACTCTCTGTTCCTTTCAGGCTCCCTCATAGCTCAGGGCACTGCATCCCTCCTTTCTGAAAAGCCTAAGAGCCAGCGGCATCTGGCCTGGCCCTGGCTGGTTTGCTTGGCAGGATTTTGGTTTGTCTGTTTAGTTTGTCTGTGGGATGAATTCTTGGCTACCCAAAGATGTGATATTGAAGGAAAATGAAAAAGGGAATGAGAATAAAAAACCAGTCCCTTAATATTAAGGAAGACGGGGGGTGCAAGTCGAGAGGCGATCCAGAAACTGAAACAAAATAAGAGACAGAATGTGTGTGATTGCAGTGCTGTGAAGATAGTTCACTCAAGTTGTGTGGAAATTGTGTGGTAAACACACAGAAGTTAATAAGCTGCTCTTCACTGAAAGTTGGGAGCTTATAGAGCAGGGGTGTCCAAACTTTTTTCAATGTTTTTCACCAAGGGCCATATGTGGTAAAATACACAAACAGCCGGGCCACTCACTCGAGGTGAAGTACGTATTGCCTCACCTGGTTTATTTAAGTAAATTAAATATATTTTTGGAATTTGCTGTGGGCCAATTAAAAATGGATTGCGGACTGTAGTTGGCCCATGGGCCGCTGTTTGGACACCCCTGTTATAGAGGATAATACATTCTCTAGGGTATCATTTGTCCAACAGATTTTGCTACTCCCGGAGTGGTCAACTTTTTTTACTGGAATAAAGTCACTGATGTACACTGTGAAGATGGTTTTTTCTTGCTGGAGGGAGTAAAATGCCCTAAAAGTGACTGAGATTATCACTTCAAAGTGAGCTTGAACTTCAGAGTCGATCACAGCACCACTGACCTTGGTTTCCTGATTTTCATAAAAGATTTTCGTGTTTCAGTGAGCATGACTCAATTCCATGTACCTTCGATAGTTCTTGCTTGGTCGTATGCTAGTGATTTTGCCTGTGGTTAATTCTTAAATAGAACTATAAGTAGAACCTTTTATCCATTATTGATAAATTATCGAATAACATCGCCTTGTTTTCTTGACTGCCATTACCCTCTTGAAAACTCAGATTGGGACCATTTGAAGATGGCCCCATCTTGTTTCTAAATTCTTGGAATGATTCATTTTCTTTGTTGTTTCCATTAGCCAGAACGCCCAGGAATAAACTCCCCCACTTCTCCTACTTTGGAAAATGTTGCAACCTCAGTGTCTGTTCTTCTGAACACCCTCATTCCAAGCACAGAATAATTATTAGCTTGCAGAAGCTCTGCTCTTCTTTTCCATTTTAGTTTAAGATGTTGGGTTCCCCGCCTACATAAATGAAGTCAGGAAAGACACAGAGATGCTAAGATGTTTCTATTTTCTTCTTTCCTGGGTGGGTTTTCCTAAAAGTTGTCAGTATCAATTGGTGGCTACCACCCCATGGCATTTAATTATTCTTGACATTTAATCCATCATGATATAAAAGAAGAAAATATAGTCTGTCTCCTCCTTCTCCTCCTCTTCTAAGAGAAACAATGTAATAATTAAGATGGTAACCAAGTTTCTAAGAATAATGAAAAACCACATAAAGACTAGCATCATATTACTCTTAGAACATTAATAGGAAACAAGTTCTGAGTTTATCTCTCCCCTACTTCATTTTTTTTTCCCTCTATTCGGGTAATCATGAGTCATCATCCTGTATAAATGAATAATAGTTTAAATCAGCCAATATTGTTTGGAGGTTTTTTGTCATCTCATTGTCACGGGGAACTACAAAACTTTTGGTACACTATAGCTAGAAATCTCATTGAGTTTGGGAGGCCTTAATTCTGCATGTTTGGAGACCAAATTCAAAATTGTTCTGAGTAAGGGGGTGGGAGGGCAATGATGGGTTGGGGGTAAGGTGGGGAATCTGAGAGCTGCCTTGAGAAGTTTTGAGCTTTTGCACTTGTCATTTTGGGGCATAGGAGCTGGGTTTGGGTTTGCATAGTAGTCTATTGATAGTGGTGTGTGTGTGTGTGTGTGTGTGTGTGTGTGTGTGTGTGTGTGTGTAGGGAGAAGAGAGAGAGAGAGGGAAAGAGAGAGATGATCTGAAAGCATAACTTTTCAATAAGAACAACCCTGAAGGAGAGGAAAGGGACTTTTTTTTTTTTGAGGCTAACTATAGAAATTGGATTCATACTGTTAAGATTAACGATTGAAGGAAAAAGAAAACTCAAGCAACGCTCCTCAGCCAGCACGTTCAAATGATAAATTGCATTAAGGCACTGAAAGAAACAACAGCTGCAGTTAATGAAAAGCCAAATTTATCTAAATTTCTCCAGTTGATCAATCAAAATCATCAGTATGACTCTCACTCTATAATCACTTTTTTTCCAGTGGGGGAGAAGGAGGGCAAAGGGAGAAGACAGGTTTCTGTTGTTCAAGGTAAACCTTCTCAGAGGCAGTGACTCTAGAGCTAATCTGTGAGTACCGGCAGAGAATCTGTTTTTTCTTGATATCAATATCATCAATATTCTAGAGTCATTGTTTTATTTTTAACCCACCTAGGAGAATGTGGTTGGCTCCTATATCAAGGGAAGCCTATAGACATGGGCTGGAGACAGGAAAACCAGGAGGGGGATTGTGATGACAATTATACAAATCTGAAACGCTTTCCAAAACATGGTTATATCCATTGAGATTTTTCATTATTGAAGCACCTGTGAAAGAGGACTGGTATTGTCTGTGGCTATTTTAAGGAGGAGAAGCCTGAGGTTTTGGGGAGCCAAGTGACCTGGGGGTCAACTAACAAGCGCCACTAAGAAATGGGAACAGAAGAAGGTATCTAGACTCCTCTTCAAATGCTTTACTGGAACAAATTCCTCGTGCCTCCTATGCCTATATGGTGAAAGCAGACGTATCGTTATCACAGAAAATTCTCGGCGAAGCTGCCATCGAAAGCTGCTTGGGGCCAGCTTCCCTCCAGCACAGAGCTCTGCACAGAGTCTGCATGTGGTGTGGAATTCCATTAGAACTTATGCACCATATGTTTGTTTGCTGGTGTTCAGTGGAACCTGAGGGAGGGCATAATGGATCTCTGTTACTAAACTGTGTGGAAGGCTTCCAGAGACTTAATAGTCTACCTCTAGGTGATGAATAGAGGAGCTCTCATATTCTTTGTGTAATCAGAGAGCCTTGGTGATCTCAATGCACTGCACTATCCTCTGACACTCTTCTGGAAAAGTCTGTACATCTGGCACTCCTGGAGTCATTTCAAGAACATAGATGGGGTGGGGGGTGCCTTCCTCTCATCTTCACTGAGAGGAGATCTGTGGGATAAGATTGCACTGATAACTAGAGATTTTGAGAAGCAAGTAGGCTAGAAGAGTGAGGAGGAGAGGGAAAGCATTCCTGGGGCTTGGGTTCCCCACCTTTTGACTCTGTGGTGTGATTATTTTATGAAGGCCATTGCTGTGAGGGGCCTGATGGGTGACGGCTGGCAGCTGGTGGGAGCATTGTTGTGCGTGATGCCCACAGCCCAAGGTGAATGCCTCCCAGTATTACTGCATCACAGGGCTGCCAAATAGCCATGACATTTTATTCCTTCCAGTAATTTTCTCACTGATGTGCTTTTAATTCACATGGTGCAGAAGAAGCCTGGAGGGTATTCAGTGCAGGGGACAGCAGAAAGAGAACCACAGTAGAACTTTGTTGGTTTGTCTGCCAGAGGACTGAAGCACTTGGAAAAGAGGCCCTCAAGGAGACTGAGCCCGTGAGCTCAGGAAGGGCAGAAACCAGCTTGCTCCTTAAATGATTTCAAAGTCTAGAGTGAGGTAAGAGGGAGTTGACATGTAGAGTGGAGGCTGTGAGTTCTTTTTTCTCAATCCTGTGGCTCTCTATCATCTACTCTCTATTCCCTGATATTTTTTTTTAAGCTAGGATTTCTCACTCCCGCCCATTTGTCTTCCTTTTTCTTTGATAGTCAAACCCACAAATTAAGTCAAAGCCCTTGCCTTCACTATAAATTCAGCATTGCACCAAAACATCCGGGGCATTCTTGATACCTCAAGTAATATTCAAAGGAGATGGGATGGTGGATGCCTGAAGCCTCTCTACAGCCATCTTTTTTTTCTTTTTTCTTTTTTAATTTATTGGGGTGACAATTGTTAGTAAAATTACATAGATTTCAGGTGTACAACTCTGTATTACATCATCTATAAATCCCATTGTGTGTTCACCACCCAGAGTCAGTTCTTCCATCACCATATATTTGATCCCCCTTACCCTCATCTCCCATCCCCCACCCCCCTTACCCTCTGGTAACCACTAAACTATTGTCTGTGTCTATGAGTTTCTGTTTCTCATTTGTTTATCTTGTTCTTTGTTGTTTTTGGTTTATATACCACATATCAGTGAAATCACGTGGTTCTCTGCTTTTTCTGTCTGACTTATTTCGCTCAGCATTACACTCTCAAGATCCATCCATATTGTCACAAATGTTCCTATATAATCTTTTCTTACCGCCAAATAGTATTCCATTGTGTATATATACCACAACTTCTTTATCCATTCATCTATCGAAGGCCATTTTGGTTGCTTCCATGTCTTGGCTACCGTAAACAAAGCTGCAATGAACATTGGAGCACACGTGTCTTTATGTATAAATGTTTTGAGATTTTTAGGGTAGATACCCAGGAGAGGGATTGCTGGGTCATATGGTAATTCTATTCGTAATTTTTTGAGGAACCTCCACACTGCCTTCCATAACGGCTGTACCAGTCTGCATTCTCACCAACAGCGTATGAGGGTTCCTTTTTCTCCACAGCCTCTCCAACACTTGTTACTATTTATCTTGTTGATGACAGCCATTCTGACTGGGATGAGGTGATATGTCATTGTGGTTTTTATTTGCATTTCTCTGATGATTAGTGATGTTGAGCATTTTTTCATATGTCTATTTGCCATTTGTATGTCCTCTTTGGAGAAATGTCTCTCCAGGTCCTCTGCCCATTTTTCAATTGGATTGTTTGTTTTTTTGTTGTTGAGTTGCATGAGTTCCTTGTATATTCTGGATATTAGCCCCTTATTGGAGGCACTGTTTGCAAAAATCTTCTCCCATTCAGTTGGTGGCCTCTTTATTTTGTCAATGGTTTCTTTTGACTACAGCCATCTTTTCATGGACTTGCTTAAAGATCTGTGCATGGAGTAAATCATAACCCTGTATTATTCTTCCAATTTAAGCAAATGATGAGACATTCATTTTTTGCATTTTTTCAGCATCTGCTACTTGGCAAATGCTGTTCTGGGTACTGGGAATATAGCAGTGAACAAGGCTTGGTGCTTGTCTTCAAGATGCCTTGTGGGAATGCCATTAAAATAAACAGAAAGCCATGGAATTAAGTGTTAGGTGGATGGCAGCATTTTGTTTTTCCCACCCCTTTGCTTAGACAGGGGACCCCAGGAGTTGGGAGAGGATAATTGGGCTTGGTGCCATGTCAAGTTGTAATGTAACTTCAGCTTGGAAAGGGGCAAATGTTATTGTAGGATTATAAAGTAATTTTATGTCAGACACTAGCCAAGGATGGGGCTGGGCATGAGTTTCTCATCCAGACCTAATGAGCAAATATTGTCAGGAGACTGGCTCCCCAGGCAAATGGAAGACACAGCTGAAATTGTTTTCACATACTTGAGAAGAGCAAAAGAAATCAATATCAAGCTGAGCCAGAGTGGTGGACCACCTGCCCTGCTCCCTCACCTCCTGGGACTCCAAGCTCCCCTCATCTTTCTCTCAGCAGCTGAGGAGGAGCTGAGACCCTAACAGGTAGCAGACCCTGAATCTTACGATGCTTAGAAGGGAGAGGCCTGGGATGTACGGGTGCTGGAGGAACAGAATTAACCTCAGGAATGGAAGCATTAGGGACTTCACGAATAGAGAGACTAGAAGGAAGATGTCAGTAAATTTGGGTAGGCAAATTCTTTCACAATTTGCAGAAAGTATTCTATAGTCTGGATTGTAGTATTTTTCAGTTATGTGAATTGTAACCATTTTCTCCAAGTTGGGGCTTATCCTCTTGCTGTCATTATGGTGTGTTTTGATGGACAGAAGTTTTTAATTTTAGTATAGTCAAATTTATCCATGTTTTTCATTAGGGCATTTGTTTTTCGTGTCTTGTTTAAAAATTCTTCTGTACACCAAGAAAATATTACGTTCTAAAATCTTATTTATTTGCTTTTACATATAGGTGTTTAGGATTCAGCACCTGGAATTGAGTTTTATATAAGCATAGGTAAAGGTAAATTTTATTTTATGTTCCAAATGAATGAATACCCAATTGGTCCAGTACAACATCATCTATATGTATATGTGTGTGTGTGTATATATACATGTGTGTATATATCTATCTATCTATCTATCTATCTATCTATCTATCTATCTATATATGTTCTTTTCCAATTTCATGTTTTTTTCTTTAAAGTTTATTGTGGTGACAAGTGTTAGTAAAGTTACATAGGTTTCAAGTTTGTAAAGTTACATAGGTGTCAGGTAATACATCGTCTATATATATCACATTGTGTGTTCACCACCCAGAGTCAGTTCTCTTTCCATCACTATATATTTGATCCCTTTTACTCTCATCTATCACCCTCTTCCCCTCTTTCCCTCTGGTAACCACTAAACTATTGTCTGTGTCTATGAGTTTTTGTTTATTTACTTGTCTTGTTCTTTTGTTGTTTTCAGTTTTATATCCCACATATCAGTAAAATCATATGGTTCTCTACTTTTTCTGTCTGACTTATTTCAATTAGCATAATAATCTCAAGATCCATCTATGATGTCGCAAATGGTACTATTTCATCTTTTCTTATGGCAGAATAGTATTCCATTGTGTATATATACCACATCTTTATCCATTCATCTATCGAATGACACTTTGATTGTTTCCATGTCTTAGCCACCATAAAGCTGCAATGAACATCAGAGCACCTGAAACAATAAACTGCATAGAAGAAAACATAGGTATTAAACTTATGGACCTTGGGTTCAAAGATTTTATGAATTTGACTTCAAAGGCAAGGGAAGTAAAAGCTAAAATAAATTAATGGGACTATATCAAACTAAGAAAAGTTTTGCACAGCAAAAGAAACCATCAACAAAATAAAGAGACAACCAACCAAAGGGGAAAAGATTTTTGTAAACAATGCCTCCTATAAGGGACTAATATCCAACATATATAAAGAACTCATGCAACTCAACAACAAAAAAGCAATCCAATTAAAAAATGGGCAGAGGATCTGAATAAACATTTCTCCAAAGAGGACATACAGAGGGCCAATAGACATACAAAAAAATGTTCAACATCACTAATCACCACAGAAATGTAAATGAAAACCACAATTTCGTTTTTTAAATCATTGATCTGCAATGCCAACTCAGCTATACATCAGTTTTCCAGGTGGGTATTGTTCAATTTCTGGGTTCTCTATTATGTTTCATTAATCTGTTTTTCCATCTTTGAGCCTATACCATGCTTTTAAATCATTGTAGCTTTAAGGTAAGTTTTAATAATTAGTAGGAAAGTGTCACTGAATTTTCTTCTTCATATGTGTTTTGGTCAAGAACAGCCAATACTTAATACTTCCACATGAATAACAATCAGCTTTCAAGTTTTAAAACACACTCAAGCAACACACACATTCTCTCTCTCCCCCACTCCACTGCTGTCTCCCTCCTTTCCTCCCTCCCACATGCAAAAACTATTGGAATTTTGATCCCCTACTTATTCAGTAGAATAAATCAGCAGTTTGGGATTAATTCTATTGACTCCATAGATCCATTTGGGATGGATGGATATCACTGCCTTCCAATTTTTAAATATACTTTATCTTTCTATTTATTTACATTAAAAATCCCTTTAAAATCAGTTTTATTATTTTTTCCATAAATATCTTTTATTCTTTTGTAAATTTATTCATAAACAATCCATATATTTTGTAAATAACATTTAAAAATTTTTATTTTCTAAGTATACTTATTGCTGGTATATAAAAATGCTATCTTTTTATATGTTAATTTAATTTCAAGCACCATTGATAAATTGACTTCTAATTATGTATCTGAAAAAGTTTTATTTATTTTTTCCAATCTTTATTTTATTTTATTTTTTTATGTCTTGACTGTACTGTCTAGGACCTCCAGAATATTGTTGAATAAAATTGGTGGTAGTGGATATCTTTGTCTTATTTTTAATCACAAAGGGAATAAATTTAACATTTTACTCTTAAGTGTGATATATAGACATATATATGTGTGTGTGTGTATTTATACGTTTAAAACATATATATATCTTTTTTAAATTATTATTTAAAAATTAGTTAAGAAAGTTTTCCTGTCTTTCTATTTTACTAAGTTTTTATTTTACATCATTAAATGGTTTTAAACTTTATCAAATTGTCGTTTTCAAATATTGAGATAATTACATGATTTTTCTCCTATAATCTCTCAATATGGTGGATTATGTTAGTTCATTTTTCTAATGTTAAACCAGTTGTATTGGGGAATTAAACCCAATGTAGTCATGATTTATTATCCTTTTTATGCATATTTTATTTTGTTTTCCAATATTTTGTTCAGTGATGTCTGTAGTTTTTTTTGAATGGTTCTTTCATATTTTGATATAAAAGTTATGTTAGACTTCTAGTTTCTGTTCAGGGATGTAGCAAAAGTTATAAAGCATATGAAATGGCAAGAATAAAACAATACCCCTCCAAAAGATAAAGCAATCTCATCAGATCCAGACTTAAATATGACACAGATGTTGGCATCACCTGAGAGGGACTTAAAATAAGTATAAGTAATATTTTAAAGGCTCTTATAGAAAAGGCAGGCAGCATGCAAGATCAGATGGATAATTTCATCAGGGAGATGGAAACTATAAACAAAAAATCAAAGGTAATACTAGAAATGTAAAACACAATGAGATGTTGAATCCATTTGTCAAGCTCATCAGTAGATATGACATAGTTGGGGAAAGAATTAGTGAAGTTAAAGGTAGGACTAGAGAAATTACCCAAATTGAAACAGAATGAGAACAAGTGAAAATAAAACAAAAACAGAATAGACTACCCAAGAATTCTGGAACCACATCAAACATACTAACATATGTATAATTTGCATCTTGGTGGAAGAGAAAGAGAGAGGAAGAGGAAGAGGAAGTGAAGAGGAAGAAGGAGGAGGAGGAGGAAAAGGAGGAGGAGGAGAAAGAGAAAGAGAAAAGAAGACAGAGAGAAAGAGGAGGAGGAAGAAAAATATCTGAAGATATAATTACACTTGCTTTAAAGACAGAGTTAGGGAGTGTTATATAGACTAAATTGTATCCTCTCCCAAATTCATATATTGAAGCCTTAACCCCTAGTACCTCAGAATGTAACTGTATTTGGAAATAGAACCTTAAAGAGGTAATTAACTTATCTCTTTAACTTACCTCTTTAAATTACAATTACACTATAATTAACTTACAATGAAACTATTAGGGCTGGGCTCTATGCAACCCTTCTTAAGGGTTGGTATGCTTAAGAAGAAAGCATTAGCAAATACAAAGATAGACATAGGGATACATGCACAGAGGGATGACCATGTGAAGAGGCAGCAAGTGGGTGGCCATCTGCAAGCCAAAGAGAGAGGTCTCAGGAGAAACCAACCCAGCTGGCACCTTGATTTCTGATTGGTAGCTTCCAGAACAGTGAGAAGATAGATTTCTGTTATTTAAGTCATTGAATCTATGGTATTTGGTTATGTCAACCCTAGGAAACTAATACAGGAAGTGTTCTGGATTTTTCTGAATCTCTTTTCATTCTCCCTACATGGAGTGCCATCTTCTTGATTACTCTTCCCCCCCCCCTTTTTTTTTTAATTAAATTTATTGGGGTGACAATTGTTAGTAAAATTACATAGATTTCAGGTGTACAATTCTGTATTACATCATCTATAAATCCCATTGTGTGTTCATCACCCAGAGTCAGTTCTCCTTCCATCACCATATATTCGATCTCCCTTACCCTCATCTCCCACCCCCACCCCCACCAGCACCCTTACCCTCTGGCAACCACTAAACTATTATCTGTGTCTATAAGTTTCTGTTTCTCATTTGTTTGTCTTGTTCTTTTGTTGTTTTTGGTTTATATACCACATATCAGTGAAATCACATGGTTCTCTGCTTTTTCTGTCTGACTTATTTCGCTCAGCATTACTCTCTCAAGATCCATCCATGTTGTCACAAATGTTCCTATATCATTTCTTACCGCCGGCTTTCTTGATTACTCTTGTTACAGGAAGGAAGCTCTATGAGCCCTGGTTTATGGCGGGCCTGTACCACTTGACTTACAGAGCTTAGATAGAACATGGCTTGCAAATTCAAATGTTTGTGTGGGCTGGTCAGTGAATGTACATGATTGAAGCAGGTAAATAATGTAAAACACTTGATAGTCTCTTAGTGCATCTTCCCACTGTTGATAGAAACATAAATGCAGAGAAATCTATCTATTGACATATATATGTATACATATGTATACATATATATATATATAATCTATCTATAGATATATAGATATATAGGATATATATTATATATGTTATATATAAAATATATATATTACATATATAATATATATATTAGATTGGTGGAAATGTAATTGCAGTTTAAAAGGTTAAAAATAATTGCAAAAACCACAATTACATTTGCACCAATCTAATACATATTTTTACCACAAGACAAATAGCAGAACCATGATGATAAATGGCAGCTGGACTGACACTGGGCTTCATTGTCCGGGAATCATTATGGAATGGTGGCGATTGTGGCAAATTGGGTAATTCATGCCTTGTCTAAAAGGGACAGTT
Source organism: Rhinolophus sinicus (assembly GCF_036562045.2). Lineage (NCBI taxonomy): Eukaryota > Metazoa > Chordata > Mammalia > Chiroptera > Rhinolophidae > Rhinolophus > Rhinolophus sinicus. Next base: position 48,330,769 of record NC_133755.1, on the reverse strand, counting down.
ACTATTAGCCCAGCTTACTGTTGTCATGTTGAATTATAAGCCCAAGTTTAAAAGACCCATTTTTCCAAAGAAGTCTGGAATCAGAGTATGTATGTGAAATTTCTCAATTTGAATATGTTGGCAACTAATTCATTAAAAAAAAAAAAAGGAACTGTAGAGGCAAGAAAATATAAGTGGACACTTATGACATGTGAATTGGATGTTTTCAAATTTTTCTGTGAACAGAGTTATTATTTTCATGCAGAGCTTTTGTAATTGCTTTATATAATTAGAGTATACAACTGCAAAGACCAAGCCATAGCTAGTTTAACAGAAAATTGACTGACAAAATATTCATCATATGATATTTGTTGTTTGAATTAAAAATGCTTCTATTTTCCCCTTGGCATTTCTGTATGTGTCATTTACAGTTATTTCCATTAGTGGATGATCCCATTCAGTGAGTTGAATCTCAATTTCTTTTTCAGAAAAAAACATGAAAATTATTAGAAGTAATAGGTTTGGGGCAAGAATATGCCCAATTTGGGCATCAATAGGTGGAAACAAACTTATTTTCATGCAATAAGCAAATCTTCAGTTTTCTTTAAGCAACACAGCAAGAGAGATTGTCATTTGCTAAGTGTGAAATGGTAACCTGACAGGGCCTTGGGACAAGTATCAAAGCTAACATGTGGGTCATATTTGCATGTTTTCTTTCATCATTGTCCTAAGAAACTGTAACTAATTTTCAACTGCATGTTAAATCCTGGCTGTGTATGTAAGAACAAGACTTCAATAAGTTTGTTAAGTGCTTCCTTCATTTTTGCTCCATATTTGGGGAATGGCTTACAGAAGATACGAGATCATCTGAGGTCTTAATTCTTTTGTGAGAGACTTGATTAATCATTTCACAAGATTTAGTATATTGAGAATAGGAAGTAACTCATTCGTAGTTCTATTTTACTCTGTATGTGTGTGTGTGTGTGTGTGTGTGTGTGTGTGTGTGTGTGTGTGTAGGAGGGTAGAGCCAGGAGGAAAGGAAGATGGGGATATGTTATTCAACCTATTTCTATATTTAAAGTGCATTTCTTACAGACAGCATATAGTTGGATCTTGTTTTTTTATCCTGTCTAATGATCTCTGCCTTTTAATTGATATATTTAGACCATTCACCTTTAAAGTGATTATTGATATAGTTCGAATAATATCTACCATATTCATAACTGTTTTCTATTTGTTGTATTTTTGTTTTGTCCCACCCTATTTTTCTGCTTTCTCTGGTTTTAATTGGCCATTTTATATGATTTCCTTGAATCTCCTCTTTTTGCATAACAAGTATACATCTTTAAAAATTTTTTTATGGTTGTTCTAGAGTTTTCAATACACATTTTAAATTATAACTTTAACGAAGTATATTTTCAACTAATACTATCCCACTTTACATGTAGTGCAGTTATCTAATAACAGTATATTCCCACTTCCTGGGATGTACTGTTTATTATTTCATTCAACAAAGGCATGTGAGACAGATTCTATGTGACAAATACTGTGCTAGTTTCTGAGGCACACTGGTGAGTAACACTGTCACAATGGGGTTTATTTTTCAATGGGGAGACTGACATGAATGAAATGATCACACAGATATAGGTTTACAAATGCGAATCAGTTTTATGAAGACCTAATGCAGGGATCTGTAGGTTATGCTGAAAGTGTGAGGGTAACTGTAGAATATCTTCCTTTGGGAAATTTCTCATTGCATTGGGCTCATGTCTCTGTAGCCAGTGGCTTTCTGAAAAATGACAGGAAAAAAATAATAATAACTAGATGAAATCCTGGTCAAGGATGCTGAGAATTTGCATTTCTGGACTGATTCAGTTCTTGAGGGTCATGGGGAGGTGCAATCTGTCTTTCCTTTTGACAGTTTAATCCCCAGTGCTCCCCGACATTACACCCCCCATCTCCCTCAAATCTGTAATAACAGTAGTGGGAGAAGAGTGATAAGGAGAAGCTTCTAATGAGAATTGAGCACATGGTTTTTTCCACTTTGAGCTTATTTAAAATAATTTCCAGGATTTCTAGAGAGCATTACCAAATTAGTAGCATGATAGAATAATGAGTGTAATGCAACTGCAAGAATAACACTATATGTTTATTTTGTTAGACAACAAAAATATCCTCAGAAGTAGCAGATATGAATGTTCGTAGTCACCTGAAAGCATAAAAAAATGCCATCTTTATTTTTCTATAACTGACTTTACTCTGATTTTGAGCTTCGATTATGCCTGACATAGAAACCGTAATCTTATCACTTTAGGTAGGCCCTTTTTCTTCCCTGTGAAATTCAGGATTATTTCTCCTGTATCCTCTTCTTTCCCCAAGCATTGATGCTAAGTTGGATAGGGGCAGCTGACATCCCGGTATTGCAAGGCAAAATATGTTGCCTTTATCTCCATCTGTCTTTTACTCTTCTGACATCTTTGACTTGTCACTTATCTCTTCTGACCCTTGGGTATGTTTGTCATCCACTCTGGCATATATCCAATCCGAGATGATTCCTTCTTGGATTTTGGTCTTTGTTCTCTGTCCCCACTACACCCATGAAAGAGGTCTCACTTTGGTTTCCATCATCATTCTGCATTGCATTCTCTGAACTGGAAGAGAGCAAGTGATAGATAGCACTAGAGATACATCAACTAATACCTCACAGTATTGTGACCAGGGTAACTTCTTGCTCAACTGTAATGGCCAATAGAGTTTTTTGAAGCAGGTTTTGGCTTTATGGTTCAGATTGATCTGTATGAAAAAAACAAAAACATTTTTGTTTGTTTGACCTTGGTGAGTTATCTCCATGAGCATTAGTTTTTCCTTCTATAAAGTGGGTATAATAATATCTACTTCAGTGAATGGTTATATGTTTAAGTTGGATGCTATTCATAAAATATCGGTATATTTCCTGGCCCATAATAGACTTGAGTTCAACTTCCAGTCTGTAACTATTATCTGTATAATCTTAAGCAAGTTGTTTTTTTCTCTCTGGTTTTCGATTTCTTCCTTCGTAAAGTCATAGTAAAGGAAAGGTGGGAGTGATGAAAAAGAGAAAAGAGTGAAACTAAGTAAAATCTGAGATTCTTTCCATTTCTAAAGTTGTATGATTCTGAGTGAGATTATTAGGGGACAAAGGGAGTCTGTTTTATTAAGAGAATGAACCCCTGGAACATAGAGCCAAGCTTGCCGTGTACTGGCATGTGGCTCCCTGACCCTGGGGTTTTAGTAAAGGCCTTGATGATGATCTGTAGCTATGGAGTTCCCTCCTGCAGCTGTTCAACCATAGCCTTGAACAGACAGGGAAATGATGACTCCACAAATAGAAAAAACAAAGATGCTATTTTTCAGAAGCTCCCAACCAACCTCTCCCCTCACTTTCTCTTTTGAACAGACCTTCAGGAAGCACTGGCATCAAGGCTTTATTGCCATTCAGTTGTCACTTCTCGCTAACTTTCCACAAGTTCTATATTACTTGTATTCAACTTATATCAATATTTCCTAAGAAACTTAACTCAATCCAAAGACTGAGCTAAGCAAGAAGACTTGCTTGGTAAATAGCCTAGATGGGTAGAGTGGGGCCAGGCAGAACTGGGGTGAAATTCGCTCCTGGCATGTGCTGATTCTGTGAATTTGTGTAAGTTTCTTAACTTCCCTAATACTCAGTTTCCTCATTGGTAAAGTGGAGAGAGATTGAGTACCATTAAAGTACAATAGTGCCACAGAGAGTTGTGGCAAGGATCAAGTGAGATAATGCGTGGGACACTATAACTACTTAATACGTGGTAGTTATAAATCTCGTTGGGGATGAGGTTGCCATGGTGATGGTTGCCATGTTGTGAGTTGTAGATGGGCTCTGGAGCAGGGGATAGTGTCTGGGATCCTAGCCTTCTCACTGCAGTCTTGAGGCTTGTTTAGTCCTAGGCTGTCCTACTAGGCTATACCTCTACCTTCCCTTCCTCCCAAATCACGAGTCCTGGGAGGGCCTCCATAGTTACATGAATTATATATAGTTGTCAAGATTACCCTGTTATTGAAAAGGAAACATACTTTAAAATTATCTGGGGCTCTATTGAATAGGTCACTATTTCCCTCACCAAGGATTTTTAACTTTGCATTTGAGGATCATGAGGAGCTGTAGGCTGTCTGTGACTCTGTGAAGTGGTCAGCAAAAATTTGATATGAAAGAGCATTTTTCTGAGGAGAAGTCCACGTTTTCTGTTTGTTTTAAAAGAGAGCTGTGTCCCAGCAAAGGCTGAGGGTCTCTGTTCTTGAGGACGTATTCGGTCGCCCTTATGATAAAAGTGAATACAGTCTGTTAAAAATCATACCTGGTAGGGAGAGCAGAACTCTAGGCAGGTCACGTTGTTGAGGCTCAGAAGCCAGGGGATGAGGCCGGAAGAAGACTGTTTAGTGGCCAAAGTGTTTGTGGTTGACTTATTCTGTCCTTTAGCGTTACAGGACAGTCACTCTTTCACTTGGCAACAGTTGAGGTCTACCACGTTTCAAATGCAGTTTATTCAGTGGTGACCTCCTAAGACAGCATGTACAGGGCACAGAAAAAGGCAATTATTTCATGGACTAGCACTGGAAGGGCGCTTGGCAGTCACCTAGTCTGACTCAAATGACACAAACGAGGCCTGAAGGGGTTACGTGACTCGCCCAACAAATCAATGACAAATAAGGCTGGGGTCTGACTCTCCTGACCTCCCCTTGCCACCGTCCCTTCCCAATCAAATCCTTATTATCATTGGCCCTTGTCACACAGATCATAAGTAGTTGGGTATGTGGGCAAACTCTAAATATCCTATGATAGCAGGTGTTCTGAATCCTGTTTTTCATCAATACAATTGAAACTGCCAGAATTTAGAATATGTTATTTCCCCCACCATTAGACTTCCTAACCTGGTTTAAACAGTTAACAATTCTAAGACTTTAAAAAATTCCATTTTTCCTAACTATAAAAGCAAACTGGGAGTATATAATAACTGGGAAATATAAAAAAAATGAGAAAGAAGAAAATCACCTACAACCTCATAAATAAGGGGTAACCCCTATACAGATCATGGGATATTAGCTTCTGATTTACTCTTTGTGTGCCCCTCTCTTCCTACAGCTCTTTCTTTCTATTATAAATTTGGGATCATATTGTTCCAATTGCATTGCATCCTGCTTTTTTCATTTATCATTGTGGTATGGAATGTCTTCCATGCCAGTAAAAATTGTTTTAAAAAACATCACATTTAATCGCTGTTGCATGGCTGTACCTTGGCCCCAGATTAATTTAAACTTGACCCTGTGACTGGACATGTATGTCCATGGATATTCTAAATAGTGCTGTGGTGAACATCTCCATACATAAATCTCTAGTCACGCCTCTTATTACTTCCTTGGGGTAGATAAGTGAAAGTTGAGCTACACAGGCAAGAGGCGTGACCTTTTCCACATCTCTTGATACTTACTGTCAAATTCAGAAACATTTTAAATGTGAAGAAAAGGTCAGTGCAAAGGTTCTCTTTAAACTTCTTTTATGAGGCTGACTTACTGAACTTGCTGACCCAAACCAGATTTTTTATAACTTTAACACATCAAAAATTTGATAATTACTAAAAAAAGGATCTTATTTCTATGCTAGATGTTCTATGAGGTGATTTCCTGTTCATTCAAAAAGTAATTATTGGGCACTTACTGTGTGCTGGATACTGAGGGTAGTTTGGATAAACAGATGACGAGGAAAAGTAATCCCCTAGATGATGATATATTTGAATGCTAGTGCTGAGTGGAAATTTTGGCTTCCAGGCATAGCTTACACTTTGAGTGAGGTTTCAGAGGCTGTGAGGATGAATTATTGTACTTATTTACAAGGTTTATTTCTGTGAGTATTTTCTCATTTTCTTGACCCTCCCTCAATTTTGAAAAAGTAATAGGTAACTCTTCTTCCTTCCACACAATTTTCCTTAGTGAAGAATGGCTTGCCGGGAGCAGTATGGAAATATTTAGTTTAGTAAGAGGTATTTAGAAAAAAAAATGTATAATTGACCCTATTTTCCAGGAAGAAAAGCTGTAAAGATTCTATGAGAAGAGAAGGGAAATGGGAAAGGACAGTAGGGTCAATCTACTGCTTTTACCAAGGGCACAGAAATTCTAGAAGGGAGAAAGTTACAGTCCTGGGTATAACAATTGGTCTCCTGCGCTCACTTTGTTCCCTACAGGAAGTCAGGAAGCATGTAGTAAAGAGTCCTTTCCTCCACTTATGCACCCTGCTGTCCTTTCCCATTTCCCTTCTCTTCTCATCTAAGGGCACATCTCTGACTTGGATGGGAAAGCGACAAGTTATCCACATAAACATGAAAACTGTAGCAATAGAAAACATCTATAACATGACAGCTGTTGAACAATAAACTATACTTTCTGATAATATCAGCAACAATTGACATTTAATAAAGTTTGTCTTCATCCCATTATTGTCCGAGGCTAAGAACATCAGAGACAAAACAAAGACCAGCCTAAACCACCATTTTCAGAAGTGATTGAACATACTTTGAATGGAAATCAAGGCACTGGGCAAGCAAGTGGTGTTCAGATGAAATGAAACCTCCATCCTTGAGGTTAGGCATTCAGTCCAGTCTGTAAAACCCAACAGAGTACAGTCTTCTATTTTTTATTTAAAAATCTTTTTAAAGTTTGCTTATCTAAGGGGAAAGAAAGCATGTGTCTTTAATTTATCTGTGTATTCTTCTGCTAGAGTCCCAGTTTCACTGAATATTTAGAATGCTTTTGCTCTGAAAGCAGAAGCTTGTTTGAATAAGGACTAATTTTTCAACATGTAGACAAAATATTTGAATAACTGGTGGAAATAATAAATTACCAGCATAAAGTGATTTCATTGCTCTTAAAAGCAAAAAAGCACCCTTGGGAATTTCATGGAAATGACTCCATTTTCATATCACTCCCATGGTAGCCATTTGCTCTCACTCTGGGGTGGACTGAGGTGCAAGTTTATTTTTAATAAGTGAACACCTCCATATTTTCTCTGGAAAAACAAGTGGAACAGAGGGTTTGTGGGGGTAAACAACCAAGATCTCTAAAAGCAATGACCACATCCTTGATGTCCTGCCTAACTCCATAGTTCTTGTCTTCAAACACAATTTGCTTGTAGGAACTGCCTTGAAAGACTATGTTGTTCTTTCTGAGGAGCTTAATGAGTGCTCATTATTTTGACCATTCGCACTTTCCTGTTTCTCAGATTCCTACTGCATAATCCAATTATGGTTTGTGGGTCTGGTTGGAAAACAATCTGTCAGGGGAATTCAGCGTTTGAGTCATGTTGGTCTTTGGGAGAGAGAATCATTGCTGGATCCAGAATGGACCTCTGGGGTCAGGCTGTCTGATTTAATCTTGGTCTAGGCCATACCACCTTTGGGTTCTGGGATAGTGATTTAATCACTCTGCATTTAAGCTCTCTGGGATTCAGCTCTTCATTTGTATGAGTGTTGGCTTTACAGGGTAATGGAGGGGATTAAATGAGATAATTCATGTGAAGTGCTTGGCATGTAGCAAAGTCTGAATACATGTTAAGTGATACTGTCACACTGAAAACACAAAAATGATAGTCTTTCTGGATGGGTCGACTAGCACTTAGTAGATGGAACCAATACATTTGCAATCCAGGTGTGGCTTTTTCTCTAACCTTCCACACATGCACAGCACAACTTACACACATTACTGAGTTTTCTTTCTCTGGTGTACAGAAATTTTCACCATGATGCCTCTAGAGTAGGTTAAGGAGTTTATATTCTCTTTTAAGATGTTTTCCTTTTATCTGCCCAGTGATAATTGTTTCCTGTGCTCTGTCTATGACATCATATTCAAAATATGTTAGTGCCTGGTCTTTCTGGCATCAAGCCAACATCACTGGCCCAGAGTTTCTGAAATAAAAACATGGATTTTACAAAATCACAGTAAAAGTCGGACATGAGTTGTGTCAAAAAAGAAAGCAAAGTTGGGCATCCTACAACACACAGCACCCCTCTGAAGACCTTGCTTTATTCACCAGGATGAAGCCCGAGTTCTTTCACATTTTCTGGCATTGATCCTTTTTTGACTGGAACTCAAACTTATCTTTCTAAACCTGTCATGTTTCTTTACCTGGTGTCTCTGGACCTCATCCACTGTTGGGCTTCATGGGTTCGTTCCAGTTCCTGGAATAAATGCACACTTTTGCTTGTTTAGGTATTTAAAACATTGTTTATTTTATTTATTTATTTATTTACTTACTTACAGGAAGACTATCTTTGGATTTCATTAGATTCTTAAAGTGATCTTTGACCTAAGAAAGATTCAGAATCTTTGTCTTACCTGAACCTTCCCTCTACTCTTCCCATATTGTCATGCCTACTATGGTCTATAGTAACATGCTTGCCTCTACCCCTGGATCCTTTCTCTTGATATTTAACACTTCCTGCTTCTGGAAATGCCCTCCCCTCCTGCTGCATCTGCATTTCATACCATCATTTGTTCTGTTACCACCTCCACGATTTGTGGTTTATCCTCACGTCACCTGAAATGTTATTTATCTGATATTTTTCTTCAAATCAACTAACTTATTTACTCAAATTTATTTTAAAAGAAAACTAATGAATAGATAGATAACAAAAAGGATGAAAATGAAAGCTGGAGAAGACAGTGGCCTCAGAGAAAAAAAATATTTCATTCACTGCTGAAATAAAAGCCAAAGACTGGTGATGTCAGTGGGTCTGGGCTGGTATTTCCCATCCTGGGGGCTGAGAACAAGAGCCATCAGGAAGACGGTGGAAGTGAGATGAGCAGCCACATATGGAGTGTCTGACTGACATGTGGGAAAGAAGCTAGTGCTTACTTGGGAGAGAAAATGAGCACAGGGTAGGAGTCAGAAAGCGGGAGAAGAATGATGCAGTTTTTGAAATTACTAGAGGATGTAGGGTGAAGGATAGGGTGCGTAGGGTGAGGCTATAGATAAGAAAAAAGTTTTGGAAACTGCAAAAAGATGGAGGCTGAAGAGGGGTAATGGGTAATGGGTAATGGGTGAATGTGGAGGCGGAGGTGATATAACGTGTTTCCCTGAAAATAAAACCCAGTCATGTATTAATTTTTGCTTCTAAAGATGGATTAGGGCATATTTTCAGGGGATCTCTTATTTTTTCATGTACAACAATCTACATTTATTCAAATACAATCATGTCGTCTTCATCCGGAACATCGTCATAATGTATTAAATGCATCCGTCTGGCTGACGATCTTAACTGGGGTTTATTTTCAGGGTAGGTCTTATTTTCAGGGAAACACGGTAGACTGGAGGTTAAGATTGAAGAGGGCTGTATTTTATACCAGAGGATGTGGAGAGGGAGTACCAATGTCCCAAAAGGGAGGCTTGAGGGGCTGAGGGTGATTCTCTGAAGTGGGCAGTGGCAGCATGTGGGTGTCTCATGGGGAAGGAGCGAGAGTGATAAATGGAGACCATCTCCTTAATATGGCAAACTACTCCCTGAATGGTCTGTTCTTAAGTCTAGCACAGAAATCTGAAGTGCCAGTGTCAACATAGAAGGAGAGTAATAGAGCATTTATTCTACAAACAATGCTTAAAGGTGCCACTGTTTGGGACAGATGGTGCCGATATTCAGGCTACCCTGGTAATCTCTAGGCTGGGGATTGGTTCTCAAACCATTGTGTACACAGGGATCCCCGGGGAGGCTTGTTATAACAGAGGTTCTGATTCAGCAGGTCTAGAGTAGGGCCCGAAAATGTGCATTTCTGACAAGACCTGGAGTGGCGCTGATGCTGTGGGTTGGGGACCACACATTGAGAACCACTTGGCTAAGAAAACCATTTCATGACTTTTAGAGATTGATCACAGTGCTCTCACGTTTCTTTTGAACAATAAATCACTGTGGTATAAAATGAGGTAAGTGAACATGCTCTTTTAACTCTAAACTAATAGACAAATATAAAACATTTTAAATGTGAAATGGAAACATTTAAAACGGTTATTGATTCTCATCCATTCAATAGTTCAATAAAGAAAAGATTCATGTTTTCAGTCTGCCCTCTTGGTTTCCTGCTTTAATGTGGATTCTTAGCTTTGCTTTCCTCTGAGAAGCTATCATTTCAGATTTAGTCTCTAGTGGCTCCCTATGGCATGAGGGAAGGGGGGGGAATGTAGGGCAGGCAGGAAGATTTTCTTGCCTATCGTCGGAAAGGAAGGGGTGGGGGAGATGCCAGGGATAAAGGAGTTTTTGCTCTTGTGGAACCAGGATGCTCTTCCAGCTTGGCCACCTAGCTGTGGGGAATCTATCTCCTCTCTGCAGCCTTGGGACTCAAGGCCCTCTGCCCACCGTGGCAGCTCCAGCCTTTCCCCTGGGTCTAGGTCTGAGCTTGGAGTGCTAGGAGGACACTTTTGGGGAATGAAAGGGCACATTTCCAGTGCTCGAAAAGAACGGATTTGACCACGTCAGAAACCACTGCCTCTCCTTGTGCATTTCTCATGATTAATCCATACAACGTGCATACCCTGATAGATGCTGGCAGGGTAGACAGAAAGCTTTTAAATATTAGCATAAATTTCACATGTTTCCTTGTTCAGACTGGCCAGAGTTGTCCTTGCTCTTGATAAAGGATTCCAGGAATTGAGGCAGTGATTAAGAGAGTTGTTTAATCATGAGCAGGGAAATAGTCCAATTTTGGTAATGAATACAAATAAACAACAGAAAGGATGATGGATATTGACTTGTTCGCCCTCCTAGTTTTCAGCCACCAGCAACCTGTGTATGCTGGTTGTTATAGCTGTCCATATTAGATATTTCCCTTTGTAGAAAAGCGGGGGGGAAAGAGATAACTAGGGCAAATCAGAAACTGCTTTGGTGTAAAGCTGCCAGATTGGCTATAGGAAGCCCAGTTAAATTTGAATTTCAGATAGACAGTGAACAGTTTGCTGTATGGGACATACTTATACTTTTGAAATTCAAATTTAGCTTGGCATCCTGTATTTTTATTGGCTAAATCTGGCAACTCTACTTAAGGGAAACTTTTCTGTTTTGGGAGCAATTCAACATTTGAGGCTGAGTTACCATTTGTCCTGTTTCCTGCCATCCAAAATGTTGACATTCTCGAAGTAGAATGATGCAGATTCACAGGTGATATTTATAAATTTATGTTGGTTTTAAGAATTTAGATTCATGACCTTAAAAAAGGAGGGGAAAAAAATCAAGGCCGGTATTGATGGAAAGTCAAAGCGACTCTGTCTGCTTTCCCTAAGGCAGTCAGCTGATAGTGTCAGTTGGACACGAACTGTAACAGAGAGTAACAGACGGTCCACCTTTGGATTATCTGTGCTGCATTCAACACCTCTTTGAACAATAATTATAATCTGTTGGTGGGAAATATCAATTTAAAGGTCAAGTGCTTTCATAAAAAAGGTGATTATTCAGTATTTCCTACTTGGAACCAAAGCACACACCAGATTCATTGTGTCACTGTCTTTTGTACAGCACATATATGCTGAAAAATGGATCACTTAATTATATGATTATCTGTCTTTAGGGAGGATATGCGAACATGAATGGGAGCTGTCAAGAGAGGTACATTGCTTTACTTGTGATTATTAATCTATATCTATAGCCATTACAGGTTACAAGTTGACTTTTAAAACAAATATCTAAAATATAAATTACTTTTACAATGCAAAGTGGGCATTTTGGTGTAAAAGAGCTCCTTGAACTGAAAAATGGACACATTACATGAGTGGGGCTTCAGGCTAACTTCATTCCTTTTCCCTTCCTCTGAGTTTCAGTGATCAGTCAGTTTAGAATGAGGGCAGGGGAAGATCCAGCCAGCGAATTAACTGGGGGAGAAGAGGGCAAAGGCCATGCAGTTAAGCTTTGTAATTGAATCACCAATTATAATAATAGAGAGGAATACCACTTTGCAGTGAATCAGAATTCTGGGAAAATCTCATGGAGATTCCAGGCACCGTGAGAGTCAAACGAGTAGAGAAGCTAAACATATGTAGCCAAAATCCATTAATCTCTTTATACATTCCTTAGTCCTCTGGGGTTCATTTTGGAGAGGGGGTTAATGTGTAGGAGAAAATTAAGATAGTAATGCCGGTGTAAGCTAAAACTAGCAGGAAAGCTGGGTTCAGCTGCAGTGGCAGAGGACGTAGATGATAAACGCGTTTCTTTTAAAGGTGCAACTAGGTGCAAATAGTTCCAAGTGACACCCTTGGCAAACCATTTCAATGGCTTCTCGATCCTTGAGCTATTAATAGTCCAGCTTTAATTTTGTGGCAAGCAATTAAGTAGTTGCAGAAGAAATAAAAAAAGAAATCACTGAACAGCTTTGTTAAGGTTACATTATGTGTCTTGACCAAGGGGTTCCAACTGAATGCTCAATCCTGAAGATAAATTCATGGCTTTTTCTTCCAAGGGCATCTGATGACTTTAAACATCATATTCAGGATCAGTTCTTAATATGTAACACCAACCCCTATCCTGTTCTTCTTGATGGAATAAAAATAGTATATGCCTGTGTTTCTATATGTCAAATGAGTCAATTTCCTATCTCTATGAATGTATTTATATATTCAACATTTTTGGAGAAGGAAAATTTGTCAAGAAGCAGGGAAATCTCTCTGCAAAGCTGAAAATAATTTTATGATCCAAGGATGAGCACCAGAGACACTGAAATAGTTCATTCTGTGAAAATTGCCAAGAAAACCTTGTTTTGAAATCCCCGTGCCCGTGATTGCATCATGCCAGGTGAGGTATCCACCTTTGGAAACAAAAGATAGACATTTGCTCTTCTTGAATTCCGCTGCCTGATTTCAAAGAGCTTTTTATTTTTTTACCTCTCTTGGCTCCGAGTGGCTGCAACACATGGTAAATCTTTAACTTCAAGTGTCCTTCTGTGGTGACCAACTAAAATATTAGCAAAATAAATGTTTTATGGGAAAATGTTGGCAGGAGCCCCAACAGAAACAGGTGGTATTGGGTTATTTCAATATAATGTAATGATACAGCCAGGTTTCCATCTGGACAGCATGTGGTTGGGTCTGCTCAGAGAGTATCAAAGAGTGTGAGCATGCACTGGGGAAAGCAGGGGTGCACAAGTGTGCAGCTCGATGGCTACTTTACAAAATAATAGTCTGGGTTTCAGGTCCTCTGGGTTAAATATTTTTACTGTCAAAATCTGAATTTCTTCATAAAATATTAAAGGCGACGCAAACCTCTGACATGCAATACTGAGCTGTGTAATTATAAGGCAGTTCCTGGAAACCAAAAAGAGCGTACATTACAGCGAGGCTTTCATTATAAAAGAGTTCATTACCCTTGGAAGCCAAGACATGTTTTAGAGGGAGCCTAGGAATGGAGAAGCTTTTTAGCAAGGCTTACCATCCTATGAAAACAAGGCTCAGCCTGGTTGGTAAGAATGCAATTAGAAAATAAAGAGAAAATGGGATTAGTTGACTGCTAAGGACCTGATCGTGATCCAAAGCTAAAGAGATGTAGCCTTAATTTACCACCAGGGAAGAGTCTTTCTCCCTCTTCCATAAAATTCCTGCTTCAGGCACTTCAAAACACATGGAACTAGGAACACTTGGAACATTTGGTTTTGCACTCAGCTCTCCTCACTCTATACTCATGCTAAGCTCGATAATAAACTCTTGGCTCAATAACTCCCTATATGTATCCCAGAGAGAGGCATCAAATTATGGCTCTGTGCAGAGGTAGAGCCTCTTCAGAGGCAGAGAGACCTCACTCCCTGGCTGTCTCCACTCTAGCCCAAGCAAGAAGGCAGGAATATGCACATGGGGAGTAAGCAATTTGGAAGTGGCTTGCAATCGCCTTGATGCTGACTGGAACAAGCAGGAAATCCTGGGCACCATCTGCCAAAGAAAAAGAGACACTTGGACCCCAGTGTACTTGGCCAGGAAGGTCTGGCGGGCTTCTAGAGAATTCTTTGCTGTCATGAGTTGATAGTGCAGCAGACATGGAGACATTGAAGGCAAAGGCCGAGACATGAAATCTAAGGGCTGATGGATAAAAGCTATGGAGGAAGGAAGGCTCAGGAAGAAGAGATAATGAATCAAGCACTTAATTATAATGCCCTTGTGCCACTGGTATCCAGAGGGGGGATGCATGCAAGAGGCTCTTGCCTGCTATTCAGAGAGTGGGCTGTCCCACTGCTTCATTTTTCTAGGTTACCAGAGGGAAACAGAAGAGATGATGCCATGAGAGGCCTGGAAGCCCTGGAACCTGATTCTTTTACTCTGTGGGGCTGGACTGAGGCTAAGGAGAGAATGGTACCCTCGAGAATGAGGCAAGTTACTTGGGAAAGTGATTTTTTGTGGGCCCTGGGTTACTTAGGAAAATGATTTTTTTCCATCTGGAGCAGACCTGATATGAAGAAATAAAGGTGTATCTCAGTTCTTTCCAAAAATGTGCTGGGTACCTATTGTATGCACCATAGGACCCTGGCTCCTATGGGAGTCTAGAAGGTGGTAGCAGACACAGCCTTCCTAGTTGAGGAGTTTATGATCTAATGTGTGACACCCAGAGAGGTACTGCCATTTGAGCTGCCCAAAGGCAGAGACTCTGCTTTATTCTTCATTTTATAATGACTCCCCTCATCTTATGGCACACAGTAGATGATAAAATAAATACTAAACTGAACTAGACTAGAAGACAGGTGATGGGGGGGGGTGGCGGTTATCAGACTGTGTGTCTTAGAAATGTCTTTTGCTCTCTGTGGTTGGTCCCAATTCCCTGTGTACAGAATGCAGAGTCAGATGATTGGATCTATATCCTTCTCAGCTCTCAAATACTAGGACCTCAACTGTGAGAATATAGAGAAGACTATATATATATATATATATATATATATATATATATATATATATATATGTGCCAATGAGTATAGGGAACAAGTCCTACCACTCACGGCATCTTCTATGTTAGAGGATTTGATCCTTATCATAATTCTGTGATGTTAGCAGCTTTATTTTACAGATGAATAAATCCATTCTCTTGCCCAAGTTCACACAGCTGCTGAGTGTGGGAATTGAGATTCTTCAAACCCAGCTAGGTCTAACTCCAAGTACTGGGTTCTTTCTGCTATATATAAAGCTGCCCCCTACCTCTGTGCAGAGGAAATATTAGAGGGAACACAATGCTTTAAGAGAGAGGTCGCAAACTTTGCAACTAAGATTTATGCCTCAGATTTAACTGCTTGTGTTTTCAGCCAGGTTGTGTTTTTTCGGTCTTTAGATATGATCTGAGATTAGGACAGTTTACTGAATTAAGTGTACAATGAAAGCTCTGAGTATCTTACACTGGAGTTCTCTCCCCCGTTTCTCTTTTCTCATGAATTCTGAGCTATCCAGGTTTCCAAGGGTAATGACAGTAATGTCTCCTTAAGGAAAAATAAATACTTTAAGCCATGGAGTAAAGCAAGTAGTCTTCTAAAAACTAGGGAGAAGGCTGGAATAGCATCTGTGTTTTGGAGGCAGGGAGAGCAGAGGTGTTGACCTGTGGTTGTGGATCCTTCTTGCTTGCTGCTGGCCTATGGTGATTTATATTGAAAGATGGAAGGAGAAAAGGAGGTCAAAAACTTGGTGGAGAAATGCAGGGTCTCTGGGTTCCCCTCCAGTTGTCACTGGGCTCTATGTGGCATGGTTGATGTGAGGAGATTGTCTCACTAGCTTCAGGCTATTGGGAAAATTGTCCAAACTATTTTTCAATGTTCAAGTGACAATAAAATCAAATGCAGATGTAGAATTTGGGTGGTCAGTCTGAGACCTTATTGAAAACATTGCTAATGTTTAATATTTATTGAGCACTTAATACATGCAAGGTCCTTTCCTAAGTGCTTTACAGATGAGAAAATTGAAGCTTAAAAAGGTTGAGTAACCGGCCTAAGGTCACAGGGGGAAAAGGGGTGAATTTGAATCAGGTCTACCTGACTCCAAAACCTAAGCTTTTAATCATTATGCTAAAATTACGGTCCTGCATAGTGCTGTGTAAATAAAGTAGTGACTGCATGTTGTATCAGTGGGCTAAGTTGGGACTCATGGAGAACCATTCAGAATGGGTCAGAGAGGTCTTTCCTTTTGTGACGGCAAAATAAATTCCAGTGGATTAAATGTGTAGGCTAAAAACAAAAGCAAAACACAAACCAGTAAATGAAATGGGAGGAAAAGTTGATGAATATAGTAAATGATGATATGAGACAGAGAAAGACTTTATAAAAATAATAAAAAAAACTATGAGAGATGAAGGATAGATTTTTTACAAAAACTCTCCAACATTTGTATATGTCAAAACTCTGAGGAAAGTTAAAAGACAAACAACAGGGAAAAACATATGAAGAGTCTTATGTCAGCTAAAAGGTGCATATCCCAAACGCATCCAACATTTTTACCAACCAAATAAAGAGATAGATACTCTAATAGAAAAATGGGTAATGACCATGAATAAACAGTTCACAGAGAAGAAATACAAATGGATAATCAACAAATGAATATGTGCTTAACCTCACTAGCAATAAAAATTTTAATTTTTATTGATACGCCTTTTTATTTTAATTGTCAAAGAGAAAAAATAAAGCTGGTGAACACATAGGAAAACTAACCATACTTTGGGACATTTTCATACATTAACGGTAGAGGGTGGTTGGTGGAACTTATCTGTAGAGCACTTTGTCAACATGTATCACAGTTATAAATCTGTTCACACCCTTTGTCCCAACAATTCTACATCTAGTAATTTATCCCAGAAAAATCATACTGAATATGAGCAATGATTTATCTCTAAGGACAGGCATTAAAGTAGTATTTCTAATAGTGAACAATTAAAAACAATCTGAATGTTCAAGAATAGAATAGAGGATGGGCTAAAGTAAATTTTTAAATTTAAAGTAAATTTAAAGTAAATTTTAACTTTCATCTGAATGGTAAGAAATTTGATAGAATATTACAGTCACTCAAAATAACTTTGTAGAAGAATATGTAATGTCATGGGAAAATGTCCAGCCTGTATTCCTTTGTGAAAAAGTGGGCTACAAAATGGTACACATTTTTGTTCCTAAAAATTGTATCTGATATAGCTTTTCTAAACTGACTGGAAAAAGAGACACTAAAATGTTGCTAGGTTCTATCTCTCTGGTCAAGGAGATTATTATGTTTCTTTTTGGTGTGTTTTCTTGTAATTTTCAAATATTTTATATGTATTTTTTTGTATCCAGAGGAAAATGGTATTAAAAAGTGGCCTTCCTGTTTCGTTTATTTTCTATATACTAGTTTACTAAGCATGGTGTGTTTGTATGTGAGAGAGGGCTAAGGATCAAGTGCTACAAAATAAATCATCTGTCATATTGCTGTCTTTTCCGAGCGTATTATTACAGTTTGGGGAAATCTAGTGTGTTCTAAGGAGCACAAAGATGAATATAGAGGAAATTGTATTTTGAGATTTCCAGGTAAAGGCAGGGAGATATTAATTTATTGAACTCATAACATGGGAAACTAGACAACAAGATGTTAACTTGACCTGGAAATAGATTCACCGCTGGAAGCAGAGGTCATCCAGGTTCTCTCCTCACCTTCCAGTGCAAATTGGACTAAGCTGTGGCTTCTCTTACATTTATATTTTCAGGTTCCAAGTCCCTCTCCACCCTATTTAATCAGAGTGAGGAAATTTAGGACTAGGGTTGGGTAATTAACTAATGTGTGTATGTGTGTGCCTGTGTGTGTGTGTTTGTGTGTGAATGTATGTGAGGAGGTGGGCATTGTAAGATTTTGTTTTGTACTCTTAAACTGAAGCCTATTGCTCTGATTAATTAATGCTCTAATTTGGGTTGAATTTATCAGCCCTGTTCATGATCACTTTTTCAAGAGTTTAATTATCTACTTAATGAAGAAATCTACTTTGCTGTGCAAATTCATGCCTCGTTAAGTCCTAGCTGGAGACCCTTGAAGGCAGGACTGGGATCTCCTTGCTAGTGGTCTACTGGCCCCACTAATTGCTTTTTGGTTTTCTAGAGTTATGAAGTGGAATTTTGGATCATTGAACCCCAGATTCAGAACCCCGAGCTTTCAGAGTGTGCTCTAGATGTCAAACAGAATGTTTGCCTGTTACCTTTGTTGGGGAAACGATTATTGGCCAATTGCTAGAGTTCATTTAACACAACCTTGTATTGTCATCGGAGAATTCAGAACAACTACTGGTTTCCTTGGCCTCTGTATTTCACCAAGTGTTTTTCTGGCAGTGACACTTTTTTGTGTTTGTATTCCTCTGCATTTTTCTGTTATATATCAATCTGTGTTCAAATGAACCATTTTTTCTAATCACATAAAGACATCTTAAATTTTACCTTTACTTTTTTTAATATGAACGATCCCACCCAGCTATTGCATCTGCCCACGTTAAAAAAAAAAAAAAAAAAAAAAATTATTACAGTTGTTCTTTTATCATTTTATATAGATTTTAAATAATACCAGATCATAGGAGACCAGCCTATTTGTGCTCTTGAAGGTTGTTGAACAATTACTTTCCACCTGTTTAAGTGTCAGTCAATCCATGTTTTATCAGCACTATAAGATAAGCAAAGTTAAGACAACATGGGAAAGTGTGGTCTGGGATCGAATGCCTCATTCAAGTTCGGATAG
Source organism: Rhinolophus sinicus (assembly GCF_036562045.2). Lineage (NCBI taxonomy): Eukaryota > Metazoa > Chordata > Mammalia > Chiroptera > Rhinolophidae > Rhinolophus > Rhinolophus sinicus. The sequence continues at coordinate 48,312,054 of NC_133755.1, read as the reverse complement.
TTTCCGCCTACGTTGTTTCCCTCTCTCTATTTCAGTTACCTGAAGTATGATACAGTGAGGGAAACTAAATAGGATTTGAATTTCTTTTGACTTACATATTTCTCCAGTGCTGAATGGTTATTTTCTCAAGTCAGTCCATCTTGGTTGCCTCTTCATGGGAGTGAGAAATGGGACAGTATATTCAATCTGGCAGCCAAGAACCAGAGCTCCCCACCAAAGGGGTGGCAGAGTGATATGGAAGCTCTTTGCTCTGGCTTGAAAAATTCAAGCACCTTCTGCTAGATAAATCAATGTGCAGTGGCCCCAAATCAAATGCCTTCATTTCAAAGTGACTGGACTTTGTTTTAGATCTATGGGGAGGAGAGAAAGTCTAGAGGTTTGGAGAAAATCCAAACCAGTTCATCAGCCCTTAATGTTTTCAAGAACATTTTATTTTGCTGCAGTGTCTAGTAAAAAGTTTAAGGCTGTCTTGGTGAGGGATGAAAAGCAGAGCTATTTAGGACTGGTGACTTCATAAGCCTCAGAACGTGGACCCAATTAAGCTGGAGACCTTGAGGAAGGTGTGTCTTTGGGTATTTATTACAAGTCCAGAGTATTATGAAATTAAATAAATCCTTCTCTTTGGAAGGAACATCCACATTTGCAGCCATCTATAAGAAACATACTGGTTTATTAATAACTTGGTGTTGGAAAAAGCTCAACCTTTTGCATTTTTAGCACTGATCTGGAACACTGTTCTTCCAGGGTGAAAGTCTGTTGGGGATACGTACAAAAACACAAAAATGAATTTCATTTGGCTATTAATAACATAAGTCAGAAATAACAGTAGCTTATATAAGTTAGGAGGATTTTTTTTTCTCTTTCTCATGTAATAGGAGTCCAGAGACAAACAGTTTAGGCTAATATGGCAACTCCATGGTCTCATTAGGGTCCTAGTTCTTTCCATCTTCCTTTTACTCCATCTTAGCATATGGCTTCTGTCCCCAGGGCTACCTCATGGTCCAATATGACTGCTAGAGTTCTAGTTATCGTCACTTCCATGCCTAGGTAGGGAGTGAAGGGCAAAAGGAGGAGATACCTGCTGTGTGTCCCTCCTTCATGGAGGTTTTCTGGAAGTCCCCTTCAACAATATCTACTGCATATCATTGGCCACTTGGACCTGCAAGGGATATTTTAGTCGGGGATCTGCAACAGGATTTTTTGACCAAGGAAGGCAGGAGAATGTACACTGACTGGGCAGCCATCTGTTGGCCACAGCAGGGAGGCTTGATCACTCTCTGAGCAAGCCTGCCTGCTCCCAGTTCTGACCCCAAAGGCTTTAGCACCCTTTCTCCATAAATTCAGAGGCTCCCAGCATCCTGTGTGATGCAGGCAAGGGAAAGGACTGGTAGAGATGGACCTCAGAGAGGTTCACCAATTTGCTTTGGGACACACAGCAATCTAAAGAGGAGTGGAAATTGGCCCTCGATGCTGGAAATAGACATCAAAGGCAAGAATGTAAAAGCACAATTTGAAATATTGTCACTGGTGTCATCAGTTCACCAAGGACAACAGGATGTGGACATGATTAAGTCTCAGGTCTCCAATTTCTCCCCAGCATAGAAATTCCCATAGTAACAGCCACCTTTTATTGTGCAGTTAATAGAGGCCAGGTGTTATCCATCAATTATGTATAATCCTCATATGACCCTACACGGAAGGCATTGATATCCCAATTTTTCATCTAGGGAAACTGGAAGTCGAGAGGGGTTAGATCACTTAGTACTTAACACACAGTAAGAGCTAGCGTAGGGATTTAGACCCACATCTCTGACACCAAAACTGCCCCTGTCTGTTGCAAGCTGGTGATTGAATGCTGGTTTAGGAACGCCATTGAGATCCTATAGAAAAAGATTTGATGGGCTTGTTCTCATGATGGTAGGTGATCCTTAGGATGGTGTGAATTTTCCCTGCTCCTGCTCGGCGGCAACTATTCATTGACCATTCTGTATGCATCCCAGGTCCACAGCTGGGTGCTCAGAGCAGTAAGCACCCTGCCCCTTCTTTTCCTCATTGGGTCACATTGCGTGCCACCTTCCTCCCCAAGTGCCACCTTCCTCTCCAAGTGCCACTTTCCTCCCCATATGCCACCTTCCTCCCCATGTGCCACTCCGGAGTGGGGAAAGGCATCATAAAAGCAATCAGTATATTCTCATATTTTTTTCTTGATGTAAAAAGATGAAGTCATGGCATATGGTCAGATTGCCAGCACTGTTAATAATAAACCTCACATAATTAAGCACTGATTTATTCCTTTATATAAGTGAAACAAATTGCTTTAACTGCCTTTACTTGAGACCATCCAGTCAGATGGATTATGTATAGGAAGTTGAAACTAAAAATTATGGGCACTCATATTTCACTGTGGTGGAGGTTTATTGGAGGTACAATTAGAACCCTAACTAAATGTGTCCTGTGTTCCCTTTGATGGAGAGATCAGATATTAATCTGGGGATATGAATAATTCTCAACACAGCTGCTCTCCTTGCTCTAATATTCCTGCGTTAGCTTCCAAACCTAGAAACATGTTTAAAAAATTGATCAGAGCTTATAATAGCAATAATCACCTTGAAATTGGTTGTTACTCTAGTTAATGAACTGAGTAGTAGAGCATAAGCCTCCCTCTGTGTCCCTCAGGCCTTTAACTAACAAGCTAGTTGTTAACCACTGGGTTTATTAAAAAAGAAAAATCTCTTTAGGGGAATTGAACTGGGGAAAAGTGGAGGGCTGAGTGTTTTCAATCTGAGGATCCTTTGACAGCACCAGCTGTCTCCAGAAGCCACACTCCTTTCCCACAAGAGCCAGAGTTGGGGTGACCAAATGGAGGTGGCATTTCCTCTTCCAGGAGCCAGGGCTTGGCTGCCCAGAGTGGTCCAGAAGCTTGTTAGAAATGCAGAACCTCAAGTCCCACTCCAGACCTGTGGAACCAGGGTCTGCATTTTAATAAGATGCTCCACTGAAGGAACCCTGAGCTGGGTGACTTCTCTTGCTCCAAGCCCCAGCTTGGAAAACTTGGACCTAGTCTCAGAAGTTTCTCTGCAGACTCTCATAAGGTCCCCTTGGAATAGGGCAATGTACACCAAAGCATGAAGCATGACACCTGCTTAGAAATAGACCCTTATACATATCTGTTTGAAAAGCTTTTTCCGCAAAGCGTACCTCCTTTCAAGGAAGAATTTCTAGGAGAAAGGGGAAGGCCGGCTGGGTAAAGTCCTAGGATTGCCAAGCAGCCTCAGGTGGGCAAAGCTGTTGGTGAGTTTCGGATGTTGTCAGGCAAAGGGCTCACACGCTTAGAACAATTTTGTTCTGTCCTAGTCATAGCCTAGTGTTTGGATTAGACCACCTGCCCTTCATCTAAATGCCACTGCCAAATGTCTGGCTCCATGTCTGAAGCGAGGTGCTCCTTTTCATAGAGCCGGCAGACTTCCGAGGAGCCCTCAGCAACCCTTTCCAAGTGAGTGGGGTTCAGCTGTATGCTCTGCTTCAGGTCGAATGAGCTGCTGTTTTATTTCTTTGCTATGTTTCCTTTTCTAACTGTCCAAGGCAAAAGGTTTCCTCAAAAGCTTAATGAAACCTGAATCACAGACTGCTGTGTTTTATTGATGTGCCACTGTTCTGGAACTGTGGGAAGCAGCTTTAGGGAGCCCCGGAGGGCTGTGGGAACGACGTCATGGGTCAGAGAGGCTGTGAGCTGCAGGAGGAGAGATTTTCCTACAGTCTGAGGTCTGCAGATAAGCTTGAGAGTAAAAGGTGACATAGTCTGGGTTAAGCAGAGCATCGGAGATTAGGAAATATGAGGAGCCCGCTGGGGCCAATCCACGCCCTTGCTCAGGCCCCCCGAGGCACTTGGGCTGTGAATCAGGCTTCCGTGGGAAGTGGGGAGACGCTGGGCGGAGCTGTGCAGAGCAAGCCTACCAGGACCTCATTTCCCCGCTGCACTTGATGGAAAACCCCCTCCACTTTCACTTCCTCTGTGGTTTGGTAGGTGTTGGGTTCACTCAGTGGACAGGCCGCCCTCCTTCCAGATTTACTGGAATTTAATTTTCACTCTAGGGAAGGTAGCCCCTGAATGACCCTTTATTTCTCTCCCTAAAAGGAGTGATATATTTTACAATTTGTTGGTTGTGAACTGGCTAATAATGTGATTCTATGTTACTTTAAAGAACCCATACTGGTTCTTTAAAAAAAATTTAAGTTACAAATGAGAAGTCTCATTTTGTACTTCTGCAGTGTAATTGTTTAGGAATTCAAGCAAAACAGCCTGTCTTTTAATCTATGTTGTATCCTCTGTGAAATGTCATTTTCTTTCCATGCACATTTTTCCTTTTCTCTTTTTGCAGACCTGGAGATTTGCGGACAATCCCATAGTGTTGGAGCTAGAAGGACCCTGTGTACGAGCTAGTCCAGCTCTCTCAGGTAACAGAAGCTGAACTCTAGTCTCAAGGGCCTTGTGACTTACCCAAGGTCACAAAATCAGTCTGTGGCAGAGTTGGAATCCTGTTTCTCCTTTCTTAAACTGGATGTTGAAAACTGTAAAACTAATGCATACTCATGAGGAAATGTGCCCTTTGTCCTAAATGTAGCATCCCCCTCGCCTGGTTTGCCATTTGTCTATAGATTTTCTTCCCATTCAGAAATTTAAAAATAAAAATAAAAGCTTTTCTTTATGGTGTTTATACATTTTTGTCATATTTAGGAATATCTATTGGACTCCTAGGTTATATTGAAAAATGTTCTTCCAGTGTATTTATGTACCACGGAAAGGGCTTATACACAAACTAGCAAATGCCTGTCATTCTTTGTCTCCGTTGCCTTTTCCTTCCTTTATTTTCATAGCTCTTGTTATTCTAGACCCATTGTAATGTAAGTGTCCTAATAGGAGGAATTTCGTTTCATCCTCTGCAGTACTTTACCCGTAGTTGGTACGTAAGGAGTTTTTGATGTTGAAATAATTTTTTTTTTCACATTTAAATACATTTGGAATTTATTTTGCTTTAAGGAGTAAGGTAGGTCTTCAACTCTACTTTCTCTCTCCCACTTTAAGTAGCTGCCTTTTTATCTTCAGCCAATTTATTGATCAGTAAGTTCATTCTTTCCCTATGGATTTGAAATATCATTTGTATCCCATAATCTATATCTGAATTTATATTGGAACTATTTTTTATAAACATTCTGGCTTTCTTTCATATGCTTTTCTCAGGATGAGTTTTTTTGTTTGTTTGTTTGTTTTTGTCATTTTATCAAGTACATCTCACTTCACCACCCCTGTGGTTGTTTGATTGGGATTGGACCCCAGTCTTTCTGCCTCATAGTTCAGTACTCCTAGACCAAATTAGCTTGAAATAAAAAAGAAGGCATCTGAAGAATAAATAAAATCATCAGCAGCAGCAGGCTTAGAAGTCTGAATCCAAAAATAATAACCAACTGAGAAGCATTTATTGAAAATGTACTGTCATATTACATTGAATGAAAGATACCATTAATTGTGACATCATTTTTGTATCATTAAAAATAAAAATAAAAAATGCCAAATTAATTATGTCACCCCATCAATTCTAAGTTGCATCCAATTTCAGAAATGTTAAAACAGTCTGTGAGAATCAATGAAATCCCACATTAGTTGTTTAATATATACGCAAATTTCCATAATAAGAAATTTGCTTATATAGTAATTTTCTTGCTCTTTTAAATATTTTTTAAATGTCTGACATGTTTGTCCCTTAGTCCTTTTCCGTGCTATAGGAAAGACCAATGTTTTAACTTGCATTTTACCCACAACAATAACAGCAATATGTATACAGCAGTAATTCTGAGTCAGGTGCTGTTCTGAGTCCAAGGTCACAAAGTAAAGTCAGGATTTGAGCCTGAGAATTTTGGCTCCAGGGTTCATGGTCTTAATCAAACATAGCCTGCATATGATGAGGAACTTGAAACCCAGAGACCTTAAAAGATTTGCCATGATCCCTCAGTGGATTCCAACTCTGACACTAGCACATTCTGTGTACCACCATTTGAAAACCATAATAGTAAGTGTGGTGAGGCTTTACGTTGCTAACTCTTTAGTTTTAGCTCAGAGGAGCCTTCTACTACTCTTGGTCTGTGGTGTTACCGGAAAGGATGGTGAGGAGGAAAGGGGGATATCTAAGCCCTTTAGACCAGAAACTTAGAACATACACTCTCTAAGTCTCTTCTAAGTTCTCTGTTTGCAGACCTGGAGATTTGCAGACAATCTCATAGTGTTGGAGCTAGAAGGAGCCTGTCCAATTTTAGCAGTATGGAGCAAGGAGTTCAAAAACTCTGTATACGAAAGAGACGGAGGTTATGTGCTTGAAGTCCGCCTCCTTTCCTTTTTGTTGTTTTTGTTATTTTTTGCCTTGACTGGACTGACACATCCCCTGTCAGGCATGAGTCACCACAGTGACTGGGTTTCTGTCCCGAGGCTGAGGCTCTCACTTGGCCCAGGCAGAACCGCTAACAGTGATGGCTCTTTGAACAGACCCTCCCACAGAATTATGCAGAGCTGCATCCTGTTGACCCTAAAAGGACAGTCCTTCCAGGTGAGGAATGAGGAATGCAGCTTCTTTCCCTGGAGTTAATCATGCCAATTATCTGCACCCCTGTGTCTGAACTTTCTGTGTGGAAGAGAGAATTTGTGTTCATCTGGAACTAATGGCTTCCTGAAGTATCAACTGATCTAATCTTTTGAAGTCATTTTCCTCCACGAAGGACTCAAGGGCATGTACATGAGTGATTTGTGAGTTTTCACTGTGCTTTTGGGGGTAAAGAACGTTCCAGATGGAGTGAGGCAGCAGTATTTTACCTGGACTTACGGTGCTAATCCCTGCTTGAATGGGGATCAGGCAGCTTTACTCCTTGTTCGGGCCACAAGAGCGTATTTCCTTTGTTCTAAAACAAGTGTGGATGAACAGCCTTCTCTCAGTTTCCACAGTGCTAGGTGTCAGAGAGCACGGGCTACTCTACACTCCTCTTTAGGAGCCCCAAATACAAGTAGTGAGAAAGGCTAGTTCAGGCCTTACCAGCCCCTCCCCAGTTCCATGTGTTAAACCCTTACCATGGCTTTTTCTCCCTACTTTGTCCCAGGCTGAGAATTTGGAAACAAACTTTCCTGAAGTGAGCGTCTTGGACAGCATGTCAGAAGCTCACTGTAACAGCTACTGAATTCTCCATCAAAGAGAAGGGAAATGTGCTGACTCCTACAAATGAGAATTTACTGCAGTCTCATGTGTTCAACCTTAACTAATGATCCCTAAGAGGAACTGCTCCCAACCTCATTAACTAATTAAACAATTCCAGATAAGAGAGTTATCCATGCTGCAAAATATTGCTAACGTAACTGATGCTCTTGCCCAGCTCTGTAATGATATCTTAACACAACTCGAGGATGCCTGGATGCTTCTTCTGTTGCTCTGCCTGGGAGCCATGTCACTGGTGTGGCAGCATTCTGGTACAATGTGCCCCCGGAGGCCAGGCCTCCACTTTCCGAGGGCTTTCCTGGCATTCTCTTTCTCAGCAAGGTAGTGAGAAAGGAAACTGGGTTGGCCTCTCTTAGCACCAGAGCCATTGCTCTTAGCTGTGATTAAAGAAGCTGTGCTTCTTGAGTTCGCAAAATTTTCCATTGTTTCTCTCTTGTTGAGGACCCCCTGCCCTGAGGTACTTTGAATTAAATAACCAGGTCCCGACAATGTTAGTTACTGTAATTTATTGCAGAACTCAATATCAAGGTTCAGTTTCCTTTGAATTACTGCAAATACTAAATACATGTTGCCTCTGTGTATATTAAGCAACGGTGAGTCTAATACAATCAAGTTGAGATTATGTCTATGGCGCTAGTTAGGGTCCTGAGGAACTTTCTGGAACATGTATTTTACTCTACTCACAGATTCTGTAGCTTGGCCTCTGCTGTACATTTGTAGCAGAGGCTAATTGTATGAATTGGCTGTATATTTCAACAACAGTTGAGGGAGGCAGTATTAACTAGTGGGCTTTGGATACAGATGGTATGGGTTAAAACTCTGCTTCCCACTTACTGTCTCTGTGATTTGTGGCAAGTGCCTTAACTGCTCCAAGTTTTGTTTTCTCCTTTATAAAATAGGAAAATAAAAACACAGACCCACAATTGCTCCTCTGAAGCCCTTGGAGGGTAGCTGTATTATAGAATTCAGTTTTTTTCATACCTTAAGAAAGCAAACTAGTACGTATACCCTATTTTACATTAAATCCCCAGCAAAGGCAAGGTCTGGGTGGTAACCTATAACCCATTAATATTTATATTATATACTATAATCTATTCATAATCCATTATGAGCAAAATAGATGACCATTCACACTAAATAAAGATTAGGAATAGGCTTATAGCAATTAAAATTCAGGTCAGATTTTATTGCCAAGTGAGCTTGTGGCAAACTTATGACAAAACTAGGTAGTTTTCAGCGCTTTTTGGATTCTGGAATTGTAGATAAGGTCTAGTGAATTTGTACTTAACTCATAAAGTTATTTTTCTTAAGTAGGATACATGTAAAGTACTTACGGTAGTGGCTTCTATACACAAACTGTCCAATAAATGTTAGCTCGCATTGAAATTCTCATCCTCTTGCTAGAGCCCATATCCTTAGTATTAGTTTATCTCTGATCATTCTGGCTGGTCATTTTGTCCCCGAGTCAGCCTATAAAAATGTGTCATCTCCAAGTACATCCGGATGAGAAGACTTTTACTAGCTCTGCCTCTTGAGATGGTTCTTTTGTTCTACTATTTCTAGAGACCAGCACTATCCAATTGAACTTTCTGTAATGATGGAAATGTTCTGCATCTAATGGCTATCCGATATGGTAGCCAGTAGCTATGCATGGCTACATATTAACCACTTGAAATGTGGCCAGTGTGATTAAGAAACTGGATTTACAATTCCCACGTGGGGGTAGTGGCCATCTCATATTGGGCAGTGCGTCTAAAGAAACCTGAACATAGGGTTCAATGCTGAGGTGACCTTGTCCCTTTTAGATGCAGAATTCTTTATCCTCAAGCTGCTGAAGCTGGTGAGGAACTACTCATTCATTTATTTCCCAAGTATTTTATGAGTGTCTACTATGGATCAAACTTGAGGTTAGGCAACAAAGATACAGAACAAGGATTTTGCACTCGAGGAAGATGCATATTTAAAGCATACATTTGTGAGGGCAGCCGGTTGGCTCAGTTGCATAGAGTACAGGGCTCATAACACCAAGGTCGCTGGTTCGTGAGCTGCGCCCTCCACAACTAGATTGAAACAATGACTTGACTTGGAGCTGAACTGTGCCCTCCACAACTAGATTGAAACCAACGACTTGACTTCGAGCTGATGGGCCCTGGAAAAACACACTGTTCACCAATATTCCCCAATTAAAAAAAAAAATTAAAAAGAAAAAGAAAAGCTGCTAAAAATATTCTGAAAAAGATAAAAAGCATACATTTGTGAGCATATGGAAGCATACATTTAAAAACATAATTTCACTGTATGATATTGGATTGCTGCAGGAGCACAGAGGAGGGACATGCAACCAGCCTGGTGAGGGATCAGAGAGAACATACAAGTAGTAGAAGCTAGCCCAGGGCAGCGGGCTAAGGCAAAGAAGGAATTGTAGGTGAGTATGAGAAAAGACATGAAAGTGAAACACAGGGTGGTGTTCTGGCAAGCTGTTGGCTGTTGATATGACTGGAGTGCCTGAGGTTGGGGTGAAAGGGTGGATGGTAGGCAATACTCAAAACCTAAGCAAACTCAAGAAGTGGGGGTTCACTCTTTAACAGTTTCAGTCAGTGTTTCATCAGGAAAATGGAATCCACTCTAGGTATTTCAAGAAGGAAGAGGCTTCATGAAGAGAATTGATGGCCTATGTAAAGATGGAGTCTGAGGATCAAAGGTAAGGTCCCGTTTAAGAAATTCAGAAAGATTGCTGATTGCGGGGAGCTGCCACCTATCATCTGGGCTGTCTCCAGCCCTGCAAACCATGGGACAAAGTCCACGTCTGCCATCTGCTGTCTCCCAATGTTTATGTGCCTGCTGCCACTAGAGAATAATGTGTTGTTTCTCTTCTGTCTTCCAAGTCTTCTGTCAGGTTATTTCAGTGTGGAATTTAGCAAGGAAATCTGGGAATTGTAGTTCCCAACCTTTCCACTCTTGAAGTTCAGGGAAGAGCTTGGAAGAGCAGGACAGCTCTGAGTAATAACAAATACTATAAGATACAATCATTTTCTTAAATGCCTCAAACTAATAATGTTGCCTATAGGTAAGAATTTATCACCCAAACCAGGTCACTTTTGAAAATAAAAGGGGTTCTAAAATTTATTAGCAAGTATTAGTTGATACACCGAACTATTCTGTGACTGTCCCAGGCAAATGGAAATGTACGGTTAACCTAGATTAGGACATCATTAAAAAATGCATAATTAAAAAAATTTATTGTTGTTAGTAAGGGGAAAAGGAAGAAACAGCAAGGGGAAAATGTGGACAATTGTTGAATCTGGGTGATAGGTACATGTACATGGAGTTTCATTATACAATTCTGTCTACTTTTGTGTGTTTGAAATTTTCATAATAAAAGTTAAATAAGGAAAGAAAGTACCTGAAGTTGAGATGTTCATTCATTCATACACACACACACACACACACACACACACACACACACACACACACCTACACCTCTACCTATGTATGTATATGATCTATTTAGATAATGATGGTGTTTAAAAAAATAGGTATCACGTGGCCCTTAAGGACCTTTGAGAATAAAGTTTTGTATCCAGAAAAGGGAAAAGGCTTTGGGTTTGGGATTGGGGTCTGTTGAACACTACACCAGAATTCTATTTAAAGTTGGTCAGTGGGTGGCCTTGATAATCAACCCAGAAACTAGAATCATTTCTAGCTAATGGAATTAGCTCCTGAGGTGATTCAGCATAGTCCCTGCCATCTAGAAAGTGGTCAGCAAAAACTTGTTCAGCCAACGAAGTAAGAATACTACTGTGTTCTTCCTTTGCAGGAAGTGAGTGTAAACTCAGATGACAGCTAGCAAGGCTGGGAAAAGTCTGGAAAGATAGCTGTCTAGATGTCAGGGACCGTGGCTGTTTTTTGGAACATGAAGGGGTTGATTGCATCATGCTCACTTGATTTTGTAGTTTATCCAGTTAAGCTCTTAACTCTGCTTTTGAAAAAATAAATTTATTATGCGTCCAGTGGAGCCCTGGCTATCGTTTCTCCAGCCTGGAAGCAGATGTGTGTTTGGAGCATGCTGGTCTGGGGGACCCACCAACCATTGGAAGGAACTGAATGTGAAGTGAGCTGGGAATGTTGGCTCCCCCTCTCAGTGATGCTTTGTGATCTAAGAGGTGTTTTCCCTTTTCAACAATGTGCTGCAGAGTGGTCTGTAACAGTCTGTTGCAATTTTCTCCCCAAATCTCCCACGTTTCTGCCAATAGTGAATTAGACTGTCATTAGCTTCACAGATGTGCTTTGATCCCTACACGGCTTGTCTCCTGGCGGGAAGACATCTGAGCCATTGATGCAGATTTGCCAAACCTGGAGAATAAAGCACAACACAGTGCAAAAAACATGGGTGAGGAGCCTGGAGCCCTGGGTTCAAGTCACATCTCTGTTGCTAATTCACTATGTCATCTTGGATGAGGCATTGACCTTCCCATTGTCTCCATTCTCTGATCTGTGAAATGAGAGGACTGGATTGAATCCTAAGTCTCTTTCAGATCCTCTGAGAGTGAATGGGAAAACTCTTCAGGGTTGGAGACAGATTCTCTCTGGCTGTTGAGATTTGGCTTTCTGAATTTACAATCCCTAGTGCTTTCCTGTTTGGTTCCTCCCCACCCCCGCCCCAAATGCTGTCTGTTGAAGGGTACAAGAGCTGTCTGGGTTTGATATATCTTTTCTGGGTATGTTTGTCCTTCAAAGACCAAGTTATTTAAAGAAGGAAACATAGGTTGAAGAATTGTGCATTTCAGAGCTGATCATCTAGGGACCTCTAGTCTAAGCCCCCTGATTTACAGATTAGCAGCCCGAGGCCAGAGAGAGGGCAAATCACTCGCCTGAGTGTACATTGTTAGAGTTGGACCCAACTCCACTTTGCCTCTTTTTGGTCTGCAATCCGGCACTCAGGCTTGTCAGCAGATGAGACCCTGGTCAATGAAAAGACGCTTAGTGATATTAATTTCACTCTAGGCCAGTATAAGATTTTCATAGCAATATCATGATATACGAAGTTGGAGTTTAGGTGCTTCTTCAGGCTCAGGGAAGGGTGTGGCAGTGGATTTGGAAGCGCTGGGGAAATGTCCTGGCTGCACTGTGTGCAAATCAGACCACCCACATACTTGTATGAACCTTGGTCTCCTCATCGGTAAAGTGGAGATGGTAATAATACCTTCACTGCCTCCCTCCCAGGCCTTCATGCAGAGCTCGTATATATGATATGAAAACTCTGACAAGTCAGTAGATTTAAATAAAAAAAATAACAAACACCTGTTGAATATTTTTGACATGTCAGGTAATGCTGATGCATTTCAGGAACATTCGCTCATTCAATACTGAAACAATTCTATCAGGCAACTTTTACAAATGTAGACACTGGACTTAAAACAACTGACATTGTTCAGCTAATGAAGGGAAGCACTGGGACTCACACAAAGGCAGCCCAGAGCATGTAATCAGAACCACCCTACTAGAGTGACTCTCTTGAGCTTTTAGTGGTCCCACAAAACTAGCAACCATCTCCCGGCCACCTACATGCACTGTTCTGAACAATGCTGGAAGAAATCTTTGTATGACAGGTGCCAATCCAAACAACCCCATGCCATGATGGATGATGAGCACAGCCCTCTGCTCACAGGGCGTCTTCTGCCCTAGAACCAGGAGTGTGGGTGATTGGTTTGGGAAAGGATTGTGGAGACCAACTCCAAATCATTCACAACCCCACCCACTTCTGGGATGGCTGCTTATCACTCCGGTAGAATAATCAGTATCTCACACAGCCAGAGACATACCAGGGAAGGAGAGGCCAGATCACAAGCCTTCTCTGTTCTCCCAGAGCAGTAGAAAACACATATAGGATCAGTTCGCAGACAAAGGGGGGGCAGGGGGCACCTCTCTCTCTCTCTCTCTCTCTCTCTCTCTCTCTCTCTCTCTCTCTCTCTATCCATCTGCCTAGTTATCTATCTATCTATCTCTATCTATCTATCTATGTATCTATGTATCTGTCTGTCTATTATCCATCTGCCTATTTATCTCTATCTATCTATCTATCTATCTATCTATCTATCTATCTATCTATCTATCTATCTATCATCCATCTGCCTATTTATCTATCTATCTCTATCTTCTATCTATCTATCTATCTATCTATCTATCTATCTATCTATCTATCTATCTATCTATCTATCATCTATCTGCCCATCTATCTATTGATCTATCTAGCTAGCTATCATCTATCTATATTTATGTATTTACTTTGTTCTAAGAGCCTTTGATTTGGACTCTTCAGGGGCTCATTTCAAAGGTTTTGATTTCTAGTTGTTCCCTTCCGACCCACCGATTTAGGCAGTGAAGTGCATCATGCAGACTTTGAAGCACATGCCTTAGTGAAGTGAGAGAGGGAGGGAAGAGTGAAGGGCAGGGCATCTCCCCCCAGGCGGGGCACCTGCCTCTGATACTCTTCCCTTTGACATACATCTTGGAATGTCAGGAGAAGCTGGACAAGTAAAATGGAGTTCTTCGGACAAATATTGCCAGGCTTTAAATTTGTTTTAATGAATGTTTGACAACATAAGAGAGAAAACACCTAAAGTATTTGTGTATGACAGATAAACCTATGTGTGTATATATATATATATATATATATATATATGTGTATACATGTATATGCACATTTAGGTACATATATGTATATGCATGTATATATATACATATACACATTTGTACCAGGCATGTATGGTCATGTTATATATTTATTTGTTTAAAATACTTAAAATATTCACATATTGATTATTTTCTAATTACAAAAATACATAGAAAATATGAATCAAGAGAAAAAAAATCATCCTTTCACCTAAAGTACCCACTATAAAGATTTGGAGATGTGTTTCTGTCTCTCTTGTTTTTTAATCAAACCAAAGCATGCACATAGTTTTAAAAGTTAAATAGTCATGCAAGACTTATAATAAAAAACAGCAGATCCCTTCTCCAGGCCTATCATCAAATCAAGTTTCCCAGAGAAAACTGCTTTTAATTGTTTTAGCTGTCACTGCCGATATTTATTACCATATTTACAAATGATATTTTATGTGCTATTTTTTGATTTACCAAATGTAGACATTACTTATTGACTTCCTAGTAATGTAAAAATTTGGGTCTCTGACAGCCCCTCTGCCCTTGCACACACACTCACACATACAAACGTTTCCTCTCCCACCAGTACTTTAATTGTAAATCAAAATTTATATATAATACTAATATTCTGAGTTCAATTCCAATATGTGGATGTGAGGGAGTTTCCCATACCACCAAGCAATTCTCTGACTCAAAACCAAAGGCTGATGGGGGGATCCGGGTGTCTAATTGAACCTGTTAAAAAAGATTTTACTTTTTTTTTTTTTTCTAGTGGCAAGACTCTTCCTTTCCTTTCTAGCTCTTCTGAGTAAATTTACTTACTTCTGAGAAATTCTAACAAGGAAAATGGGGTAGATCTGGCCTAATTAAGATGATGGAGCTGTGTTTGAGGCATTCATGAGAGACAGTTACATATCCTCTACAGGCAGAGCTCAGAATTTTCTGGAGAGTCCCTACCAACTGTAATTATTTTAAATATCCTAATCGCCCTAGGGTATAAAATCTATCATAAATTGTTAAGTTGAGTAATTTAGCAAGGCTGGTCCAGCTTTACCTCTTTGCTAGCCACCGGCTACAGTTTGCTCCCCAAAATGTGCTAACAAGGTTCACTGTTGCTAGGTTCTGTAGTACTTTTTCCTCTTCCCTGTCCTGCATGTAAAGTGTACCACTTACCTAAATGTCTCTGAGTTGTTATATGACACTCCTTTTGCATCCCCCTCGATGGGCACTTTGCTACTCTGATTTCTCAGCTCATTCTCCATACTCTTAACATTTTCCAAGATTTACCGGTATCTCTACTCGACTGCTGTCTTCTCCCTTTCTCTTTTTCCTCGTGAGTTCATTGCTTTACTGTAGTTTTAGCTTGGTTTGAGGAAGGTTAGAAATAAATGCATATGTTCACGTTGGTTGTATTTTAGCAGATATCCTATGTATTTTTTAAAAATTAATACCAGCTGTAGTTCCTGCTGAAATTAATAGTCCTGTGAAGATAAAGCTCATCAAAAACATAACCTGTTACTAATTATTTTTTCTTCAAGTGAATTTTAGCTGATTTTACTGCCTCAGAGTTGGAGTCACAAAGTTACAAGTCACAATTCACATAGTGTTGAACATGGATGCTGTGACACTGTTTTAATTGGTTCATGCAAACAATGACTACAGAGATAAGATTTGATTTTGAGAGCAGAGAATTTCTTAATGGATTGAGAACAATTTTTTTTTTCCCATTTGAATCACTTGGATGGGGAGCTTTTAAAAATGTGAATGCCCAATCCTAGATGAATAAAATCAATGTAAGAGTGGCATCAATAAAAAAACATTTAAAAAGAAAGAAAGAAAGAAAGAAAGAAAGAAAGAAAGAAAGAAAGAAAGAAAGAAAGAAAGAAAGAAAGAAAGAAAGAAAGAAAGAAAGAAAATCTAAGTTATTCCAAAGAATAGAAAGGCTTAGTCACATCTGGTCTATCCGAAGTGTATGTTGTGGCTTATGTAGTATTATTTTAGACGTTGGTTCTATAATTTTAGTTGATATAAATATTCTGTAGAGAGTGTATCTCCCTGAAATTTGGATGTAATAACTGTGAGACTGGGCCTACCAGTATAACAAGTTTCCCAGGTGATTCTGAGGAAAGTGGTTCATAGAGTCTTCTTTTTTTCTCTCATTTTTAAAAATTAAATTTAATGGGGGTGACAATGGTTAGTAAAATTACATAGGTTTCTATGTGCATTTCTATAATACATCATCTATATATCACATTGTGTGTTCACCACCCTGAGTCAGTTCTCCTTAAGAAACACTGATTTAGGATTTCCCAGAAAAACCATTTCTGTCTCTTCAGATAGGAGTTTATCTTGATTTTCAGATTCCTGAAATTACATAATTAGAAATTTGTTCTAAGAATTTGCTTCTGTTGGAATATAAATTTCTCCAAGAGTAGGTTCTTACTGTATTCACACTCATCAATCTTGCCTAAAGGGAAGCTTGATCCCTGTGATTAGGTTATGTAGCCTCCTATGTGCTCCCTTCTAGGTTTTTTCCTTAAAAAAAAAAAAAAAAAAAAAAAAAAAAAGGCAGCATTTTTACTTTTTGACTCTCTCAGAGCACTGTGAGCTTAAGTGCAGGGTTATATCTTACTCACCATTATAAGCCAGCCCCCAGAATGTTACCTGGTATGTCGCAGGTGCTTAGTAAATATTTATTAGTATCTGTCACACCTGTTTAGTAGGAACATGCATTTATCAACTCCTTCCGGGAAGTAGGATTTGCTGAAAGGAAACTTGGAGAGGAAATGGTAGTGCTGTGTGCCTGGAGGAGCGATGCAGCAGGGGCCACTGAAAGGACACAGAAAAGGGGTGCTGGAGAGGATAAGGCGCCCCTGTCTACTTTCTAATTTTGCCTCCAATCTGACCATGTAAGGCAGTCGGGGTTGTCTTACTCTGAGGAGGGGAAGAAGCATACTAGCAGCCAGCTAAAGCATAATTAGTCTCAGATCAAAACTTATCGTCTCCTTTTAAACTCACCTGGATCACTTCCAGGTGACATCTCCCTGCGATACTTTAGCCCACTGCTCACCTTCAGGAGGGAAGGCAAGGCAGCATTATCTCCGTTTCACAGACAAAGGCAAGTGATGCCCAGTGGCATTGAGATTGCCGACCTGATTTGGTGTGTGATGGTGGTTATAGGGGTCTAGACCCCATGGCTCCTTCTTTCTTGACAGCCCTTTATTAAGAATATCTATTTCTTCTGCATTTCCATCAAACTTTGAGTAATCATGACATGTTTACATAAGCTTTTAATCAATCAGCCATGAAGGTAGACTTTGCTTCATGTAAAGCTTACCCATTAGAGCTCATCTTTCTCTGAGTTCTTTACCTCAGAGAGGTCCTTTCCAAGCTGGAGCTTGGGCAATACTGGGGAGCGGTGCATTCAAAGATTAAAGCTAACACCATTTTGTCTTCACAAATCTTTAGATTTGAATTATTAGATAATAGGAGTGTTCTTTCAGCTTACTTCTTTTTGATTAATCCCTACATCCTCAGTGGCAGGGAGGTAAAAGCCACTCAAATAATGTTTAGTGAATCAATGTATGCTTTCTATATACTTCAGAAATGTTTTGGAAAGGTGAATAAAGCAAACTTTATAAATGAAATATTATTTAACAAAGAAACTGCATTACAATTTTAAGCTTGTTTCCTCTTCATCTCTGATTTCTTGTGACAGAGATAGTTCGTGCTTCCCAAATATTCCCTGTGCTCCCCTGTAGTTCTCAGCTTTCTTTGCTTTAGTGTGAGACCACGTGAGTAGTTCTAGCCAGTGGGATACGAGCACAAGTGAGGGGTGTCACTTCTTGTCTGAGACAATTATGAGCTGGTATGAATTCTTTTTTTTAATTAAAAACATTTAATTACAGTGGCTATACAATATTATATTAGTATATCAGGTGTACAACATAGTAGTGATTAGGCATTTATATAACTTCCAAAGTGATCACCTACCTGACACCATACATAGTTATAAAATTATGGATATATTCCCTATGCTGTACTTTACATCCCCGTGACTGTTTTTATAACTGAGAAAGCTGTGAATTTTTCATGTTCTCTCTCTCCTGACCTACAGGAAGGGTGGGACAGCAGCAGAGAAGACTCTGAGATGGCAGAGTGGTCCACTGGAAACAGCTTGGTGCCCTGAGTCACTCTTGGAGGAGCAATAACAAGGAGAACTGCCTCATTTGCCTTAAATAAGGACACGAATGAGGAATAAATCATGGTTTTGTTAGTCATGGAGATTTCAGGGTTTAGTCATCATTATAGGAGAGCATATTCTATCCTGATCATAAATACTTCCCTTGGTTGGTTTCTCCTTCTAAACACATCTGAAGGAGAATATGACCAATACCTGTGTTTCTCAAACTTGAGAATGTACAAAACCCTTCTCAAAGGGAAAAATAGGTCTCTTGGACCATTTTATTTGATAATTGTTTTAGGTAAGTACATACATGAAATTAAGGAAAAACTCTGTTCACTTATAGCTTTTATGTAACTCTAACACCAGATAAATAAATTAATTAATTAATCGTATAGAAAGGCTAAATACAATTTGTGATTGATAATATTTTGTTGAAATAAAATTATGTGCATTGTACTTAGTAGTTGAATAATACATCAAGTTCAATTCTACATTTTGTTCATTTCTCTATTTTGACTTCAGTGACTCTTAATGGAAAGAAAGTCTGGTTGCATAAGAATGCTGTAGAAAATTACTTTAAAAACTTTAGGCCCTGTTTGCTAGTTCAGGATAATTGGACCTTTCTCCTAGCCCAAACTTTGCATGGAGCGATTCTCAAGTGCCCATTTTAAGGAGGTATCTCCTACTCACTCAATTAGCTGTCTTATTCATTAGCGGGAAGGGTTAGTACTGCATTGTTAGTTAAACCTGCATTAAGTGGATATCTAATCCAATTATTGCTTGAATTAGGACAGAGAAAGTATTTGTTGTGCATTTGTTACTATGTTTATTGTCAATCAGCATTTCTAAGTGGTTCATAGGAAGTCAGGATACACCCAGTGAATCTGCTGGCTGTGGGATTTTCCTGAGTGCCCGAGCAAGGTACTTCTGAGTTGGGCGTGTTCTACAATCTATCATTTTCTTAGTCAAAGAGAAAAAAATCCCAAAATTCTCATAATTATTTTAGACCCTTGAGAATATGTCCAGAGAACCAAGAGTTTATAGACTTCTAGCTGGTACAATAGTTGAGTTTACAATAGTTGAGCTGGTACAATAGTTGAGCTTTTGGAATCAGACAAATCTGGATTCTAATCTTGAGTTAATCATATGACCTTGGGCAAGTTACTATCCTGCTGGAGTCTCTGTTTATTTGTTGTAATGTGGACACAATAATGCTTCCTATGCAATACTGTGATGATTAAATGAGATATGCATGTTCAGCACATGGCATATGGTGTCATTCAAGAAATGGAAGCTATAATTACTACTCCACTAGTTAATTAGTTTGGTTAATTTTCTCCTGAGTATATGGGTCAATCTGCTCTCCTTCATTTTATTTTCATACTCTAACATCCTAAAGTGTTTCTGAGGCTTGGAGGAAAAACACATATCCATCTGCAGATTATTAACCTT